>NC_138776.1:164807500-165465000 GCF_965119305.1 Pelophylax lessonae
GTATGAGATGAACCCCAACAACTTGGAAAGGTGGATCTCTCTCACACGTACCGACACAGACTATCCCGCAATTCAATTGATCCTCAAAGGTTTTTATTGAATAGCGGAATAGGAAATATGATCAAAAAAAGTGTATGTATCTCGCACGTACACAACCACACTAGGCCCCAATTACTATTGTTTGTACCCCTAAAAGGCTAGATGAGGAGTAGGGGGAGTATGGAACAGGCAGCACCCTCAAACCTTCAGAAGTATGAGATGAACCCCAACAACTTGGAAAGGTGGATCTCTCTCACACGTACCAACACAGACTATCCCCCAATTTAACTGATCCCCAAAGGTTTTTGATTAAATAGCGGAATAGAAAATATGATCCCAAAAAAGTGTATGTATATCACACGTACACAACCACACTAGGCCCCAATTACTATTGTTTGTACCCCTAAAAGGCTAGGAGTAGGGGGGAGTATGGAACAGGCAGCACCCTCAAACCTTCAGAAGTATGAGATGAACCCCAACAACTTGGAAAGGTGGATCTCTCTCACACGTACCAACACAGACTATCCCCCAATTTAACTGATCCCCAGAGGTTTTTGATTAAATAGCGGAATAGAAAATATGATCCCAAAAAAGTGTATGTATATCACACGTACACAACCACACTAGGCCCCAATTACTATTGTTTGTACCCCTAAAAGGCTAGGAGTAGGGGGAGTATGGAACAGGCAGCACCCTCAAACCTTCAGAAGTATGAGATGAACCCCAACAACTTGGAAAGGTGGATCTCTCTCACACGTACCAACACAGACTATCCCCCAATTTAACTGATCCCCAAAGGTTTTTGATTAAATAGCGGAATAGAAAATATGATCCCAAAAAAGTGTATGTATATCACACGTACACAACCACACTAGGCCCCAATTACTATTGTTTGTACCCCTAAAAGGCTAGGAGTAGGGGGAGTATGGAACAGGCAGCACCCTCAAACCTTCAGAAGTATGAGATGAACCCCAACAACTTGGAAAGGTGGATCTCTCTCACACGTACCAACACAGACTATCCCCCAATTTAACTGATCCCCAGAGGTTTTTGATTAAATAGCGGAATAGAAAATATGATCCCAAAAAAGTGTATGTATATCACACGTACACAACCACACTAGGCCCCAATTACTATTGTTTGTACCCCTAAAAGGCTAGGAGTAGGGGGGAGTATGGAACAGGCAGCACCCTCAAACCTTCAGAAGTATGAGATGAACCCCAACAACTTGGAAAGGTGGATCTCTCTCACACGTACCAACACAGACTATCCCCCAATTTAACTGATCCCCAGAGGTTTTTGATTAAATAGCGGAATAGAAAATATGATCCCAAAAAAGTGTATGTATATCACACGTACACAACCACACTAGGCCCCAATTACTATTGTTTGTACCCCTAAAAGGCTAGGAGTAGGGGGAGTATGGAACAGGCAGCACCCTCAAACCTTCAGAAGTATGAGATGAACCCCAACAACTTGGAAAGGTGGATCTCTCTCACACGTACCAACACAGACTATCCCCCAATTTAACTGATCCCCAAAGGTTTTTGATTAAATAGCGGAATAGAAAATATGATCCCAAAAAAGTGTATGTATATCACACGTACACAACCACACTAGGCCCCAATTACTATTGTTTGTACCCCTAAAAGGCTAGGAGTAGGGGGAGTATGGAACAGGCAGCACCCTCAAACCTTCAGAAGTATGAGATGAACCCCAACAACTTGGAAAGGTGGATCTCTCTCACACGTACCAACACAGACTATCCCCCAATTTAACTGATCCCCAGAGGTTTTTGATTAAATAGCGGAATAGAAAATATGATCCCAAAAAAGTGTATGTATATCACACGTACACAACCACACTAGGCCCCAATTACTATTGTTTGTACCCCTAAAAGGCTAGGAGTAGGGGGAGTATGGAACAGGCAGCACCCTCAAACCTTCAGAAGTATGAGATGAACCCCAACAACTTGGAAAGGTGGATCTCTCTCACACGTACCAACACAGACTATCCCCCAATTTAACTGATCCCCAGAGGTTTTTGATTAAATAGCGGAATAGAAAATATGATCCCAAAAAAGTGTATGTATATCACACGTACACAACCACACTAGGCCCCAATTACTATTGTTTGTACCCCTAAAAGGCTAGGAGTAGGGGGAGTATGGAACAGGCAGCACCCTCAAACCTTCAGAAGTATGAGATGAACCCCAACAACTTGGAAAGGTGGATCTCTCTCACACGTACCAACACAGACTATCCCCCAATTTAACTGATCCCCAGAGGTTTTTGATTAAATAGCGGAATAGAAAATATGATCCCAAAAAAGTGTATGTATATCACACGTACACAACCACACTAGGCCCCAATTACTATTGTTTGTACCCCTAAAAGGCTAGGAGTAGGGGGGAGTATGGAACAGGCAGCACCCTCAAACCTTCAGAAGTATGAGATGAACCCCAACAACTTGGAAAGGTGGATCTCTCTCACACGTACCAACACAGACTATCCCCCAATTTAACTGATCCCCAGAGGTTTTTGATTAAATAGCGGAATAGAAAATATGATCCCAAAAAAGTGTATGTATATCACACGTACACAACCACACTAGGCCCCAATTACTATTGTTTGTACCCCTAAAAGGCTAGGAGTAGGGGGGAGTATGGAACAGGCAGCACCCTCAAACCTTCAGAAGTATGAGATGAACCCCAACAACTTGGAAAGGTGGATCTCTCTCACACGTACCAACACAGACTATCCCCCAATTTAACTGATCCCCAGAGGTTTTTGATTAAATAGCGGAATAGAAAATATGATCCCAAAAAAGTGTATGTATATCACACGTACACAACCACACTAGGCCCCAATTACTATTGTTTGTACCCCTAAAAGGCTAGGAGTAGGGGGAGTATGGAACAGGCAGCACCCTCAAACCTTCAGAAGTATGAGATGAACCCCAACAACTTGGAAAGGTGGATCTCTCTCACACGTACCAACACAGACTATCCCCCAATTTAACTGATCCCCAGAGGTTTTTGATTAAATAGCGGAATAGAAAATATGATCCCAAAAAAGTGTATGTATATCACACGTACACAACCACACTAGGCCCCAATTACTATTGTTTGTACCCCTAAAAGGCTAGGAGTAGGGGGAGTATGGAACAGGCAGCACCCTCAAACCTTCAGAAGTATGAGATGAACCCCAACAACTTGGAAAGGTGGATCTCTCTCACACGTACCAACACAGACTATCCCCCAATTTAACTGATCCCCAGAGGTTTTTGATTAAATAGCGGAATAGAAAATATGATCCCAAAAAAGTGTATGTATATCACACGTACACAACCACACTAGGCCCCAATTACTATTGTTTGTACCCCTAAAAGGCTAGGAGTAGGGGGGAGTATGGAACAGGCAGCACCCTCAAACCTTCAGAAGTATGAGATGAACCCCAACAACTTGGAAAGGTGGATCTCTCTCACACGTACCAACACAGACTATCCCCCAATTTAACTGATCCCCAGAGGTTTTTGATTAAATAGCGGAATAGAAAATATGATCCCAAAAAAGTGTATGTATATCACACGTACACAACCACACTAGGCCCCAATTACTATTGTTTGTACCCCTAAAAGGCTAGGAGTAGGGGGGAGTATGGAACAGGCAGCACCCTCAAACCTTCAGAAGTATGAGATGAACCCCAACAACTTGGAAAGGTGGATCTCTCTCACACGTACCAACACAGACTATCCCCCAATTTAACTGATCCCCAGAGGTTTTTGATTAAATAGCGGAATAGAAAATATGATCCCAAAAAAGTGTATGTATATCACACGTACACAACCACACTAGGCCCCAATTACTATTGTTTGTACCCCTAAAAGGCTAGGAGTAGGGGGAGTATGGAACAGGCAGCACCCTCAAACCTTCAGAAGTATGAGATGAACCCCAACAACTTGGAAAGGTGGATCTCTCTCACACGTACCAACACAGACTATCCCCCAATTTAACTGATCCCCAAAGGTTTTTGATTAAATAGCGGAATAGAAAATATGATCCCAAAAAAGTGTATGTATATCACACGTACACAACCACACTAGGCCCCAATTACTATTGTTTGTACCCCTAAAAGGCTAGGAGTAGGGGGAGTATGGAACAGGCAGCACCCTCAAACCTTCAGAAGTATGAGATGAACCCCAACAACTTGGAAAGGTGGATCTCTCTCACACGTACCAACACAGACTATCCCCCAATTTAACTGATCCCCAGAGGTTTTTGATTAAATAGCGGAATAGAAAATATGATCCCAAAAAAGTGTATGTATATCACACGTACACAACCACACTAGGCCCCAATTACTATTGTTTGTACCCCTAAAAGGCTAGGAGTAGGGGGAGTATGGAACAGGCAGCACCCTCAAACCTTCAGAAGTATGAGATGAACCCCAACAACTTGGAAAGGTGGATCTCTCTCACACGTACCAACACAGACTATCCCCCAATTTAACTGATCCCCAGAGGTTTTTGATTAAATAGCGGAATAGAAAATATGATCCCAAAAAAGTGTATGTATATCACACGTACACAACCACACTAGGCCCCAATTACTATTGTTTGTACCCCTAAAAGGCTAGGAGTAGGGGGAGTATGGAACAGGCAGCACCCTCAAACCTTCAGAAGTATGAGATGAACCCCAACAACTTGGAAAGGTGGATCTCTCTCACACGTACCAACACAGACTATCCCCCAATTTAACTGATCCCCAGAGGTTTTTGATTAAATAGCGGAATAGAAAATATGATCCCAAAAAAGTGTATGTATATCACACGTACACAACCACACTAGGCCCCAATTACTATTGTTTGTACCCCTAAAAGGCTAGGAGTAGGGGGGAGTATGGAACAGGCAGCACCCTCAAACCTTCAGAAGTATGAGATGAACCCCAACAACTTGGAAAGGTGGATCTCTCTCACACGTACCAACACAGACT
Source organism: Pelophylax lessonae (assembly GCF_965119305.1). Taxonomy (NCBI): domain Eukaryota; kingdom Metazoa; phylum Chordata; class Amphibia; order Anura; family Ranidae; genus Pelophylax; species Pelophylax lessonae. The sequence continues at coordinate 164,812,533 of NC_138776.1, forward strand.
ATCCCCCAATTTAACTGATCCCCAGAGGTTTTTGATTAAATAGCGGAATAGAAAATATGATCCCAAAAAAGTGTATGTATATCACACGTACACAACCACACTAGGCCCCAATTACTATTGTTTGTACCCCTAAAAGGCTAGGAGTAGGGGGGAGTATGGAACAGGCAGCACCCTCAAACCTTCAGAAGTATGAGATGAACCCCAACAACTTGGAAAGGTGGATCTCTCTCACACGTACCAACACAGACTATCCCCCAATTTAACTGATCCCCAGAGGTTTTTGATTAAATAGCGGAATAGAAAATATGATCCCAAAAAAGTGTATGTATATCACACGTACACAACCACACTAGGCCCCAATTACTATTGTTTGTACCCCTAAAAGGCTAGGAGTAGGGGGAGTATGGAACAGGCAGCACCCTCAAACCTTCAGAAGTATGAGATGAACCCCAACAACTTGGAAAGGTGGATCTCTCTCACACGTACCAACACAGACTATCCCCCAATTTAACTGATCCCCAGAGGTTTTTGATTAAATAGCGGAATAGAAAATATGATCCCAAAAAAGTGTATGTATATCACACGTACACAACCACACTAGGCCCCAATTACTATTGTTTGTACCCCTAAAAGGCTAGGAGTAGGGGGAGTATGGAACAGGCAGCACCCTCAAACCTTCAGAAGTATGAGATGAACCCCAACAACTTGGAAAGGTGGATCTCTCTCACACGTACCAACACAGACTATCCCCCAATTTAACTGATCCCCAGAGGTTTTTGATTAAATAGCGGAATAGAAAATATGATCCCAAAAAAGTGTATGTATATCACACGTACACAACCACACTAGGCCCCAATTACTATTGTTTGTACCCCTAAAAGGCTAGGAGTAGGGGGGAGTATGGAACAGGCAGCACCCTCAAACCTTCAGAAGTATGAGATGAACCCCAACAACTTGGAAAGGTGGATCTCTCTCACACGTACCAACACAGACTATCCCCCAATTTAACTGATCCCCAGAGGTTTTTGATTAAATAGCGGAATAGAAAATATGATCCCAAAAAAGTGTATGTATATCACACGTACACAACCACACTAGGCCCCAATTACTATTGTTTGTACCCCTAAAAGGCTAGGAGTAGGGGGGAGTATGGAACAGGCAGCACCCTCAAACCTTCAGAAGTATGAGATGAACCCCAACAACTTGGAAAGGTGGATCTCTCTCACACGTACCAACACAGACTATCCCCCAATTTAACTGATCCCCAGAGGTTTTTGATTAAATAGCGGAATAGAAAATATGATCCCAAAAAAGTGTATGTATATCACACGTACACAACCACACTAGGCCCCAATTACTATTGTTTGTACCCCTAAAAGGCTAGGAGTAGGGGGAGTATGGAACAGGCAGCACCCTCAAACCTTCAGAAGTATGAGATGAACCCCAACAACTTGGAAAGGTGGATCTCTCTCACACGTACCAACACAGACTATCCCCCAATTTAACTGATCCCCAAAGGTTTTTGATTAAATAGCGGAATAGAAAATATGATCCCAAAAAAGTGTATGTATATCACACGTACACAACCACACTAGGCCCCAATTACTATTGTTTGTACCCCTAAAAGGCTAGGAGTAGGGGGAGTATGGAACAGGCAGCACCCTCAAACCTTCAGAAGTATGAGATGAACCCCAACAACTTGGAAAGGTGGATCTCTCTCACACGTACCAACACAGACTATCCCCCAATTTAACTGATCCCCAGAGGTTTTTGATTAAATAGCGGAATAGAAAATATGATCCCAAAAAAGTGTATGTATATCACACGTACACAACCACACTAGGCCCCAATTACTATTGTTTGTACCCCTAAAAGGCTAGGAGTAGGGGGAGTATGGAACAGGCAGCACCCTCAAACCTTCAGAAGTATGAGATGAACCCCAACAACTTGGAAAGGTGGATCTCTCTCACACGTACCAACACAGACTATCCCCCAATTTAACTGATCCCCAGAGGTTTTTGATTAAATAGCGGAATAGAAAATATGATCCCAAAAAAGTGTATGTATATCACACGTACACAACCACACTAGGCCCCAATTACTATTGTTTGTACCCCTAAAAGGCTAGGAGTAGGGGGAGTATGGAACAGGCAGCACCCTCAAACCTTCAGAAGTATGAGATGAACCCCAACAACTTGGAAAGGTGGATCTCTCTCACACGTACCAACACAGACTATCCCCCAATTTAACTGATCCCCAGAGGTTTTTGATTAAATAGCGGAATAGAAAATATGATCCCAAAAAAGTGTATGTATATCACACGTACACAACCACACTAGGCCCCAATTACTATTGTTTGTACCCCTAAAAGGCTAGGAGTAGGGGGGAGTATGGAACAGGCAGCACCCTCAAACCTTCAGAAGTATGAGATGAACCCCAACAACTTGGAAAGGTGGATCTCTCTCACACGTACCAACACAGACTATCCCCCAATTTAACTGATCCCCAAAGGTTTTTGATTAAATAGCGGAATAGAAAATATGATCCCAAAAAAGTGTATGTATATCACACGTACACAACCACACTAGGCCCCAATTACTATTGTTTGTACCCCTAAAAGGCTAGATGAGGAGTAGGGGGAGTATGGAACAGGCAGCACCCTCAAACCTTCAGTATGAGATTGTGTTCACTGTACCCCACAAAGATTGAGTTCACTGCACCCCACAATGATTGTGTTCACTGCACCCCACAAAGATTGTGTTCACTGCACCTCACAAAGATTGTGTTCACTGTACCCCCCAAAGATTGTGTTCACTGCACCCCACAAAGATTCTGTTCACTGTACCCCACAAAGATTGTGTTCACTGCACCCCAAAAAGATTGTGTTCACTGCACCCCAAAAAGGATGTTGTTCACTGCACCCCAAAAAGGATGTTGTTCACTCCACCCCAAAAAGATTGTGTTCACTGCACCCCACAAAGATTGTGTTCACTGCACCCCAAAAAGATTGTGTTCACTGCACCCCAAAAATGATTTTGTTCACTGCACCCCAAAAAGGATTTTGTTCACTGCACCCCAAAAAGGATGTTGTTCACTCCACCCCAAAAAGATTGTGTTCACTGCACCCCAAAAAGATTGTGTTCACTGCACCCCACAAAGGATTTTGTTCACTGCACCCCAAAAAGATTGTGTTCACTGCACCCCAAAAAGGATGTTGTTCACTGCACCCCAAAAAGGATTTTGTTCACTGCACCCCAAAAAGATTGTGTTCACTGCACCCCACAAAGGATTTTGTTCACTGCACCCCACAAAGATTGTGTTCACTGCACACCAAAAAGGATTGTGTTCACTGCACCCCAAAAAGATTTTGTTCACTGCACCCCAAAAAGATTGTGTTCACTGCAGCCCAAAAAGATTGTGTTCACTGCAGCCCAAAAAGATTGTGTTCACTGCAGCCCAAAAAGATTGTGTTCACTGCAGCCCAAAAAGATTGTGTTCACTGCAGCTCACACACAGAAAAATGGATGTGGATCACTGACACCTGCCTATCTCCAATCCCACACCACACAGCAATATCGATTGTAGTTTGTAGAACACAGTTTCCCTAAAATTCAGCAGACTCTGTCCCTAACAGGATTGAGAAGAGATCGTAGATCAGGATTGAGTGCAGATTCACCCCACCCCCCACACAGCAATATCGATTGTAGTTTGTAGAACACAGTTTCCCTAAAATTCAGCAGACTCTGTCCCTAACAGGATTGAGAAGAGATCGTAGATCAGGATTGAGTGCAGATTCACCCCACCCCCCACACAGCAATATCGATTGTAGTTTGTAGAAGACACTGACCCTATATAATTCAGCAGACTCTATCCCTAAAATGCCTACAACTCGCCCTGCCTAAACACTCCGACCTGTCCCTCAATTCTATCCGGACACAAATGGTTTTTTCCTGCCTATCTTTCCCTAATCAGCAGCCAGCACGTTGATGTGTGCTCTGTCCCTGAATCTAAGCAGCATAATGACGCCGCTGCGGCTGCCTCGAACTTATAAAGACTTGGTCACATGCTTCAGACGGCCAATCACAGCTACTGAGACATTTGCAGGCATGGCTGGGATGGCTTAAGGCACACCAGTTAAACGATTGTTGATTGGCTGTTGAAAGCCCGCCATGAAAAGAGCGCCAAAGCATGCAAAACCCGGAAATAAAACGACCGAACACGGATTTTTACCCGAACATACAGTAAAGTGTCCGTGTCCGTGTTCGGGTACAAAAAATCCAATTATTCGGTACGAACACGAATAATACAGTCCGTGTTCGCTCAACACTAGTTAAAACAAATAAATATAATACATCTTCCTATCTATTTTCTAATGCTAGGATTACAAATAGTTAATGTCAATTGAGAGAGTTTAGTTCTGCTTTAACTAAGTGACCGTTTTCAGACATGGATTTGGCCTTCCCTTCTATATGGATTGTAATGCCTTTATCTCCACCCTTCATTACAATGTAATACTCTTTTAAGCGAAAGTTTCCAACCTGTGACCCAAGACAGCAATGAATTTGGCCCAACACAAAATCCTATACTTACTTAACCACATGATGACCGCCCTATAGCAGATTTATTGCTGCCGGGTGGCCGTTCTGTGCAGAAGCATGTATATTTACGTGATTCTGCACTTCCGGTTGGGGGGTTGGCGCATGTGCGCTGCCGGGGCGCTGCTTTTTCTGTGATTAGTCCGAGCAGAAGCCGATCAGCAGGTGCCGGCTAAAGGATGACCATCGGCACCCGCTGATTGTCAGGGAATAAATTGATCACATCCTTTAGTGAAAGCACCACACAAAATACACACAAACACTGGCTAGGCACACATATAACACTTTGATCACCCTAGATGTTAAACCCCTTCCTAGCCAATCTCATTAGTACAGTGACAGTGCATATTTTTTAGCACTGTTCACTGTATTAGTGTCACTGGTTCTCAAAAAGTGTTGAAAGTGTCAGTTAGTGTCAAATTATCTGCTGCAATATCACAGTCCTGCTATAAGTCACTGATTGCCGCCATTACTAGTATGACAAAAAATTAAATATTACAAATTTCAGTATACAGTATATACCATAGTTTGTAGACGCTATATCATTTTTTTGTGCAAACCAATCAATATAAGCTTAATGGTAATTTTTTAACCAAAAGTATGTAGCAGAGTACTTATTGGCCTGAAGGTATGAAGAAATGTGATTTTTTTTTTTAATTATTTTATTGGATATGTTTTATAGCAATGTGATTTTTTTTAAATTGTCAGCCTTTTCTTGTTTATAGCGCAAAAAATAAAAAACACAGTGATCAAATACCACCAAAAGAAAGCTCTATTTGTGGGGAAATGACATAAATTTTATTTGGGTACAGCGTTGAATGACCGCACAATTGTCAGTTAAAGTAACGCAGTGCTGTATCACAAAAAAACAGCCTGGTAATAAAGGGGGGTTACTCTTCCAGGGGTCAAGTGGTTATGTTGATTCTTCTTTTTTTTAATTTTTGCAAAAATGCATTTACGCTTAGTGAACCCTTACGGTCGGAGAGAAATTTGACAGTGTCTTTTTACTGTTCTTTAACATCGGAAAGAAAAATATCCCACTCTTCACGATCACGCCTTATTCATGTCATCAGTTTTCGGTAGCACCTATATTTGTGAGCAACTGTTTTTAAGGATGAAGCCCACGAAGGGCAAAATTAGAACCAAAATATTTGATGAGCACCTTGAGCATTCATGGAGAATTGCTACTCCATCCATCGAACCAGATACTGATGCATTCGTTTCTCAAAAACTGCATCAAATATCGCACTCATTTTATGTCGCCCTCTTTTATTTTTATAATAAAAAAAATATTACAAAAAATTACGTTTTTTTTTCTCAGATAGGTACATTATCTATATCAGTGATCATTAACTTGTGATCTGCTTGACTTTTTTTGCTCATCAGCTATCCTTATTGTGAGTGTATTTTATGTGTGGCCCAAGACCATTCCTCTTCCTCCTTCCTAAGAAGGTCAAAATGTTGGATACCTCTGTTTTTTGACCCCGTTCACATCTAGTGATTTGGAACCGCGTGCAGAATCGCGGCAATTCCACCTGCGATTACAAATGCTGGCAAAACTCAGCAGGCGTGTTGGTGCGCCATTCAATTGTAATGGCACGTGCCGTAATCTACATAATTTCAACACTATGTGGTTTATTTAATAAAGGCAAACCCACTGTGCACTGCAAGTGCAGTTGGAAGTGCATTTGGAAGAGCAGTCGCTCTAGACCTAAGGTAGGGTGTCCCCAGTTTTGTCCCCGGATTCAGCAGGATGGATTTGAATTTAGGCTTCCCATCCCTCCATACCTCCCTTTTCAGCCTGATTGTACTCTTATAATAGTTAGCTATTAATATTTGAATATTCATGTTCGAAGGTATCCTACGTGTTGTTACCATGCAATCTTTTAGAGCCCATTATGACTAGCCCGACTTGTCAGGCGACTTGTCAGCCTGACAAGTCGCGCTCGGTCGCGGTCCACTGAGTAGTACAGGACCCGTTCTAATAGGAGCGACACAAGTCGCTCTGACTTAGAAAAAGGGTCCTGTACTACTTTGGGGCGACCTCGGAGCGACTTGCATAGACTTCCATTATGTGAAGTCTCTGCAAGTCACGCTGAAGTCGCGGTGCACGCGACTTCACAGGTCGCCCCCCAAAGTCGTGTCGCGCTAGTCTGAATGGGCTCTTACTGTTCTGAATTGTTCATTTATATTGTTATTGTTAAACCAAAATTCTTTGGTAAGAATAAAATACAAAATATGCATTGAAAAGTTTTTTCTCTATCTTACCTTCTTAACATTTGGTAGTCATATCCCCAAAAATTCTAAGAAGTATGTTTTTTTCTAACTCAGTTACAAAATGTGAGAAATAACGTATATATCATACAATCGTTCCATAAACACATACCACATACACTGCATATATAGTTTGAGGAAAATCTGCTTATAAAATAAATTACCAATTGCAAATAAAAAAAATATGTCCCCGGATTTTATTTAAAAAATTTGGTCACCTTAACCTAAGGAGAAGATCTGAAATGAAGGGGAAGCTCTGCTGATTTCTATCATCCAATTATGTGCATGCAAAAATGCTGGTTTTATTTTCCTTGCATGTCCCCCTTGGATCTACAGCGACTTGCAGTGTACTTGTGGTGCAGAGTGGATTTTCCTTTAGTAAATAAATCCCTATGAGCTTTGTGGCTCTGGAGAGGATCCTTTTATTTGGGGAATGAGTTTTGGTGGCCAATATTTGTCTGTTTGTAACATCTGAGTCCAGGCTCTGGTTTTTCCTTTAATGTATGACAACGTTGTCATTTTTATGTAACGTGTTGGGTGGTGGTATTTCAACATATTATACTGTGCTTTTGATAGATATTTTGATATGTTTTTAGATGTCCTAATAAAGATATTTTTGTACCAGTCAAACTATGGAGATTGCCTAATGTACCTTCTTTTTCTATTGGAACTTTTCCAACAATCTTCTTTTTGTACAACAGCATGAGAAGCTTGTTACCCAAAAAGGAGCAGGGGCTTCTTTTGGGCAACTAGCTTCATGCGATGTGGTTTGTCGCATTTTGGTGCCAATAAAAACCGATGGCACACAAACACACGTGCTGCATTTGGCCAGCATTGCAGTGCAATTTGCAGAGGTGGGGGACTCAAGTCACATGACTTGACTTAAGTCAGACTTAAGTCACCAGTTTGAGGACTTGAGACTTGCTTGACTAAAATTAATAAAAGAATCGACTTGACTTTGACTTGGTATTCATGACTTGAGACTTGACTTTGACTTGAGACAAATGACTCGAAATGACTTTACTTTTTTAAGTTATTAAATATTTGCATTTTCTAAAGATGTGTTAAAGCAAAATGAATGTGCCTGTTATGTTTCTGACACCACAGTCACTTAAAACACCTCAGTGTGTTCTGATTTTTAGGACACTGGCTGTTTAACAATGTACTTACATGTTTTTAGTGACTGTGGTGTTGAAACATGACCTGACGAAGGATTTTGAGCTGTTTGGGCATTCAAAGTGTTTCTTTAATATGCCAAGAAAAAAGCACTAAGCAGTTTTGTTAACGTTGAAAATAAAACAAAACCTTTGCTGACCACTGACTTTTAACTGATTTAAAGGTAAAAATTGGGGTAGATCAGTATTTTGACTTGATTTGTGACTTGACCATAATAAATGACTTGACTTGACTTCTAGCAGGGACTCGACTTGACTTGCTTGCTTTTCGCCACAGTAACTTGGGACTTGCTTGAGACTTGAAGGTTAAGACTTGAGACTTGCTTGTGACTTGCACATGTGTGACTTACTCCCATGTCTGGCAATTTGGAATCGCGGGCATGTGAATGGGGCCTAAAGCATTAAAATGAATGCCTTTTAGTTATCTTGGATTTAAGTAAGGCCTGGATCATACGTACAGCAGCTCCCCTCTCTGTTCTGAGTAGCCATAGGACAGCGATATGACAGAGATATGCCACCTCCTCACTGCCTGTTTTAACCCCGAAAATGCCAACCCACGCTGCTATATGCCCTAGTTTAGGTGGGCAGTCAGGGGAAAGGCATAGCTCCAAACTGTCCCTGATTTGGAGGGACTGTCCCCGATTTGGAACCAAGTCCCTCTGTCCCTCTCTCCTCCTCATTTGTCCCTCATTTTGGTCTGATCTACATAGTTGTATATGAAATGCACTTTTTATCTTTCAAAAAGTGTTTCCCAGTGCAAAACCTTTCATCCAATTTCTAAATTGCTGCATTTGTAAATTCCAAAAGCCAATATAAAGGAATAGTAGTGGTAAGAAAAAAGCACTTGAGGGTTTAACTAATCCTCCTAATCTCTAAACCTGAAATCCCTTTACCCTTGATCGTCTCAATAACATTTAATTTACATATATACTTAATCTGCTATACAGACAGCATAGTAGAGCCTGTCTCCCCGGCCTGACTGGTTTGGATTATTTGTGACAATTTCCCAGAGGGGGGGGGGGGGGTCGTTTTTTTTACTCAAAACTTGCTGGTGACTTCAGATAAGCATGTCATGTTATTACACAGCATTGCTTATTTACAGATATAAAAACCCAAAAAAGTTGCCTTTTAACAATTTAGGTCAATAATAAATGTTTTTGTATAACTACTTATTAAGTAAGTCATCATGTCACGTTTTTTTGGAAGTCTCAGAAACAATGTATGGTAGTGCCAGGAATGTGACAGCACTGGGGATATTAATAATGTAACCATAGTCAAAACTTTTTCTTTCTGATTAAAATTCCTATCTGTGGCCTGTTGGGGAGATTTTCCTCCACTTCCTGTGCTAAAGACACAGCAGGAAGTGAAAGGAAAATATCTGCAAATTAGGAGGAATTCCTTTCCTACACAGTTGCCACCAGAACAGGTGCATCCATTAGAAGGTTTACCTCTTGTTTGATCACAACTGTAAAGTTTCGGTGACAATGAACACTCAGACTAAATAGAGGGAGTGAACCTTCCCAGCAGGGATACAGACTATAATACACCAGTGGTTCTACTCTTTCCCTCTGTTTTGGCTATCCACTTCACTGTAATGTAGTGGTGGTCAACTTAGTAATAGAGGGCCTCAAATGCGGCCCCCAACACATCCAGAGGGCCACACAATAGTAGTGGGGTGAAGTGCATTGTGTTGAGTTAGGAAGCCCATTTAAAATAAAGCAACTCTATGCCCAACATTCTTGGTTCTGCTGCATTTTTGAAAGAGAAAGTTGCAATGATCATTGGTGCCTGTGGTAGCATTAAAAATCCCTATAATTGGTGTCGGTGGTGTCAGTGGGTGCTATAATAGCCCCCTGAAATGGTAATCAGTGCAGTGGCAGTGAAACTTCAAGTTGAATTAAAGGCAAAACTTTTTTCTGGAAGAAAGAAAATACAGGCACCTCTGAGTGTAGACTGTTAGGCATTTAATTATAAGATAAAAGAATAAAACTCACATGGAGGAAATTGATAATAGACACATATTATAATCCAGTGGATGGAAGCTGTGCTGGTCCAAGATAGGAGACATCTCCATTGCTCGTAGGGCTGTCCTGGCCCGGCAGCATGCTGAGAACGAGGGCAGGAACACAAGCTGAAACGCAGCGTCATTTGTGATGATGTCACCAGCGTGGTCGCGACACGTTTTGGAGCATGCGCACCAGAGGGATACACTCAGCGCGTGCTCCTTTCTCAAGCAAAACTTTTTTCTGGTGCCTCCATTGAAGCATACTGAAGCTTACACACGTATGCTTCCATCGATAGGCACCAGGAAAAGAAAATTACCGTAAGTGTGATACAATTTTCTGTATTCCTGGTGCCCCCATGGAAGCATACTGAAGCTTACACATGTTTGCTTCAATCGATTGGTACCAAGAAAATAAAATTACGGTAAGTGTGATTCAATTTTCTGTTTTCCTGGTGCCTCCATGGAAGCATACTGAAGCTTACACACGTATGCTTCCATCGATAGGCACCAGGAAAAGAAAATTACCGTAAGTGTGATACAATTTTCTGTATTCCTGGTGCCCCCATGGAAGCATATTGAAGCTTACACATGTATGCTTCCATCGATTGGCACCAAGAAAATAAAATTACGGTAAGTGTGATACAATTTTCTGTTTTCCTGGTGCCGCCATGGAAGTATTCTGAAGTTTACTCAAGTATGCTTCCATCAATAGGCACCGGGAAAAGAAAATTATGGTAAGTGTGATACAATTTTCTTATTTCCTGGTGTCTCCATGGAAGCATACTGAAGCTTACACATGTATGCTTCCATCGATTGGCACCAAGAAAATAAAATTACGCTAAGTATGATACAATTGTCTGTTTTTTTCCTTTTAGATAGAGCAAAGGAGGGTTATAACCTCTGTCAAATTTTTTCCAAACAAGAAGTAAACATAAATCCCTTTATATTAAGCCCTTCATACCTAAAGGTAAAGCAAATCATGCCTAAGTCCACGTTTACATTGGTCTGATTTGACATGCGATCTGACATGTCAAATCACATGTCAAATCGGAGCCAATTGCCGGTGTTCCGTGAGAATTACCTACCCCGTGAGAAAAACCTACCTCGTCACTTCCTGCCAGGAACAGACGAGCAGCGCAGCAGTGTGCATGCTCACAGCCCCGGATACATAATGTAACAGCTGAGGAGCTGACTAGTGCGCATGCGCACTAGTATGAAATGATCAGGGTGCTCCGTGAAAAAAACCTACCCACGCGGCGGTTACATTAAAACAGCTGGGCTGCAATATGAGTCATCTCCGCTCCTGTCCCTGTCACTTCCCTGATCTTTTCTAGTAAATATAAAAGCGGCTCTAGGCTCCGTGATTTATCTTTTCATACACCCGCCGCCGCTTTTATATTTACTAGCCAAGATCAGGGAAGTGACAGGGATAGGAGCGGAGATTATTCATATTGCAGCACAGCTGTTTTAATGTTACTGCTGCGTTACACACACTGCCGTGCACCGGAAGTGACGAGGGTAGGTTTTACTCACGGGGTAGGTAATTCTCACGGAACACCGGCAACAACACTGTCTGAATCAATGCAACGCCGACTTTGCGGCACCGCACTGATTCCCAAAGGTAGCTTCTGTACTACTTTTGGCAACTTCAGGGGAAAGATGTCTGTGAAATCGCCCCCGAAGTCGGACTGAAAATGCCGGTTTGAAGGTGTGCGGGTTCAGGTGAACTTGCACAATTTTAAGCCGGCCTCAGTATGAACCTAGGCTTAGCCCAATTTTGCAACTTTGACATGTGTTAGTAAATCTGTACATATCATCACAACTACTTTCTGCATCCAGGTGGATTATACCTTGTTTTTTCAGGACAAATTGGGCTTTCATTTGCCGATGATGGATATCTCCTGCTTTTTTTTTATTATTATTATGTAAAGGAAAACTGTCCCAAAATAGTAAAAAAAATGTAACTGTATATTTCTTGCTACTACCATAACCTACCACCAAAGAACAACCCAAAATACATTCTACTGCTCCTGACAATTGCAGTGATAACACGTTAGTTTGTACCCGTAGTACAGCCCAGAAACAATATTGCGCATTTTGTTCTGCCTAAAACACATCGACACTGACTGACACTGATACTAATTTAAAAGAAAAAAAAAATCCTGTCCAGAAAAACAACTGGCCCTGAACTTTGATCTTGACCTTAACCCCTGACCTTGACCCAAACACTAACCCTAGGGCTGACCTAGATCAAACCTTGATCTAAATATTTAAACTTTTTTTTTTTAATTATTATTATTATTTTTTTTCTATACACACTTTTTTTTTGTACTGTATCTGTCTCATCCATTCACAGAGACAGAAAACACAGGGGCAGGCTTCACAGTGACTGATCACTGTGATAGCCAATCAGAGGCTATCACAGTGATCAGGTTATCCGGAATGGGACATTCTGGGTCGCGATCGTTAGAACGGGGCCCAAGGCTCTTGGCAAGACATGTGGCGCCATGCAGCGCGCTCCCAGCACAAAGGGAGATACGCTTATATGCGACCCCACAGAAAAAAGCCCAGTCCAGAGGGGCAAAAGTCGGCATGAAGGGGTTAAGGGAATTTCTTGGGGACCCCCAGGTTTCCCGTAACTAGTGTCCCCATTGGAAGATTACACCTCTATTACTTTTCTGGGGACAACCCAAAATGTGGGAATTTTTTTAACTTTTACTTTTAATGATAAAAGTTACCAGGAGAAATATAGAGGGGCAATCTCCCTAACGGGGACACAAACAGCAATAAAAACCTGACAGGGGATCTAATTCTTCTCCACTCTATCTAAAGCTTTCAAAAAAAACTTTTGCCTGTAGTTATACATTAAAGAGTAACTCTACTTTTGCTGAATTAAAAAACAATCCCCTCTGGGTGGTCAATGTGCATTGCAGGGATTTTAACAAACGTTCTCACATATTCCTAACTGTTTCTGCTATAAGTAAAAGCTGTCTATTCCACTTTGTGTCTTTGGATAATAATTCTGAATGGGAGTGACTTTTTCATTATTAATCAGCTGATGCACTTTATTATTAGTAATTTTATTATATTTGCTGCGGTCAGTACAGTGGCAGTGAATTGTAACCCCCCCCCCCTGTAGTGTATTAACACAGACAGGCTGTACAGGTTGCTTCTTTATTCACTGCACATCAGCATGCAACTAACTTCAGCCACACCCAGCTCCCAGACATATACATAATTGTAACATTTTGCAGACAGCAACTTAACCCGTTGCTTACCATACTACATTCCCTCCTCTCTTTGAATAAAACATAACATGCACAACGTATTAATAAGATTAACAAAATGCATGGATGAACAACTAAAAATTTAAACTATAAACTCCTGACTATACACATAGTCCTTAAGGTAGGCCGGTGGATTTGTTGCTCGTTTTTCTCTTGGCCATTCCGATGTGGATGGTTGTGGATTGAAGTCTGGATCACTGGCAGTATCATCACTACTCTTTGCCTGTTAGCCATCTTCCGATACTTGACCTTCTGACTCAATAAATTTCTTCACAAATGAGGAATTACGCACTTTTGTGTGTCCATCTAAATCGTCTAAAACCACTTGAGTACCTCTTTTCTCCTTTACAACATAAGGCTCAGGTTCAAAAGACGGAGCCAGTTTGTTAAACCGATCATTTTGAAGCAACACTTTATCACCCTGTTGAAGGCCACTAGGTTGACAATGGCGGCTGTGGTTTGCATACTGTTCAGCCTGGATCTTCCTTTCCTCATCAATATGCCGAAAAGGTTTTTGACTTGTGGGTGGACCCCCAATGTATGGCAATTTTGTCCTTAATTTGCGACCACAAAGAAGTTCCGCAGGACTAACGCCAGTGACAGTATGCGGAGTTGTGCGATAAGCCAAAAGAAAACGCCACAGTTCCTTTTTCCAGTCTCTTCTCTCTAAATGAGCAATCCGCAAAGCTTTCAGCAAGGTTCGATTCTGGCGTTCCACTTCCCCGTTAGCCTGTGGCCAGTATGGAGTTGTACGATGATGTTCAATAGCATTTGATTTCAGATAATCCTGAAATTCCTGAGAAGTAAATTGGGCACCATTATCACTCACAATCCGTTTAGGCAACCCATGAGATGCAAAAATGCTCTCCAACCCCTCAATTACAGTTGATGATGTAGCTTTAGTGAGAACTACCACCTCTTGCCACCTTGAATAATAGTCCACAACAACTAAAAGATGGTGTCCAGATGGAATGTCGCACAGATCAATGGCTAAATCTTCCCATGGTCCCTCAGGTAGAACAGTGTGAGTTACTGGTTGCTGCCCACCAACTGACATGCTCGACATGAAGAAACCAAACGTTCCACATCCTTGTCAATTCCTGGCCACCAGACTTTCTCACGTAATCTTTGTTTGGTGCGTACAATGCCTTGATGGCCCTCATGGGCTAAATGTAATGTACGTTTCCGTAAGTCTTTAGGCATCACAATACGATGGCCACGTAGAACTAGTTGTCCTGCAATACTCAGCTCTTGTTTGATTCTGTGATAGCTTGGGTCACAATCCACCCAAACCCCTTGTCTTACACATTTTCTCAACCGAGCAATTTCCGGATCCACAGATGACAATTCTTCAACCTCCCGCGGTGTCAATGCCTGAGGCATGGCGTTAGTAGCCACAAAACGAATGTACTCTTCTGCCAGGTTATGAACAGGTGCAGAAGACTGAGGCAATCTGGAAAGTGCATCTGCCGCATCAGTCGGTCCAGGTAAAGCGATATGGTAACAATCTGAGAACCCATCTCTCAATTCTGGCGGATGGTTTTGAGCGTGGCGAATATATCACTTCCAGAGGCTTGTGGTCTGTGATGATTTCAAAATCAAGGCCGTAGAGATAGGTGTGAAACCTTTCACATCCCCAAACAACAGCCAAAGCTTCTTTCTCGGTCTGAGAATAACGTCTCTCTACATCAGTGAGGGATCTGCTTGCATACTGAATAGGCCTGTAATCGCCTGTGCATTGTCTCTGAACCAAGATAGCGCTAGCATCGACAATAACTTGGGTGTGTGCAGTAGAATTGAAATAAGCCAAAGTTGTGGCGCAAGTCAGCCGTCTCTTAAGTTCATCAAATGCACCTTGTTCCAAAAAGCCCCACTTCCACAGGACTGCTTTGCGAGTCAACACTCTCAAAGGTTCACTGACAGTCGCCATATCTGGAATAAACTTGGCACAGTAATTCACTAGCCCAAGAAAACTGCGTACTTCTGCAGGGTTTTCAGGATTTCTGGCATCAGACACAGCTTTAATTTTACAGTCCTCCGGACCAATGCCCCTGTCAGACAGCACATGGCCCATAAAAGTCATTTTATTAATTTGAAATGTGCACTTCTTCTCATTTAATGTTAACCCTTTCTCCTTCAAGCGATTTAGCACTGCACGGAGACGTTCATCGTGCTCCTGTGTGTTTGTTCCCCACACAATTATATCATCAGAAATGTTATGCGTGCCTTCACAACCATGTAGCACTTGCTGAATCACATGTTGATAGGCCTCCGGTGCGGACGATACGCCAAACATCAACCTCTTGTATCTAAAAAGACCTTTATGGCTTGCAAATGTAGTGATGACTCTAGATGCTGGGGTCAATTCAATCTGATGATAACCATATTTCAAATCCAGTTTACTGAAGACACTTGCCCCATTCATTGCATGTAGAACATCTTCAATAGTGGGAATTGGATGTCTCTCTCTCTGCACAGCTTGGTTAGCACATCTCATGTCCACACAAATCCGAATATCTGTGCCCTTTGGTACAACAACTAACGGCGATACCCACGGAGTGGGCCCTTCCACAGGTTCAATAATTTCAAGGTCTAGCAGCTCTGCCAGTTTGTGCTCAACAGGTGATCTCAGGCTATAAGGAAGTCTGCGTACTGGCTGTGCAATAGGCTTTACATGTGGATCAATGTGAAGCTCCAACTGAAAATCCTTTAATTTTCCAAACCCAGAGAAGCAATCTTTAAATTCCTCTTTCAATGCAGAAATAGCAGGAGACACCATATTCACTCTTGCGCTGCCTACATCACGGCCAATCTGTAACACCCCTAGTGCCATTGCGGTTTGACGACCAAGCAGAGGCGACCCTGTGCCATCTACAACATAGAATTCGGTCTGCAATGGAGGACCAGTCTCATGTGTTTGAACAGAGGTATAAAATATGCCTTTAAGTTGCAGTGGTGTACTGGAGCCATAAGTATAAATCTGTTTAGTGGTGTTACACAATTTAAGGTGATTTTCTCTGCCATTAAGACTGTGCCAAGAAGCTAAGTCCATAACATTGCATGTAGCTCCAGAGTCAATCAACACTGACACATCTGTATTTCCAATCTTAATGGTTAATGTCCCGGCTTGCAGAGAACACAGGGAGAATATAAATTCACAGTCAGAAGCACTCTCTTTATCCTCAGCTATAACATTTACTTGTGCAGATTGTCCTTTGGTTTTGTTATCTCTGGTTGTACTTCTACACACAGCTGCAAAATGACCTGTCTTTCCACAAGCATAGCACATTTTATTCTGTACCACAGTGCAGTCCTGACTTGTGTGTCCCGCCCTGCCACATTTATTGCAGGTGATGTGTAAAATCCTCTTTGGAAAACTCTCTTTCCTACTCCAGATATTCCTATTATTATAGGTAGGTTTGGAGACTGTATTGACAGATGCAGTGTTCTTGGTTTCAATATGCAGAGCCTGGAGCTCAGACAGTTCAATGGCTCTTGCAATCTCCTGCAGACTAGTAAGTGTGAGACTAGGTTCTCTCAATAATCTCCTCCTGAGGTGCACAGATGTGCATTTCTCTATGACCTGATCTCTGATTATCTCCTCAGTTACAGTCCCAAAATCACAAGACTTTGCCAGATATTTCAGCCTAGTCACATAACTGTCTGTGGTTTCTCCCAGTTCTTGCACAGCCTGTCTAAACTTATATCTATTTTTCTTTGGCTCAAAGTACTCACTCAGTTTATTCATGGCTGTCTCATAGTCTGAATCTTCCCCTGTTGCTCCCAGGGTTTCAAAAATGTCCTGAACTTGAGGTCCAGCTAGATGCAGCAGCATGGCTCTCTTCTGAGCAGGTGCAGTCACTCCTGTGGCTATAACATAGAGCTGAAATCCCTTCTTCCACTTGTCCCAGCGCTGTGAGAGACTAGTGTGGTCTCCAGACACATCAAACGGTCCGATAGCCGGTAAATCCAGAAAGCTAGCCATCCTCGTCGCCAAAATGTAGTGTATTAACACAGACAGGCTGTACAGGTTGCTTCTTTATTCACTGCACATCAGCATGCAACTAACTTCAGCCACACCCAGCTCCCAGACATATACATAATTGTAACATTTTGCAGACAGCAACTTAACCCGTTGCTTACCATACTACACCCCCTTCACTCATTGTCCCTTTGCCCATCCAGGTCTGGACCTATAACTGTAGGAAGTTGCCCAACTGGTAGCAGCCCAGCCCAGTACATGGCAGTCTGCACATAAATAGCTGGTAGGCCATGTGTTGGGCACCAGAGCTTTAACCACTTTCTGCCCCGCCACAGTACATTTACTGTGGTGGGCGGCACCTGCAGGCTCCCGTATTTATACGTGAGTTATACGTGCCTCTTCCGGGCTCAGAGTGCGGAGCATGCCCCTGGGGCACACAGCATGCTCCTGCTTTGACTTCCTGAAATTACTGGTACTGATAACCACGTACCATGTGATTGCTATGATTGGTCATAGTGGTCACATGATAACAATGCAAACAACCTGTCATATACCTCCCAACTTTTTGAGATGGAAATGAGAGACATCTATTAGCAAAAGTATGTAGGCATAGGACATAACCCCCTGTCACACCCTCTTAAAGGAGATTTATACAAAATAAAAATATTAGTTAAACACAAGTGTTTTTTTTTTTTTTTAACCACTACTATTCCTTTATACTGGATTTTGAAATTGAAAGAAACATTTAGAACTGTAAAACACTTTTTGAAAGATAAATAGTGCATTTTATATACAACTATATAGATCAGACCAAAATGAGGGACAAATGAGGAGGAAGAGGGACAGAAGGACTTTGTTCCAAATCAGGGACAGTCCCTCCAAATCAGGGACAGTCCCTCCAAATCAGGAACAGTTGAGAGCTATGCTTTCATGAATGGCTTCCCATTTATAAACAGCTTGCTTACTGTTCTGATCTGTGATTGGCCCACAGCAGTCACATGGTACTGTTCTTGAATGGGAAACCCATTTATGACATATAAAGGGTTTGCAGTGTAAAAGGTATAAAAAAAAAAAAAAAAAAAAAAGATTATACTCCTAGAATACTACAGTGTCACTATATAGACACTGAGCTACACTGATGACTAAATGTAAAGAAATATATTAAAAAAGAAAACAAAAAGGGGTTTAAAAAAAATAATAAAAAAAATGTTTAAAAACTTGAACAAAAAATTTTTAAAAAAATTTTTTTTTCTGCATACTGTCACCAGTTAGTATCTGTGATCACTGTCACATCAGTAAAACGCTGTACTGCACTATCACAGTATGTAAAAAAATAAATAAATAGATGCATTAAAAAATAGATGCATAAATTCTTTTTCAAAAAAAATGGGACAAAAAATGACAACTTCATAAAACTGGCAACTAAATACCTTGCACTGTCTACTTTCCAAAAAGGGTCATTTGGGGGCTATTTGTACTGTCCTAGCATTTTAGGGGCCTCAAGTAATGAGAGTCTGTCAGTACAGCAGGATTGATCAATTTTCAATTATATACTGTATGCCATAGTTTGTAGACTCTAAAACTTCTACACAAACCAATTAATATACACTTTTAATATACACTTACTGGGATATTTTTTTTTTTTTTTACAAAAGACTTGTAGCAGAACACATTTTTGCCTAAATTTTTGAAAACATTTGATTTTATTGAATATGTTTTATAACAGAAAATAGATGTTCTCCCCTGATCATCTCTGTTTCATAAACCAATAATGATCCGAGATGAGCTGCGATCAGCAGGATCACTGCTCATCTCAGTTTCATAAACGGACACCTAAGTTCTTTAAAAAAAACCCTAGTGCCACCTCCTGTGTCCACGCCTACTTCCTGGGTCCAACACTAGGTGGAGCATGCGGGCACAAAGCGCCCGCCTACGCCCCCAGCTGTGTCCAGCAGTAGGTGGAGCTGTGACCTTTGACCTCTGAGGCCACACCTCCTGACCTTTGACCTTTGGGGTGGGTCCATGGCCCTTTTCCTGAGTCAAAACCCTCCCCTGTGTCTGTACCGGCAATAGGTTAACGCTAACCCTAACCCCAACCCCTAACCCTAACCCCAGTGTGCTGATAGATGGCACAAGAGGAGAAAGGGGTATCCATAAGAAGCCATCACCAACACCTGTTCACACTGCCTCTTACCTCCTAATATGGACCCCCAGCAAGGAAGGTCAATCGAGCACTGTCTGAGCGCTGTCAGAATAATCCTGGAATAATGCCACTGGATTAGATAGCCAACTTCTCCTGTGGAATGTTCATCAAGTGCCCAAAGTGTCTTTCCGAGTCTCATCTGATGTGAAGGCACAAAAAGTGGGCATATCCTAGTGTAGTATGTTCAAATGTAGTAATTTATTAATTAAAATATCGTACTCACTTGTACACATAAAAGTTCAGGCATCCAGCATGGAAACAGAATGTTTCCAACCAAAAAGATGGCCACTGCGTCCCTATACGCGATGACTTTACCCGTTATTTTTCCTCCCTAGGTGTTTTGTCAGAAATTACATTGTCAAGGGTGTGTCCAGTGCGCTACATCGCACGGTATTTATAGAACTACCCAGGGCGGTAGTTATGTGATTGATTGTGTCTCACAGGCCGGAA
Source organism: Pelophylax lessonae (assembly GCF_965119305.1). NCBI lineage: Eukaryota > Metazoa > Chordata > Amphibia > Anura > Ranidae > Pelophylax > Pelophylax lessonae. The sequence goes on from NC_138776.1 coordinate 164,832,504, forward strand.
AGGAGGAGACACTCCACCCCCTCAGCTCACCATCTGTGAGACCGTACAGTCCATGCACAGGAAATAGTACCATTGAGCCAAAAACTCTGAAAAATAAACAGGAAGTGGCACCATGGTGCCTCAAACTCTAAGAGGACACACAGACAGAAACTCTCACAGTATTCACCAAAAAGGCTACTCGAAAGCTTTGTATTGAAAATATACCAATATATTATTAACCCCATCAAAGAGGAAAAAAAAATGACCAACTAGAAGATAATGATGACAATATAAAGAGAATGAAAAAACGCGCATCAGGACATGGCTCCATCTTAGGGTGAAAAACCAGATTACACTGTAGTTTCAAACATACAAAAGATTGTAAATAAATTAACTCAAAGAAAAATAAATTCCTTAATTATCGTATCAATCAACCAACCAACCAAAAACAAAAAAAAATATATAAAGAACCATATAACCAAATGAAAATAACTGATAAGAAACAAAAAATTTGTAATAAATAAAAATAATAAATAAAAAATTTGTAATAAATAAAAATAATGAAAAAAAAAATATTCACATCCCATTCAAAGTTCATTCTGAACAGGACATAAGAGTCTTGGCCGAATAAATCCACCAAGTCTCTAACTATGAGATCTTCCTAACCACACTCACTCTCCATCTACTGGTGAAGTCTGTTTTGAAGCATACCCTTGGTGCGACCAATGTATTGCAGGCCGCATGGACAACAAATCAGGTAAACCACATTTTTTGAGGTACAGGTGATAAATGGTTTGATAGTAAAACATTTGCGAGTAGCATGGGACTCAAAAGTGCAGACTTTCTACAGGGGAAAAAAACACTCATATTTTGAAAAAAGGAGGGTCTCTTTAGAGGTTCAATAACATTTGGTTCTACCTGTAGTCTTAAGGTGGGAGCCCCCCTATATACAACTGGGGGTTTTCAAGGAGCAACGCCCCTAGCACCCTATAATTACGAAAAACACCCCAATGCTTTCGTAAGATGCTCCTAACTGCATAATGCTAATTTGAATAGGTGGTAAGAAAGGCACAGACAAAACAAATTGGCGTTGCATATAATGGAGAGTGTTATCCCTTCGTAGTAAATGGTCCACAACTTCACGGCCAATTGACCATTTCCTGCAACCATTAGTGTGACAAACTCTATTGTACCTGAGGGATTCTGCTCAGGTTATAAATGTTTTACAAACAATAGAATGGAGGGATAGCTATATCTTGGCAACAGCGGACGTAGCCTCATTATATATGGTGATTTCTCATGCACATGGCTGTGAAGCTGAGGACCATTTCCTACAAAGGGATGAAACCCTCCAATATATGCAGTCTTTGTCTGTTGGGCTCAACATTGAGTTGACCCACCCTTTGCAGCTATAACAGCTTCAACTCTTCACGGAAGGCTGTACACAAGGTTTAGGATTGTGTCTATGGGAATGTTTGACCATTCTTCCAGAAGCGCTTTGTGAGGTCAGGCACTGATGTTGAACGACAGGGCCTGGCTCGCTGTCTCCTCTCTAATTCATTCCAAAGGTGTTCTATTGGGCTGAGGTCAGCCAGGACTCTGCAGGCCAGTCAAGTTCCTCCACCCCAAGCTCGCTCATCCATGTCTTTATGGACTTTGCTTTGTGCACTGGTGCGCAGTCAAGTTGGAACAGGAAGGGGCCATCCTCAAACTGTTCAACACAAAGTTGGGAGCATGAAATTGTCCAAAATGTCTTTGTATGCTGACACCTTAAGAGTTCCCTTACTGGAACTAAGGGGCAAAGCCCAACCTCTGAAAAACAACCGCACGCCATAATCCCCCCTCCACCAAATGACTTGGACCAGTGCACAAAGCAAGGTCCATAAAGATATGAATGAGTGAGTTTGGGGTGGAGGAACATGAGTGGCCTGCAGAGTCCTGGCTGACCTCAGCCCAATAGAACACCTTTGGAATGAATTAGAGAGGAGACAGCGAGCCAGGCCCTGTCGTTCAACATCAGTGCCTGACCTCACAAGCGCTTGAGTCCTGACCTCAACCCGATAGAATACCTTTGGCATGAATTAAAGCAGAGACTGCGAGCCAGGCCTTCTCATCCACTTTAGTGCCTGACCTTACAAATGCTCTTCTGGAAGAATGATCAAATATTCCCATAGACACACTCCTAAACCTATTTGCAGGAGAGATTGGTGCCTCAAGCCAAGGTTATGGGACTTTATGGGCTAATACACGTTTTTGTTTAGTAAAATTTATTGAATAATTTTAACAATATACAAGCATATAAAAGTATATATAAGAGGAGAGGAGTATATACGGTACATAGTGTGTATGGGTTATAGTCCCATAAGTGATAGTGAATTAAAGTAAGAAGTTTGGTGACATAGTGATATGGTGACAGTGGTATATCTTTCCACACATCTTGTTTAGCGTTGGATCTATAGGGAGAGTATCCCTTGTTTTCCTACGCGTTTTGGCTTGGTGCCTTTATCAAGGAGGTTATGTCCACCATATCTGTAGGTATAGTAGGTGATAGGGTTAAGTATATATTATGTTTACCAATTGAAGCATTTTTTCATATTGGTCACATAGTAAAATACATACTTGTTATTTAAAGGTTCTGCTCCTAAACCCTTGCTTCTGGTCCTTTATTTCCACATAAGAATTCGATATTTTGGACACTGCTGCTGGGGTATATAATATGTGATGGTATCATGGTAGTAAGTATTTGAGCGGTATTTTGTATTACTTATGGTTTGTGCCTGAAAGGTCCTTACTATACATGTAGTTTTATTGGGCTATCAAGAATAGGGGGCATAATCCCAATCCTGGTCCAATCTATATTTAACAAGAACGTAAGTTAGTGCTTGTTTAGGTCGGGTGACCTGGTTGCATAATTATAGTAAGGTTTGTGTCCACAGTATAAACTTAGCTTATAATAAGTTTATTATTCAATAAATTTTACTAAACAAAACCGTGTATTAGCCCATAAAGTCCCATAACCTTGGCTTGAGGCACCAATCTCTCCTGCAAATAAATTTCTCGGGATGATGGCTAAGGCCCCATTCACACTGGGGTGATCCGACTTCCAGGGGCGACCTCCGAGGTCGCGGTGCGAGCAGCGCGCCGCGACCTCGGAGCGGCTGGCACGGACTTCATAACATTGAAGTCTATGACGGTCGCTCCGGGTCGCCCCAAAGAAGCTCCGGACCCTTTTTCTAAGTCGGAGCGACTTGTGTCGCTCCTATTAGAACGGGTCCGCAGCTTCACTATGGAAGGCGACCTACGGCGACCTGTGAGGCGACCAGGTCGCCTCACAGGTCGCCCCAGTGTAAACGGGGACTTAACCAAACTAAAAAGTTTTTTTGGAAATCGCACACCTACAACACTCCTAAACCTTGTGGACAGCCTTCCCAGAAGAGTTGAAGCTGTTATAGCTGCAAAGGGTGGGCCAACTCAATATTGAACCATATGAACTAAGACTGGGATGCCAATAAAGTTCATATGCGTGTAAAGGCAGGTGTCACAATACTTTTGGTAATATAGTGTACTGTATACAGAAATAAGTCTAAACGCACAGAAAATAAAAAAACTAATTCCATTGAAGGTATTTAATACAAAAGGTAAATTCTTCAGGGTACTTCTTAGGCACAATAAACCTTTTAGATATTCAATTTCAGAAAACAAATTTTCACTTTTTAGAGATCAAGTCCACTTTAAATATAAGAGTGATTTGCGTTATTTTAGGTTCAGTGGCTTTCATGCAGAACCATTGAATGGAAAACATGTCTTAGTAAAAGGATCATCACTAATAACGCATAGTACAGCACTTCTACTAACAATCCAACAAGCTGGGAATCAGCGTGTGATATCATACCTCCTGCAGACAGCTTTTATTGACTTATACGTTTGTCAAACAGTAGCAACAAAGGTCTGTAAATATTAAAACAGAAAGGCGTTAAAGATATTTTAAAAACCAGTACTGCAAACATGGAGACATCCATTATCCAGTTCTGAACCGGAAGGTTTTCCCCCTTAATGACCAGGCCATTTTATGTGATTCGGTACTGCGTTACTTTAACTGAAAATTGTGCGGCGGTGCGACGCTGTACCCAAATAAAATTGATGCTCTTTTTTTTCCCACAAATAGAGCTTTCTTTTAGAAGTATTTCATCACTTGTACAATTTTTAATTTTTGCGCTATAAACAATAAAAGAGCGACAATTCTGAAAAAAAAAAAAAAAAAAATAAAACAATATTTTTCACTTTCTGCTGTATAACATTCCCAATAAAAAAATGTAAAAATCTATTTTTTTCATCATTTTAGGCCATTATGTATTCTGCTACATATTTTTTGGGAAAAAAAATATATTATATCCCAATAAGTGTATATTGATTGGTTTGCGCAAAAGTTATCGCGTCTACAAACCTTCATCCAGCACCATAGGAGTATCCAGGCAGTCCTGGAGGCGATTGGTCCCGATTTCTTACATGCATGCAAATATCATGCGTTTGTGAGTACAATGTATGCTACTTTTTTGGATCTTAATCAACTTTTTTAGTGGTAATGCACGAGGTTGGTGTGCCCTTCTCTTGTTGTTTTTCAGAATTATGGGTAACCCTAGCTAATCCTAAAAATACTTCCTCCCCCCTTCCTAAAGGTTCGTACACACTATAAGAAAATCAAGCGAGGACTTTCGTCCAAAGAACTTTCGTACGATTTTCATATAGTGTGTACAAAACTTTCAACAGCCGATTCCGACTTTTCGTACGAAATTTGCCGAAGGGACAAACTCCAAATTTTTCTTGTACGGGAACAGAACAAACAATGTTTGTTTAATGTGTACCGTTTCGTACGATTTTTGTACAAGAAAAATCAGAAAGACTACGCATGATCAGAAACAATAAACAACAACAAAAAAAGCCTTTGTCGTAAGAGAAATTTTGAACTAATTTTCATTCATTAGTTTCGATTTGCTGTGAAACAACAACAACAAAAAAAATCGAATGATCATTTACCTAATTTTCTCATATTGTGTACCCCACTTTACACCCATGCTTGCTAACCTATGCAAGACAAAAGTGGGAGAACCCTCTTCATCAGAGCCAAAAGTACCACTTTTGGCTCTAAAGAAGAGGGTTCTCCCTCGAAAAGGTGTCAGCCAGGCATACGTGAACGCCATCACATCACCCAGCACCATTGGAGTATGCTGTTAGTCCTGTAGGCGATTGGTCCCAATTTCTTACGTGCGTGCAAATATAATGCGTTTGTGAGTACAATGTATGCTACCTTTTTGGATCTTAATAAACTTTTTTAGTGGACAAGGTTGGTGCTCCCTTCTCTTGCTGTGGTTTTTCCGTTTATTTAGATTCCCTTGGTCCTGAGGGGGCAGTAGGTGGTGCGTACAAAGACCATTAAGACCCCTTACCTTCCCGCGTACCACTTGAGCGCAGGAAAGATACTGTTTTGGTTTACCCATAATTCTACTTTAAAGACAATTTAATTGGGATCTCCCATTTTGCCCACTAAAGACAAAATCGTGGGTTCTCTTGTAAGAAAGACCCCATCCACCTGCTGACGCTTACCTTCACTTACCCTACCACACTGCCATGTTTTTATAGGTATGAAAATGAATAAAGGGTAGGCCTTAGAAAGATTAACATTGGTATGGGAGGTACCATCATCCTGACACTGTAGTCAACAAGAAATGTTTTTCTTCTTGGGGGGGCACATGGGGGAACACCCCTAAAATTTATTTTTGTTTATAGGTATGAAGAAGTATATGGCCTTTGGCCAGAATGCAGTGCTTAGTCCTTGGGTGTCAATCAGCAACCCCAATGACACTCACTGATATGAGGGGGAAGAGGAAGCGATTAACCATGTATAAGCTCTGACACCAACTGAAATGGAGCTTACAAAAGTTTGGACTCCCAAATGTGACAGAAGAACAGAGTGGCAAGGGGTAGCACAGGGAAGCTGAAATTTAGTGGGTGGGGGCTCTTTTTTCAAGAAAATCTGTCGCTTTGCCTTTCTCTATACAGTAATTCAGTTAAGGATAAGTTCACCTTTATGGACAAAATAACAAATGCACATAGTATAGCAAAAAAGCTCTTTTAACCATTTAAGGACCAGGCCTATTTCTGACACTTGTTTACAAGTTACAATCTGTATTTTTTGCTAGAAAATTACTTAGATCCCTAAAAGATGATATATTTTTTTTTAGCAGAGACCCTAGAGAATAAAATGGAGATTATTGATATTTTATGTCACACCGTATTTGCACAGCTGTCTTGCCTTTTTGTTTTGGAATTATTGCTCTAGCTCTAACAATTGTGGCGATATTGCACATGTGTGATTTGAACACCGTTTACATATGTGGGCATGACTTGCTTAGGCGTTCGCTTCTGCGCGCTCTGAGGGATGGGGCGCTTTCAAATTTTTTCCTTCTTTATTTTACCTTTTATCTTTTATTTTTACACTGTCCCTTTAAAAAAAAAAAATTTTGATCACTTTTATTCCTATGACAAGGAATGTGAACATCCCTTGTAATAGAATTAAGCAGGACAGGTCCTCTTTAATGTGAGATCTGGGGTCAAAAAGACCTCAGATCTCACATCTACGCTTAAAAGCAAAAAAAAAAAAGAAAATTCATGTTTTTTTGAACGATAAAGAAAATGGACCCTTTAAGGCCATTGGGTGGAAGTGACATATGATGTCTCTCTGGTCCTCCAATACCATAAAGTGGATTGGGGGCCATCTTGCCCTCACTTGACTTCCTGCACTGCACCTCAGAGTACCAGATCCTTTTCCGACAGTTCCAGTAAGCGCGGAAAACGACTGGAAAGCGTCGGGATGGGGGGCACCTCTCCCGCCGCCCATAAAAGTGATCCCGCAGCGAATCCGCCGCTGGGACCACTTTTATGTGAAAGAAGACGGCCGGCCGAGTAAGAAAATACCGGGGTTATGGCAGCTATAACACCGGTATTTAACGTCAAAGTGCCAACGACAAACCGGAAGTGGTTAAAAAAGAGATGAGATGGAGACGTCAGGGGGTGAGGGTGTCAGCAGGAGACAAAGAAAGGGCAATGCACTGATTTTCCCACTATAGAGCTGTGCAGGGGGAGTGTCAGCACAGGTCTTGGCCATTGGAGGATAGGCACAGCCAGAAAACTGACCATGCTGAGATGGGTGTGCTTCTGTGCCTAGAGTGGTCAGTTTAAAAAAGAAAAGCAGGATCACTAGAAATTTCACACAAGCGAAGAAATACAGGATACTTTTTAGCACAAGTTCATGGTACAGCAGACCCATATCAGGAATAGAAAATGTCAGGGTAACATACTCTTCAGGATGAGCCTGCTCCCAGCCACAACCTCCTGCAGGGATGTCAAGGAAAGAGCACATACAAAGGTTTTCCAGGAATGCCTACATTCATCCAAGGGTAACATACCAGTTAATATTTATTCATAAATGTGTTTATTGTTTAACTAATTGTCATGTCACGTATATAATATACAGCCTGCTGTAAAATAAAAGGATTTTAAGCATACAAAAGCAAAAGGCCTAACGATTCCCCTTGGCATGAATTACTGTTTGGTGTATAGTGTTTCCATTTTTCACACACATGATATAAAGGGACATTTTTGTCTAAAGATCACTGAATTCCTAAACTAAATATAGGTGTAACATGTAACATGATGTAAAATATATAAAAAAGACAGTAGCCTTTACATTTAGTCCCGCTTCACACATATGCAATGCGGGAAGCCTGCAAATCCATTGCGGGTTCTCACGTCGCACTCAACTCACAGGCAGTTCATGCGTATCTGCGAATCGCTGGGGGTGTCAAATACAGAGTCAACGACACCCCCAGATCAGTTTGCATATAGCAGTGCGAACTGTAAGTTCAGACATGAATCAGATCACATAGGTGTGAATACCCATGTCATCCGATTCTGGTGCAGACCCAAAAAGGGTCCTATGCAAGTTGTGTCCGAATGTGATGCAAATTCAGCCTTACAATCTGTATGACTGAATTCACATCGCACAGACATCGCATGTGATTTGCAGAGGAGTGCGCTGAGAATCACATGCGATGTCTGTCAGCGCATATATGTGAATCGGCTCTTATTGCTATCATGAGAAGATAAAAAGTTCCCCATGTGAAAGCATTTTTGAGTGATAGGTCCTCTTAAAGAGACATCAAGAATCTTTTAACCACTTGACTTCCAGATTTATCCCCCTAATGACCAGGCCATTTTTTGCGCTGCGGCACTGCGTTACTTTAACTGACAAGTGCGCAGTTGTGCAACACTGTACAGACATACAATTTATGTCCCCCCCCCCCCCCCCCCTGCAAATAGAGCTTTCCTTTGGTGGTATTTGATCACCACCGCAATTTTTATTTTTTGAGCTATAAACAAAAAAAGACAGACAATTTTAAAAAAACAATATTTTTTACTTTCTGTTTTAAAACATATCCATTAAAAAGAATTGAAAAAAATCGAATTGCTTCATACATTTAGGCCAAAATGTAAAAAAAATCCTAATAAGCATATATTAATTGCTTGGGGCAGAAGCTATAGCATCTACGAACTATGGGATATATACTAGAATTTTTGTTTATTTATTTTACTAGTAACAGCGGAAATAAGCGACTTAGAGCCCATTCACACTGAAGCGGCACGACTCTGTATTACTTCGGGGGCGACTTGTGAAGTCCCGTGCACCGCTACTTCGGCGCGACGTGCATGGACATAATATAATGAATGTCTATGCAAGTCGCTCCAAGGTTGCCCCGAAGTAGTACAGGATCCTTTTTCTAAGTTGGAGCGACTTGTGTTAGAACAGGTCCTGTAGCAGTCAATGGACTGCGAGGGAGCGCGACTTGTCAGCCTGACAAGTCGCGTGACAAGTCGCGGTAGTGTGAATGGGGGCTTATAGTGAGACTACGATATTGTAGTGAACTAAATGACACTTTGTGGCAACCAGTGACACTAATACAATAATCAGTGCTAAAAATATGCGCTAATGACACTGGCTGGGAAGGGGTTAAACCTCTAGGGTGATTGAAGGGTTAAATGTGTGCCTAGCCAGTGTTTTGGTGCACTGTGTGTGGTGATTTTACTAAGGCAAGTAATGGATTTTATTCCCTGCTTTGCAAAGAAAGAAGATCCATTACTTACCCGCTGACAGGACAGAGCTCTACCTTGTCTACATAGGCAGATGCCTCACTCTCTCTGCGCATGCGCAAGACTTGATCAATGGAATCCACCTGGCAACACAGCTAAATACACCCAACAGCAATAGCATTCTGCCTGTGACTCCGCCTCTGACGTAGCTCTAGTCTCGCGCATGTGCAGAGAGAGCAAGGCAGAATCCGACAATTAGATTCTCCCTCCGCGTTTTGCAGATCGTCGGATAATGCCTTAGATGATCTGCGCATGCACAGTGTTGACATCACGCCAGCCAATCAATAGATCAGGTGGAATGAAATTACGTACTGCGCATGCGCAGATCATCGGAAGCACTATCCTACAGGATGCATTATTCAACAGAACACTGGCTCTTCGGCCGTCTTTGGGTCCAGGCGAAGGCATGTTTACTTTGGGAAGCTGACTGTGACTGTTTGCGGCTTCACACCTGGCTTTCCATTGCGCATGTGAGAGCCGTACTGCGTTTTGTGAATGGTCCCTCAGCTTTCTGGGACATATGACGTGTCTCAGAAGGCTTCACTGGGCTGAGCTTCCACTCGGATAGCTGTGGTGGTCTGGCCGGAAGTGTGAGCAGGTACCTGTCAAATACCTGTTTAACCACTTCTGGACCAGAAGGTTTTACCCCCTTAATGACCAGGCCATTTTTTGCGATACGGCATTGCGTTACTTTAACTGATAAGTGTCGTGTGACACTGTCCTCAAATGAAATTGATGTTCTATCATTTGGTGATATTTGATCACCTGTGCGATTTCTATTTTTTGCGCTATAAACAATTCTGAAAAAAAAAAAAAGAAAACAATATTTTTTACTTTCGGCTATATACAGTAACATTCCCAATAAAATAAAATGTCAAAATCAAATTTTTTCATAATTTTAGGCCAATTTGTATTCTGCTACCTATTTTTGGTAAAACAAAATCCCAATAAGTGTATATTGATTGGTTTGCACAAAAGTTATCACAAACTACGGGAAATATTTGTAATTTTTTTTTATTTGTTTTACTTGTAATGAGCGATTTTTAGTGGGACTGCGACATTGCGGCGGACAGATCGGACACCTAACTGATATTTTGACACTTTTGGGGGGACCAGGGACATTACTACAGTAATCAGTGCTAAAAATATGCACTGTTACTGCTGTACTAATGACACTGGCAGGGAAGGGGTTAACACCAGGGGCGATCAAAGGGTTAAATATGTTGCTAGGGGGTGCTTTCTAACTGTGTGGGGGATGGGTTGGCTGAATGAACACAGAAACCTGTGTTCCTAAATAGGAGGAACACAGGATCCCTGTATTCATTACTGACAGATCAGTGGTCTGCTGCGGTTTACAACGGCAGACCACCGTGTTGTCTCCATGGAGGGTGCCTGTTGGACATCGCTGCTGCTGGACCCACTGATTGGCTCCCCCTGTGGCCAATCAGCGAGTGCGTGCGTGCGCCCCGACTAGCGGTCCCGCAAAGCGACATACAGGTACGTCATTATGTGGGACAGAGCCGACCTGCCGCAGTAAAACTACGGCGACTGGTCGGCAAGTGGTTAAGCATATACAGTATTATAGGGTTAGAAATCTTTCGCTAATTAAGATTTTACCCTTTGCAAAGCTAGAATATGTTCACATTCCATCTTTTTTATTGTCTCTCTATACTAACATTTTATAAATGAATAAATAACTTACTATTACATGTGTGATTACCCACAACCATGAAATTTAACAGCAAGCAGGTAAAAAATACAAATAAAAAAAGCATTACATTTTATTTATTTTTTTAATGCAGCTAGTATAAGTACATGAATCTGACTCAGTATATTGTACGGTGTATTTTTACAGCAGTATTCAGACTGGGAGAGATTAGGGAAAAACTAGAAACCAATAACATTTGTTACAGAAGGATGCTGATAGACGAAGAGAGCAAAGTGAACAGAAGAATGACCTCATCAGTTTGTTGCTTCTCCTTCACTGTCCGGTCAGAAGGCTAGAAAAGAATAGAGGACACTGCTGTATTCCCTACTGTAAGTGGTATCATACCCCTATCTGTGTGACGGAGCTGTGTAAGTCTCAGGACTGGATGGACAAAAATACAAACTGGCAGATAGAACAGTTTTCTTTTGTGTATTCCATTTGTGAATTTAGTTGTTCTGATTCTGTTGTAATATTTGTTCAGACAACAAATAGTGTGGTTTATAAAAACAGGTTATAGCTCCAAGATTCTAGTGTATAACTGAAGGAAATGGGCAGGGGGGAGGATTTTCTCTAGAAGTTATTAGACACGTAGTGGAGGAAAGAGACCTGCCAATGTCACACTGCATGTCAACTGGCACAGAGAGCAGAGGAGGGGGCTGTCCGGCTGTTGTCAAGAATAATGTAACCTAGCAACATGGTCCCAATAAGACGGAGACATGAATGCAAACACAACTCTATAGAAGTGGCTGTGCAGGTCCTGGCAGACTGGAAGAGGAAGCATCTTCATGGAGCTGTGAGCACAAGGCAAGGTAAGCCATCTCATATATCACTCACAGCACTTGTCTGCAGCCTGATACAGCCAATTAGGATTTTAATTCCTTTAATGAACACTAATCTGCTAAGGCCACTTAAAGGTAAAACTTTATTTTCCAAAACTTTTCATAATTGTATCCGGTCCTATTTGTAGCGACTAGCTAATCTCTTACGTAAGAGGTCCTCATCACCTATCGTGGTTAAAGTATTTAGTGATAGTGAACACTATGTATGGGAAGAGGAACTACGGGTTATGGAAAAAACGTATGTTAGCCATACATGGAACCACAAATCTGTGTGATTGAATTATCTATTCTACAAAGCAGTCGTATCTTTCAGAAAGTTGGTCTTTCTTGACCTTTATGTCATGGAGCAGCCTTTCTCAACCTTTTCAACACAGAGGAACCCTTGAAATAAATTTCTGGTCTTGGGGAACTCCTACTAAAAATTTAAAATATACCACTCATGACACATTAGTGTGACAGTCAGTAGAAAGAATGCTCCTTACTCATCATCATTGGGAAGATTTACCCCCTTACAGATAGCTAAAAGGAACAATGGTGTCATTGGGAACTTATCGGAGAGAGGCAGAAATTGCCCACTGCCCAAGGAACCCCCAGCAACCTCAGGAGGAACCCTAGGGTTCCATGGAACCCTGGTTGAGAAACCACTGCCATGGAGGAACCTTTGGGATCATTTTCAGGCTATTCACCAATTCTTTGCTCGAGAAACTCCTAGCAACTTTAGGAGGAACCCTAGGGTTCCATGGAACCCTAGTTGGGAAACCCTGTCATGGAGGAACCTTTGGGATCATTTTCAGGTTATTCACCAATTCTTTGCTTTGAGAAACTCCTAGCACTTTCATGAGGAACCCTAGGGTTCCATGGAACCCTGGTTGAGAAGCCCTGTCATGGAGGAACCTTTGAGTTCATTTCAGGTTATTCACTAATTCTTTGCTCGAGAAACTCCTAGCAACTTCAGGAGGAACCCTAGGGTTCCATGGAACCCTGGTTGAGAAACCCTGCCATGGAGGAACCTTTGGGATCATTTTCAGGTTATTCACCAATTCTTTGCTCGAGAAACTCCTAGCAACTTCAAGAGGAACCCTAGGGTTCCATGGAACCCTGGTTGAGAAACCCTGTCATGGAGGAACCTTTGAGTTCATTTCAGGTTATTCACTAATTCTTTGCTCGAGAAACTCCTAGCAACTTCAGGAGGAACCCTAGGGTTCCATGGAACCCTGGTTGAGAAACCCTGCCATGGAGGAACCTTCGGGATCATTTTCAGGTTATTCACCAATTCTTTGCTCGAGAAACTCCTAGCAACTTCAAGAGGAACCCTAGGGTTCCATGGAACCCTGGTTGAGAAACCCTGTCATGGAGGAAACTTTGGGATCATTTTCAGGTTATTCACCAATTCTTTACTTGAGAAACTCCTAGCAACTTTAGGATAAACCATTGGGTTCCACTGAACCCTGATTAATGATTGCTCTAAATTGACAATCCAATGAATTAATGTCTTTACATAACATCAAGTTAAATATGACAAAATTGATTTTTTTTGTCTGTTGAACAACTGGAATATTGCAAAAGTGCATTAGAAATATATCAAATCTATAACTGATCATTCATGTTTCATTGTGTGTATGGGAAGCTTTCACCATATTTACTCTGTGATATTATTTTGAATTATGCTAATCAGGTGGAAGGCTTGCTCTAGGTTTACATATCACATACTCATCAAGGTGTGCTGGAAATATGCAAGCCAGACACATTAAACTGCAGGGACAATACTAGCAGGGGTAGGGACAATAATATTACCTACCTACTGGATCCTAATTGTCCAGGACTGGTGACAGCTCAGCTGTTGGAAGAACACGGCACTAAAACAAAGTTTGGAGGTAAGTTGACACATTGTACTCGTTGGATATTGTTTTAAATTTTTAAATCTGACTAGAGATCCACTTTAATGGTTGTGAAATATGGGTGAAACATAGGTAAGGAAAGTCTTCTACCTATCTGTAATAATAGAGTTGTATAAGTACAGCATCATTCCCTAATCAGTCATTTTCAGACAGCTTACAGCACATATGTCAAACACAAGGTCCGTGGGCCAAATGCGGCCATTTTATGTGGCCCTAGCGCCTTTCCTATAGTTGAGGTGCCCCATCGTCTCCGCACCCATCTTGTCTCAGCAGTCAGCAGCAGAGAGGAGGACAGAACTCTTTCTACAGATCCTGTGTTCTCTCTGTGCAGCCACAGCACCCCCCTTCCCCCTTGTCTCCTTCTTCCCTGTTCTCAGCATTCAGCAGACTCTGGCAGCTGACTCTAACCCTCCTCTGCTCCTCCTCCAGACCCTGCACTTTCTGCTTCCTAGCTCTGACCCTCACTTCTTCCCAGCAGCAGCACAGGGTAAGAGCAGTGCACTGTGATGTAAGGGATGGTGGAAGACTCTTAACATCTGATGTAATGGGGTGTGGGGTGCTCTAGACATCTGGCTTTTAGATACAACCAGCCCTTTGAGGGCAACCATAATGCTGATGTGAAATTAAGTTTGACATCCCTGGCTTACAGGAAGGAATATGTGGTACTAATATAATATTTTAATGTGACAGATTGAGTTTATGCAAACTCTATGAGTCCCATAAATCAAGCTGTAAAGGTAACAGATTCTTCTGGTATATATTTGTGATTGTTGAATTATTATTGAAGAAAATAATGCAGTAACCTAATCATTGTGACTTCAGCTTTACCAAACAAGATCTAAAATACAACTCAAATCTTTCTTATCTTTTACTTACAATCCCGCATTATTACACAACGGTTAAGCTATATGATAAACCCAGTATTGGTTTCATCCATTGTTTCCCTTCTATTCCATATTCATTGGCCTATTACCGCTATGTGCACTGTGTTTGCACTTACTATTTCACGTGTATTTGCTTTCTTGGTGTCTTTGTTTTCTCAACCCCATGACGGAAAATCCTATACAAATAAAACTTACAACTAGCAAACAGAACTTCCCGAAGACAGTATAATCGTTTAACACCTTACAGGAATTAATGCATGCGTGTGCTGATAGATTGGAAAAAACTTTTCACTGACAATGCATAAAGTATACCTACAGGCAAAACTTTTTTTTTTTAGCTTTGGATAGAGTGAAGAAGGATTAGAACCCCTGTCAGGCTTTATTGCTGTCTGTACCCCCGTTAGGGAGAGTCACCCTTTTTATTTGTCTTGTTTACCGCTATCATCGTAAGTGAAAATAAAATAAAAAAATTTCAAACTTTGGGTTGTCCCCAGAAAAGTAATTGAGAGGAAACCTTCCAATGGTGACATTAGTTCTGGAAACCTCGGGATTCACAAAGGGGTCCTCTTCAATTTGCAGGGATTTCTTATCACTTCCTGTTTTGGTTATGGGAAGTGAAGGGAAATCTCCCCAATAGGACACAGATGGCAAAAAATAAACTGACAGGGGTTATAACCCTCCTTATTCTATCCAAAATGAAAAAAAAAAAAGTGTTGTTCGTATTTCTACCAGTGCTGCCTACCAATGCCACCTATGAGTGCCCATCAGTGCCACCTACCAGTGCCTATCAGTATCACCTACCAGTGCCACCTATCAGTGCCAATTATCAGTGCCCATCAGTGCCACTTATTAGTGCCCATCAGTGCTGCCTCATCAGTGTCTCTTCATCAGTGCCCACCAGTGCCGCCTCATCAGTGCCAATCAGTGCAGCCTATCAGTGCTGCCTCATCAGTGCCAATCGGTACAGCCTATCAGTGCCCATCAGTGCTGCATCATCAGTGCCAATCGGTACAGCCTATCAGTGCCCATCAGTGCCACCTATCAGTGCAGCCTCATCAGTGTCTCTTCATCAGTGCCCACCAGTGCCACCTCATCAGTGCCAATCAGTGCAGCCTATCAGTTCTGCCTCATCAGTGCCAATTGGTACAGCCTATCAGTGCCTATCAGTGCTGCCTCATCAGTGCACATTAGTGAAGGAGCAAATGTACCTTGCAAAATTTCATAACAAACTATGAAACAGTTTTTTTTTTTTTAATTTTTGGTCTTTATTTGGTGATTTAGCAAAAAAATAAACTATGGTTAGTTCTCTAACTGTTCCTGCTCTCCTCCAATGATCAGACTTGTCCTGACACGCCCCCCTACAAAGCCTTTTACTGGGAAGCTCAGTGTACTACTGCTTCTCCTCCCCTAGTTCTTATGCAGCTGAGAACAGAGGGAATGTGATCACTTACTGTATAAAAAAAGGGAAACAGGTATTTATAATGCTTTTTTTTTTATATCTATACAAAAATGTTTTGTTTTTCAATTCTATTTAAACTGAATGGGTTGTTTTACAAGGTGATCGCTTGCAATAACTTTAACTGGCCTGCTTTCAGAGCTATAAAAGTGTCATATTGTGAGTTACCTCTATGTCAAAATGCAAAGTTTTACAGGTCATGTTGCCTGGGATTTAAAGTGTTCCCTGTCACACGCTTAAAGTGTTACTCTCCTTTCTTTAATACATTTTATACTGTAAGACAAGGCAGTATAATTATCAAGGAAAAGATTTTTGTTATGTGTCTTTCTCCAGTACAATACAGTTCCACTGTGTGTTCCTGGTAACCTTTCCATGGTTCCGTGGTTAAACACACCCATGGGACAAAAAAGATATATCAAGACTTCATACAGATTTAAAGTACTTGTGAAGACACGCCAAAAAATGCACACCCCAATACAACAAATAACGTCATTTTGCCAAGGCAACATCCATTATTTTGAAAAAAAAAAAAGTTTTGTACTTTTTATTAAGTTTTTATTCTGCAGTTACATGATCGCATAGCCTCACTTCCCATGCTTCTTCACCACTGCCAAATTCTCAGCAGTGGAGTTTCTGTCAATCAACAAAGCAGGGCTGGACAGGCAGTGTGAGAGCAAAGGTGGCCCCTGGTGTATAGGCATGCCATGCATTGGCACAGCATCCTGTATGCTTGAGCAGCAAGCCCAGGGATGCAAGCTTTGCATACCAGCACGGATCTGCTTTTGTGATTGGCGAGGTCAGACTTAAAGTGCAAACAAGAAGAACTGGCAGGATGATCAGGTATTTTATAGCAAACTAATAAGATTTAAAATATAAGTACAAGCATTACAATAATTGTGTTAATACTCCCATGCATAAAGTCTATTTAAATAAATTTTAAGGTTACCTTCAGTTTTGAGGTTATCATACATGTAGGCAGGCTGTCTTTTTCTGCACTAGTTGGAGTTTGACCCAGGCTGGGGGAAAAAGAGCTAAGTATGTATGCCCAATTCCTCGGGCTCTTTGGTTTACTAGCTAGCCCACCTGGCTATAAAAAGGAGGAAGGCTGAAATCCAGGGCTCTTGTCTTGGCTCGGCTCTCGGCTTGACTTGTGGTCTTTGGACTGCTGCGCCTTGCAGTCCATTGAGGCACCAGTGTTCGGGAGATAAATGAAGTAATGGAGAACACCAGCATGCACTACCACCTCACAAAGGTATGCCTGGGCAGCTACACAGCTATAGTTAGGGTTAGAGATTAGACTTTGTTCATATTGGACTGTAATGTTGAAGCCTCTTCAGTAAAGTTGTATAAACTGTTCTGAGCCTGGTCTGAAGCAATTAAAGGGGTGCATGTGGGTTCTGGCGTATCTACAGAACCAGGGTCTGTAAAACCACAAAGGGGTATGAAGTGACATCACTACCAGAGATTAACTCAGCAAGACAAGAAATAGGAGTGTAGCTAAGAATAACCAAGCACAGTTTAAGACACAAAGCAACCAGTCGTTAGGTGTGGTGGTACCTGGAAGGTGGCAGGTCCTCCGGTAGTGAGGAGGTCGATGTCTGGCTCCATCCCTGGTGGTTGGTTTCCAATAACAACTGGAACAACCCACATTATGGAGATCCATGGCCTGGTCACATAGGGTACAGAAGTTAAAGACTTAATAAGTCCACACATAAGGACCCCATTCTGTTACTGGGAGTGAGGTAACAGAGGTACGCTGGACTGGTGGAGTGGGCGCAGGCTCAGCACTTCCTTCCTAATGCAACATACATCAGTTACAGTGACATGAGACAAGACACTTCACAGAGGAACCCTGTATGTTATTTTACTGCACACAGTAAAGGCTCATCTCTAAGTTGGGGAACTGCCTGATTACGATGGTATAATTAATGATCAATCTAAAGCATGCAGTAAGGCCCTACTAACACTTATGCATTTATATGATTTAACATGCTAGCTTTTTACCATACTTACATTATTATTTGCAACCATTATGTTTAATGGCTCCTCCGGAGTCCAGTGGCAGGCAGAGAACTCAACTCCATCAGGGTGACCCCTCTTCCACAGCAATAACCAAAAATGAGAAAGGATCTGTACATGTCATAGGCACTTTTTGAATATTCAATAGGATGGATCAAAAATTACCATTATCTAATGAACACCATAGATCCATAAATCAGATGTTGCTGCCATCTGTTTTCCTACCTCCTAATTACATTGATAAAAAAATGTATACATTTACAAGCCAGGAGCATTATTATTAATGTGCATTTCTTTGAAAAAATATATATATTTTAATGGTATGGTTGTGTCAGCCCATCTGATCGTTCTATATTTTTTTTTTCCCATTTTAATAGCAATCTGGACCTTCATTTGTTAAGAAGGATGCAAAGACACAGAATAATTATGGTTGTTAATACCATAGCTCCCAACTGTCCCTGATTTTGAGGGACTGTCCCTGATTTGGAACAAAGTCCCTCTGTCCTTCTTGCCTCATTATTTGTCCCTCATTTTGGTCTGATCTATATAGTTGTATATAAAATGCACTATTTATCCTTAAAAAAGTGTTTTCCAGTGCAAAACTTTTCATCTCCAATGCTGACATTGTAATTGAAGTTTTAATTACAAGTTTCGAAAGCTAGTATAAAGAAATAGTAGTGATTAAAAAAAAAAAAAAAAAAATAAGCACTTTCGTGAGTTTACCTGATATTCTTTTCATTTTAATTTCCTTTTTAAGGGAGTATGGCAGGGGGTTATGTCCTATGCCTTCATACTTTTGCTAATAGATGTCCCTCGTTCCCATCTCAAAAAGTTGGGAGGTATGGTTAATACAGTGGCAATATATGAAATGCAGACTTCTGTACTGCCCTGCAGCAGGCAGTTAAGTGTTAGATTGTGGAGGACGTCTTATGCAACTGGCAAACACTTTTGTCAGCTAACTTTGCACCTGCAGAATGAATGGGCAGCTTAATCGCTTAACAACAGTGGCTGCTCACACAGTGTGTGACCACAGCGTTTACCTGTTAACTCATTAGAGGTTAAATGACTGGAACAAAACTGCTAGGAACAAACTACTGGGCAAAAGAATAACCAAAGGCCATAAGGTACCATGTCCTGAATATATCCAACCCCTGCCCAGGAGTGATACATACCTCATCAATCTTCCTGAGCATATTCTCTATATGCCATATTATGGGCTTTAAATAAGTGATGCAAAACAACCATCACACACTCAACAATAAGAGAAAATATATTTGGCACTCACTATGGTTGGTAATTTCTAACGTTATTTATGGAATAGCTGCCGAAGCAGTTGATGCATCTGCTCTTTTTTCCCAGCCCATTCAATCCGAGTATAAACCTTTGCCAGATTTGGCCATATCATGGGTGCTAGGAATAGGATCAAAGAATTTAGTCATTAGTGGACAGATTACAACATATAGGGGGTCCAATGTGCCACCCTTGACATTACTAGGGACCATTTGCATTGCTGCATTTTACTGCACGCTTTCTGATGCTCTAAAACACAGATATTGTGGTTCTCCATAATAAAGAAAGTGTCTGCTCCCACCTCAGCACTGCAGAGCAGTGTGTTTTTAAAAAATATGACATTTCCAAATTTATTCTGAAATTTAGATAGTTGGGAAACCTATAGAAGTCAATGGCAATGTATCCTCAATGTATACCATGCATTTGAATGCATTGGCAACAGGTATTAACAAGGCTTGATTAATGGCTGTTATCTCTATCCACTCCAAATTCTAACTTCAAAGTCGCATTTAAAAATCAAAGCACGTCAACACACAAAGGAAAAGCACTTTGATGCATGACAATGCACCTGCCTAACACTGCAAAAAACACATCTCGACACACATAGGGGTTTATTTACTAAAAGAAAATCCACTGTGCACTATTTTCCTTGCATATCCCCCTCGGATCTACAGCGACTGCACGTCCAAGTGCGCTTCTAAGTGCACTTGCAGTACACTTGTAGTGCAGAGTGGATTTGCCTTTAGTAAATAAACCCCACAGAAGATCTAGCTCTGAGTGCCGGTGTAACGTTAAAAAACCATACCTCGTGAAAATTCCACACCTCGTCACTTCCGGTGCACATACGTCATGGAACAGCTGAGCAGGTTACGATTGGGCATGCTCAGAGGTCCGGAGGGTAGGGAATTTTCACGGGGTAGTGTGTTGTAACGTTACGCTGCATCCGCTGTTGCCGCGGTAACATTAAAACATCTCGGCTGCAACATGAAATCATCTCCCCTCCTACCCCTGTCACTTCCCTGATCTCGGCTACTAAAAGTAAAAGCGGCGGCGGGTGTATGAAAATATAAATCACTGAGAACTCGGCTCCGTGATTTATATTTTCATAGACCCGCCGCCGCTTTAAAATTTAGTAGCCGAGATCAGGGAAGTCACAGGGGTAGGAGCGGAGATGATTTAATGTTGCAGTCGAGATGTTTTAATGTTACCGCGGCAACAGCTGATGCGGTGTAACGTTACAACACACTACCCCGTGAAAATTCCCTACCCTCCGGACCTCAGAGCATGCGCAATGGTAACCTGCTCAGGTGTTCCATGATGTAGGTGCGACGTAGGTGCACCGGAATTGACGAGGGTAGGGAATTTTCAAGGGTAGGGTTTTTTCACGGATCACCGGTTCACACCACCGCAGATTCAAAGTCGCCCAACTTTGATGCCCACATCCCTACGTGACTTAATCGTGGCTTGCATATGACTTTTTTAACATAAGTCATGATGAAATCACCTCAAGGTAGTGCAGGAATTTTTTTTCGTAAGTCCCAATTAAAACGGTTCCATTGCCATTATTGGGGCGTGACTTGTCATGCGACTTTGTCACATGACAAGTCAGGGCAGTGTGAACCGGCCCTTAGTGTTTGTAATGCTACAGAAAAACTTCAGACTGTCAACACATTAAAGAAAAAGGTCAGTAGGAGCAGACCTTCTATAGGAGTTGTTAGAGACTGAGCTCATGCTGTAAGAGGCAGCAAGAGTCTGCAGACATAAGACTGGACTGCTACAGATTTCTATCATTGCAACTAGTGATGAGCTCGGTCATGTTTTGATCCTATTCCAAACCCACCTGAGCAAGCCCGCTAGAAAGCTGTCACCTAAATACTGGGCTAATCAGAGTGCGTGCATTTTCTATCTTGCAGCCGCACATACAGTATACAATAGGTACTTGTTTAGAAGAGATTAAAACCTCCCAATACAGAAAAGCTTCTTCACAGTAATGCCCCGTACACACGCGTCAATAGTTGGCCGTGGATTTTCGGCCAACGTCCGATCGGCCGATTTTCGGCTTGTTAGTATGATGCTTTCGACAACCGACTCCGACTTTTCGGCCGAATAAAATCTGGTGTGCAGGCTATAAAATTTTTGTTGGCCGTCAACACAACGGCCGATTTTCCGTCAGTCAGTACAGATTTCGGCAGACAAAAATCTGATGAGCAAGACTGGGCATGCTCAGAGATGAAAAAACACACGGAAATTAAACCATCACATGACATCACTTCTGAAGTAGATTTTTGTTGGCGGAGAAAATTAGTGTGCAGTCTAGGCACATTTCAACCAACACAACAACACTGGACAAAAGTCGGCCGATCGGTCGGCCGATAATCGTTGCGTGTGTACGGGGCTTTAGAGCTGAAAATGTGAAATAGACTCCCTCAAAAGCTGGTTCTGGCTAGCTCAGTAGATTGTTTCAAAAAAGACCTGGATTCTTTCCTAAATGCACAAAATATAACTGAATGCTAATATTTATTGGTAAAGTTGATCCAGGAAATATCTGATTGCTTCCAAGGGAACGGAGGATTCCTTGGAGGATTTTTTCCCCTCCGCTGGAGCAAATTGGATCATGCTTTACTGGGTTTTTTCTTTTTCTTTCCTCTGGATCAACTTGTCGATTTGTGTGTGTGTGTGTGTGTTTTTATCTGTGGGTTGAACTGGATGGTCTTTTTTTAACCAGGTTAACTATGTAAAGCTGGATACACACTATCCAACTTTTGTAGTTAGATTTCCTTCAGATTTACCTTTTCTATGTAGTGCAAGGTCCTGCCAGATTGCAAACGAATTAAAAGTGTTTAGGTTTGACCTCATATTATATGGTTTTGGTAAGTCTAAAGGAAAAAGTCTTCAGAAAATCTTATAGGCCCATAACTATGTATACATTGGTCCAGTACAGTGGCAGTAACCTTGCAGAATCATACAGGTATATTCGGACGAGGGGTCAGGCCTGAGTCCATCCCTAATTACAACCCTTTGGTAAATTAATGCTTCCACAATTGTACTTCCTACAGCCAATTTTAAAAGAACTGCCACCAAACTTGGTATTCCTCTCAACAAAACCTGTTAGGGGAAAATGCATAAAAAAGAGATCTATAGTACAAAAAAGTAAACCAAAACCACTGGCCTGAGCAAGCACCTTGACAGGGAAAACATTGGCTACGGCCTGCTGAACCTCCTAAGGACTGCACAGTACGTACCCTTGACCACAGGTTGGGCATCAGTACTTAGATCCTGGAATAGTTTATTGTAATAGAAGCTTTTCATCAATAACCAGATACACAGGGTTTAAATGCTAGTGTACGATAATGATTAGTGACATGCAATATTATTTAGCATGGCCTAGGTCTCAGGGATTGGTGTTGCCTGTAACTTGCAGCTCAGAGATCTAGGAGGTCATATAATGATGTTACGTCATATTTATACTTGATATATACCCATATTTGTACTGGAAAAATAAGTGACGATAGAATATTGTGGAGGAAGAAAATGATTTTAGAATAAGGCATGAAGACTCAGGTCCATAGTATTCATTGTTATCCACTGACCAACTCAATGTTTTGCTCTCTATGGCAACATTCTTGTTTTAAAGTGCCAATTTCAGAGTTATTGTTCTGCATTTTAAAGGACACTGAATAAGTAGTGCCTTTCACCTCCAATGACAGGACATCTGCATAGCAACACATAACAAACCTAATGAAATTGTTCAAATTGCGTATATGTCTGGAGGCGAATACTTTTCTAATAGAGGGCCAAGCACTAAAACAGTACAGTGCATTTGTGTCATGGTGCTGTTTGTATACATAGCTGTCTGACTCGTCACATGCATTTTACATGTCATTGTCACTAACGCAGAAATCCGCCAGCAATTTGTCTACAAATGAAACAATCTATGACCTCATTTCAGATTTACCTTATAACTATGGCTAGTCCTCCTCAGCATATCATGGCATTCCTGCAAATTTTTATTTTTGCTTTTTACACACATTCTGTACAATTTTGTGTATAGATTACTGGTCACAGCACAATCTTAAAATGGGGACAGGTCCAGAGGGGCACAGTGATAAAACAAAAAGAACAATGGAATCACTGAATTTAGAAAATAAAGAATTTGCAGAAATGGGGCCATAAGGAAGAGACGAGAACCTAAAATAATATTGTGAGCAGCCATCTGTGGCCTTGATCTGACAATGCTAAATGCCTTTACTAGTTTCAATACTTTAGGCAACGATAATCGTGCTTATCAAGTAAGTCAGAACAAAGTCAGAAGATTTTATCTACATATTTATTCTGTGTTAGTGACCTAAAGTATTGAAACCAGAGGGTCAGCATCAGAGGCAACTAGACCCTTTAAGGCCCGGTGCAAGAAACCATGAAGGGCCCCCCGGACCCCTGGTTGGGGCCCTTCCCTTCAAGACTGGGGCTCATCCCACTGATCCTGGGGCCCTTTACTCCTGTTGCAGGGCCCTTTATTACAGTCCCTCAGTGGGACCCTTTACAAGTTCTGCAGTGAGCCCCCTTCCTGCAATCTTGGGGCCTCCCCACGGTGGTGGAATGCCAGGGCCCAGGCACAAGTGAGACCTTTGCGATCCTGGAAGTTCACCTACTGGTGTCAGAAGTTTTTATTTTTTGGTATTTTAACCACTTTAATACTGGGCACTTCCCTCCCTTCCCGCCCAGGCCAATTTTCCCCTTTTAGCGCTGTTGCATTTTGAATGACAATTGCGCGGTCATGCAACACTGTACCTTCACCAAATTTATGTCATTTTCCCCCCACAAATAGAGCTTTCTTTTGGTGGTATTTGATCACCTCTGCGATTTTTACTTTTTGCTAAACAAATAAAAAAAGACCGAAAAGTTTAAAAAAAAAAAAAAAAAATTTTGTTTATGTTATACAATTTTGTAAATAAATAATTTTTTTCCTGCACTGATGAGCACTGATGAGACTGCACTGACAGGCACTGATGAGGAGGCACTGATGGGGTGGCACTGATGGGGTGGCACTGATGGGGTGGCACTGATAGGTGGCACTGATAGGCGGCACTGATATGCGGCACTGATAGGCACTGATATGTGGCACTGATAGGTAGCACAGATATGCAGCATTGGTGGGCACTGATAGGCGGCACTGCTGGGCACTGATAGGCGGCATTGATGGACACTGATAGGTGGCACTGACGGGCATTGATAGGTGGCACTGACGGGCACTAATGGGCACTGATAGGCGGCACTGGTGGGCACTGATGGGCACTGATGGGCGGCACTGATCGGCACTGACAGGCGGCACTGATGGGCACTAATGGGCACTGATAGGCGGCACTGGTGGGCAATAATGGGCACTGGTGGGCGACACTAAAGGATGGCAGTGATGGGCACTTGTGGGCAGCACTGATAGGGAGGACACTGGTGGGCATCACTGATGGGGAGGGCAATGGGGGGCTCCCTGAGCCCTGATTGCCATCCCTGGTGGCCATAGTGGGCATCCCTGGGGTCATAGTGGGCATCCCTGGGGTCATAGTGGGCATCCCTGGTGGATCTAGTGGCATCCCCCCCCGAGGGTCTGCACTGGTAATCAATGATCTGATTACCAGTGCCGACCCCCCCCCTGTCAGGGGAGCCGCCGATCGGCGCTCCTTTACTCGTGCCTGTCAGGCACGAACTAAGGAAAGCCGATCAACGGCTGTTCCTATTTACTATGTGACCAGCCGTGATTGGACACGGCTGATCACATGGTAAAGAGCCTCCGTCAGAGGCTCTTTACCGAGATCGGAGATGCAGGGTGTCAGACTGACACTTCGCATCACCGATCGCCGCTCTGCGCGCCCCCGGGGGGCGCCCAGAGCGGAGTTATCCTGCCGCCGTCATATGACGTCCGGTCAGGATAACTCAACCACATTCCCGCCGTCAATCTGTAATAGGGCGGGCAGGAAGTGGTTAATTGTATTTTTTATCATTTTAATTTATTTTTTTTTTACAATGTCACTGATTATGACTCTGTTCATTCAGAAAAGGAAGGAGCTGCTGAATTACATATTTACCGACCCCTTCCTGGTTCTCTATTGTGACACATCTCCTGCAGCAGCCAGCAGGAGAGGGGAGGGAGCACAGTGGGGGGAGTAGCACAGTAGAGGGGGGGGGGGCAGGGAAGCACACAGTGGCCCAGAGACAGCAGAACACAAGTGAACTGGATAGGAGGAGTGGCGGGGGCAGCATACAGAGGAACCAATCTCCTCCATTTTCCTCCTGCAGCTACAGGAGGAAAAAGGAGGATAGTGATTTCTCTACATGCTGCCCCCGCCACCCCTCCTATCGAGGTGTACAGGGGAGCCGCACAGGCCCCCTGGAGCATGGGGCTGGTTGCAATTGCAACCCCTGTAGTTACGCCCATGGTCAGCATGACAAACAGGCAACCAGTATTTTCAATATGAGAATTCAGCCATGGCAGCTTATATGCTTTTCTCAGGAAAGGTATTCTTTAATGCCTGTATATGCACCCCCTAGGTGCCAGTCGCATCCCTGCTATTGTGTCAGTGCCTTATAAAAACCAAGACACCTGAACTGCAATGAAGAGTCTGCTCCATTCTGGATGCTCGCTGGAGCCTACATGTGCTGTTGTCCTTGTGTACAGTGACGGGTCATAGACCATGATCTCTCCAAACCCTGATCTGTGCAACTCCTCAAATGCCCGCAATTACTCTTGTGCAAAGCTTTGCAAATTAACATAGTTTCAGGTTAGGACCATGTGATCCAACCAAATGCCTGAGGCCCATAGAACATGGTGCATGACATACTGACAGAGAGCTATACTCACTCCACCTGGAAAGTGACCATTTCCTCGAAGCACCAGCAGCTCTGTTGCCGATCAGGTTTAAACTCACACATTAGAGAATGTTTTTGGCTGTGCACATTTTCGTCTTTGACTTAGTGGTACAGAGCGAGATTTCCTTTGCTTCTTTTTCCACTTACTTAAGTTTTCATTCCGTAAGGAGGCATTTAGTGTCTTTTGTGAACTTTAACAAATGTTTCAAAAAGGATTACAAATGAGTGACCTACATAATTCTACATGGTTGACAGTAAGGTCCAGAATATGTGGCAATAATAGTCCCAAGTCATGGTAAACTCTGAAGGGCATAATGAATAATGTCCACATTGTGTCCCACGAAACTACAAACCCGATTCCAAAAAAGTTGGGACACTGTACAAATTGTGAATAAAAACAGAATGCAATGATGTGGAAGTTTCAAATTTCAATATTTTATTCAGAATACAACATAGATGACATATAAAAAGTTTAAACTGAGAAAATGTATCATTTTAAGGGAAAAATCAGTTGATTTTAAATTTCATGGCATCAACACATTTCAAAAAGGTTGGGACAAGGCCATGTTTACCACTGTGTGGCATCCCCTCTTCTTTTTATAACAGTCTGCAAACGTCTGGGGACTGAGGAGACAAGTTGCTGGAATAGGAATGTTGTCCCATTCTTGTCTAATACAGGCTTCTAGTTGCTCAACTGTCTTAGGTCTTCTTTGTCGCATCTTCCTCTTTATGATGCACCAAATGTTTTCTATGGGTGAAAGATCTGGACAGTAGGCTGGCCATTTCAGTACCCGGATCCTTTTTCTACACGGCCATGATGTTGTAATTGATGCAGTATGTGGTCTGGCATTGTCATGTTGGAAAATGCGAGGTCTTCCCTGAAAGAGATGACGTCTGGATGGGAGCATATGTTGTTCTAGAACTTGGATATACCTTTCAGCATTGATGGTGCCTTTCCAGATGTGTAAGCTGCCCATGCCAAACGCACTCATGCAACCCCATACCATCAGAGATGCAGGCTTCTGAACTGAGCGCTGATAACAACTTGGGTTGTCCTTGTCCTCTTTAGTCCAGATGACATGGCGTCCCAGTTTTCCAAAAAGAACTTAAATTTTTGATTTGTCTGACCACAGAACATTTTTCCACTTTGCCACAGTCCATTTTAAATGAGCCTTGGCCCAGAGAAAACGCCTGCGCTTCTGGTTAGATATGGCTTCTTTTTTGGCCTATAGAGTTTTAGCCAGCAACGGCGAATGGCACCGTGGATTGTGTTCACCGACAATTTTTCAAAAAAGTTTTCTGGAAGTATTCCTGAGCCCATGTTGTGATTTCCATTACAGTAGCATTCCTCTATATGATGCAGTGCCGTCTAAGGCCCTGAAGATCACGGGCATCCGGTATGGTTTTCCAGCCTTGACCCTTACGCACAGAGATTGTTCCAGATTCTCTGAATCTTTGGATGATATTATGCACTGTAGATGATGATAACTTCAAACTCTTTGCAATTTTTCTCTGAGAAACTCCTTTCTGATATTGCTGCACTATTTTTCGCCGCAGCATTGGGGGAATTGGTGATCCTCTGCCCATCTTCTTCTGAGGGACACTGCCACTCTGAGAGGCTCTTTTTTATACCCAATCATGTTGCCAATTGACCTAATAAGTTGCAAATTGGTCCTCCAGCTGTTCCTTATATGTACATTTAACTTTTCTGGCCTCTTATTGCTACCTGTCCCAACTTTTTTGGAATGTGTAGCTCTCATGAAATCCAAAATGAGCCAATATTTGGCATGACATTTTCAAATTTTCTCACTTTCAACATTTGATATGTTATCTATATTATATCGTGAATAAAGTATGAGTTTATGAGATTTGTAAATTAGTCCATTCCTTTTTTATTTACAATGTGTCCCAACTTTTTTGGAATTGGGTTTGTATATAGGAGAGTTTGTTGGGGTGCTCACCGATTATCAGTGTAGGGTACAAGATATTCCTCTTTGAGCTCAAGGTCTAGTGCATGACTTCCGAAAGAGTGAGACGTGCTCCCACTGTACTCTTCTCATAACTGCATGTGCTGCATGCAGGCCCAGACCCTAAACCAGTTGAGCCCCACACAAGCCCAGTGGGGAAGTGACCATACGTTAAAGAGAACCCTCCATCACTTACAGCTATACCACAATAAGCCTTCAGCTCATAAACGTAAAAAAAAGTCCAAGTTCAAAGTTTGGGTAGAGATGAGTTTGAAGGATGCCCAAGCTCAGCTCCATGCAAGACGATAGTTTGGTTGGTCATTTACACTAAAACAGATTTGTCATGGTAAAGCACAGACTAAGTGGTGGTAAACATCTAATAAAGAGTGAGACAATCTGATACAATTCACAATATTTCAATGGAGACTAGTCTGCTTTCTTCAGCTATGACCCATACTGTGACTTACTAATTATAAATAATTTATATCTGCCACCACTTCAACTAGTAATACTGTTGGTAGGAGTTGAATAATATCTTTATTTTTAATGACAGCTATGTAACATAAATTCTACAAATGGCCAAACATAGAAAAGATTTGTGTTATTGTTACAGAAAAGGAAAATGGCGAGCGGAACGATGGACCCTCAACCTGTATTACGCCAAGCACAGTAAGTATCGGCAAATGAAATATTTATGAAACATTGTGGAAAATCATATGCAGCTCCTTATCAGTTCTTTAATGTTTTATTTTAGAAATTCATAAGAAATGGTTAATAAATGGAGAACTTCAGGTAAATATAACATTAAAGGCTAAGTTAATCTTTTGAAAAATAATGAATGCACATTATTTTTACAGGTAAAAAAATGTGCATTTATTATTTTTTTTCTAAGGAGCCAGGAAGAGGTGAACTTATCCTTTAATTTGCTAGCAAATAAAGCCGTTTCCACGTCTGTTCTTGTTTTTTTTTAAAGCATTATAACTGGGATCCTGAAACTACGGCCCTCCAGCTGTTGTGGAACTACACAACCCATGAGGCATTGTAAACACTGACATTCACAGACATGATTAGGCATGATGGGAATTGTAGTTCCTGAACAACTGGAAGGTCATAGTTTGAAGACCCCTACATTATAAGGAAGAGTAATTTTTCATTAACCCCTTCCCAGCCCTACAACTGGCTCTTTAGGAGGATTTGAATGCCGGGAGACAGGGGCAGGCATTCCGATATTGTGACTGCTGTAATTGGCTGTGACATTGGTCACGTGATCCTAAGCTCCCGATTGCAAGTATGCATTGGCAGCGTCCCATGACATTTTAGTTGCTTTGCTTGGAGCATCCAGTGAGCGCTCTCTCAGCACAGAAAACCATTCCCTATAGATAAACACACTGCATATTCAGCTGCTCAGCATTAAAGCCCACCCAGCAGCCGCATATATGCGTACGGCTAGCAGGAACAAGTGACATTAAACAATTTCCTTATTTTCCAAAAATAATAATCCATATACAGTACAACCAATAATTAATGGCTCCACTGGCATCTGTTCGCAGAAAAACCTGCTGTCTTTCACAGGAAATCTTAATTTACCCCAAATGTAAGTGGGAATGAGGCCTTAGACATGCAGCTGTTTTTAAACCTGCTCTAAAAAGCAATCATGAATTGCATTTGACAAGCGGGCTTAGAGGCAACATGCATGCCACCTTCTTACTGCCTGTGTTGACATTGAAAGCCTGCAACACAACGCTACAACACACTGATGCAGAGGGGTTGTGGCACAGTCCCATGTACTTGAATAGATCACTTTTGGTGGCAGTTCCGTCTACCAGTTGTAACAGGTGGTATGATTTTCACCATGCCACACCTGCAACAATGTGTACTAACATGGCCGTTGGTCATGGTAGATTGCAGCTTTACCACCCCTCAGCCACCTGTGTATAAAAACTCCGTATCTGCTGCACAGAGCGGCCCCTTACATCCTCTGACGGGGTTCCCTGCCAACACTCCTGCTTCTCCTCTTCTCCGTTTGCCCCCAAAGCAAACTGTCTGCTATGGGAGCTAGCGTGAGGGCTTCTCTCCGAGCTGCACCCTCACTCCCTCTTCAAAGGATTTGACTGACAACAGCAGGAGCCATTCACTGCGATCAGCCCAGCCTTGTATTAGCAGGAGAGAAGGGAAAGAAGAACTGTAGCCAAGCACACTGCTGGATCAATGTAGGGAGGGAGGGCAAGGTTGGGGGTTGGGGGGGCAAGAGCAGCTAGTGGAAGGTTTCTTACCTGAAATTGTTACTAAAGTCAATTTTATTAAAATAGCAAACATGTTATACTTACCTGCTCTGTGCAGAGGTATTGCTCAGAGCAGCCCCAATCCTCTTCTTCTTGGGCCCCCGGAAGCGATCTTGGCTCCTCCTCTTCTTTTTATGTCCCCTTGGCAAGCTGTTTGCTAAGTGGGTCACGCAGCGCGTGCTCGCTCCCGAGCCGCACTCCATAGACGTACACAGCCGGACTTAGGCCTGTCCCCCACTTGCTCTTCACTGCATTTGATTGACAGCAGCAAGAGCCAATGGCTTCTGCTGCTGCTTAAATGCGGTGTGAAGAGGAAAAAAGGATGAATAAATGCAGTCGTGCACAGCGCTGATATCTTCTCCCCTCTCATCTTCTTCATACAGGAAAAGGGACACAGGGAAACTGAAAAGTTTTTTTATCTTAATATAATATGTTTTTAGGTTTAGTATCACTTTACTGGATAGAATACATTAAGGTAAAAAACATTAGAACCACTTTAAACCCCTTTAAAAAAAAACTTTCAGCAGCTGATTTACCCACCATAACACTGTTCCAGGTTTTGTGTTTCAGGGTGGCTCCTTTCTCTTGCAGCACCCTATGGAGCCACCTTTCCATGCAGGGACTAGAGCTGTGTCCCTATACACTGTTTGCATCATTAGAAACATATCAAGAAACTCCCCTGCCCCCCCCTTTTTTTTCACACTAACTGAAAACTGCACTGTCCACTGTTAACTCTTTCCTGTGAAGACTGAAAGTTCAGGGAAGCAGCCCTGAAGGGGCGAGAGTCAGCATCATTGAAAGTTGTACACTATAAGTGCTGGGGTAAGAAACAAATAGTTTAAGGGGGTTGTTTATTGTTGTTGTTTATGTGTTAAACTAAATGACGCTGAGGGGTTAGTACTTAACCAGTTGCAGACCACCCGCCACAGTTTTACTGTGGCAAGGTGGCTCGGCAGCACGAACTGACGTAACTGTACGTTGGTTGTGCGAGGGGCAAGAGGGCGCACGCGCCTGCCGTCCGCACATGCCCGCCATCCGCACGATGTGCTGATTCGATATAGAGCCGATTAGTCATCGGGTCCAGGCCAATGATTTTTGGCCTGGACCTGGTGATCGGTTCTGACCAATTGCAGAATGTCCTGTACCTGTGTAATGTAAAAACAGGCACAGGAAATTATGTAATCTTCTCTCCTGGAGCCCTTTTTGGTTCAAGCATGAGAGAAGAGAACATCAGACAGTGAGTACACAAGCACTACACTAACACCAGTACACATAGGCACATTTGTCACCCCCTGATCACCCGCCAGTTAACCCTTTCACTTCCTGTCACAGTGTACACTATATACAGTATACAAATAATTTACTGATCACTATATTAGTGTCACTTGTGATGCAAGTTAGCGTGAGAGGCAGTTAGTGGTAGTTAGCGTCTGACCCAGATAGATGTAGGGTACCCGCCATATATCCCCTAATAAAGATTTAACCCCCTGATCACCCCAGTTAACCCCTTCATTGCCCTGTCACAGTGTCACTATCATAGTGTACAGATCTTTTTTCTGATCACTGTATTAGTGTCACAGGTGACATCAGTTAGCGTTAACGTTAGTTAGCATCAATACAGGATAGCGCCAGATTGCCCCGCCGCATATTTATTAAATACATTTTAACCCTTTGATTGCCAGTGACACAAACACATACTAAATACCTCCATTACTGGTATAGTGTCTGAACAGATTAATATCTTTGATCAGATCAGAACTATACTAGCGTCCTTAATAGTTTAGTATAGTGTTCCCAAAATGCAGCGTTCGCAGGATCAGCCCTGACACTTGCC
Source organism: Pelophylax lessonae (assembly GCF_965119305.1). NCBI lineage: Eukaryota > Metazoa > Chordata > Amphibia > Anura > Ranidae > Pelophylax > Pelophylax lessonae. The sequence goes on from NC_138776.1 coordinate 164,864,725, forward strand.
AGCACCTGCGTTTAGCCCCTCCGCCCAGCCCCCAAGAAGTGCAGTATCAGCAGATTACTGTCACTTCCAATACATTACATAGCACACTAAACCGCAGCATTAGCAGAGTCAGGCCTGATCTCTGCTAGCACTGGCAGTTACATTTTTTGGTAACGGTTCAAACAGTCCTTGACAACCAGGTGCTTTTTTACCTGTGAGTCACACTAGGTACCTATACATTTTTACGTCTATGCTTCGCCATATATTTTTTAACACTTTTCTTGGCAGAGATTTCTTCATCCACATCGATCGATGCAAATGGAGAAATCTGCTATGTTCTTTTCTTTCCTTCAGCCCATGGGTATTGGTAGATACAAGTCAGATAACTGGCATCCCCTGCAACAAAAATTTCATTTTTAGTGAGATACTCCCAGTAGTAAATCCTGTCTAAACAGATGCAGACAATGCCACTTTCCTCAGAGCCTTGAAGGTGCAGAAGCTGGTTGGTAATTATAAAACCACTCCTATTAGACTCACTCAGCACAAACAAACAGGGATTTCTTCAGAATTACCTAAGGTAGGAATCTGCAACAAAGTTTGTTAAAATCTTTTCAATGTACAGCGATCACCCAGAGGGGAATCTTTTTTTCTCAACAAAAGTAGAGTTACGCTTTAAGTAGTGCCTAGTCCAAAGAGTCCCACTGTGGTGGGGATAGTATTAACTTGTTTACATTTACTGCAAAGCAAATCCCACTGTTACATATTCATTGCAGCACGCTCAATAATACATGATATTATTTGGGTCAGTTACAGCTCTTGTTTTTCCACAACAGCACTAATCATAAATCTTCAAAAGAAAAGATGGAAGAGATAAAGAATCCCATCTCCAGCACTTTTAAAAGCCAAGACATTGCTGCCCTGGCTGAAAAACTGGAAAATCTTGCCCAGAACACCCCTCTGAGATTCAGTGATGAAGCAATGAGACCGCCGACTAAAAGCCATTCTCGATTTGGCAATTACAGCCAGCACGCATTCTTTTCAAGGCATAATCCCCATCCTCATCGGGTCACACATATTCAAGGTAATGCTAATGTCTAATATATATATATATATATATATATATATATATATATATATATACTTACAGGTGCATCTCATAAAATTGGAATATCATCAAAAAATTAATTTATTTCAGTAATTAAATTTAAGTGAAACTCATATATACATATATATATATATATATATATACACACACACACAGTATATATATATAGATGTGTTACATACAGAGTGATATATTTCAAGCATAAACTTAGAATATTACATTAGACCAAGAATGTTGGCTTACTGAAAAGTATGTCCATGTACAGTATAGTATGCACTCAATACTTGGTCGGGGCTCCTTTTGCATGAATTACTGCATCTATGTGGCGTGACATGGAGGCGATCAGCCTGTGGCACTCCTGAGGTGTCAGGCCCTGTTCACACCTGAGAGTTTTTCAGCTCGGAAAACGCTCATCTCTGAAGTTCCAAAACGCCCAACAAGCAAAATCCTATGCATTTCAATGGCCCCTGTTCACATATGAGCATTTTGTCACCTGAAGCAAAATGACTGAAGCTCAAAAAAGTACATGGGCTTCTTATTTGGCAGATTACAAGCTTTTGGTCAGATGTATATGCCTGCCTCCAAACGCCTGGAAAAACACCAGAAAAAACGCTTGAAAACGATACGCTCAGGTGTGAATGGAGTCTTATGGAAGCCTAAAGCCTAGTACACACACAACGATTATCGGCCGACCGATCGTCCGTCTTTTGTCCAGAGTGGTGTTTTGTTGGTTGGAATGTGCCTAGACTGCACACAAATTTTCTCGCCCGACAAAATTCTACTTCAGAAGTGATGTCATGTGTTGGTTTGCTTTCTTTGTGTTCTTTCTTCACTGAGCATGCCCAGTCTTGCTCATTAGATTTTTCGCTGTCGAAATCTGTACTGACTGCACGAAAATCGGCCGTGTTTTGACGGCAGACAAAAATTTTATAGCCTGCACACCAGATTTTTTTCGGCCGAAAAGCATCATACTAACAAGCCGAAAATCGGCAGATTTGTAGTCGGACGAAAATTCCCTGCCGATTTTCGACGCGTGTGTAAGAGGCTTAAGTTTCTTTGAGGTCCTGTTCACACCTGAGAGTTTTTCAGCTCGTAAAACGCTTAGCTCTGAAGTCTCAAAAAGCCCAACAAGCAAAATCCTATTCATTTCAATTGCCCCTGTTCACATATGAGCATTTTGTCACCTGAAGCTCAAAAAAGTACATGAGTTTCCTTTTTGGCAGATTACAAGCGTTTTTGTTAGATGTCAATGCTTGCCTCCAAACACCTGCAAAAAACGCCTGAAAAATGTCCGAAAAAATGCCTGTAAAACGCCCAAAGAAGTCTGAAAATGATACGCTCTGGTGTTAATGGAGCCTGATAGTGGCTTTCAGCTTGTCTACATTGTTGGGTCTGGTGTCTCTCATCTTCCTCTTGACAATACCCTACAGATTTTCTATAGGGTTTAGGTCGGGCGAGTTTTGCTGGCCTATCAAGCACAGTGATACCATGATTATTAAACCAGGTATTGGTACTCTTGGCAGTGTGGGCGTGTGCCAAGTCCTGCTGGAAAATGAAATCAGCATCTCCATAAAGCTGGTCAGCAGAGGGAAGCATGAAGTGCCTTAGAATTTCCTGCTAGAGGGCTGCTCTGACGTTGGACTTGATAAAACACAGTGGACCAACACCAGCAGATGACATGGCTCCCCAAATCATCACTGACTGTGGGAAATGTAGCTTTTAATTTGGAAATCGAGGTCCCAAAATCTGGAGGAAGAGTGGAGAGGCACAGAATCCAAGTTGCATGAGGTCCAGTGTGAAGTTGTCACAGTATACGAGCACAATTTAACTTTACCTTGCAGGTTAAAAAAAAAGCATTGCGGTTTACTGCAGCTTTAACTGATGCTATACATGTCACTCCGACTTTAGAAATGGTTCCTGCACTACTTTGGTCTGACCAGGGTGTGATTTCAGCGCTTATACAGGCTCCTAAATAGCATCTAAGTCGGAAGGAAGTGGCAGGGCAAGGTTACAGGCAAAGTTGTACAACTTTGCTGTCGCAGCAGTGTGAACCAAGCCTCAATCACTGTAAGTCCCTTTTCACACTTGTGAGACATAAAAGTCGCACAATTTTACAGCTATTTGACGTGATTTTTTTGCTGGAATTTTCAGTGATTTTGATGCCATTTTGATGCGATTTTGACTGGACTTGAAGCAATGCCTATGTCTATGGACCCCAAAACGCATTAACATTGGCAGAAATTAGTGCAGGGACAACTTTGAAGTCGTTGCGACTTGACATCATACAGATATGAACGGTACTCATTGGAAATCATGGAGTAAGACTTGTCATGCGACTTTGCAGTCCCAAATCGCAAGACAAGTCTCACAAGTGTAAAAGGGGCCTAACTCTTTCAACAGTTACTTTACTTTGTTTCTTTCCTGTTACATTTCAGACTTTTCTATTGTCATTTGCTTCCCTCTAGTGGTACAAAAGGTATACCTATATAAGTATATATGACACTGGATAAATTGATGGAAATTGAGTTTGTTTTGTAGGTACATTCATTTAGTTACATCATTTGTTTTTTGCTCCAGGGCTTAATGGGATCCCCATATGTATTGTGAATGATGACTGGTCTGTCACCTCCCCTCTGTATCCTCATCCTATGATAAAGAACCAGCTCCCCACTAACCTGTTGGGGGTTCCCAGTCTGCCTATAGGAGATCCACGTAGTAACAAAGTTCCATATCTGGCTTCGGGTGAGTGTAACATCAAATATGTCAGTACAACGTATATAAAAGAAAAAATTGCATTTTATGTCAATGGAACCATGGCAAAAAATGATTGATAAAAATATTGAATTTATTTGTAAAAAAATGTCTGTGTTAGTTTAGTAAAAAAAAAAAAAAAAAAATGTATTTAAAGAGGAACTGCTCACATAATTTGTAATAAAAACATATTTGCCACTCTGAAGCTTCCCTCCAACCACTTTGCATATTGTTTTATAAATACTGTGATTCTGTACTTGCCAAATATGCTGCAGAAATCTCCCTCTACTAAGTCTGGCTGCAGCCATTTTAACTGTGGGCAGCTGAAGCTGCTAACTGTTCACTTTCTGGATTTACATAGACACAGAGGCACACAGATGCATACACACATACATATATACACAAACACGCATATATACAGGAACACACACACACATACACATGTATACAGACAGACACACTCACACCACTGCCTGCCTGCACATTTCTCCTCTCTTAAAGAATACTCATGGATCTCTGCAGTCTCCTGTTATCTCCACCCTAATCCAGCCCCCTCCAGCTCTGCAGTTCTCCTTGGCTCTCCAATGACTCATCCCTCCTCCCTTGCTGGCAAACTCTCACAAGAGTGAGTGAGAGAGCTGTGCATGATGTCATTTGCCTAGACTAATTACCAGACAAGAAAGAGGAAGTGTGCTGTATAGGGTATTTACTGGCAGAAAAATATTTTACTATCCAAAGTTAAAACAACAAGGGCAGAAGATTTAATAGATGGAAAAATAAAAAAAATGGCTGAAGAGCCATTTAAAATACTGGTAGAGATAGTGAAAAATATACACAGTATGATTGTGGCCTCATGTACATGGGCGTACTTAAGTGTACACCTGTGTGAGAGGCCGTGCAGTCACTGCAGATGCAGGCGTGTGTACTTGAATGCATGCTTGAATGGTGCTCCATTAGTCAGGGGCGGCGGGCGGACCCCCCTCCCAATCATTCCAGCCTGCACCACCATATCCCCCCATGCCAGTTTACTTACCTTGCTCCGTGGGACTGACAGGCGGCGGCTTCCCCCTCAGTCTCCATGTTACCTCTCGGCGGCCCTCTCCTCCCTCCTTCTTGGCAAATAGGATGCCTTCTCCTTTCGGTCTCAGGACCCGCTTCCTGATTGGCCAGGAGGAGAATCAGTGTGGCAATAGTGAATATTAATTCGCTATTGTCACACAAATGGGTGGGCTCAGGGTGCAGTTCTCTGTGCCCCGAACCCACCCTTTTTTGAAGCCTATTAGAGCCTTTGGCTCTAATCACGTGCTTCAAAAAAAAAAAAAAAAATCCCCCATTGGAATCCATGCGTCCGGCGCCCTGCTGTCTGCATTCAGTGACATGTACCTTCACCTTCATGGCTATCACTTTGGGACTAGCGGCTATGTCCATGCAGCCGCTGTGTCCCAATAGACATGAATGGGACTGCCTGTATACGGATGCATGGAACACCTGTGCATCACATGCCGGTAAACACAGACCTTCACACGGATGTATGCCCATGTGAATGAGACCCTATTATCACAGACTTTTGGTATACAAGAGCAATATTTTAAATGGTAAAGAGAAACCATTATTGAAATAATTCAGGACACAGTAGTGATGCTGTGGCCAGCAGGACTGGAGGAACCACAAGACCCAGCAAATGACCAGGTATTATCCAACACACCCATGTCAGATAGCAATGGTGCTTCTAGCTCTTCAAGAGAGCGACGATTTATTACCCCATCTTCTACCATGGTAAAACTTCTTATTTAATGGGATGCCATTTACTTATTTTTTTAAAGCTTAAGACAGGGTCACTTTGTCATTAGGCCTGCATGACAGTCAGGCAGCTAGCATTTCCGGAGACTGGTCAGCAATAGAAACTTTCTTATTCACCTATCTCAAACTGTTATTTGGGGTTTTTTCACTATATAAAAATAATCTTTTTTAAAACATTTTTATAAATAAACATTTAATACATTACAAAGGATTTCAAGTACACAGTGGGTTAGTTTTAGCTGATTTCTGTGTTTTAGTGAATTTTAAAAGCTGGTGCAAACAAACTATTACATTCATTACTAGATGTGTCCGTGCTCTATAAACTGTATGCATCCTCAGCTACAATATTAACCCATATGCGCCAACCGTGTGCAAATATGCAGCCTCCTGGCATATGGAGGCTTAATTAGGCCACATATTTGCCTTCATTAGGGCAAATACAGCTGTCCTGAGAGTGCACACCCTGTATGCTCTGGGCAGCTAATGGAAAGCTCACCGATCACTGCTTGTGAAAGTAGACACCCCAAGGAATATCCTGAGAAACATGTTGGGGCCATTGAATGTTACATTTTTTTGTCACAAGTGTTTTGAAAAAAAAAAAAAAGTTGTCATTGAAATTATATTCTGCTCACACATGCCATGGGTATATGTGGAATTACACCCCAAAATACATTCTGCTGCTTCCCTTGAGTATAGGGATACCCCATGTGTGAGACTTTTTGGCAGTCTAGCCACGTACAGGATGTCAACGAGTCTGTGGTAGTGAGCCCTTATAGATCCCCAGCTCAGGATTCCCCAGGGCGCGGAGTCTAAGCCCCAGCCTGCTTCTTCACCAGGGCCCCTGATGGTGGGGATGGACTTGCAGCAGACTGGAACCAGTTCGCGGCCCCCAGGTACGCCCAGATGAGGATGTGGAGACCACTTGCGTGTGCAGGGTAAACAGGAAACTATAAGGAGATCCAAGAGACAAGCCGAGGTCAGGACAGGCAGCAGATGAACCTAGACGGAGAAACGAAGCCAGGTCGGTACACAGGAGATCAGATACAATAGCCAAGGGCTACACGGATGGGCGCTCAGAGCACAGCGATGTTGCTCAAGCAAGGAGCAGTGCACTGAGCATGTGTATATATAGGGAAGCATACAGGGAGGTGACCCAGGAAGTAATTGACAGGAACAGGATATAACCCACAGTGGAGCAGGCGACGCTCATAGAAGCCCAAACACCACATGTGAAGGGAGGCAAGACAGAAGCACTGCAGCAAGGAGGTAAGAATATACAGACAAAACTATAGGCTAACTTGTGACACAGGACCCCGAAAACCAATCACTGCCTTCAGGCTTTCTAAGGGAGTAAATTGTTGATGTCACTCCATACTACCTATCACAGTTTCGGAGGCCATTAAATGCCAAGATAGCACAACCCCCTCCCAAAGGACCCCTTTTCAGAAAGTAGACACCATAAGCTATTTGCTGAGAGGCAATGTTCAGTATTTTGCCAATCTCGCACGTGGTATATGACAACTGCTTTTGGCTTTTTTATTTTGAACTTTTTTTTACACTTTTTTTGTAAATGTTAAAAACTTTAAACGTTCCAGGCTAGGGTCTCTCAAAATGTAATAGTCATCTAACTTCTTTCGGGACCCTGTGTGAAACTGTGCCGTGCTGTACCCTATACTAATACTCTACTAGTTTGTGGTAGCTTCGGAAAATGTCCTCAATGCAGAGGGAGGGACAAAAAAAGCTGGTGTCATGCCTATATCTGCGTTTTCTACAGACATGACATCTTTGGGGTGCTCTTTAGGTAGAGGTACCAGAGAGGACATCTGGAAAATGCCTCTCATGCAGCCGGCTCACTGCATCTGGTTTGTGAATTTGGGCCACAGCACCTTCTGGATACAATTAGATCCTGAGCGGGGTCCCGGAGGAAGGTGGTCGCTGCCCTGCCTCTAAAGAAGTTGCCATGCAGCCTAAGGTGGTCGACCTGAGGGCCTGAGAGTTAAGAAGGAACTGAACCTGGAGGACCTGCAGAGTTGACTGGAAGAGAGACACTGGAAGGATCTGATTCTGAATACAGTACAGATATGTGTCATGGGACCTGTCCTGAGGGGGGCCTTCTCTTTAGCTAGAAGAGTCAGTGGATGGGTGTCAGTTAAGTAGGGTGACCAGATGTCCCTGGATTCTGGGGACAGTCCCCCGAATGAGGACCAAGTTTGTCCCCGGTTTTGTCCCTGGATTCAGTGCCAGAATAACGTACATAGGGCATTCCATGCTGGCTGAGAAACAGCCTGGTGGCTCGGATGCCGATGCCCCCTGCTGGATGATCTCAATGCTGCTCCTGCTGCTTTTTAGTGGAGGAGAGGCAGAGCCAAAAATTGACTGTGTGGAGGGCTGAGACCAGGAGATGAGCAGATGAGGGGGGGGGGGGGCTGTTTGTACACAGGTGAGGACAGTGGGGGAGCAGGGGTCAGAGCTAATGCATCTGTATGTGGGGGAAGGGTTGAGAGGTGGCTGCATAGATAATCTGTGAGAGAAGGGTGCAGAGGTGAGCTACGGATGTAGGGGCAGAAGTGTCCTCTGTGCATAGAAAACCTCTGAACCCTGCCCAGCGCTCTGTGTATTATGTAGTCCTGTGCCCAGCACTCTGTGTATTATGTAGTCCTGTGCCCAGCATGCTGTGTATCATGCAGTCCTGTGCCCAGCACTCTGTGTATTATGCAGTCCTGTGCCCAGCACTCTGTGTATTATGCAGTCCTGTGCCCAGCGCTCTGTGTATTATGTAGTCCTGTGCCCAGCGCTCTGTGTATTATGTAGTCCTGTGCCCAGCGCTCTGTGTATTATGCAGTCCTGTGCCCAGCACTCTGTGTATTATGCAGTCCTGTGCCCAGCACTCTGTGTATTACGCAGTCCTGTGCCCAGCGCTCTGTGTATTACGCAGTCCTGTGCCCAGCGCTCTGTGTATTATGCAGTCCTGTGCCAAGCACTCTGTGTATTATGTAGTCCTGTGCCCAGTGCTCTGCATATTATGTAGTCCTGTGCCTGCCACTTTTTGTATTATGCAGTCCTGTGCCCAGTGCTCTTTGCATAATGCAGTCCTGTGCCCATCACTCTGTGTATTATGCAGGGTATACACAGGTACCCTGCATACACAAGCCTGTAAATTGATGAGGCAAAACATGAAAAAGGAGCAAAGAGCTCCACCTGGTGGCTAAAATAAAAATAGTAGTATACAATATTCAGCATTGACTTAACTTTATGCATTTTAGTCCTGCCCATAACAAAATAAAAGACAATTTATTTAAACAGCTATATAATCCTTTGAAATGAAGAAGGGTTTTCCCACATTATTTCTAAAAGCCTATTTTCAGTAACAATAAACATGAATTAAATTGATAAAATATTGTGTACATTTTTCAGAATTCATTTCTGTCCTAGTATTAACCTATGTACAGCATTTTAAACAGTGCAAGTGTTTGCATTCTTGTTTCAGGTGGTATATCTGATGCATGGCGAGATGAGTTAAGAGAGCTGGCTACAAAAGTTGCTGTTGCTGACAAAAAACCAGAGAGGAAAGAGGTATAATTTTTTTTTTTTAGTTAATGAAAATTACATTTACTTTAAAAGCAAAAAAAGTTTGAAAACAAGTACGTCCTGTATTTGCTTAATTTTTTTTTTTGCTTTTTTTACTCTTTTTTCCCATAACTGCTAATATTTGGAAGTATATTATATATACGTTACTTATATTTTATATATATATATACATACACACACAGAAGAATATGATTGCAAGTGCTTTTATACAGTCAGCTCTTTGAACTACAGAACACCTACTCACTACATTAAAGCGGTAGTAAAGCCCGCTTTGTGATTTTCACCTACAGGTAGGTCTATAATAAAGCTTACGTGTAGGTATAATGAATATCTCCTAAACGTGCACCCTTTAGGAGATATTCACCCTGAATTTAGCCAGTGACATCACTGGCGCCTGCCCTCTGATGGTCCAGCATACCTTGCCAGAACTTCAGAGCTTCATGCTGGAACTGAGGGCGTTTGCGGGAGTGATGTCATCATGGCTTATGCCAATCACACAGCCGGGCGAACCTGGTATGAGGACTTTGTTCCCAGGTAAATATTTCTTAATGTGATGCATATTAGCACATTATGCAGTTGCCTTACAGGTGTGGTTTCTTTTTTTTATAACTGCTTTAAGAAGATGAAGAGAGAAGGAGGTGTTCTGTAGTCCTAACACACTTTCACACTTAGGTTGACAATGCCACTAGATACAGTGCGCTGGGTGTTGTCACCCTAGAGCAGGAAGTATGTTACTAGCAGAATTACCAGGTAAAAGAAAATGAAGGAGCAAAGTGAAAAAAAAAAAAAAAAAAAAATGACATCTAAGGGTGGGTTTGTTCTTGGGTTAGGAAACACTTTGAAGGAAACATGTATTGGGGGAAGAGCATTGCCTGCCATTGCTAACCTCTACTCTGATCTCACACAATCAGCATAGGGACACCTGCAGTACATCAGCATATAGGCTGCCATCAGGGCCATGCTGGGGGTGGATGCTGCCAGAGGCTAGTATGGACACTCTGGCCTCAGTGTCACCCCCATGTGCCTCCATGATTGCCACCTGAGGCAGCAGCCTCATAGACAGCATGGCAATGGCGGTCATTGCTGGCCTTCTTCCTAAGATGCCAGTTGCCTGGCTGCCTCCGGGTTCAAAACTCCTGGTTTTCTGACCCAAAATAAGTATGCAGCAAGTGAAATCAGAAAAAATCGAAAACTCCTGATCTGCATTTTTGTCTTATGTCAATGCCAAAATATTGAAATACTTGAATTATCATTACAACCAGGCATATAGTATTTTCAAAAGGGGAAGCTAGCAGTAGAAGCTTTAATATAGGTAGTTGAAGATGAAGAATGGCTAGTTAAAGTGAACAGTGTAGAATGGTGTATGGACATGTATGCACATGATATAAATAATAACCCTGACTTATTCCTCAGGAGGAACCACGGAGGTCCACCCAGTACTCAGCAGAAACTGGACGCATCATTCCCGCATCCGCTCGAGGCTTGACCAGGCGTACCTCCCGAAAACAGAACAAAGGGAAACATGAAAACACCCTTTTCCAAGACCAAGAACTTCTAGTGAGTTACAAGGAACAGCCATCAAAGGGAGGAATTTACTAAAACTCAAGCAGACAGAATTAGGTGCAACTGTGCATAGTAACCAATCAGCTTCTAACTTCAGCTTGTTCAGAGACGCTTTGACAGTAAAACCTAGAAGCTGATTGGCTGCCATTCACAGTTGCTCCAAATCTTAGTAAATCTCCCTCAAAGAGTACTCAAAAAAGGTTTTTGGACTGTCCCAGATATGTAGGCTTTGTATAACCCTTAAACCTTTATTTGAATACTCAGAAATGTCCCTTTAGCTGCTTTCCAAAAAAAACAAAGCTAAATTTACCGATCTGGGTCACAATGACCTGGAATAGTGATACGTGTCTCTCTCATGTGTTTACAGGTACTGGAGTTACTTTGCCAGATTCTACAAACAGATTCTCTGTCTGCCATCCAACAGTGGCTTCTGTCTGCTGGCCAAAGAGGTGAGAACTCAGTAAAGGAATGGAAAAATTGTTTCAGAGTTTCTTGGTTTTTCCTTTTTTTCGGTTCTGGTGATATAATTAAGGGAGATCTTCCTAATGGAGATATAGTCAGCAAAAGTAACCCAACAGAGATTCTAAACCACCAAGACTATCCAAGAATAAAAAAAAAAAGATACACTTTATCCACTTCAATACCAAGAACTTTCATCCCTTTCTGCCCAGGCCGATTTTCAGCTTTCAGCGCTGTTGGATTTTGAATGACAATTGCGCGGTCACGCAACACTGTACCCAAACTAAATTTTTTGAATTTTGTTCACACGAATAGAGCTTTCTTTTGGTGGTATTTAATCACCACTAGGTTTTAATTTTTTGCTAAAAAAAATTAAAAAATACTACATTTAAAAAAAAAACAAAACACATTTTCTTTGTTTCTATTATATATTAAATACATTATTTTTCTTCATGAATTTAGCCCAACTGTATTGTGCTACATGTCTTTGGTTAAAATAGCCCAAGTCAGTGTATATTATTTAGTCTGTGTGAAAGTTGTAGAGTCCACAAACTATGGTATATACTGTATCTGAAAATTGATCAATCCTGATGTACTGACGGCCTGTCTCAATTCCTGAGGTCCTAAAATGCCAGGACAGTACAAATACACCCCAAATTACCCCTTTTTGGAAAGTAGACAGTTTAAGGTATTTTAGTAGGAGGCATAGTGGGTTTTTTAAAGTTGTAATTTTTTTGTCATTATTTTTTGGAAAATGTAGTTAAAACATTTTGTTTTTTCACAATTTTTTTTTTTTACATACTGTCACCAGTGCAGTACAGCATCATGAAATAACTGGTGTGGCAGAGATGAGGGATGCTGACTGGTGACAGTATGAAAAAAAAAATTATATATATATTTTTTTTTTTTTTTCGTTTTTATTACATTTTCTTTCTTTTTTGTTTTTACAATTTTTTTTTTTTTAACCCACTGAGCTTATTTACCATATCTAGAAAGTTCAAAATCAGTCACTCTTAGGGCTCTTTCACACGGCCGCTCCAATTTTTTATTCCACTGCGGTACTTTTTTTTTTTTTTCACGGACATTGATGACACTTGTGTCATCCGCTCTGTATGTCCGCATATCATCCCATCCTTTTGCGGATGGTATACGGACATAATGTATGTCTATGGGGATTGCTGATGTCAGCGGATGACACCGCTGACATCCTATTTTGCATCCGTTCCGTTTTTTACACGGAAGAAAAATAGGGTTCTGTTCCGTTTCCATAAAACGGAACAGAACTGAAAGGACGAAAACCAGATGTCAGCAGTTGGTCATCCGCTGACATCCGCAATCCCATTGACATGCATTATGTCAGTTTTTCATCCGCAAAAAAACGGGATTAAAAACGGACATAAGGAGCGCCCTTGTGAACGAGCCCAAATGCAGAGAAACCAATCAGCGTCCAGGTTTTATTGCCAAAGCTTAATTAAACAAGCTGAGGTTAGAAGCTGATTGGTTTCTCTGCAAAAGTGAGACTGATTTTGCATTCTTCAGCTTTAGTAAATAAACCCCACTATGACCAGAGCAATATAATGTTACCACAGTAACATTGTACTGCTCTGGGGAAGTGATCAGGACTTTTTTTTTTACACATTATGATTGCTTATAGCAGTGCGTTACATTGCTATAAGCAAGCATTTTACTAAATGAAACTGATGTATTCACTCTGGTTTGTTTTGATTAGCTGTGATTGGTCAAAGCTAATTACATGGTACATGTGGGCTGTGATTGGCCATGTCTGTACCCTGTGATCAAATTGACTAGTCGCATCTAGCAACTCTGTTGTACTCATTGAATGCCATGAAATAAAGCCATCCATTGTGTACAACTGTCATGTGACCTGCTGTGTGATTCTTCACATGGTACTGGCAGCGAGCCGGTATTCTTATCGGTCATCGGCTGTGTCCAGTGTCCCGCTATCAACGCTTCCTGGGAGGATGTCATATGACGTCCTCTCAGGATAACAAAGCCACTACCCGGCCTGTCTATAGGCCAGACAGGAAGTGGTTAAAGCTGAACTCCAGCCAGCAGGAATATAATCTAAATAATCGGAACTGTCCTTATTCGGTGCCAAAATGCTCTCCTTTTTTAAAAAAATCAGTTTTTACCCCTTTTCTGTGTTCCGAACAGGTCCCTTCTGTCCCCCCTCCCCCACCCCACCTTTCATCTGTCTTCACAGTGTTTCCATGTTTTACCCCGTTGTGTTTCCCTACTATTAGTAGTTTGCTGAACACTTACCTCACCGCTCTTTATGTGGGTAGTGGGTGCGACCCACACATAGCTTTGATTGATCACAGATTCTATGGGGGCATTTGCAAGTTTTGAATGAACAGCCCTAAACACTGGCCTACATCAGTGAATAACAACAAAAAAAGAAACCGACCTAGTGCATTACCACTAAAAGTGTTTATTAAAATAGTAAAAGATAAGTATTATACTCACAAATCAGATGTGGATATCGCACATAACAACATATCCAACATAGGGTCTCCAAGGTTGCCAGGGTACTACGCGATGCTGGATGGCATGCTGTGTACCGCATGAAAAACCGATGTGGCTAGGCCGACGCGTTTCGAGGGCGAACCCCCTTCCTCAGAGCCAAAGGATGCTGCTGAACCACATCAGTGAATTCCCATGGTCTCATGGGAATTGTAGGCGCCTTCCTGCCTCGTCCTTCCTCTAGCAGACATAGAAAGTCACATGATAAGTCAAAGCACACTCATTTCATTCCTGTGCTACTTCTTTGTGTCTTCCTTGTGAAATGAGTGCCATAGACTGCAATGTTAAACTCACAAATATTTCAAGGAAGTTGTTTCTTTGTCTTATCTTTGCGACTTTGGCTGCGACTTTAAAGGGTTTTTTAAGTTCAATATTATGCATCGCACTCTGTATTGTTATGATTTGCCTAAGTTGCAAAACATCAAGGTCGCATTGAAGTTGCAATGCAAAGTCACACTGCAAGTCGCATGACTTTAGGGGTCGCAGCAGTGTAAACCAAGCCTAAAAGTGAGGCATATTAAATATATGATATACATATACACATATACATATAAAATATTAAAACATTTATATTGTGCCTTGGGAAGGGATCATGGGTTCAAAGTTGTCAGGATCCTGGAGTTCAGCTTTATATTATTACATAACATTTGTTTCTTCTAATCTCCGTATGTCATGTTTTTCTAGCTTATCCATGTATAATGTTACGTTACTAAACTTGAACATCTACTATGCTTCAGAGAAAGACCTTGTCATGAGCATGATCCAGACAGCAACTGCCAATGTGGACCTGGAAACCCAAGCCATGGGGGAGAGGCTTAATTCCCAGAATGCCCTAGGACTGCTGTCAAGAGAGGAACATATTCAAAGAACTTTAAACAGGTTCATGTCATGTTTTGGCAATATGTGGAGGCGTTCTATTTTTTTTTTTTTAATAAAATGAACGTTTTAATGAAATCTCTACTAAAGAAGAATGGTGGCTGCCAGGAAAATACTAGTTCCCCAGCTATTATGTTAAAATCCTCTGTACAGATGAACAGATATCAGCCTTCACTAACTAGATCAGTCAACATGTGCTAAATCAGTGGTCTCCAAACTGCAGCCCCCTGGGCCAGATGTGGCCCTTTGCTTGCCTTTAACAGGCCCCTGGGGCACTATTCCCCCAACTGACACAAGTACAATTCTTTCTACTGACATCAACAATGGGGTATAATTACTCCCATGGATACCAACAATGGGGCACTATTTCTCCCACTGATACCAGTGATGGGGCATTTATACTCCCACTGACACCAACACAACGATGGGGCACTATTCATTCCATTGACATCAATGATGGGACGCTATTGTCCCTCTTACTAATCACAGGCGCTAAGTCATTTTGTTTACTCCCAATGACCACAAAGACTGAGGCATTGTTTATTCCCACTGACGTTGGAACATTTTCTATCCCCACTGGCCACAGTATGCCCCCCCTAAATTCTGAAGGACATTAAACTGTCCCTTTGTGTAGAAAGTTTGGTGACCCCCGTAATAAATAATACATTTCCATATTGAATGGGAAAAAATATAGTTTTTGTCTTTGTCAGGGGAAATGAAAACTCTTATCAGAACAAAGGGCAATGACACCCTAGCCATCCTGTCCCCGGTGACTATTCACCAGTAAAAGGCTGAGCAGAGTAAATAATTCCATGCATTTATCTCTCACTGGCAAGATGAGTGGGAAGTCCCTGGTTGGTGACGTTCTGCAGCATTTCCTTCATCAACAGAACAGCCGCCCGCTCATCATATCAATAAGGGACCAACGCTTGGAAGTAGATGAGTATGAGTTGTCTCCAGCCACTTGATCACTAGTGTACCATGACCCCAGTAATGTGGTCATTGCTATAACATTTTTTTTAATGTCACCTCATCCTAACACACATTGATAAGATTATTGGCATTCAACTGATCACATTCACCTGTATCCAGAAACCTACAGATATTTTGACATGCCTAATTCTTGATTTCTTTGTCTCTCAGTCAACGGGTGTTTTAGAAAAATAGTTTTTTTGAAATGTAAATTTTCCCTTTTTCTTATAGTAGGTCCCAGAAACAGAAACCAGAACCTATTCCTGAGGAAGACAAACCAGGTAATACTATGTACATAGCTTTGTTTTAATTCATCACATGACAACAATATAGAAATATACACATGCCTTTGGTTGCTAGAAGGCTTGTCTGTCCATCACCTTAGCTGGGCAAGAGATATTTAAAGTGGTTGTAAACCTCAGACATAAAATATGAACAAAGTATGCCCCCTCCATAATGTGTACTTGTCTTAATCCAGAGCACTAAGTGTCATTTCTGTCTGCTGCCTCGTTCCTCTGCTATAACCCTGAGTCACTTATGATTAGTTTTCCTGACACCAAGAGAAAAATTGTGACAGGGGAGGAGTCTCCAGTTGATTGACAGCCTCAGCTCTGTTTCTGTGTGCTGAGTGAAGGGGGCGTGTCCCTTCCCTCCTATCAGCTCTCAGATCTCTCCTCACTGATGTAACTTCAGCTGCCCGCCCCTGCTTTCCAGAGATGAGATTCTGTGTAAATTCTGCACTTTGAATGGTTGTAGGGGAGAGACAGCCGTACATAAACAGGTACAAATTGGCTTCAATCTCTGTTTATCACCTGAGGCCAGTCACTACACTGGGTATATGTAAGGATTTACAACCACTTTAACTGAGTAGTGGGTGGAGTTGGGAAGTAGCAAGTAGAGCAGCAGTGAGTGCAAACCAGAGTAGTAATGTTGGACCCGTTTCCCTAGGAAGGATGTTCATCATCCATATCACAATGTAGAGACATGGTGTAACACTTTTCTGCAAGAGCAACTACCATTAAAGTGTAACTAAACCCAACGATTTAACAGTTTTAAAAAACAGTTACATGCCCGGCACATCCCAGGAATGTAACTGTCACATTAGTTGTGCTCTTAAGCAAACTGTCACACCATCAAATGGTCGGTGTCATAACTGATCACACGTGCATCATCATGGCAGTTGATGATCAAACAGGGGCCAAGATGGCAGCTTCCCTGGCTAAAAGTGATAGCAGGGCTTAGTTCCACTTTAAATCCGAAAAGAGGAGAAGGGCAGTCCTGCTATTTCTCCCAAACACATGGGCTAAGGCCTCTAAGAAATGTATGAGTTCTGTATCTCTACTCCTCTCGCCAGAGGCTAGACCCTTGTATAAGCTGAGTCACCTGATCAGACAGCTCTATCGGTGTTCTGGAAATTTTATAGATAGGCAACTCCTTTCCTCATATTGGTTAGTGGTTCCAAATTATTAATAACTAATGTAGTAGGGAACAGACACAAAAGATACACTCTTATTTTTCCAAATAACTCTTCTGTTTATTCAGTGACATTAAAGTTTTTTTATACACATGATTACGTTGGCATCACATTAATATTACAATTGTACTTTTATGGTAGCAAGGGGCGTAACATAGGCAGGCTAATTTCTAATCAGGACAGTGCAGTGTGCAGTGCATGCAAAATAGAATACAATTTTATACAGAATTTACAATTTCCTTAAGGCTTCATGCACACTGGACGTCTATACTGCTGCTGTTTTTGGCGTCAGACATTTTTTTCTGCAGCCAATAAACTCCCCAGCATATTATCCTTTGTGTCAATGTACACATAGGCTGCTATCAGCATGCTCAAGAAGATTTTTTTCTCCTGCTATCCATAGCAGAGAAGTCACATTTAAGTTTTAGGCATGTTATATTAAGGGGGATTAATACAGTGCTTTGAGAAAGTATTCGGCCCCCTTGAACTTTTCGACCTTTTGCCACATTTCATTTTTTGTGAAGAATCAACAACAAGTTCACAATCATGAAGTGGAATGAAATTTATTGGATATTTCAAACTTTTTTAACAAATAAAAAGTGAAAAATTGCGCTTGCAAAATTATTCAGCCCCCTTAAGTTAATACTTTGTAGCGCCACCTTTTGCTGCGATTACAGCTGTAAGTCGCTTGGGGTATGTCTCTATTAGTTTTGCACATCGAGAGACTGACATTTTTGCCCATTCCTCCTTGCAAAACAGCTCAAGCTCAGTGAGGTTGGATGGAGAGCGTTTGTGAACAGCAGTTTTCAGTTCTTTCCACATATTCTCGATTGGATTCAGGTCTGGACTTTGACTTGGCCATTCTAACACCTGGATATGTTTATTTGTGAACCATTCCATTGTAGATTTTGCTTTATGTTTTGGATCATTGTCTTGTTGGAAGACAAATCTCCGTCCCAGTCTCAGGACTTTTGCAGACTCCATCAGGTTTTCTTCCAGAATGGTCCTGTATTTGGCTCCATCCATCTTCCCATCTATTTTAATCATCTTCCCTGTCCCTGCTGAAGAAAAGCAGGCCCAAACCATGAAGCTGCCACCACCATGTTTGACAGTGGGGATGGTGTGTTCAGGGTGATGAGCTGTGTTGCTTTTACACCAAACATAACGTTTTGCATTGTTGCCAAAAAGTTCGATTTTGGATTCATCTGACCAGAGCACCTTCTTCCACATGTTTGGTGTGTCTCCCAGGTGGCTTGTGGCAAACTTCAAAACTTTAAACCTTCTTCTTGCCACTCTTCCATAAAGGCCAGATTTGTGCAGTATATGACTGATTGTTGTCCTATGGACAGAGTCTCCCACCTCAGCTGTAGATCTCTGCAGTTCATCCAGAGTGATCATGGGCCTCTTGGCTGCATCTCTGATCAGTCTTCTCCTTGTATGAGCTGAAAGTTTAGAGGGACGGCCAGGTCTTCGTAGATTTGCAGTGGTCTGATACTCCTTCCATTTCAATATTATCACTTGCACTGTGCTCCTTGGGATGTTTAAAGCTTGGGAAATCTTTTTATATACAAATCCGGCTTTAAACTTCTCCACAACGATATCTCGGTCCTGCCTGGTGTGTTCCTTGTTCTTCATGATGCTCTCTGCGCTTTAAATGGACCTCTGAGACTATCACAGTGCAGGTGCATTTATACGGAGACTTGATTACACACAGGTGGATTCTATTTATCATCATTAGTCATTTAGGTCAACTTTGGATCATTCAGAGATCCTCACTGAACTTCTGGAGAGAGTTTGCGGCACTGAAAGTAAAGGGGCTGAATAATGTTGCACACCCAATTTTTCAGTTTTTTATTTGTTAACAAAGTTTGAAATATCCAATAAATTTCGTTCCACTTCATGATTGTGTCCCACTTGTTGATTCTTCACAAAAAATTACAGTTTTATATCTTTATGTTTGAAGCCTGAAATGTGGCAAAAGGTCGAAAAGTTCAAGGGGGCCGAATACTTTCGCAAGGCACTGTATATATTACAGCAATATTAATATCAATAAAATAATACAGCAATATTAATATTTCTGTATTATCTGGAGCGTTGGAATTTCTTGAAAGTTGAAGGGTGCTTTTAAAATATTTATTTGAACCTACATCATTCAGAAGTTAAAAAAAGTTTTAATAGTGCATCAGGTGTAAAACCCTACCAATAACTTATGCCACTAAATCAGCTTTTCTAAAAGAAGTTGTAAACCGCTGGACGTTTTTTTTTTGGGACCCTGCAAGGTAATGTCATAATGTGCTAGCATGCATTGTAAACCAGCACATTATGTTAAACCTACCTTAAAACGAAGCCTTATAGTGCTGAGATGTCAGAGCTGCAGGCGCTTCCATCCTCAACTGTCTTGCTCCTGGGTTCACGGACTCCAGGCTCTGTGACTGGCTGAAAAACACGATAACAGAGGTTTCTTCAGAACGCATGCGCCAGTGATGTCACTAGCTGTATGTACACTAAATATCTCCTAAACAGTGCACGTTTAGGAGATATTTACACTACCTATAGGTAAGCCTTATTATAGGCTTACCTATAGGTAAAAGCCAGAGATACAAGTTTACTTCCACTTTAACTGTTTTACCTCAGAGGAACCCTTGAAAAAAATGTTTAATTTCTTTGGGGGTCAGGGGGAACAGTGCTCCTTACATTCATAGTCAGAATGCTATCCTTGCAGACAACTAAAAAGATCATTGGTATCATTCTGCTGTTAAGGTGACCAGATTTTTAAAATGAAATCCGGGGGCATATTTTTTTTTTATTAGTAATGGCGGTAATTAGCGACTTATAGCAGGACTGCATAAAAATATGCACTGTCACTGTACTAAGAAAAGATAAATTCGGATTCTGTGTTTTAAACCTGGAATCTTGCCAACATCCCTAATGAATATGGAACAAAAAATAACCCCTGAGGATTGGGACTTTCAACGGCAAGAACCAGGACTTGAGTATGAAAATATATAAATTTTATTACACGTATTACAAAGATGAAACATACATAATCACACATAAAATATATAATAAAAACAAGGTCATAGGTACGTCTTGGAACCAAGAGGGTCTGAGGTGTCTGGATCGGACTAGACGCGTTTCGGTCCAATTGCCTTTCTCGATAGTCCAGAGAACACCAGAGCTCAGACTAAGAGCATAAAAGGTAACAATGAGTATGATGCAAATGGTAAGCATAGAATTAGATTTCACATGTATTAAACAATGTTAGAAACAATATATCACATAATTCATTATACACAGTGTTTGTCGTATTTAGATGTGAAAAAGGGGGCAGAAATGCCTCTATGATTACATACCAGATATGTAAGACCTCTGTGGAATCCAGGACGTGAGACCAAAGGGATGGGCCTTGGTGGATGAGAAAAAGGCCTTCAATTGTCTATGGCCGCAAGTAGTATACGCCAGTTTGGCTGGGTCTATGCAAGATAGGCTCAGAACAATTTATTCATGTTGTATGGGCTTCCAAAGGAGATTTGAATGGTTATAAGCCAAATACACAGTGGTTTGGCAAGTGACAGTGAGAAGAGAGCTCCACGATCAGAAATTCCCACGAGGATCTCCAAGGTAAGGTCAAAAACACACAGATCATCTAGATGGTTATGAAAAGGAAAAGTAGAAGGAAAATTAAATGGAGTATATCCATAATGAAGATTGAAATGGGAAATAGGAAAAGATATTGTTGGTAATGACTACCTGTGAATTAGTAGTAGAATGGAGGTGTCCCCCGATAGATATATAGTGCTGGGACGTATCCAGCACTGCATCCCTGTTGACCTAAAACATGTCAAGCATGAAAATATATGGAGTATCAGAGGATTAGCAGATAGGAGGTAAGAGTAAGGATGGAGAAGGCCTCATTTCCCAAAGTGAGTCCTATAATTTAAGAAGGAAAGAGAAAGAAAAAGAAAACTGGGTGGTGGGGAGGAATGTAGGAGCAATATATGGCCGAGGATAAAAGTCACCAAGTGAGGGAGAGATGGTACTACTGGAAGTCCCAAAAGGTGCCCAGATACCAGAATAGATGTTAGTAAAAATTCTATGGCAAGTGCAAGTATCACAAAAATAGTTCAAGATGTCCAGAGAGAGGATAACTTACCTGTACAGCCCTGTATGTGTGAGTAATGGCGGCGCGCTCTGAGTAGAGCGCGGTCCGCCATTAAGTACGCCGGCGCATGCGCCGGAGCCTGCGTCTAAACTCCTCCCGGGACGTGTGTGGACCAATGGAGGTCCCCCGTGTCCGGAACGCACAGACGCCGCCCACACATGGTTGGCCGCGGCGTGCGTTCCGGGCACGCCGACGCACAACATCCGGGTCTGAATCTCCGCCCACGGCGGGATCAGGTGACCGGTAATGGGGCGAAAAGACGCCCCTGTGTGCACCGGGGGGAGGATCTGTCCGGTGAGCATCACTGTCGATAATATAAAGCTGCGGCTGAGGGGGCGGAACCAAAAACAAAGACATCAAAACAAGGCAAACTCTGTGTTTACATAAAGGAGCAGATATAAAAAATAGGACATGATTGATATTGGATACTTTTGAAGTAACATTCAATTAAAACGGGAGCAGAGGCCACCGCAAACAGAGTGTATTAAATAGCCACACAGTGGTACTTATATGCTATAGTATGTGATGTATGATAAAGGGTAGTAATAGGTAGAAAGAAAGGGCAACTAATCCAAAAGGACTAAAGCAAAAGTGTATGTAAACAATGAGGTTCACAGAAATTGGGACTGAAATAGAATGAAAACGTATGGACTAACTGCATCCGTTAAAGAAACAGATCTATGTTTTATTTGTCAGGCAATGTATATGGAAGAAAGGGAAAGAAGAGATCATGTCCAATATACAGACTTGTATAAAGTACTCGAAATTTCTACTTGAGTAAAAGTACAAGTGCTCGATCAAAAAATTACTTGAGTAGAAGTGGAAGTGCTCGCAGAAAAAGTTACTTAAGTAGAAGTACTAAAGTATTCAACATTTTTTTTACTTAAGTATTGCAAGTAGTTTTTTCAAAAAATTTGCTACTTAAGTACTAAAAGTAAAAAGTACCAGTAGTTTTGAAAAAAAATTTCTACTCAAGTACTGAAAGTAGAAGTACAAGTACTGTGTTATGTAGTTATTAAAGAAATAAGTCAAAAGTTTGAACATCATATTGTTTTTATTATTTCAAATGATTTATTCAAATGATTAACCTGTGTTTGTTAGTAGTTTCTTGATGCACTTTAAGCGCTGTAGCACCATTTATTTGTTTGTTTCATATTTTCTTTTTATTGGAAAGATTTGGTATAGCAGCTTTTATTATACACAGCCTTTATTTTCGTATGCGCTGATTTACAAATGACATTATACACATTTTTTTGAGCTTTATGCAACCTGCCATCTACTGTTCTGGCAGTGGTAATTTTTTTAAAAGTAACTAGTAACTATGCAGCACAAAAAAAAATACTTGAGTAGAAGTATCGAAATCATCGAAAAAATGTAGTGAAGTAAAAGTAGAAGTAGGAGAAAAAAATTCTACTCTAGGAAAGTACAGATACCGCATTTCGGTACTTAAGTACAGTACTTAAGTAGTTCTACTTCGTTACTATACATCTCTGCCAATATATTATGGGTATATAGATATATTTAGTGATTTAAAAGTGAAACAAATATTACATTTAAGGACATTACCCCATAGTGTCGTCATTAAATCATGTCCTCAAGGACTTATGTTCCAAGACGTACCTATGACCTTGTTTTTATTATATATTTTATGTGTGATTATGTATGTTTCATCTTTGTAATACGTGTAATAAAATTTATATATTTTCATACTCAAGTCCTGGTTCTTGCCGTTGAAAGTCCCAATCCTCAGGGGTTATTTTTTGTCACTGTACTAATGACACTGGCTGGGAAGGGGTTAACATCTAGGGCAATCAAAGGGTTAAATGTGTGCCTAACAAGTGTTTTCTCACTGGATGAGGTGCTTTTACTAAGGGAAGGCTTTGCAGGAACACAGGATCATACAGACAGAATGGCGATCTGCCTTGTTTACATAGGCAGACTGCCAGTCTGCCTGTGTACAGAACGATTCGTCGGTACCAGCAGACATCGAGTCTGCTGGACCTGCTGATAGGCTCCGATACCCAGAAATGCAGGATCACATATATATGCATGATCCTGCGCAGCACGACTGCCCTGTAGCAGTACAGCTGCTCTAAATCGGCAACTGGTTAAGTTCGTCAGCATTATGATAACTCACAGGCAGCATGACTCTATCATGGCTGTGGCTGGCTCTGTCACATTGTGTCATATGACATGACTGCTGGGTGCTGATGGTGGACTTATGACCAATAAGTTAACAAAATCAGCACCCAGCAGTCATGTTATGTGACACACTGTGACAGTGCACTGCCAGCTAGAGCTATGGTAGAGTGCCTGCTGCCTGTGAGTTATGATACCATCCATTATGCCAGAGAGACAGACTCAATGTCACACAAGTCTCACTCCCTGGGCCCCGGCTACCACTATGCCAGGGAAGGCAAGGAGATAGGCAGGTGGCTGGCCAGGACTTGAGACAAGTCAGAAGAACATGTAAGCGGGAGTGGAAGGGGCATGCGCCCAAAACTGAAGAAATAGTCCCTCTGCTCCAACCAGCACATGATCATCAGAAAGGGGCACAGATAATGAAAAAAAATACACCCTTCTAAGCTAGTAGGAGCGGCCAAGCGGGAGAGTGTAATTCAAAATTTTAAAAAAAATTCTGCACTGACTGCCTTTGAAATAGCCTGATCAAATCAAATCCGGGCACAAAACAGGAGACAGAATTGGTCCGGGGCAGGGCCGTCTTTAACACAGGGCAATAGGGGCAGCTGCCCTGGGTCCAGTCATTGTTATGAGGCCCAAATCAGCTGGCCCTTGAGCCCACACCTCCTGCAAATAGTTAATAAGTGGTTTTGGGAGTGCCCAAGCAAATATTTGCCCAGGGTCCAATCAATATTTAAGACGGCCCTGGTCCGGGGACAGTGTCCACCTCATTCCGCGGACTGTCCCTGGAAACCAGGGCCATCTGGTCACCCTATTCTAAGTGGCGTTGGCTATGGAAGAATGCAGGCACCATCAGTTGGGTGGACCATTGGCCACAGCTTAAGGAACCTCTAACAGCCTCTTGAGGAACCCTGGTTGAAAATGGTTAATCTAAATCAAGCGATTTTGTTATGTAAATTCTGATATTCTGAAAGTCAGTTTTTGTAAAGGTATAAGCAGCTCTGCATCCGCAATGCTCCCACATAATGAAAGATGGCTGGAGACCTGTGCAGTGACTTGTGGGAGGTGGGATGAAGGGCTTTCAGAGTGAAGGTGCAATGGTTTACTTTAAACTTATATCAAACAAATCATAATCATATATTCGTTCACAGAAAATCATATATACTAAGTTTACTTTTTAACTTTTTCCCAGAACGTATTGGTACCGCAGAAGTCTTGCAGATACATTCAGAAGACAATGAAAGCCAGAGCAAGCCTGTGTCTGATAAATAACCACGGCATAAGAACCTTCTCCTAATAAGCTGCATTCTTCATGGAATGGCCCTTCTTCTTCCAGTCACCTATAGTTTTATGACATGTGCCTTACTATGTTGTATGTAACTTAAAACTCCTCAATGCTTTCAATAAACCAAATATTTCAGTATAATTTCATGTTGATTATATTTTTGAAAATGTGAAAACATATATTTCTGCAAACATTGTGCCATGATTATTGATTTTTTTTTTTTTTTTTAACTAATAGCTCAACTTTGACAACATTTTTCTTTTTATTTAGGATTGGTGTCATAGGGATCTGTCATAATGATAGATCCTCCCAACGCAGACAGAGGTTCCAAAAAATACTTATTAGTAAAGTGAGGAAAGGTGAATTTCTCTGATAGGATCCAATGCTGTCTTATTTTTCCCAGTTGCAACAGTTACCCCAGTTATTTGTCCTGAAGTCCCGTGGACAGGAAATAAGGGGATTACCACCCTAGTGAGGTCTTGTACAGTAATAAAAAAAGTCAAATGTTCTAACCCCTTTCCAAAACGAAAAATAAAAATAAAAAATTAGCTGCTGTTTAAGAAATGTTTTTTTGGGAGGGGGGGGGGGGCAATATTTTCTTTGAGCAGATTTGGTCAGAGAGTGCCAGTGAGGCTTTTAAAGGCACCTACATACAATGCAGATGATGATTTTTTTCTTGTGTTTGGCACCTTCCAGCTTCTGTCCTCGCCTGACACCTGCCAGACCTGTAGTACAGGTTACAATTAGACACTCTGTTTGACTGCCTGAAAAGCTAGGGTAAGCCAATAGCTGTCTATTATACTTCCTTTATTAAAAGCAAGTCTAAACAGTAAGCAGGTAGGGGGACAACAATCTCTATTAATAATGTCCCCTGCAAGTTCACCTTCCCCTACTTCGGTAAATAGCCCCCTACAGCAAACCTCCCAACATTTAAACTTCGGAATGAGGGACACTGAAAGAGGAAAATACAGAATGCAGGGGACAGGAGTACATAATGTGCAGAATGCAGGGGACAGAAGTATGTAATGTACAGAATGCAGGAGACAGGAGTATGTAATGTACAGAAGGCAGGGGGCAGGAGTATGTAATGTACAGAATGTAAGGGATAGGAGTGTGTAATGTACAGAATGCAGGGGGCAGGAGTATATAATGTACAGAAGGCAGGGGGCAGGAGTATGTAATGTATAGAATGCAGGGGCTAGGAGTATGTAATGTACAGAATGTAGGGGGCAGGAGTGTGTAATGTACAGAATGCAGGGGGCAGGAGTATGTAATGTATAGAATGCAGGGGACAGGAGTATGTAATGTATAGAATGCAGGGGGCAGGAGTGTGTAATGTACAGAATGCCGGGGGCAGGAGTATGTAATGTACAGAAGGCAGGGGGCAGGAGTATGTAATGTACAGAAGGCAGGGGGCAGGAGTATGTAATGTACGGAAGGCAGGGGGCGGCTCCATCCATTCCCCCCAATCCCATCCTGGCTCCATCCACCACCCGATCACATTTCGGCTCCATCCACCACACCGATCACACTCCGGCTCCATCCACCACCCCGATCCCATCCCAACTCCATCCATCCCCCCGATCCCATCCCATCTCTGTTCATCCCCCCGATCCATCCCAGCTCTGTCCATCCCCCCGATCCCATCCCGCTCTGTCCATCGCCCCAATCCCATCCCAGCTCCATCCTGCCCCCTGATACCATCCCAGCTCCATTCTTCCCCCTGATCCCATACCAGCTCCATCCATCCCCCACACCCATCCCAGCTCCATCCTTCCCCCTAATCCCATCCCGGCTCCATCAATCCTCCACACCCATCCCAGCTCCATCCTTCCCCCCTGATCCCATACCAGCACCATCCATCCCCCACACCCATCCCAGCTCCATGATCCCATACCAGCTCCATCCATCCCAAACACCCATTCCAGCTCCATTCATCCCAAACACCCACCCCAGCTTCATCCATCCCAAACACCCACCCCAGCTTCTTCCACCCCCCTCCCCCAGCTCCAGACACCCCAAATCCACACCCCCCCCTCCCCATGCTTCTCTCCTCTGCAAGTTAGTATAATAGTAAAAATCACAGGCCTCAGATCAGCCGCATTGTGGCAGAGTGGTATGCTGCTCCCCAACTCCTTCTCTGTGTACAGGAAAACACAGGAAGGAAGAGGGGTGGGTTCTGTGCACTCCACTCTCTGCACTGTGTCAGAGGCAGCCGGGGAGAGAGACCTGCTGACATGTGTTGCTCGCGGTGTGTGGGAACCAAGCCGCTGTGTACTGCCGGGGGCATTCCGGGACTCAGCCCTGGGATGATCCCGGCGAATCAGGGAGACGGCTGGGAGGTATGCCTACAGTGTAATGCCCAGCCCTCCACAATGCTTCCAAGCTTCCCTTCTACTTACATTGCTCTCTGCCAGCCACAGCAGTCCAATTTCTCCATGTACCTACCTGAAAAGCCCCTAAGTCCCCCACAGTGCCTCTATAGCCTTTTTCAGAACCCTTGGCTCCCCATAATGCCCAAAACTTGCCTTAGGGCTCCCCTTCACCCACGGAGTCCAACAGCCCCCACAGTACCAGTACCCCTTAGCCTGCTACTGAGCTCCAACACCTGAAGCCCTCTGCAGATTCCCAATAGTGCCTCAAAATCCACACAGTGCCCCCCCCCCAGGTACCCAAAGAGTCCCCCTACAGAGCCTCCAGCCCCCTATAGATTTCCTAATGTTTTTTCCTCCCATTGATACCAATGGCATGGCATTTCTTTCTCCTTGTGACAACCACTGTATGTTCATTTGTTTGTCCCACTGACCACTGATGTTTGGAATTTGTTGCTCCTACTGATCACTGACACTGGAGCATTTTTACACCCACATACCACTGACACTGGAGCATTTTTTCATCCACATACCACTGACACTGGAGCAATTTTACACCCACATACCACTAACACTGGAGCAAGCATTTTTACACCCAAATACCACTGACACTGTAGTAATTTACACCCACTGACACTAGAGCATTTTTAGAAACATTGACCACTGACACTGGAGAATTTTTACACACACTGACTACTGACACTGGAGCTTTTTTACACACACTGACCACTGACACTGGAGAATTTTTACACACACTGACCACTGACACTGGAGCTTTTTTACACACATACCACTGACAGGAGAGTATTTTACATGTACTGACCACTGACACTGGAGCATTTTTAGACACACTGACCACTGACACTTGAGAATTTTTACACACACTGACCACTGACACTGGAGCTTTTTTACACACACTGACCAATGACACTGGAGCATTTTAATACTTACTGACCAATGAACTCAGCCTTAATTGCATTGATAATTTGAATTACTTGGTAGCATTAAAATAATGTTGATAAATGTTTCATAAAAATGTGTTGCACATAATGCCCCATACACACGTGCAGATTATCTGCAGACTTTTGTCTGCAGACTTACCTTTTCTATGTAGTGCAAGGGCCTGCCGGATTGCATACAAATTGAAAGTGTTTAGGTTTGACCTCATATTATATGGTTTTGGTAAGTCTGCAGACAAAAGTCTGCAGATAATCTGCACGTGTGTATGGGGCATTAGGCTACAATGCCATTAAAAAATATGTAAACCCAACATTTCATATTCCTGATATAAAGTGGTGTCACTACAGGGCGCAAGGGCAGCAATTGCCTCCCCCCCCCCCCCCCCGGGTTAGGCCTTGCCCCCTCCTCCCCAAAAAAAGGCTGCTGGGCAATACACCCAGCAAACACCCTGCAAATTTGGGTGTGCGAAATTTGTCGAACGGGCAAATGTTTGGCCCAAACTCATGCTTGGGCCAAACCATTTGCCCATTCCTAATGGACAGGGCAGTTACATTTGTGTATATAGCCTATGCTGGTCTGACTGTTTAGGTTTTACTGCCATCCAGTGGCCATTTTGTTTAGCTACATGGGATTTTCTGTGTTTCCTTCCCCTTTGATGTATCCTCCTTTCTCTTTTAGAGTTTGTGTATTGTTCCCACAAGGATCCTAGGAACAGCAAATATGCATTTTAACTGACTTAAACACTTCAACATCACATCTACTACACACAATAAAGACATTCGTGGATGCCCAGAGTTTGGTGAGTTCAGCTATCCTATGAAGATTGTCTCAGCTATATTCAGGCCAGGCATTAGGGTCACAGGAAAATATAAATCACTATTACAAAAATTTGGGTCAGAATAGTGTCACTTTAAATCTCATTGCATATGCCCTTATTAATGTGTGCCATATGTTTGCCTTAAGCCTTGTACACGTGATGAGAAAATTGGACGAATGAACATCCGTTTTTTTTTTTTTTTTTTTTTTGCATGCTAGTCTCATATTGAAAATGAATAGGTTACTAAAGTTATGAAAATTCTTGTTAGACAGAACACAACTTCAGAAGTGATGTAATGTATTGTATTGTTATGTGTTCTTTTGTTTCTGAGCATGCGTGGTCTTGGTCACTTGATGTTTTCGTACAAATACTATGCTAATTACACTAAAATCGTTTGTTATGTTATCCTACAAGAAAAATGTTCGCCTTTGTCAGCTTCGGATATTTTCACATGAACTGTCATAATCACCTGTGTACTAAGGAATAGATTATCGAAAGATTATTTTTGTTTCTCCGATTTTTTTCATTGTAGGTAGTAGGCTTTATGCACTTTTCCCTTTGTTTGTAAATTATAATTTTGTAGCAGCTACAGTACATTGGTGACTCTGTATGAATAAACTCTGCAAACATAAAAATATGTATCACAGAAAAGAAAAGAGTGAGCTTTATAAAACAATATAAAGTATAAGAAATAAAAACAATATAAAGTTTAAGGAATAAAAATTTTAATCTGTCACAAATGTCCCAATCTGATCACAGCAGTATCAAAGGCTGCAGCATTAAAGCAGCATCAAAGGCTGCGGCAGGTACAATTACAATATGCATGTAAAGTTAAAATATAGGGGTATAACTGGATATAAAGGGGGTTCTGATGTGCATATACAGTATCTCACAAAAGTGAGTACACCCCCTCACATTTTTGTAAATATTTTATTATATCTTTTTATGTGAGAACACTGAAGAAATGACACTTTGCTACAATGTAACGTAGTGAGTGTACAGCTTGTATAACAGTGTAAATTTGCTGTCCCCTCAAAATAACTCAACACGCAGCCATTAATGTCTGAACCGCTGGCAACAAAAGTGAGTACACCCCTAAGTGGAAATGTCCAAATAGGGCCCGATTAGCCATTTTCCCTCCCCGGTGTCATGTGACTCGTTAGTGTTATAAGGTCTCAGGTGTGAATGGGGAGCAAGGGTGTTATCACTCTCACTCTCTTATACTGGTCACTGGAAGTTCAACATGGCATCTCATGGCAAAGAACTCTCTGAGGATCTGAAAAAAGAATTGTTGCTCTACATAAAGATGGCCTAGGCTATAAGAAGATTGCCAAGATCCTGAAACTGAGCTGCAGCACGGTGGCCAAGACCATACAGGAGAGGTTCCACTCAGAAGAGGCCTCGCCATGGTCTACCAATGAAGTTGAGTGCACGTGCTCAGCATCATATCCAGAGGTTGTCTTTGTAAAATAGACGAATGAGTGCTGCCAGCATTGCTGCAGAGGTTGAAGGGGTGGGGGGTTCAGCCTGTCAGTGCTCAGACCATACGCCGCACACTGCATCAAATTGGTCTGCATGGCTGTCATCCCAGAAGGAAGCCTCTTCTAAAGATGATGCACAAGAAAGCCCGCAAACAGTTTGCTGAAGACAAGCAGACTAAGGACATGGATTACTGGAACCATGTCCTGTGGTCTGATGAGACCAAGATTCATTTATTTGGTTCAGATAGTGTCAAGTGTGTGTGGCGGCAACCAGGTGAGGAGTACAAAGACAAGTGTGTCTTGCCTACAGTCAAGCATGGGGGTGGGAGTGTGACGGTCTGGGGCTGCATGAGTGCTGCCGCCTCTGGGGAGCTACAGTTCATTGAGGGAACCATGAATGCCATGGGCTCTAATGTGGATATATAGAGCTATAACTGGGTATAAAGGGGGTTCTGATGGAGATATATAGGGGATATAAGCAGATATAAAGGGGGTTCTGATATGGATATATAGGGGTACATCTGGATATAAAGGGGGCTCTGATGTGGATATATAGGGGTATAACAGGATATAAAGGGGGCTCTGATGTGGATACATAGGGATATAACCAGATATAAAGGGGGTTCTGATGTGCATATCTAGGGGTATAACCAGATATAATGGGGGCTCTGATGTGGATATATAGGGGTATACCCGGATATAAAGGGGGCTCTGATGTGGATATATAGGGGTATAACCGAATATAAAGGGGGCTCTGATGTGGATACATAGGGATATAACCAGATATAAAGGGGGTTCTGATGTGCATACATAGGGGTATAACCAGATATAATGGGGGCTCTGATGTGGATATATATAGGGGTATACCCGGATATAAAGGGGGCTCTGATGTGGATATATAGGGGTATAACCGGATATAAAGGGAGCTCTGATGTGGATATATAGGGGTATAATCAGATATAAAGGGGGCTCTGATGTGGATATATAGGGGTATAACAGGATATAAAGGGGGCTCTGATGTGGATATATAGGGGTATAACCGGATTTAAAGAGGGCTCTGATGTGGATATATAGGTGTATAACCAAATACAAAGGGGAATGTGGATAAATAGGAGTATAACTGGATATAAAAGGGGCTCTGATATGGATATATAGGGTATATAACCGGATGTAAAGGGGTTCTGATGTGGATATATAGGGTATATAACCGGATGTAAAGGGGGTTCTGAGGTGGATATATAGGGGTATAACTGGATATTAAGGGGGCTCTGATGGGGTCTATTATGGAAGAAGGACTGTGATGGAGACTTTCATGTAAAGGGGGACTCTGATGGAGACCGAGATTTAAGAGGGAACTGTGATGGGGAATCTCATGTCAGGGGGACTCTGACGTAATGGGTACTTTAATGGCGAATCTGAGATTAGGCAGCTCCGGTGTGGACTCTGATGGGCTCAGGTTTATTTGGAATTTCTTAGCTTTGTTATACTCACGTTTTTTTTCCCCCCAAAATCAATTGCTGATTCCCCCCAAAAAAATAAATAAATCAAGTAAAAGGTATTCATTCATTTTATTTTTGCTTTGTACTGGAATGTTTAGAGATCCCTGCACTGCATACTTGTTAGTAGTTCCAATGGGGATTGTACAATCAGATTGTAATGTATGTGGTGAGCTTAAGAGTTACTAAAAAAAGGATGAGGATGGGGGACAGGCTAGACCCATACTGTACATATGTGTTGCAAGTAGAAACCCAGGGAGGAGTTTAGAAGCACTTTCACTTATCAAATCCAAATATTCCAGTTAAACATCTCCATGGATCTGATCAATGATTAAAAGGGGCAGGAAAACAGCAGCTAGAAAATGCCCAAAATTTCAAGATCGTGTCTTTTCTCCTGTCCAGGATAGACCTCAGTGCCTGTGACCAGTGATCCTGAGAACTTTACCCTGCTCTGAGATGGCAGCTGTCTGAATGGGACTTCTCTTTACATATATAAGAAGAGTGTGTATGAGCCGACATATAGTCTAACATTTTCAGGTGACTTGTGAAATCTGGCCCCAGGGAGAATGCTGCCTGTACTCCTCCTTCTCCTCTGCATTGTTAGGCTGGGTAAGTCACAAACTATTTAACTTTTTGGATGGATAAGAAAATAAATCAAAACTTTAACTTTTCTGTCTGTCCCAGCTTGGAGAATATATCCTCATCTATTTGTCTCAGTGACCATTGACAGAAATAGAGGGGGACTTTCTATTTGGGATACCTGTTTCAGTGACATCTAAGAAATTTCCCATTACTTTGATATACAGTGCCTTGCAAAAGTATTCAGCCCCCTTGAACTTTGTGACCTTTTGCTACATTTCAGGCTTCAAACATAAAGATATAAAACTAATTTTTTTCTGAAGAATTAACAAGTGGGACACAATCATGAAGTGGAACGAAATTTATTGGATATTTCAAACTTTTTTAACAAATAAAAAATTGAAAAATTGGGCGTGCAAAATTATTCAGCCCCCTTGTAGCACCACCTTTTGCAGCGATTACAGCTGTAAGTCACTTGGGGTATGTCTCTATCAGTTTTGCACATCGAGAGACTGAAATTTTTGCCCATTCCTCTTTGCAAAACAGCTTGAGCTCAGTGAGGTTGGATGGAGAGCGTTTGTGAACAGCAGTTTTCAGTTCTTTCCACAGATTCTCGATTGGATTCAGGTCTGGACTTTGACTTGGCCATTCTAACGCCTGGATATGTTTATTTGTGAACCATTCCATTGTAGATTTTGCTTTATGTTTTGGATCATTGTCTTGTTGGAAGACAAATCTCCGTCCCAGTCTCAGGTCTTTTGCAGACTCCATCAGGTATTCTTCCAGAATGGTCCTGTATTTGGCTCCATCCATCTTCCCATCAATTTTAACCATCTTCCCTGTCCCTGCTGAAGAAAAGCAGGCCCAAACCATGATGCTGCCACCACCATGTTTGACAGTGGGGATGGTGTGTTCAGGGTGATGAGCTGTGTTGCTTTTACGCCAAACATAACATTTTGCATTGTTGCCAAAAAGTTCGATTTTGGTTTCATCTGACCAGAGCACCTTCTTCCACATGTTTGGTGTGTCTCCCAGGTGGCTTGTGGCAAACTTTAAACAACACTTTTTATGGATATCTTTAAGAAATGGCTTTCTTCTTGCCACTCTTCCATAAAGGCCAGATTTGTGCAGTATACGACTGATTGTTGTCCTATGGACAGAGTCTCCCACCTCAGCTGTAGATCTCTGCAGTTCATCCAGAGTGATCATGGGCTTCTTGGCTGCATCTCTGATCAGTCTTCTCCTTGTATGAGCTGAAATTTTAGAGGGACGGCCAGGTCTTTGTAGATTTGCAGTGGTCTGATACTCCTTCCATTTCAATATTATCGCTTGCACAGTGCTCCTTGGGATGTTTAAAGCTTGGGAAATCTTTTTGTATCCAAATCCGGCTTTAAACTTCTCCACAACAGTATCTCAGACCTGCCTGGTGTGTTTCTTGTTCTTCATGATGCTCTCTGCGCTTTAAACAGACCTCTGAGACTATCACAGTGCAGGTGCATTTATACGGAGACTTGATTACACACAGGTGGATTCTATTTATTATCATTAGTCATTTAGGTCAACCTTGGATCATTCAGAGATCCTTACTGAACTTCTGGAGAGAGTTTGCTGCACTGAAAGTAAAGGGGCTGAATAATTTTGCACGCCCAATTTTTCAGCTTTTTATTTGTTAAAAAAGTTTGAAATATCCAATAAATTTCATACCACTTCATGATTGTGTCCCACTTGTTGTTGATTCTTCACAAAAAATTACAGTTTTATATCTTTATGTTTGAAGCCTTAAATGTAGCAAAAGGTCGCAAAGTTCAAGGGGACCGAATACTTTTGCAAGGCACTGTATGTCTGTAGGACAGGAGATGAAGGGATAGCTCGTCATTGGGACAAATACAAAAAAAAAATGTTTTAACTATACCCTATGCAACCCAAAAGGGAATCGCACAGAAAGCTGTGCTTTCCTGTGTGATTCACTACACATTCAAAACGCAGTCCATTTGCGACCCGCAGCAGATGTCAATTATAAGTTTATGACACCCCAAATTCAGGTTGCAAATGCAGTGCATTTGCCCGAAGTGTGTTTGCCCGCACCGGATTACACTGTGGTGCAGTGCGATTTCATCCCATTCTAAATGAATTTGACAGAACTGCATGTGAATTACACAGGAATGCACAGTGCATTCTTGTGTGGGCATGGTGTGAACTGGCCATTTGGGTTTAGATATATTTTAAAGCTAAACTCTAGGTATGATCTTTATCGCATAAAGACATATAGTCTAGCTTGGATGTCAATGCATATCTCATATTGCTGGTGTAACTGCTGGGGAAGCTTGCAATCGCTTTGGTAGTCAGCGCTAATACAGTGATAGCAGCCAGTGCCTGGAAAAGGTCATCTAAAGCCCAGGGTGAACATGCCAAACTGCCCCCCCCCCATATATATGAGCATTACATGTCAGTAGAAATTCCCCTAGAAAAACAATGAGCGCTAATCTGCATGCTCACCCCCTAAGCATACATTCCCCCTCTTCCCAGTACAAATCATCCCCCTGCTAAAATCCCCCAGCTCAAATGCCCCCCCCCCAAAAAAAATAAAAAATTCCCCCCTCCTAGCACAAATCCTATACCTCTAAAATTCCCCCCCCCCCTCTTCAAATCCCCCCTGCCAGCTCAAATTCCGCCAAACCCTCCTTCCAAGCACAAATCTTATCCCCCCCCCTACCAACACAAATTCCCCTAAATCACCACTATTACCACCCCCCCTCCCCAAATTCCCCTCCTAAAACAATACTTACCCCCTGCTGCCCCTTAAATGCCCCCTTCCAACACAAATCCCCTCCCCCTAAATCTCTTTGTGGTGCCCCCCTTCTTCACATAATACCAAAGTGCCCAGGGCAGCCGCCCCTCCAGGCCACCCCTCGTCCCGGCCCTGATAGCAGCAATCTTCTGGGTTCTATACCAAGCGGCTTCCCCTTTGTACACTGACCACAAGGGGTCACTCACTACCACCAATCACAGGCCACCTTGTATTTTTTTCACTAAATACAAGGCATTCTTCGATGGTTCTCTGATATCACCACCCCATCTCTCCACCTCATCTAAACAGAGAATGCCTTGTGGTCAGTATAGAGAGGGGAAGCCCCTCAGCACACGACCCTGGAGACCGTGGCTATCCCTGTAGTAGCTCCAACTACAGCAGTGATTGTCTTCTCACCTAGTAGTAGCTCCTCAGGTATGCATAAATACATTGGTCCAATGTAAGAATGCATGGATCCCAACTGTGCCTGAGTTGGAGGAACTGTCCCTCGTTTGGACCCATATTGCTCTGTGCCTCTTTAGTTCTCGTCTGTCCCTCTTTTTGGTCTGATGAATAGACCCTCTTATACTGCTGAAACCGTATATCCAACCACTAAATTATTCAATCTGTTCATTTTAAATGGTATAAAGGAAAAGTGATGGTGAAAAAAATTACTTGTGATCCTAATCAATCATTTTGTGCATATCAGTTTTTCATGGTCCACGTAACTTGGTGCATACCTTATATTAAGGTGTCCCTCTTTCTCATCTCAGAAAGTTGGTAGGTATGAGTATACAATAGTATGCATAGCAGGCAAAAGTATGCAAAGTTCATGACATCACCGCGCATGTGCACCGTATGGCAGAATGTGGTGAGCTCTATTTCTTTTGCTGCTTTGTGAGTACAATATGTTTACAATAATTTTGAAATAAATGTTACGGAGTTACACTATGTATGGCCTTTTCTTTGATGAGATATACACTATATTGTCAAAAGTATTGGGGCGCCTGCCTTTACACGCACATTAACTGTAATGGCATCCCAGTCTTAGTCCGTAGGGTTCAATATTGAGTTGGCCCACCCTTTGCAGCTATAACAGCTTCAACTCTTCTGGGAAGGCTGTCCACAAGGTTTAGGAGTGTCTATGGGAATGTTTGACCATTCTTCCATAAGCGCATTTGTGAGGTCAGGCACTGATGTTGAAGAGAAGGTCTGGCTCACAGTCTCCACTCTAAGTCATCCTAAAGGTGTTCTATCGGGTCAAGGCCAGGCCAGTCAAGTTCATCCACCCCAAACTCGCTCATTCATGTCCTGTACTCTGTACGCAGCGCACACCTGAACCCTGCACTCTGTATGCAGTGTGCCCCTGAACCCTGCACTCTGTATGCAGCACATCCTTTGACCCTGCACTCTGTATGTAGCACACACTTGAACCCTGCACTTTGTACTTAAGAGGAGTTCCAGCCCGTAAAAAAAAAAAAAAAAGATTAAAAGTTAGCAGCTACAAATACGGAGGCAGCCACGTGACCCTGTGGCGTATGGCGTACAAAAAAATAGGAAGGGGCCAATCTGTCTTCGTGCTGAGGTGCGCACTGTGAGCATACCATGGTAATACTGTCTGACTGTCTTATTCCCGTACTGTGAGGACTGAATGCTTTTTACAGTTTGGTGCACTCTAAACACCAGGAAAATGTGAGTGTTTTTATACTTAGTGTTTAATAAACCGGTTGTTTTAAAAGATAAAGCACTATGTCCAGCTTTCTCTCTTTATGATTTGCGTGTATGGAGATAAGTGTAAGAGGGAGGATTCTAAACTCAAGATTGCCAACAAAGGAGTGAGACAGCATAAAACAGATTCCCAGAGAGGGACAAAAGCGAATATAGACCATTGGTTGGTCTTATCCCCCAGGTGAGGGCCCATCGGATGGGGGGATTATCACTAATGTATGTGGATGATTGGAGCACATAGTGGTGAACATTAATAAAGGAAGCAGCCATTTGGATATGAGAACACAAGCCTGTTTTTTTTATGAAAGATTTAGCATATGCAAGCGAATTCATTCCAAAGGACGCGAGTCGGTTCACACTATGGCGACACGACTTCAGGGCGACTTGAACAAGTCGCCGTGCACCGTGACTTCGGCGCGGCTTGCACTGACTTCACATAATGGAAGTCAATGCAAGTCGCTCCAACTTCGGCCAAAAGTAGTGCAGGAACCTTTTTCTTTTTTTTTTTTTTTTCCAAAACATTTTATTGTGACAAAATGAAATGACATAAGAAGTGAACATCACTTTCAAGCAATACAAAGCAATGCAAAGATCATTGAAAAGAGAAAAAAAAAAAAAAACAACAGGATGAACCGCAGTATCATGTACAGAAAATAGGGTGGGTGAACAAACCATGACTCAATCATACCGGGAAGTATAGGAAAGTACAAGATCAACGTACGATAGACATTGTAAACCGTTCAAGGAGGTGAGGACAATCTTGTTCCCCCTTCCCTTGGTGCAGGACCATGGTGAGAACACAAACATGAATCAATTGCAACCTCCACCTCTGTTGGGTGTGCCACGACCGAGGCATCTTCAAGGGCAGTGGTGGCCCCCTTCACATGTCCGGACACCCCCAGAGGGGAACACGCTGTTTTCGGGCACAGGGGGCAACCATTAATGGTGTGTAGGTCGTCCTGGGGCAGGGAGTTCTGAAGAAATCCACTGGAGGGGTCGGTGGAGTTAAGCGTTCTGGCCCATAAGCGTGGTCGGGACTGCGGTTTGGGGGGAAACAGGGGAGCACCTGGGAGGGGGGGGGGGGACGAGGGGGTGGGGGGGTAGGTGGAGAGACAAGAGGAGAGGACGCTAGATAGAAAGAGAAGGAAAGAAAAAAGGGGGAGAGAGCAAGGAAGGATATACTCAGAAGAGATATGTGACGCCCGTGGCATTAGGGGGGGGGACCCGACCAAGAACGTAATCAGTGGTTGACGGGAAAATATGCCCGAGGCGACCCGAACCCGACACGACAATAGCTAGCAGCTAGGATGTGGTGGTCAATGTCCTAAAGTCCGGAAGTGTCGTGAAGTGTAACCAGGAAGCCCAGGTCGTATAATATTTGTGGTGGGTATCTTTAGCCTGCGCAATAGTGTCTTCCATTTCTGCCACCCTTTGGACCCTCTTCAACCATTCCGCAACCGTGGGGGGGGAGGTAGAACGCCAGTGACAGGGCACACACATCCTGGCAAGGAACCTTTTTCTAAGTCGGAGGTGACCGAGTCGCCTGACAAGTCGGAGTAGTGTGAACCGGCACTAAGGACTGATGCATTGTTTGTTTTGTTAATGTTATATATTGTTTGATATCCTGATTCAGAAAATTGCTATGCAAACAGAGCATCCCCCCTCTCCTTTCAAAGAGCCTCCTCTCTCTTCTTTGAGTGGCAGTGCCCCTCTCTCCACATGGACCCAGCACCCCTGTTCTGTTCTCACTACACATATGCCCCTGGCGTGTATGTAGCTCAACATACAGTTAAACCTTCAATCCTATAATAATCAGTCTGTCTGTAACTTTAGGTTTTATTACGATGAACTGATGGTGGTCACATAAAAATAAGATATGGATAGGATATGGGTATCAGGTGAAACTAGAAATAAACAGATAAGAACATCCAATCAGTACATGAACATAAACAAGATATGCACTGAGTATACAGCTAACAGTTCACAGGCATACCAGCGATGCTTCCTAGAAGGTTTCAGGAATTTTCCACAAGAACATGAGATGCAGGCCTAGCTAGTCCCCATGAGGTGTCTGAAAATGGGGACTTTTCAGTAAGAGGTGGAGCTAGTTACCAGTGAAAAAGGACAGGAAAAATGGAATACCATGGAATAGTGTCTATCAGTAGTCTTTTGTTAAGAGTGGCATCTTGTGGCCAATATTGGTATTACAAGTTCCAAAGATATTATTTCTTCCTTAGGCTGAAGGCATGACAACTCCCCTCTCCCTCAACAGAGCATCAGCATCCTCTAATCCCTCCACAGGGGGCCAGCATTCCCCTTTTTCCTCCACAGGGGGCCAGTTCTCCCTTCACGTTCCAAAGAGGGCCAGCATCCCCTTTGTCCCTCCAAAGAGGGACAGCACCCCTCTTCTCCCTCCAGAGGGGTGACACCAGGAGCGGCTCGCGGACTGACCATTCGATGACAGGGGAGCAAATCGGAAGAAGGAGGCGGCGGTGGCTGCAGCCTCAGATCCCTGAAGTAGCTCAGTTGGCAGAGCAGGCCGGAGTCCAGGGCTGTAATTGTGCCTCAGCAGCTTCGCTACATACAGCTGGTAAAAAGGAGCCGGTGAGAGTCCGGTGTAGTTTTTTTTTGGGGAGATGGGAGAGTCTCCTGGTGTAGTATGGAGGGATAGGATAGCTCCCCTCTCTCATCCCCAACTCTCTCTAAAGCCCCTCCCCAGTCTGTCACCCTCCCTGTCTCTCTCTGCCCCCACCTCTTTCCCCCTCCTTTTCTCTCTCACCCCCCTCTCTCTCTCACCCCCCTCTCTCTCTCACCCCCCTCTCTCTCTCTCTCTCACCCCCATCTCTCTCTCACCCTCCCTCCCTATCTCCTCCCCCCCCCACCTCTCTTCCTTTCTTCCATTTCTCTCCTTTTCCATCTCTGCCATCTCTCTCTCCTTCCTATTCCTATCTCTTCTCCTAGCGAGGGGGGGGGGGGGGGGGTGAAGCACTGTGGCAGGCTAGAGAGGGAGGTAGGGGGAGCACGGCCAGCGAGGGGGGGTTTCTACCCCTCAGTCCACAAGAGACCCCGTATAGCCACCAGAGACCCCACATAGCCCCCAGATACCCCTAATAGCTACTTGAGAAGAAAGGGGTGGTACACATTTAGATGGGGGGCGATTTTAGTCTTGCCTAGAGAAGCACAGAACCAAAATACACCACTGGCTGTAAGCCTAGCCTCCTGCTGCTGTAAAATATCCCTGTACTCCTGTGGGCCCTGCACTCCAGTGCTGTAAGTGTTTCTTATTAGTACTCCTGACTGCCTGTAAGGCCAGTACACCAGTGGTGAACTATACCATACCAACCATACCATTGAATCCATTACATGTTTTCCCAGATCCTGGTCTCTCATGCTTCCCTATACCAGGTCAGCTGCACAGAGTGTCTATGATCCCCAACTATACATAACAGGCCCATTTGTGACATCTTGCTCATACAGAATAAAGTGACAGTGTTTTTGCAAAGGCATCTAATTCCCTTGTATTCATCTTACTTGAGGTTCCTCACCACTCCTTACTCCATGTTTGCCATCAAAAATACCTGTTTATTTCAGGTATGGAGGAGCATGTACCTACTCCCCTGTGACTTCAGTCTAGCAGCCGATTGCTTGGCCTGAGCACTGCAACATGACTTGGAAGATACATCACCACTTACCTGGATAACACCAATCATTTCAGTGCTGGCTGAAGAGGGGAAAGATGTGGTGAGGGATAGATAGTAAGTTGAATATACTGTAGGGGAAACGGGGGACCTTTTGCATCAGGATTTAAAGGGAGCAGTCTGACATAAAGAATTCTCTTCCCTTTTATACCTGGGGTCATAGGTTCTTCAGGACCTACTAGTTACTACTGTTAGAATTATTGTGACCTTTCTCTGCATTGCATACCCTTTGTATATTTACTAAGACCAAAGTTTAATAATAAAGATATCTGCCTTAGCAATCCTTGTTCTTATTTGACTCAAGAATCTTTAGTAAAATACTCATTTACTTTGCTACAGTCTGGTGTCTGTGTAATTGCATTATTACTTTGAATTAAATCTGAACCCATGGTGTCAGAGGCGTAAGGTGGCTTACAAGGTCAGGGCAACCTTTGGGGTCAGTCATCTTCTAGCAACACTTACTGGGGTGGTGCTACGTCTATTTTAGTGATCGTTAACTTGTGATCAGTCTGACTTTTTCTGCTGATCAGCTATCCTTATTGTTCGTACATTTTATGTGTGGCCCAAGACTATTTCTCTTCTTCCAGTGTGGCCCAGAAAGGTCAAAAGGTTGGATACCCTTGATTTAAAATATAGTTCTTCTTCAAGTGTCTTCTATGGATCATGATACCAACATACTTATATATGTTGTGACAGACCCAACCAGGACAGAGGCTTTTGGAGGGGACTGCAGGGTGGCCTCTTGCCAACTGGCTTTGGGCCCTGGTTTTTAAGGGAACACTATTCTTTCAGAGGTGTGTGCCTAGGGGACCCTTGGAGTGGTCTAGTTTCTGATTCAAGTCCATGTCTCCCCAAAACACACAGACTCTGGGAATTGGAGGACAAAGATCCATATTTTAGGCCTCTATGCCCAAAACCAGCAATGACTGCTTTAGATTGTGATACTCAGAGAAGATAGTAATATAATCATCTCAAAGCAACTGGATTCTGGGGTCTCCTGATATAATCTGTTTAACCACTTGCCGACTGCCTAACGACGATTTATGTCGGCAGTCAGCCCCTCACAGGCAAAGCGATGTAGATCTACGTCGCTAGCCTGTAAGGCTCTAGGGAGCGAGCGCGCGCCGCTGGAGGCGCGCTCCTGCTCCCGCTCGCTCACGGACCCTTCCGCACGTGTGCCTGGCGGACCCGATGTCCGCCGGGCACTCGCGATTGTCCGTTACAGCGGGAGAAAGGCAGGCGGCTAATGTAAACAAAGCCGCCTGTCATTCTTCCCTGTGTAAGAATGGAGATCATACGGTTCTGCTATGTAGGACCGTTGATCTCTGTTCTTACACCTCAAGCCACATCCAATCACAGTAAGAAACACGCCCCTAGGGACACACTTAACCCCTCCCTCTCAAAAAAAGTTAACCCCTTCACTGCCAGTGTCATTTTTACAATAACAGTGCATATGTATAGCACTGATTACTGTAGTAATGTCACTGGTAACCCCAAAAGTGTAAAAAATGTCAGTCAAGGGTCCGATCTGTCTGCCGCAATGTCGCAGTCCCGCAAAAGAAATTTCAGATCGCCGCCATTACTCGTTAAAAAAAAAAACCAACAAAAATGACAAAAATCTTTCCCTTAGTTAGTAAACGCAAACCAATCAAAATACGCTTTTTGCGATTTTTTTTTACCAAACATATGTAGCATAAAACAAATTGGCCTAAGATGTTAAAAAAATTTCGATTTTTAAATTTTTTTTTGGGGAATTTCATATAAAAAAATGTGAAAAATATTGTTATTTTTGCAAAATTGACGCTCTTTTTTTGTTTATAGCGCATAATCAAAAAATCGCACAGGTAATCAAATACCACCAAAAGAAAGCTCTGTTTGTGGGAAAAAAAGGACGTCAAATTTGTTTACATACAGCGTCGCACGTCCGCGCAATTGTCCGTTAAATTCACGCAGTGCCGAACAGCAAAATAGGCCCTGGTCAGGAAGGGGGTAAAATCTTCCGGGGCTTAAGTGGTTAAGGTGTTATGTTTTAAGTGTCTTTGTCCCATTGTGTGCCACCTAGGTGTGCATTCCGATTGTTTATTTAACCACCTCTTGTGTCTGTCTGTCTGTCGTATTATCTCTTGGAGATGAGATTAATATTGTGACCACTTTACCTTGTTATGTGTTTATGCTTACAATATTGTGTAATGTACTTTGTATCCAGGGTTGTGGGCTTGGTAGTGGTGGCTAGTTGTTACCTAGCTCATGTTAATTAGATCACTGTCAGCTATTAGTTGCTACAGGTGGATTT
The DNA here is from genome assembly GCF_965119305.1 of Pelophylax lessonae. Classification (NCBI taxonomy): domain Eukaryota; kingdom Metazoa; phylum Chordata; class Amphibia; order Anura; family Ranidae; genus Pelophylax; species Pelophylax lessonae. The sequence continues at coordinate 164,907,637 of NC_138776.1, forward strand.
GCTATGCCTTAGCTATGTTAATTATCTTACTGTTTGCATAACGTGATCAAGCTTTTTATGTGTGGTATATAAATTCTGTGTGAGTGTACAGTTCCAGTGCCCCTTAGCTAGTGTCACAATCTAACACTAACCTATCTAGCCCTTTAAAGAAGAAATCAGTATACTTACCTTTTTTGAAGCCGATCTGATCCAATCTCCAGTGGTAGAAGCTCTGCAGAGGACACGGCCGACAACGGCTGTGAAATGAATGGGAAGTGACATCACCCATATACTTACTATGGGGCTTCCATTGCTGGTTATGTCCTCTGCACCCGCCTCCACAGTGAAACCGTGGCTGACAGCTTAGCGTGGGATCTGGTCAGATCGGCTTCAAAAAAGGTATGTATACTGATTTCTTCTTGACAGGGCTAGATAGCTTAGTGTTAGATCGTGGATGTTTGTAGATGCAGGAATTTTAGTGTTAAGGTGGACTTACACTTTAAGTTCATGTGCGTGTAAAGGCTGGCGTCCCAATACTTTTGGTAATATAGTGTATGTAAAGTTTTGTTATGTTTATATGTGAAGAAATATGACTCAAATTATCTGTGAATTATATGTATTGGTTCTGTAATAGGTTCTGTACAGAGATGATATTTTGTATAACACTGTACTACTACTATTCATTGTGGTCTCTCCCACTCTCTCCTCTCCATTTTGAACCCCTATTGCTCATGCTCCTATGTTTTTCAGAACATTTCTTACACTGGAAGAATGGGACAAACTGTTTAGTGGATATTTCATGGCATAAAACAAGAAAAAAGTTTTCAGAGGGATGCTCACCGGTACGGCATCCCTTTTATAAGTATAGAACACAAGAAAAGCGCTCCCACAGGAGCTTGGATTTTTTTAGATGCCAATAACTAATGTAACCAGGAATTCGGCCTGATGTAGGTCTGCCATGGTTACCGGTGACACCTTCAGCCCATTAAGCTGAATACCCAAGTGTGAGATTTGAGACAATGACCATTCCGGCATCCTTGGTTTGTTTTGTTTATTTGATATTGGGGATGGGAGAAGGGAATGAGTGGGATACTCCTGTGGCTCAACTAGGTACAACTGGGACACTTTGTAGAAAAATGCCTTTCAGCAATGTCTTGACGCCGTCTGGATGCTGACCAACGCTTGCTGGCGCTTGAAAAACACTGACTTGGGGGGTATTAATAGGGAGGAGGGGGTATTAATAGGACTCCCTTGGCCACTCCTGATTGGCTGGATGTTCCAGCTGTCTTCACCCTTTCACCATGTTGGGCGATGACTCCTCCTGCTAGGCAGGTCTGCATGAAGCGCGCTTTCCCACGCGGTACAGTAACTCTTCCCCTGCCATGCTATCTCACTCTAGCCCACAGGGAAGTTATTGCTAAGCGGACCATGTCACTTGCCAGACATGCATCCACTCTCCGCAATTGCACCATGGCCACAACTGTGCCTTCCTCCACTAAAGCCAGCTGTCTCTCCTTGCTTGGCAAGAGTAATATCCTGCTGTCGGTCGCACGATCGATAGTTCTCTTCCTAGCCATACATGTGCAATTTACATCTTCCGTACTGTCTCCGAGGTTAGCCCCACTGCCTCTCCCGGCATGGCCGACCACAATCCTCACAGTATCCGTGCGCCCACTATATAGAATAAATGTCCCACTGTCGGTCGCACAGTCAACATCAGTCCATATAGCTTGCACACATACCCAGCCCCTGGCACCTCTCTTCCCTTGCCCCCGGCCACCATCTTCACCGTCCCCACCGGGACCACTGGCATCCTCTTCTCCATCCCCACCGGGACCCCTGACGCTATCTTCTCCGTCCCCATCGGGACCTCTTCCTGTTAAGCAGTTGCAGCATTTATACACTCTTACTACTTTTCCCTCTGCTCTCCAATATCTGACAGCAGAGTACATATCATAGTCCATGTGGAAGGTTCCCATCATTTTGCAGATTTTACTTGGACACTTGCGTTGCCATGGGCAACCTTCCATGTGCACTTCTATCTTCATTCCACTCTCCCTGCCTCCCGCAGATCCGGCCTCACACTTGGCTTGATACTTGAACAACAGTTCTGGGCACAAAAATGGACTTTCCCGATTTTTTCTTCTGCCATTGCCAGTGGCAACCATCCCAGTAACCAATGGCAAAATCCCGGACGAGCCCCCAAATGAAGCAGGATTTCCAGGCATTCGGCCTGATGTGGGTCTGCTATGGTTACCGGTGACACCTTCAGCCCATTTAAGCTGAATACCCAAGTGTGAGATTTGAGACAATGACCACTCCGACATCTTTGGTTTGTTTTGTTTATTTGATATTGGGGATGGGAGAAGGGAATGAGTGGGATACTCCTCTGGCTCAACTAGCTACAAATGGGACACTTTGTAGAAAAATGCCTTTCAGCACTGTCTTGACGCCGGCTGGATGCTGACCAATGCTTGCTGGCGCTTGAAAAACACTGACTTGCTGTACTGTACTTGAACTTTACTTCTGACACTCTGGTTAGCTCAAAAGTCCTGGGCTGTACTGAGAACTGACTTCTGATGCTCTGGTTAGCTCAAAAGTCCTGAACACTGTTCCCTTCAGTCCTTCCTGACTGAGGTAGCCTCTGTAACTGCTTGTGCTGCGGCAACTCTCAACACTGTACACTTTAACACTTCAGGGCCCAACCGCTGGCGCCCCCTTTACACTTCAGAGTCCTCTCACTAGGCACCCTTGCTACACTTCAGGGTCCCCTCACTAGGCACCCCCTTTACACTTCAGGGTCCTCTCACTAGGCGCCCCCTTTACACTTCAGGGTCCTCTCACTAGGCACCCCCTTTACACTTCAGGGTCAACACTGGCACCCCCTTTACACTTGCTCCTGCACCGGCTAGTTAGCTCCTGGATCCCTTTGACCTTCACCGGAGTGGTCCCCTCTCTTCTAGGCAGACCCCCAGGGGAAGTTTACAGTACTCACAAACTGGGAATGCTTTCCTGAAACTTGACCCCTCTCAGCTCCGCTGGTCCTCGGCACACCAGATCCTCTCTGCAGCTCAGCTCAGCTCAGCTCAGCCCTCGATCCCCACAGGCAAGCCGCCCAGGACACCCAATTCTTCTGACAGGAGGAGAGGCAGCCGTACTCTCCCTCCTAGGACTCTGCTTCCCGTCAAAGACGCTGCATCATGCACTCCCCTCAAACTTATATCCACTCCCAGAATGATGTGTGGCAGAATCTGCCTTTCTGGGGTAGATACAGGCCTGAGTGTGCCATTGGCTGGGTTTCCTCCACTTCCCAATGAGAACCCTCTCATGGAGCACAGTGGGGAGACTCCCCAGTCTCAACAGCCACACCTTGGAGACATGACAGCCCAGCTGAAAATCATGGCCCTTCTGTAAGGCAGCCAAGGCCCACTATGCTTTACCTAGCACCTACCTTGTAGGGTGCTACATCAAGTATTTACAAAATGGATGGGTTAAAATTTAAACATGTTTTATTCGATTCATTAAAATTTTAGAGACAAAACATATATGTTGATATTAAAATCCCTCCATCATATCATTATGGAGAGTAGTCAACATAGTCGACAGTTGGTGATACTTCTAGGTTGACAATCCCCCCGGGATTGTCACCAACTGTCGACTATGTTGACTACTCTCCAGAATGATATAATGGAGTGATTTTAATACGACTATCTATATATGTTTTGTCTCTAAAATTTTAATGAATCAAATAAAACATGTTTAATTTTTAACCGATCCATTTTGTAAGTACTTAGTGTAGCACCCTCCTAGGTAGGTAGGTGCTAGGTAAAATCATCTATTTGCTCCTTCTGCTTATCAGGGGAGCCTGATCTATTAGGTTGCCTGTCACATGTTTCCAGGTGTGATTCACTGGGTCTGAGGGAGTGTCTTCACTGTATCCAATGAGGGAGCTGGTTGGACAGTGGAGGAAACCCAGCCAGTGACACATTGGCTTTTATGGGGGTCCCAAGTGGAGGGCATTCATGCAATGCATCCTGGGATTGCTCATAAAAGCTGAGGGGACATGTGACAGGGCGTCTTTGGTGGGAAGCAGAGTCCCAGGAGGAGACAGACGGCTGTCTCTCCTCCTGCTGTGTATGAGGAAAGTGGTCTTAGGCAGTCGGCCAAAGGGTCTGCCCAGGAAGGGGGACCACTCCAGCGAAATCAGGGGACAAAGGGGGTACCAAGTAGGACCCTGAAGAGTAATTTACAGTGCAGTATAGTTCCACATACTTCTATGCAGGATGTGGAAACCTTAAAAGTGGATCTGAACAAAATAATGGGGTGGGCAACTACATGGCAGACGAGGTTTCATGTTGAAAAATGTAAAGTAATGCACTTGGGCATCAGGAATACGAAAGCAAGCTACTCACTGAGGAGGGGGGGGGGGGACGGAACCTCTGGGTGAGTCTAGGATGGAAAAGGACCTCGGGGTACTGGTAGACAACAGGCTTGTAAGTGGCATGCAATGCCAAGCCGCTGCAAGCAAAGCCAGCAAAATACTGGCATGTATAAAAAAGGGGATTCACTCCAGAAATAAAGAGATTATTCTCCCTCTCTACAAGACTCTGGTCCGGCCACATCTGGAGTATGCTGTCCAGTTCTGGGCACCAGTCCTCAGGAAGGATGTGCTGGAACTGGAGAAAGTCCAGAGAAGGGCAACAAAAATAATTAGGGGAATGGAGGACATCAGCTATGAGGAAAGACTACAAGCACTGAACCTATTCTCTCTGGAGAAGAGACGATTGAGGGGGGATATGATATCAATGTACAGATACTGTACTGACGACCCTAGCATAAGGAACACACTATTCAGAGAAAGGGAATACAATAAGACACGTGGCCACTCACTAAAACTAGAGGAAAAACGGTTTAACCTTAAAATACATAGGGGGTTCTTCACTGTAAGAGCAGTAAGGATGTGGAATTCTCTTCCACAAGCAGTGGTATCAGCAGGGAGCATCGATAGTTTCAAAAACTATTAGATGGGCACCTTAAAGACCACAACATACAGGGGTATACAATGTACGGTTAACAGCAAACACACACACACATCGTAGGTTGAACTGGATGGACTGGTGTCTTTTTTTGACCTCACAAACTATGTAACTATGCAACTATGTAACACTTTAATGGCAAGGTGAAGCCGCGGCCCTGCCACTTTCAGCTAAACAGAAAGTCCCAGCAATTGTGCATAGTTTATTCAGTTGGAGTATCCCACTCATCCCTTCTCCTATCCAAGTTCTCAAATAAAACTACAAAAAACCAAAACCCCTAGACTGTTTTCTGACTGAGCCAAGTACTTTGAACATGCTTTATTGTCAAGTTGTTGCTAAGGGTAACCTAGGGGAATCCATAACCAGCAGCTCCCAAGGGAGTAGTGCTACATTAGTTATTGGCACCTAAAAAAATCCCAGCTCCTGTTGGAGCGATTTTCTTGTGTTCTATTTTGTGACATAGTTGTATAAGTTTTCCCGAAATTAAGTGTTTGCAGTACTTTTTCCTGAGGAGTATTTGCACTGTAATTAATTACAAGAACACACATACCAACGTTTTCAAGTGCTGCCAGATGGAAAAGGAAAGGTGCAGCTGAATACTTAGTTGACCCTTTGTTTACCGCAAAATAGCCAAAGTTTTAAAGGAAAACTGCCAAGGCTAATATGGATTCTGGCATTCCCTTTAAGATCTATTGGCTTTGATACTTCTGAGTCACTGTCCTGGAACAAATATGCAGATCCAGAGTTCTGACTTCACATGCCATATACTTTGTCTATATCTGTGATTCAGAATGCTGAAGACAGAAATAGCCAGTAAAGGAACATTTCCAGATGGAGGTAAGTCATGGTAACCTACATTTCTTTCTCAGGGAAGGCTTACTTTTACCTACAAGTGTGGAAGAACGACTGCAAACTCCTATGAATCCAACTGCCACAATGGAGCCATATTCTGGCTTAAAGGCTAAGTTCACCTTTTTTTTTTTTTTTTCCAAATTTCAGCTCCCCTATGTACCAATGCCATTAATGTACTTCTTTTGCAGAAAAGAAAAAGATTTCTATCCACTTACCCTCCGGAAGATTTACCCACTCTTCCTTACCAGGCAATTTTTTGCAATACAGCACTGCAGTAATTTAACTGACAATTGCGCGGTCGTGTGATTCCGTTCCCAAACAAAATCCATATCTCCCAACTTTTTCAGATGCGAATGAGGGACACCTGTTAGAAAAAGTATGTAGGCATAGGACACACCCCCTGTCACGCCCCTTTTAACCAGTTATACGGTGGCAAGTTGGCAGGTTCCCGCGAATCGCCGTACTTGTACGGCGGTTCGCGTGAGCGCTCCTGGGGGTGCGTGCGCGCCCACTCGCCAGAGGGGCAGCTGATCCATGGGGCCGGTGGCCGCAATTGCTGCCGGGCACCTGCGATCGCTCCCTGTGAAGAGAGAGCAGCGGTCTGCTGTTGTAAACACGGCAGACCGTTGTTCTCTCTGGAATCAATGCAGAGCTCCTGTGTTCCTCCTATTTAGAAACACAGGTCTTTGTGTTGATTTCACAAACCCAATCCCCCCTCCCCCCACAGTTAGAAAACACCTCTTAGGCTCACATTTTACCCTTTGATCACCCCTTGGTTAACCCCTTCCCTGCCAGTGTCATTATTACAGTAACAGTGCATATTTTTAGCACTGATTACTGTACTAATGTCACTGGTCCCCCCAAAAGTGTCAAAAATGACAGTTAGGGGTCTGATCTGTCCGTCACAATGTCGCAGTCCCGCTGAAAATCCCTGATTGCTGCCATTACTAGTAAAATAAATAAATAAATACATAAATAAAAATGACATAAATCTTTCCCCTAGTTTGTAGACGCAAACCAATCAATATAGACTTGTTGGGATTTTTTTTTTACCAAGCATATGTAGCAAAATACAAATTGGCCTAAAATGATGAAATAAATTCGATTTTAGTTTTTTTTTTTTTTTTTATTCGATATGTTTTATCGCAGAAAGTAAAAAATATATATATATATTTTTTTAATTGTCTGTCTTTTTTTGCTCACCAGCAAATCTCATTACCCACACACCTTGCACCTGTCCTCCCCTTCCAGGGGATCGCTCCCAGCCACCCCTGCAGGTGCATTCTTTTCCAATGCAATCAGTGATCATCGTTCCCACTAAAAACACAGCCAGTGATCTATTTTATTGCCTTCAGCCAGCATTGATCATTCTTTTGGCAGAGTGTGCAGGATCTGAGTGATCAGATAACAGCCTATGTGGTTCAGAGCTGTAGTACTGAAAACAGGAGAAGCATGCCATGAGTTTTGTAAATCTCACCATACTCTATACATTCTGATTGTGCAATCTCCTTTAGATCTACCATAAACTATGTAGTGCAAGGGCTTGCCTGATTGGATACAGAGTGATATGAAAGATGGTGTGTCCTCCTATTATATAGTTTTGGTAAATCTAAAGGAGATAGTACTATCAGATTGTATTGTGTATGACCACCTTTATACACCTAAAATTAACTAGTTACCCTTCTGGTGCAATCAAATGTTAATGGTACGCCAAACGCATATTTTGCCCCATAAAAAAAACAAATGCAACAAAATGCACAGTCAAAAATATGCAACCCAAAACACGCCAAAATGTCCCTTGAGCTACTTTGCCACGTGTAGTGTACTGTAGCCCATTGCGATCAACGAGCTGCCCTATGTGTGTCATGGAACTGAAATTGGCTTGTTTACACTAGAACAATGAGGCTCCATTAAATCAATATTAAAATGTGTGATCGCGCTGCCTCTGAATCAAGGTAAAAATAAAAACTAGAAAGTGACAAAAAAAAATTACTGAATAGGTAAATGTTTCATACAGTATATATAAAATGCCAGTGCAAAAAAAAATTCATGAACAAACATATAAAGCAAAAAGGCCAATGCAATCAGTAATAAAGCTTCTGCTTGTGCAATCAAAAAAGTTCTGTCATGAAGAGTTCTGCTATGAAGAACATACACAACATACATACACAGCAGGGCAATGCAAGTCCACAAGTTAAATGATAGAACTGCCTTGCTAAATTATTGAAATATCTGATACCAAGTATTCTCTCATTTTCCTAAATGTTCACATAACTTTTTCATCAATGGCTAAAGCTGGCCATAGACGGTTCAAATCTTGGCCGGTTCAGCAGAAACCGGCCGAGATTCAAACCCGCCTTGTATGGGCAGGCTCAGTGCCAGGACAAGGTCATCCAACACCCAGGGCAAGGGTGCCAAACTGCATACCCCCCTCCCTTAAGGTTAGGGTCAGGGTGCCCCTCATCCCTGCAATAAACCATTGCGCCCAGAGAAGTCGTCCCTCCTGCCCACCCCTTGTTCTGACCCTGGGCAGGCTGAATGTACCCAAGTCGATCGATCAACTTGAGTACAACCAGCATACTGGATTTTACATGCGATTATTGCCAGCAGCTGTTATAACAGGAACAAGAAGGACAGGCGCCGCTGAGTGTAGCAGTAAAAATTGAATTGCATGACATTAATAAAAACTTACATAGAGGTAGATGCTTGTTCTCATAGCTCCTGAATTCCTTCCTGTACTTGGTACTTCCGCCCTCGGGCCGACCAGCAGCCGGGAGATGACGATACCAGGGGAGGCCAATAGGGGGGAGCCGGATCAAGCTTGGACAACGGTAAACCGCAAGTCTACCAGTGATGACGTAACGCGTTTCGGAGCATGCGTACAAAGCTCCTTCCTCAGGCAATAGAGAAGACCCACATAACGCGGTCATATAAAGGCTAACTGCGGAAATCAAAGTAGAAGGGCGGGGCACTCTGCACTAGAAGGAGTTCCGGTGCTATGGTCACTACAAAAACTGATATATAGACGTATTTACTGGCATATTACAAAAAGTCATTACTATTAAAAAACTATAGCTAATACAAGTCATTATTATTATATAAGAAAAAAGTGGCAAATATAAAAAAATACACTGCTCATGTATGAAAGACTAATTATAAGACATTACCGATATATGAGAGTGTTACAGATATAAAATCGCACGGTGCAATGTATGAATAGCTGACCAAAGAAAAATGAAAAAATCAAAAATAATAATAAAAATTAAAAATGACAAAAAAAAACAAAAAAGGGTCCAAAAATAAATAAAATGAAAAAATAAAAAATAAATTAATTAATAAAGTGGAATCACAGAAACGCAAACACAACACTACCCACACCCTACAGGATAGTGTTGACATCAAGTTCTTCATTAAGTCCCCCAGGTGAGAGGACATCCAGGGCATATATCCAGTGGGTTTCCCTCTGGCAGAGCCGCTTAAACCTCTCTGCCGCAGGGATACCCTTCTGGATAGATTCGATCACCCAAACACGCAGGCCATTAGTGGATTTAGCATGATGATGCAGGAAGTGTCTCGGGACACTATGTATATCCTTGCCCTCCTGTATATACTGCCAGTGCTGACGGAAGCGTGCTCGCAACGCACGTATCGTTCTGCCTACATAGTGTAGACCACATGGACACGTTAGACAGTAGACCACAAAGTCTGAGGAACAGGTATGGAACTCGTTAATTCCATAGGTGGTCCCTTTAACTGTGAAGTCCTTTTGGCCATCTTTGCTTCTGCCTGTCAGCGCTGCCCTCTGTGATAGCACCGGAACAACATACAACTTAGAAGTCCTGACTGTTCCCCTTTTGTCTTTTACCTAATTGGGGACCCATCCTACAGCACAAGCGCCCAACACATCCTTGTTTTTAGCAGCTGTTATAGCCACTACTGTTAATCACTGTCTTCTCCCAGCGGGGGTGGCTTCCCCTGTCCCCCTCCCACCCCCTCAACAGGGAGAAGACCTGCTGACGAAGTCCCACCCACGGACGTAACGTGTACGGGAGGAGGAGCAATGTATGTACGTCACCCGCGGCTATCTTTATGGTTTGTTTACCCAATGCAAACACAGATTACATGCACTTGGTGAAAGTACCTTACTTGTAGGTGGATTTATTATCATTTAATAAATTGTGGAGTTACAGAGAGCACTAGATTGTGTTTTTTGTCCCTATCTATATACCGTGCCAAACAGAGATGTTTTGATACACACTCGGAGCTGAATGCAGGAGATAACACCCCTTGTTATGGTATAATGTATAGTGTGACCTTTTGGTCGAATCAATGAGGTGAGAGGCAGAATTTGTCTGTTGTGGATGGACTGAAATCATGTCTGACACTTGCATGTTTTATGGAAGCACATTCTACCCCACAGTGGTTGTCATCTTGATATTCTCCAGCTGTTTATGGACTGATTTTATTACTGTTCTCGTTTTTGCATTGCAATTATTTGTATTATATGTCTATCGAGGGTTTATGGTATTGTCCTTAAAGTGTTCAGCTGGCAATTAATACTCATTTTTAGTTATATCTGCGCTGAATATGGTTTCATTTTTAGTATTATTGTTTCTTCTAAGATTGCTCTGTATTTCGCTCCATCCATCCATCTTCCCATCAACACTGACCAACTTCCCTGTCCCTGATGAAGAAAAGTATCCCTACAACATGATGCTGCCACCACCATGTTTTACGGTGGGGATAGTATGTTAAGGGTGATGTACAGTTTTAGTTTTCCGCCACACATAGAATTTTGCTTTTAGGCCAAAAAGTTCAATTTTGGTCTCATTTGACCAGAGCACCTTCTTCCACGTATTTTCTGTGTCCCCCACATGGCTTCCCGCAAACTGCAAACAGGACTCCCTATGGCTTTCTTTCAACTATGGCTTTCTTTTTGCCACTCTTCCATAAAGGCCAGATTTGTGAAATGCACGACTAATAGTTGTCCTATGGACAGAATCTCTCACCTGAGCTGTGGATCTCTTGGCTGCTTCTCTGAATAATGCTCTCCTTGCCCAGGCCTGTCAGTTCAGGTGGACGGCAATGTCTTGGTAAGTTTGCAGTTGTGCCATACTCAGATGATGGATTGAATAGTGCTCCGTGAGATATTGGGATTAAGCTTGGGATATTTTTTTAAAACCTAACCCCGCTTTAAACTTTCCACAACTTTATCCCTGACCTGTGTGGTGTGTTCCTTGGCCTTCATGACGCTGTTTTTTCGCTAAGGTTCTCTAACAAACCTCTGAGGGCTTCACAGAACAGCTGTATTTATACTGAGATTAAATTACCCACAGGTGGACTCTTTCTACTAATTAGGTGACTTCTGAAGGCACTAGGTTCCACAAGATTTTAGTTAGGAGTGTCAGAGTAAAGGGGGCTGAATACAAATGCATGCATCACTTTTCAGATATTTATTTGTAGAATATTTTGAAAACCATTTATATAATTTAGTAGATACATGTATTAACCGGTCGTCGACCGCCGCACGACTATATACTGCGGCGGTCAGCCCCAGCCAGGCAGAGTGACGTATCGGTACGTCACTTGCCTGTCACTTCCTTGTGAGCCAATAGCGGGCGAGCGCGCGCCCGCGGAGGCGCGCCCGCCGCGGCTCGTTCACAGGGAAGTTAGTGCGTGTGACAGGCGGACCCGATGTCCGCCGGTCACTCGCCGATCATCGGTACAGAGGGAGAAAGTCAGGCGGCTGATGTAAACAAGCCGCCTGTCATTCTCCCCTGTGTAGAAACAGTGTTCAGACGGTTCTACTATGTAGGACCGTTGATCACTGCTCCTACACTAGTAGCCACAGCCAATCACAGTAGAAAGCACGCCCCTAGGGACACACTTAACCCCTCCCTCCCCAATAAAGTTAACCCCTTCCCTGCCAGTGTCATTTTGCAGTAACAGTGCATATGTATAGCACTGATTACTGCAGTAATGTCACTGGTAACCCCAAAAGTGTCAAAAATGTCAGTCAAGGGTCCGATCTCTCCCCTGCAATGTCGCAGTACCGCAAAAAAAATCGCAGATCGCCGCCATTACGCGTAAAAAAAAAAAAAACACCAAAAATGACAGAAATCTTTCCCTTAGTTAGTAAACGCAATAACTTTTGCGCAAACCAATCAAAATACGCTTTTTGCGATTTTTTTTTACCAAAAATATGTAGCAGAAAACAAATTGACCTAAAATGTTAAAAAATTTTGATTTTTACATTTTTTTGGGGGGGAATTTCATATAAAAAAATGTGAAAAATATTGTTATTTTTGCATAATTTACGCTCTTTTTTTGTTTATAGCGCAAAAAGTTAAAATCGCACAGGTGATCAAATACCACCAAAAGAAAGCTCTGTTTGTGGGAAAAAAAGGATGTCAAATTCGTTTAGGTACAGCGTTGCACGACCGCACAATTGTCCGTTAAAGTCACGCAGTAAAAAATCGCAAAAAACCCCCTGGTCTTTAAGCAGCCAAATCCTCCGGGGCTTAAGTGGTTAAAACTCGTTTGTAAAAAAAACTGGTTACATTTATATTTTGTGAAAATGTGGCTATGGTTTGTTTGTCATGTTTATAACAATAACAATGTATATGAAAGAAGAATGTTTCATGCTTTTTGCCACAGGATCTTCAGGAGTTCCATCCTTCAATCCACAAACATCATACCAGTATGAATACACATTGGATATGCAAATTGAAAATGTTGCTAGATCGTCAATACCACAAACAAGGCTGGAGGTTCACGCCAATGTAGGGACGTACATTCTATGGAGAAACCAGACCCAACCAGAGGAACAACTAGTATATGTACAGGTATACATTTTTGTGTAAAACAATAAATTATTTTCCGCGCTGTGATGTATATTTTGGTGAAAAAATAAAAACAATGTATAAAACCTGAAGCTGCTGCTCACTAGGTAAAATACCATAAAAAACTATAAACATAAATAGACAGCGCTAACAGGTGACAAAATGTGAAATGAATTATAAATATATATAAATGTGCTACAATAATTAATTGGTGCCCTAAAACATTGATGCTCTAAAAAAATTGATTGGTACAACCAAAAGGTGTATTTATAAACAATACATATATAATAAATAATAAAGTGCTATGATTAAGTGTCCATAATATAACCATTAAGGTGCAAAGTGATTTGTTAAGGTGCAGTCCAATAAATGTTTCTTCAACAGAAAACTAAAGTGCCAAACAGGTGCTCGAATCCATAAAAGTGCCCAAGTGCTCTTCAGGAAAAAAGGCCCCCAATGGCGATGCACTCACCAGATTTTGGGTAAAAATGAGCCTTGAACATGTATAATGTTCCTTGATCGGATCACAGGATCAATGCAGCTACCCTAGCATATGAGATATCCCTCAAACGGATGGATGGATGACATGCACCTCATAGACTGGCTCCTTAATAATTCGTCTCCTCTCTCTCTCCCATGTGTGTTTCAAATACAAAGAGAGAAGCCATACATAGTGAAGCCCGTAGTATTTATTTAAAAACAGAATGGTAAGAATAATACTCACAAAGTATCTTTAAAAAATCGGCAATGAACAGCATTAAGCAGCCTAGCACAGTCAATCCTCTAATTTCCGTGTCGCTGCCGGCGTGCGTTCCACGGTGGTTAACAGGAAATGACGCTGCAAAAGCTCCGCTGCCCGGAAGTGCGTCGACGCGTTTCGCCCGCCTTAATGGGCGTTATCAAAGACATGTCTTTGATAACGCCCATTAAGGCGGGCGAAACGCGTCGACGCACTTCCGGGCAGCGGAGCTTTTGCAGCGTCATTTCCTGTTAACCACCGTGGAACGCACGCCGGCAGCGACACGGAAATTAGAGGATTGACTGTGCTAGGCTGCTTAATGCTGTTCATTGCCGATTTTTTAAAGATACTTTGTGAGTATTATTCTTACCATTCTGTTTTTAAATAAATACTACGGGCTTCACTATGTATGGCTTCTCTCTTTGTATTTGAAACACACATGGGAGAGAGAGAGGAGACGAATTATTAAGGAGCCAGTCTATGAGGTGCATGTCATCCATCCATCCGTTTGAGGGATATCTCATATGCTAGGGTAGCTGCATTGATCCTGTGATCCGATCAAGGAACATTATACATGTTCAAGGCTCATTTTTACCCAAAATCTGGTGAGTGCATCCCCATTGGGGGCCTTTTTTCCTGAAGAGTACTTGGGCACTTTTATGGATTCGAGCACCTGTTTGGCACTTTAGTTTTCTGTTGAAGAAACATTTATTGGACTGCACCTTAACAAATCACTTTGCACCTTAATGGTTATATTATGGACACTTTATTATTTATTATATATGTATTGTTTATAAATACACCTTTTGGTTGTACCAATCAATTTTTTTAGAGCATCAATGTTTTAGGGCACCAATTAATTATTGTAGCACATTTATATATATTTATAATTCATTTCACATTTTGTCACCTGTTAGCGCTGTCTATTTATGTTTATAGGTATACATTTTTAATCAATCTTTCAGCACACATGTTATTTACTAAAACAAGTCCAGGGGTCTGCATGGAGATAGATGCACAGCATTAGGCGGAAGGCTGGACACGACTGGGTTTGCAGGACAGGTTGCTACCCAGTGGGGGTTAATTAATTTAACTAAATATTTTAGGTAGGTGATTGGTTTTTAGGAAGGTGGGGCAGGGTGGGGCAGGGTGTGGCAAGGTGAGTTAGTGGGGGAATAGTTGAGGGTGGTCCCAAGGGTCCGGTCAGTTGCAGCCAGGACAGCAAAGGGAAAACTTCTTTACCCCTCTTGTTCTTTCATAATGGCGGATTTAGACACCATGCTGGCTCAGATTCGCAGTGCGGCCATGGTCCATGGCCCGCAATGGCTGCAGTCTCGTATGACAGATTTGATACAGGGGTCGGGGCAGGTACCAGCCTCCCTGCTCCAACTTTGACACGGCCTAGGAGGTCAAGGCCTCCTGAGCGCCTCAGCGCTGAAATGACCCCTAGGGTCCGCCGCCGCTTAGGGAGCCCCCCTAGGGACCCTTCAACCTCGGCCACAGGCAGGAAGCCCCCTACTGGTGCTGCTGGGGTTGGGAGGAATCCTCGTCATCGGCGGGGCCCTGGCAAACAGGGTGCGGCCCGCGCCATTGCCCCCTCACCTGCAGTTCCGGACGTTGCGACCGGCTCCCCGGGTCCATCCAGCAGGAGTGCGGTTCTGCGTGGGAGTCGAGTGCGGGGTCCAGGTGCGGGCCTTTCACCAGGTGCGGCCGTGACCTCTCGTGGAAGAAGCCGAGGTACCAGGAGCTTCCCTGGCGTCCCATCTCCATGTCCGGACCAGCTTGCAGCACCCGCCGCTGTCCCATTGCGGCGGGGCGTTCGGCGGGAAGAAGAAGAGGCGGAGTATAGCGGTGCTCAAGCGAGGCGCCCGACGATGACGTCACCGGCCAGCGTCAGAGGTATGGAGGCCATCAAGGTACAAGAAGAGAGGCGGCGCTCATCGATGACGTCAGTGCCCAGCGACCCAGCTACGGAGGCCATCCAGGACCAAGCAGAGTGGCAGCTCCCAGCGATGACGTCATCGACCTGCACGGTGGCGGCGGTGGCTCTCCAGGTCCTAGCCGAGTGTCCTACTCGGCCGAAGGAGGTGAGCGCTCTGAAGGCGAACTGTCGGGGACGGATGAAGAGGACCAGCTGGACATTGAGGCTGCACCGCAGACGGGACACAGACGAACGGCTGAACGGCGACCTTCACCGGGTCAGCCCGGTAAGTCAGTTTCTTTTTGCTCTCCCTCCTCTTTGTTTCTTTCTTCCTCCGTGCCATGCTATTCTTCTGATGCTGTGGGTGGGAATGCAACTCTCTATTCGTCTGGAATGTCAGGTATGCTTGCTGTCCCTGCTCCCTCTGCACTGTCTCCTGTGTTTGGTGTGTCCACTGTTAGTGTTGAGGGGCCCTCTCTTTCTGCACCTGGGGTGGTAGTCCAGAGTAGCGGTGGGGGGGGCGTCTGAGGCAAGGGGTCAGGGTACATCTTCAGTCCCGGACGGGGGGCTGGGGGGCATGGCTTTACTGCATAATTTTTTGGCTGGTTTTAAAGATTTATTGTCCAGGTGCGAGCCGGCCTTAGCGGCTGCGCCCGCGGGTGCGCCGGTACATGCTTGGGCTGCGGCGGCTGGGGGGAGTACTGCCCCGGCAGGACTTAATCCTGAATCCCGCCCCCCGGTTGTGTCAGCTGCAGTTGCTGAGGTGAGTCCCGTCGCTCCAGCATCGACATCTCTGCCGGAGGTGCCGCCAGTGAAAACAGGAGCTTCGGGGTCCGCGGACGGTGACAAGGAGCTGGTGCGCCTGGCCGACTCGGCAAAATGCGAGGTATATGTCTGCTTCGAGGGCCCGTTGGGAGCGCATCTGAAGACGGACGTACGGGAAAAAATCTGGCGAGGTGAGTATGTGGAAATTTTTTCGCTACTGCCTTTGGAGAAGTTCAATTTGGATAGGGTCAAGCCGGACGAATCCAAGAAAGAAGAGGAAGAAAAGCGTTGTTATCGTTTAATTCCGCGATCGTTTAGCAACTGGTTGCAGGCGTTTAGCATTCTGGCCAGTGTCATTGGTGAGAAGCACACGGATCAGTGTTCCCCTCTCTTTTGCTATTTGGATTAGATCGGGGAAGCGTATCGGGTTTACGGTGGTACGGCTTGGCTACGCTATGACGAGCAATTTCGTCAGCGCAAGGCCGTCCGACTGTCTTTGCGATGGGATCATAAGGACATCAGTCTGTGGATGCGCCTTATGACCCAGGCGAGGTCTACTAATCACCCCTTTCAGGGCGGGGTCGGAGGGGCTGCCTCCTCGCCCTCTCCGGCCGCAAAACGTAAGGGCCTCTGTTGGCAGTTCAACGAGAGCACATGTAAATTCGGGGCCTCCTGTCGCTTTAAGCATGAATGTTCCAACTGCGGCGAAACTCACCCGTCATCCCGATGCTTCAAGCAAGGGGGAGCCAAGAATGCCGACGCTGGAAAAAGGGCAGACGCCGGTGAAAGTGGAAAGGCTGGTCAAGTTCCTAAATAGATATCCCAACAAGGAAGCCGCCAGACTCTTACTATCAGGTTTTTCGCAGGGTTTTCACATCGCCTGTACTTTGCCCGTGATCCCCCCGCCTGGGGGAAATTTGAGTTCCGCTAAGCTACATTCTTCCATAGTTTCTGCGAAACTTCTGAAGGAGGTTCGGTTGGGCAGGATGGCTGGCCCCTTTTCGTCCCCGCCATTGCCCAATTTGGTTGTGTCCCCTCTGGGTGTGGTTCCAAAGAAGGAACCTAATCAGTTTAAGCTCATTCACCACCTTTCTTATCCTCCAGGGGGTTCGGTGAATGATGCTATTGCGGAGGATTTATGTTCTGTTTCGTACATTTCTTTTGATAAGGCAGTGGCCTGGGTTCGTCGTTTTGGGCGGGGTGGTCTGATGGCGAAGACAGACATTGAGGCTGCTTTGAGGTTGTTGCCGGTTCACGCGGACAGTTTACATCTTTTAGGTTGTGTATGGCAAGGGGAATTCTTCGTGGACCGGTGTCTTCCCATGGGTTGTGCCATTTCTTGTTCTCTGTTTGAGACATTTAGTTCCTTTTTAGAATGGGTGGTTAAGTATGTTTCTGGCCTTTTGTCAATAATTCATTATTTGGACGACTTTCTGGTTATTGGTCCTCCCGGAGAGGTGACGTGTGCGATGCTTCTGGCTACTGTCCAACAGCTATTTGAATATTTCGGGGTGCCCTTGGCTCCTGACAAGACCGAAGGTCCGTGTACGGAACTGCGTTTCCTGGGCATTGTCATTGATACGATGGCAATGGAATGCCGGCTCCCGATCGACAAATTATTGGACCTTCGGGGGGACATTGCGGGAGCGTCAGCTGCACGAAAAATTCAGCTGCGGGCCATGCAATCTCTGCTTGGAAAACTGAACTTTGCCTGCCGCATCATGCCCATGGGGTGGGTGTTTTGCAGGCGGTTGGCGGCGGCCACGGCCGGCATTAGGGCACCGCATTACTACATTCGATTGTCCAAGGACCATTGGGACTATTTACGGGTCTGGAAGTTGTTTTTGGGTTCCTTCAACGGCAGGTCTGTCTGGTTGGAAGCTCCGGTGTCCAACTCTGACCTGGAACTTTACACCGACGCGGCTGGCTCCGGGGGTTTCGCGGCCTATTTGCATGGCCAATGGAGTGCAGGCAAGTGGCCGGACTCATGGCGAAGTTACAACTTCATCCGTAATTTGGTGCTGTTGGAATTATTTCCCATTGTGTTGGCAGTAGAGCTGTGGGGTCCGGAGTTCAGGAATAAAAGAGTTTGTTTTCATTGTGATAACCTGGGGGTGGTACAGTCGCTTAATAGCATTACTGCCTCTTCCCCGCCGGTTATTAGATTGCTTCGTCACCTGGTGTTAAAATGTCTAAGGCTTAATTCGTTTTTTTATGCTGTACATGTACCGGGTGTTGACAATTCGGTGGCTGATGCTCTTTCTCGATTCCAGTGGGACAGGTTTCGGATGTTGGCACCGGAGGCGGAGCAGAACGGATTGCCTTGTCCCGAGTATCTGTGGAGCATAGCCTTGCCACGGTGATGAATTTGGTTCGAGCGTCGGTTTGTCCTACCACTTGGAAGGCCTACGAACGTGTGGGCGACATGGACTCAGCTGGTAAGTGAGGTGGGGGGTCTTTCTGACGACCAGGATCGACTGTACCTACTTCTCTATTTCGTGGGCCTGAATTTTGAACAAAAAGTGTCGGTCTCTTCGTTAAGCCGGAATATGGCGGCTTTGGCCTTCTACTTCCAGTTATCGGGGGTCGCAGTTGCTACAAAACATTTCCTAGTTAGAAAAGCTTTGCAGGGTTACAGAAAAGGTTGTCGATCGGTCGATTCCAGGCGCCCGGTCTCGTTTGATATGTTATCCCGGCTGGTGGACTACTTACCGGAGGTTTGTTCTTCTGCCCAGGAGGTGGACCTCTTCCGTACGGCTTTTATTTTAGCATTCTTCGGAGCCCTCCGCATAGGCGAATTGGTGAGTAATTCCAGGCGGGGGGATGGGGGTTTACAGTTGTCAGATGTATGTTTACATCATGACAGGGTTCTTGTCTGGATTCGCAGGTCTAAAACAGACCAGCTGGGACGTGGGGCTTGTGTGGAATTGGGAGAGATATCGCGGTCCTCTCTTTGCCCAGTATCTGCGGTGCGGCATTGGCTGCGGGTGCGCTCCGCTCAACATGGTCCTCTGTTGTTACGTGCCGACGGCACGGCGCTCTCCCGTTTTCAATTCACTGTGGTTTTCCGTAAGTGCTTGGGGGCAGCTGGTTTTCCAGTAAATGAGTACTCCTCTCATTCTTTTCGCATTGGAGCTGCCACGGAGGCAGCTCGGTGGGGCCTTAATGACCAGGCCTTGCGGAAGATTGGTCGATGGGAATCCCGGCATTTTAGCCTGTATGTTCGTCCGCATCTGTTATGAAGCGGCGGACGCTGCCTACATTCCTAGTCTACGGGGGGCCGGGGGTGGTCCTCATTTAGTGTTTGTTACATGTGTTCTCGGTGTACTTCGTTTATGTGTTGGTATTTTTTGTGTACACGGGACGTATGTTGGTATGTATTCCTTTTATGTTTTACAGGAACCACCGATGTCTTGGTCTGGATTTTAGGACACTCCTACGTTGTGTGGGGTGCTAGGAGGGCGGCAGTTAGGCCGGAGGGTCGACAATTGGGATTTGACAGGAATGAGGTAAAAGTTAGGTGGATAGGGGTTTCGGGAATGCTGTGGTCGCGGGTCCTTCCCGAAGTCCATCGCTGTGCGCGGTTGGAAAGGCCGCCGGACGTCCTTTTGTTACATGCGGGTGGCAATGATCTAGGCCTCCGTTCTTCCAGGGAATTAATCAGGGATATCAAGCTGGATTTCCTGAGATTGCGGACGCTTTTTCCCCAGACAGTGGTAGTGTGGTCAGACATAGTCGCCCGGACCTCTTGGCGCCTAGCTCGGTCGGTGGTTAGCCTGAACAAGGCCAGGATTAAAGTGAATAAAGCAGTGGCCAAGTTCTTTGTGCGGAATGGGGGGTTGGCAATTCGCCATCTGGAACTCGAGCAAGACCCGGCCCTTTATCTAAGGGGGGATGGGGTTCATTTGAATGCGGTGGGCATTGACCTGTGGACCTTAGGTTTACAGGAAGGTATTCACAGGGCTCTGCGGGTTTGCTGTGGCTGGGGTTTTTAGGGTCTTGGAGGGTGTGACTATTTTGAAAGGTAATGTGGAGGGGTAGGGCCCATCTTAGGTATGGGTGTACCTACCCTGCCAATGTCAGTTGGCTGTATGAAGGTATCCCAATGGTTAATAGTCCTTGAGCTGGTGCAGTGGCGGCTGAGGGCCTGGAGGTCCATTGGGGTCAGGGATACAGCCAGGGGGGAAGTCAAGTTGCCTTCCAAGACCCTAAATGGTCATTACACTTTAACGTTTTTTGTATGTATTGATTTGTTTGAATGAAAATGGTAATTTTTTGTAATTAGTGTTTTATTAGTTGGTTGTAATAAAGATGGCTGCTATGGCCTTTTACTGTTCAATGTTTTTTATTGAATTTTCACATATAACAAGGAACAAACATACAAGACAATGGTGAAGAATGTCTCGATATACAGTAGCAATACATGACAACAACAACAAATGCCAAGAACTAGTTCAAAAATAAACGGAACCGAGGCAAAGTGATATCATAGTTTCAACAGGAAGGAACATAATAGCGACTTTGTGACCATGTTGACCAGTCTTTGTGGAACTTTGGGCCACGAAGAAGCGAAAAAGCGTAAGCCCTTTCTAAGGAGTAATGATAATTAACTTGTCTGACAACCTCCATGTGGGAAGGTACGCTGGATTGTTTCCAATACCGCGCGATGGTTGTCCTAGCAGCTATTAATACATGGACCACTACCGTCCTCTTGGAGGGCGGAAGCAAGTCGATTCCTAGATTGAGAAGAGCTAAAGCCGGATTAGGCTGTGTCTGGGTACCAGTAACTTCAGAGATAATTTCAAACACCTTACCCCAAAAACTGGTCAAACTCTTACATAACCAAAAGACATGAAGAATCGTGCCAACCTGGTCACAATTCCTCCAACATAGGGGGCTATGAGATTGGTAAATTTTTGACAAACGATAGGGTGTCAGGTACCAACGCGTAAGCACTTTTTGCGCCTGTTCCCAGTGGGAAACACATTGGGTTGCCTTGTAGATTGACCGGAGGGCCAGTCGCCACTGCGTTTCCGTGGGTGTCATTTTAAGGTCCTGTTCCCACTTGATCATGTGCGGTGTCTTACAAAAGGTAGTTTTCTGTGCCATAGAGTTATAAAACAGGGAAATTCCCTTCATATGAGTGGAAGGACTGGAAAGGTACTGCCAGATCATGGGAGGAAGCTGTAGCCTTGGAGGGGGAAATTTGCGCAGGAAACTGTAAATACTATTGTATGTCAGCATGACTTGCTTAGGCAAATTGAATTCCTGTTGCAAGATGGGGAACGGTTTAATCGTGTCCCCCTGGTAAAGCTGAGCCACGTCTGTGATGCCTGCTTGCTCAAATCGTGAGATATATTGATGCAAGGGAGAAGTGCGTGAAGGGCGTTTAGAGGCAAGCTTACTGTAATGGAAGACGGGGAACTGGGGCTCTTGGCAATAAAATATCTCCAAGACACCAACGAGGCCTGAGTAGGTAGAGGAAAGGAATGTAGTGGGAGCTTCCTCCAATGATCTGCGAGTAGAAGTGTGCCTAGTGACTCCACTTTGGACAGTGAGTTTTCTATCGGGATCCAAGGGAGATTGAGGGAGTTGGAGAACCAGTGTCGCAGTGGAGTTAAGTGGGATGCATGATAGTAATCTAGCAGATCAGGGAAGCCAAGGCCACCCACTGATCTGTGTCTCACCATATGGGAATATGCGCATCTCGCTCTCTTCCTTTGCCAAACACACGTACGCAGAGTTTTCTCTAGGGACGTAATGAATTTGCGGGGAATCGGTACTGGGAGGATACGAAACATATACAGTATTTTGGGGAGACAAATCATTTTGAATGCAGCAATTCTACCCATCCAGGACAGTTCAGTGGAATTAAATTTGGCGATGTCCGAAGATATATCTGATATCAGGGGGGAGATGTTGGAGGCTACCAGACCAGCTGTGGGGAATGTCAAGTTGATACCTAAGTAGCGCAGTGGAGATGTGGACCAAGTGTAGGGTAAAACCGACTGTAAATGAGAACGGACCTTAGGGTCCAGGCCCATGTTCATGATGACGGATTTACCAAAGTTTACTTTGTAATACGATAAATCACTAAAGGTTTTCAAGAGATCGTGGGCCGCGGGAAGCGAGGTGACGGGGTTGGTGAGGCTCAGTATGACATCGTCCGCAAACAATGTAATTACATGGTGTGACTGAGGAAATTTAAAGCCTGAAATAAGGGGATTTTGCCTGAGGGACGCTGCGAGAGGTTCAATCACCAAGTTAAATATAAGAGGCGATAAGGGACAACCCTGGCGGGTCCCATTCGTGATCTGGAATGGCTTGGAGAGGACCCCAGCCGACAGTACCTTGGCCGAGGGGGATGAGTAGAGGGTGAGAATTGCAGACAGGATTGGGCCAGAGAAACCAAATTGGAGCAGTACCGCCTTCATATAGCCCCAGTGGACGCGGTCGAACGCCTTCTCTGCGTCAATAGATAGAAGCAGAGAAGGCGTTCGAGCGCGCTCCGCATGGTGGATCAGATTGACCACCCTCCTGGTGGCGTCTGGAGCCTGCCTGTCTTTTACAAAGCCCATCTGGTCGTTGGCTATCAGCGTGGGGAGAACAGAAGCTAGTCTGTTGGCCAGGAGTTTAGCGAATACCTTGACGTCAGCGTTCAACAAGGATATAGGTCTAAAATTGGCCGGTGTCGTTGGGGGTTTACCAGGTTTGGGAAGGGTAATGACATTCGCTTGAAGCATTTCGGGGGGCAGGGTGCCGGAATCTGCTGCGGTGGAAAACAAGCGCAACATATGCGGTGTTAGGAGTGTTTGCATGGTGCAGTAATATTCGTTGGACAGACCGTCGGGGCCTGGGCTTTTGCGTAGCAGTAGAGCCTGCAGTGTCTTGGTTAATTCGGTCATAGTGAACGGTTCATTCAGTCGTGCCAGAGATTCCGCGGAGAGTGCGGGGAGGTGGACCTTTTTCAGGAAGTCGTGGATCGCGGAGTCGGAAGGTTGGGGGGTCTTAGGGTCATTTGCTAGGTTGTACAGGGAACTGTAATAGTCCGCAAAGGCGTCTGCGATCTTCTGGCTGCTATGGCCTTTTAAAATCCAAGACAGTAGTAGTGTCTTTTCTTAAGATAGAAGAGGGGGGGTGGTTGGTTTCTTGGTTGGGATAAGGTTAAGCAGCCGCAGTATCTGCAATACTTCAGTCAAGTGCTCTGTGCTGGCAGAGCTAAGTAACAGCCACACCTATCATCCATTACAGAGCACAGAATATGTTAGATTAGAACGTGCACAAACTCTGGTGCTTAGTGGACTGTGAAGTAATATTTAAATATTCTGTATACTGCTATTCAACTAGTGAAGATTTGCTGTTATAAAAAGACCATCTTGAAATTGTGATTGTGCCTACAAAATACCATGAGAGATTTACCTTTTCTGTTACATTTCATCTGAGGTTTAAAGCATTACTACCTGTGAATGAAAGTCTTACAAGATCTGGAGTGATATTTGGTTATGTCATTACTGTGCTGCTCACCGTTCTCCTTGCTGGAGAGGAAGCTGTACTTAAGAGCCTGCAGTGCAAGGATCCCCTCACATCTGCTACATCTATTCTATTCCATTGTTTTCACTGCACCTTTTCTGCAGCTTCTTGAATTTTCCCTCCACCAGTCATCAGACTACCAGTCTTTAAAGAGGAGGGACCAGCTCTTGCGCAAAGAAGCAAAGCCCTCCACCCCGATAGCAAAGTATGGTAAGTCTGTAATGGGAGTAAGATCAGCTGGAGGGAGAAAATATCGTTGACTAGTCTTTTGCCTCTAGCTTGCCTTCTTTAGACCCAACTTCCACAGTTACATAGAAACACAGAAAAGTGACGACAGAAAAAAGACTGAGTAGTCCATTGAGTCTGCCCATTTTTTTTTTTTTCTGTTAACTGTTTATAGATCTATGTTTGTCCCAAGCATGTATGAAGCCATTTACTATTGACTGTCTCACTACCTCTGCTGGTAGTTTTTTCCAAGCATCAGCTACCCTTTCAGTAAAATAACACTTTCTAAGATTAGTTTTGAACTTTCCTCCAGTTAGTTTGAAGTCATGTCCCGTGTTCTTGATTTTGGTTTCATATTGAAAAAACTGCCCTCCTGAGCCTTTTTCACCCCCTTGATGAATTTAACCACTTTAGGACTGCTCACTGGGCTGCTACTGCGGCACAGTGGCAGCCCTGTGTCCAGCGACGTAGACCTACGTTGCTGGACTCCTAGCTGTCTCGGCGGCGCAGAGGAGGAGAGGCGGCGATCACCGTCTCTCTTCCTCGATCGTCAGGGAAAGTGTGAGAAGATCCGCCCGCTTGTGTAAACAAAGCAGGCAGATCTTCTCTGTGACAGACAGGGAGAGATCACAGGATTCAGCTTAGCTGAACCTGCGATCTGTGTCTGTGTCACAGAGCCCCCCTCCCCCACACACGTCAGTAAGCATGAGGCATACATTTAACCCCTTGATCACCAACAGTGTTAACCCCTTCCCTGCCAGTGTCATTATTACAGCAACAGTGCATATTTTTAGCACTGATTACTGTAGTAATGTCACTGGTTCCCCCAAAAGTTTTAAAAAATGTCAGTTAGGGTTTCCGATCTGTCTGCTGCAATGTCGCAGACCTGCAAAAAATCGCAGATCACCGCTATTACTAGTAAAAAAAAAACAAAACAATGAAAATGCCAAATCTTTCCCGTAGTTAGTAAACGCGTAAATAACTTTTGCGCAAACCAATCAAAATACGGTTATTGCAATTTTTTTTAACAAAAATATGTAGCAGAAAACAAATTGGCCTAAAAATGTTAAAAAATTTTGATTTTTAATTTTTTTTGGTGGGAATGTTATATATCTGAATGTGAAAAATATTGTTTTTTTTTCAAAATTGTCGCTCTTTTTTTTTTTTTATAGCGCAAAAATTTAAAGGTGATCAAATACCACCAAAAGAAAGCTCTATTTGTGGGGGAAAACAAGTATGTAAATTTCATTTGGGTGCAGTGTCGCACGACCGCGCAGTAACGCAGTGCCGAATCGCAAAATATGGCCTGGTCAGGAAGGGGGTAAATTCTTCCGGTCTTAAAGTGGATAAAAATACGCTCATTGAGAAATTTTTTGTCAAAGACATGTAGCTAAATACATTTTGGCCTAAATATATGACAAAAATTGAATATATTGGATATTTTTTAACAGTCAAAGTAGAAAATGTCAATTTTTTCGCAAACTTTTCGATATTTTTTTAGCTTGACTTGCAAACAATGCCCAGTTGCCGTGACGACATGTTTCGCGGAAGTACCGCTTTGTCAAAGTCCTTGGTCTATTAGCTCTGAATTCCTGTTTCATCACATCCGGTAGTGACGTCCTTCCGGTTTCCGGCTGCACGCATCCATCCCGCTCCGCTGAGCTCTGCAGCACAGGAGGTAGAAGGAGGAAGTGTTAGTGCACACCGGCTGGTTCGGTGTGCTCCCCTCCCCTCACCTCGTTGCACAATCAACCAGCTCAAGCTTTCCCCATCAGAGAGCGGACCCCATCCGGCGGCGATGCTTGGTGTACACCCCTCATCCATCAGGGACTTCACATACCGGTTTGGATTTTTATTCTCAACTAAATTGAGGGATAAATATATTTTTCCGGAGTTGGGCTTGAAGCATGTATTCTCTATTAGCTAAAATGACACTCATGAGCGTTAGATTTGTTGTAAGACCATTAGGATAAAAGAGGGCACTGCCATTTAGCTTAGGAAAGGCCCAGGTCTAAAATGAAAAATATACAAATCCACAAGTGTTATCATTACAGAAAATTCCTTACAGTCACAGCTGCCATATGTCAGCTAGCAAAAGTCATTTCCTTGCTTGCCTCTACTAGGCAGATGATTGCAGAAAACAGTCGTGCGTCTGGATTGATGCATTGATTGACAAGCTTCGCACTGACCTCTTTCTGTCCGCTAAGCCTTTCATTCTGGAAAATGCTACCAATTCATAAGAAACAGTGTTAGTAATGTCTCTAGGACAGAAATGGGCAGTAATCTTAGATAATGGTTTCTCAAATACACCATGCATTAATGTGCACCAATGAACAATGGCAGCTTTTGGCAAGGAGATGCTGTAACAACACTATTTCAAAAAAATGTATTACAGGTCATATTGTCTCACATACAAGACTGGTTTTTAAAGTAACTTCAGCATTTTATTTCACTTTTAGTTCAACAACTTTACTTACATGAATAAGAAAAAAGTGATTCCTAACAGAAAGGAAGACACAACTGCTAAACACCCAAATGAAGCTGTGAAGACCAAAGGCTTGATGTTACCATTCTTATTCCACTGGCATGCTGGGAAGGTAAATTGTGAAGTAATGATGGGTCTTATTGGTGCTCTCTTTCATAGTTTATTTTTGTATTCTAAAATTGTTTTAATTTTATTAATTCAAAAAGAAAACAAAGCTATGTGTAATGGGACTTTAATTACCCCTCCAACGGGCAAATATAAATTCTATTTTAAAATTCAACATGTCTTTGTTATATTTGTCTAAAAACTCATCATTAAAAACACAACATTTTACATAAGACATCAAGTCTACCACTTGTCTCCCATTTGAGGAGATAGAGAAATTGTAGCATGGAAATCTTCCCAGATTATGCAATGTGGATCACGCGTTTCACTGAAAAATCCACTTTATCAGGACCCCAAATCTCTCATGCATATATAATTTGACACTACAATAACATCAAAGAAAAATACATATAAGTTCACATACAGTATAATGTACAAAATACAAAGCAGTAATCATATATTTGTTAATGACAAAAAACTATCCCCTAATGAACAGGGAAAGAGATCCTTTATCTCCTCAAATGGGAGACAAGCGGTAGACTTGATATAATAAAGACATCCTAAATTTTAAAAATAGTTTTGGAATGTATATTTGTATATTTGTTCATTGGAGGGGTAATAAAAGTTCAATTACACGTAGCTTTGTTTGCTTTTGGAAATTTTTTATTTAGGGATGAGACCCTCCAATGGTAATAGTACCGATCCAGCACCATTCCACCGCATTTAATAGTTTAAATTTAGATATGCATCACTGGCTGTTGTAATGATCATTAACTGACTCCTGGTGATATAGCATTGCTGAATTCCTTTTATACAGTAGTGATCTAGTGGTGGACATTTCCCGAATCAAATAATAATAAAGTGGTGGTAGCTTCCAGTAATGTTATGGTTTTCCTCTTTCTCTAGTAGTAGTAAAGTGGTGATCAGTCCCTAACTCATTTAGTATTGATTTTTCGAGAATTTTTTGAGACCTTGTAATCATGGGCACAAGTCTTTTTCAAATCCTTAATTTTCCAGCCCTGAGCAGAAGTTAAATTTTAGCTCAGCCTTAGCATCAAGCAGCATTTAACTCATGTGATCTCATATCTTCTTTACCTGTAGCAGTATTCTTCACATTTGGACAAAAGGATAATACAAGAGTGCATTGCACCAGTATGGTGGAAAAGCTATATTGAGCCCGTGACCTCAATACCCTGAACCACCTCAGTGAGTGGCCAACATGTAGGCAGGTGCAATCTACTTTTTCCACTGCAGGTGTCACTCTTCCACAGTGGCCCTGCAGTTGGAGAGGAATTCTAGTTCCTCTATGGTTTCCTGGGTCACTGGGAAAGCTATCCAGTTGGATGCTGCCATCCCATGTGACTCTAGAAGCCATCTTGGGTAAGGTAGAGAGTATTTAAGACTCTGGCTTGAGCATTTTTGCGAGTGGTTAGAGTAAGGACAAGTTACCTGCCTCTTAGGGACAGAACTAGTGGCAGGGAAGGGTTCCTGGTGAGGGGGGAAAGTGTAGGGCTCACAACTTCCTGTTTTGGCACAAAGATGACCAGGCCGCATTCTGCCCCTCCCAACAGGCGCTGTCATTTTGACTTAAACTTGCTTTCTACATGCTGTTGGACCTGTAAGTATTCCCAGTTGGGCTGACTTTTTCTACTGGGTTATTTGTGAGCTGTCTTTGCATTATTTTAATTGCACTGAGACTTATTGCTGCTGCACCCCACCTACAAACAGGAGGCCCACGTGACTGTCGGGTTTAAAAGTCTATTACGACACATGGAAAGAAAAGGAACTAATTAAAAGAAGAGGTGCAGTTGCCCTAAATGAGGGTGGCATGACAACACAATAAGAGAGTCATAGAGGAATTCCTTTACATGCCAAATTACTAAGAGGGGTAGTCATCTCTCTATTATATACTAGATATATTTAATGTTTACAATTTACTGCCATAAGCCATTTCTAATCTTAGTTTTTTTTCCCCCATTAGTGAATACAGTATAATGCTGCTATAAAATGTATGAGATATCTAAAAATAGAACATGAACTGTCATTTATCACACTAAAAATGTATTTATCCCATTTCATATTTCCTCTGCTCAGTGAACAGACATAAAACTTCAATGCTGCTTTTCTTCATCGGTGATCCATGTCTGCTCTCCCTCCTCTGAGTCACAGCACAGCAGATTGTGTTTCTCATCCTGATTCCTCCAACGCCCAGAACTGGCACACTTTGACTTGTATATATTGAAGCAGGGACTGACCATACTTTACTAGTAGCGAGAAACAGAGCGAGAGTGTGGCAGGACCAAAACCTCTTAAAAAAAGAGTAGGGTTCTAGAAGAATGTATTGCCCAAACTAAAATGTGCTTTAGGGCACAGAAAGGTAAATATAGAATGTTAAAAATCAGTGCCCAATGGAAATACAGACATCAATAAAAACCTGACAGGTGTTCTAATCCTTCTCCACTCTATAAAAAAAAAAAAAAAAAAAATGTTTGCCCTTATTTATACTATAAAGACTTCTGCTGTCCCTTACACAATCCAAAAAAGATGTATAAAGTTTATTTGATCACTAGATGGCAGCTGCACACCTATCTAAGAAGGACACTTTGCTGTCTGAAAACCAAGCTTTTCTTTCAAATCTACAATACAGAAGAGCTTTCTAAGAGCTCATTTACACCACATTTCCCACGTTCACTTTGCAGCCCCACATGTGCATATACAGGCATTTGTAATGCACTTGTGGTGTGTTTTCACTGCCTCTTTATAGTGCATTTTGTAGGCATTATTTATTTTACTCAGTTGCATATATATGCATTTGTGGTGCATTTATGTACATTTATGTGCAAAAAAACGCAGCAAGGATCATGAAAGCGCTGCAATGGTTGCAATGCAAAACATTCATTTTTCGTGCTCATGCATTTGAACCACGTTTAAAAATGCTTTTGACTGCATCCTCTGTAAAATGAGCCCTGCAAATGTTACTAAACCCACAACAGTAAAATCAGTCTGTATATGCAGTAAAGCATGCTTGTTATACTCACTTTGGAACCTAAGGGGTTTATCCTGTGCATTGTATAAAAAGGCTGTTTGATCCTGTCTTTTCTGATCCTCCCCTTCTTTCACTGTCCCCAATTAATCTCCTGGTAAGATAGAGGCTTTGAAGTCACTCTGCACATGCTTGGTGTGGTGTGTATTGCTTGAGAGTTTTTTTTGTTTCTTGGGAGGGTACATGTGATCAGAACAGGGCCAATAAGCACTGTCAAGACAGAGAGTCAGGGGTCCTTCAGCCTCTTAGGACGGTCAGAGGAGAATTAAAACTCATCCTACAAGCTTTAACCAAGCACTGATAAAAGTCATTGCTATATATTGCTGATGAAAAAAGGTATTTAGCAGTTTATATTTACTTAATTTAATTGCATTTCCAAGTTTTTTGTACTGTGGGCAGACAGATATA
This sequence comes from Pelophylax lessonae, assembly GCF_965119305.1. Lineage (NCBI taxonomy): Eukaryota > Metazoa > Chordata > Amphibia > Anura > Ranidae > Pelophylax > Pelophylax lessonae. The sequence goes on from NC_138776.1 coordinate 164,937,567, forward strand.
GTGAATGCAGGGTTCTGGGTGTAGTAAGACTTTAAAACAGACGGTGCATTCATGTCCTCACCTCTAAATTGCAAGAAGAACAAGGTGTTTACTCTTCATTGTAGGACCATGAAAATCACTCCTTTACACCCCTGGGACTAAATGTAGGCCCTGAAGAACTTAGTTACCCAAAGCCAGTGAAGGGTTCTGTATTGGAAGATGGATTTAAATGGAAGAGCACGGAACCCTGGCATTCCACGATCACAGATGGGGAATCTACATATACATTGGAGATCAAAATTAGAGAACAACCTACAATTTCCTAAATGTTAAGGTCACTGCTTAGTCATATTTGAAATGATCTAAGTTAAGTAAAAGAGCAGTTTTGTTAAAGCCTAACTCCACTTTTTTTGAGAAAAAAAACATCCCCCTCTGGGTGATCTATGTACATTACAAGGATTATAACAAACTTTGTTGCAGATTCCTACCTTTTGTTATTCTGGAGAAATTATTTTTTGTTCCTCTGTGCCTCTGTGTTGAGTGGGTCAAATGGGAGTGGTTACATAATTATCTATCAGCTGTGGCAGCTGCAGGACACTAATAAGGAAAGCTGCTGGACCTTCATCCCTTTAGATGTGTTCCTGTTGGGAGTATTTCAACAAAAATTTGATTTTTGTTGAAGGGGATGCCAGAAATCTGACTTGTATCTTAGTGCAGACTTCTGGGAAATATGGTGAGCCAATCACACAAGCAGGAAATTATGTTTCTGGGGTGTGGTCAGCACACTCCAGGTAGCCATATTGCGTTGCATTTTCAGAAAATGACAGTAGCTGCAGATTAAAAAGCAAAGATATTTTTTCGTTTCAATAATTTTTATTGAAATTTTACAAAAGAGTTGAACAGTCAATGTGGTAAAACAGATAACAGCTGGAACATTGAACAGTACAGAGCTTCATGTCAGAAGAAACTTTTCCACAACAGTGTGATTAAGACAATACAGTACAGTACCTCGATTACAAATCTTTACAGTGTACATATAGTGCCATAGTATAACAGGAGCACTTTTCAAGTCATCATAAGTGGAACGCAAAAGGAAGTTGAGCCAAATATAGCATTATTCAAAGAACGGAAGTGTAATATTTACTACCTGTCCAGGAGGACCAGTGTAGGGTAAACCGGGCCCCCTGGGACAGAGAAAAGGCGTGTGCTTTCTCCATGGAGAAGTGGGAATTGACCAAACGGATGACTTCCAGATGGGAAGGAGGGTCAGATTGTTTCCAATGCCTAGCTATAGTGGACCTAGCTGCAATCAGGACATGGGTATAAACTATGCGCATGTCATGGGGTATATCGTCTATGTCTAAAGAGAGAAGAGCCATGGCGGGGTTGGCGGGTTTCAGGATACCCGTAACCGTGGAAAGGATCTCGAACATCCGTCTCCAGAAACCTGTGTGGCCTTTACGGGACCAGAAAATGTGGTAAATATTGCCAACTTGGCCGCAGCCTCGCCAACATAAGGGATCTGATTGTCTGTAGAATTTAGACAGGCGGTACGGTGTTAGGTACCATCTAGTGAGAATTTTTTGGGATTGTTCCCAATGGGGCACGCATTTGGAGACCCTGTAAACGCTGTGTATGGCAGCTTGCCATTGGGTGTCAGAGAAGGAGTTTCGCAAATCCTCTTCCCATGCTGTCATTTGAGTAATTTTGCTGAAGGACATTTTATTATGGAGATGATTATAGAACAGGGAAATGCCTTTGGCTTAAAAGCAAAGATATTTTTTAATAACATTCAATTACAATATGATTTGTGTCGAAATTGTATACACTATATTGTTTTTTCTTTATTTGATATTTTTTTCATCAAGAAAGTGGAGTTACCCTTTAACCACTTTACCACAGGATTTTGCTGTCTTACGTCCAGGCCAATTTTTGCGATTCGGCACTGTGCGAATTTAACTGACAATTGCGCGGTCGTACGACGCCGTACCCAAACTAAATTTATGTCCTTTTTTCCCCACAAACAGAGCTTTCTGTTGGTGGTATTTGATCACCTGTGCGATTTTGACTTTTTGCACTATAAACAAAACAAAGTGTAAATTTTGAAAAAATAACAATATTTTTCAAATTTTTTTTATATGAAATCCCCCCCCCCCCCCAAAAATGTAAAAATCAAAATTTTTTTAAATGTTTGGCCAATTTGTTTTCTGCTACCTATTTTTGGTAAAAAAAATCACAATAAGCGTATTTTGATTGGTTTGCGCAAAAGTTATTGCGTTTACTAACTAAGGGAAAGATTTTTGTCATTTTTGCTGTTTTTTTTTAAACGAGTAATGGCGGCGATCTGCGATTTTTTTTGCGGGACTGCGACATTGCAGCGGACAGATCGGACCCTTGACTGCCATTTTTGACACTTTTGGGGGCACCAGTGACATTACTACAGTAATCAGTGCTATAAATTTGCACTGTTACTGTAAAAATGACACTGGCAGGGAAGGGGTTAATTTTATTGGAGAGGGAGGGGTTAATGTATGCCTGGTGCTTACTAACGTGTGTGGGGGAAGGTGACTGAGTGACACAGGGACAGATCGCAGGTTCAGCTATGCTGAACCCTGTAATCTGTCACTGTCTGTCACTTAGGAGATCCGCCCGCTTTGTTTACACAAGCGGGCGGATCTCCGGACTCGATTCCCCGACGATACAGCGGGAACGAGCCTCCGGTGGCGCGCGTGCGCCGCCCACAAGGGGAGGAGTCCAGCGTCATAGGTCTACGTCGCTGGACAGGAACTAACCACTTTGCCACAGCAGAGCTCCAGTGAGCAGTCGGCAAGTGGTTAAGCACATTTTATGAGTTACATATATTTTGAAGCACAGAATAAAAAACTTCAATGAGATTTAAGAAAGAACATTAATCAACATTAGAGAATACTTTCAGATACCTCCCAGTTATTGGTGGTAATCTGGCACCTTGTGCTAATTACTTTAATTATCTGAAAAACCTTGTTTAAATGGCAGCCTAACTTTCCAGTTTTCACTGACTTTGCAAGATGGTGAGCCGTTCTAAAGTGACTGAAACCCTCTGACAGCAGGTTGTCCAGATGAAGGCCAAAGGGATGACCCTTTCAGCCAAAGCAAGAGAAGTTTGTTGTTCCAAATCTGTGACTTCTAGAATATTGCATCTCTACAATGTCACAAACTCATTCAAGTCCCTCAAGAAGATTGGCGGTCCACAAAAGACAAATGCAATAGAGGACAGGATAATGCGGAGAATCTCAGTGGGCAATTGGTTCAACACTGCAGCTGCGATCAGGGCCGCTGATAGGGGGGGACCACCAGCCCTCTTGTAGGGGGCCCGAGCACACATGGGGGGCCCACACAGGGAGGGGGATTAGTGATGGACAACAAATACAGAAATCTTCCTCCAGCACCTAAATCTGATCTCTGTCCCTCTCTCTGCTATCAGCTTTTATCTGCTGAGAAAGAGACAGTTGTCCCTCACTAATCCCCCTCCCTGTGTGGGCCCCCCTCCCAGCACTGGCTCTAATGTTATCTCTGCTCAGGAGTTTATTTGTAACTTTGTTTCTCTTCCTCTGTCTCTCTGATCACTGAGCTCCAACTGCCCAGCCTGCATATTTTTCTCATCTCAATCAGGAATTATGTGAGTTATGTTATATTTGTGTCTGCTAATAGTGATTTTGTTGTAATTTTAGCTAAATATATCTTTAATATTTTCTTGGGGGGGCCCTGCCAGGTAGTCAATACGGGGCCCCACGATTTCTAACAGCAGCCCTAGCTGCGATTGCTCATCAATTCAGTGCTGAACAGAGCAAGGATCTGTTTTGTCATACAGTGTCTCGTCGTTTAGGAGAATTTGGACTGAAAGCCGACTCTGCAATGACCAAAAATCTCATTAGCAGATAGAATAAAAAGTCTTGACTAACCTTTGAGGAGCATGTCGCGTGGACAGATGAGAACTGGTCCAAAGTTCACTTTAGTGATGAAAGCAAGTTTAATTTATTTTAGTCCGATGGGAACCATTGTGTTCATCGTCAAACACGGAAAGACTGAACCCAAAGTGTGTAAAGAAGTCAGTGAAAGGTGGAGGGGGAAGCATCATGGTTTGGGGGATGTTTTCTGCAGCACGAGTTGGGCCTCTTATACAGCTACATGGTCGAGGGAATACAAATATTTATTAGAACCTTCTTTGAAAACATGCGGTTTGTTCCCTGTGTTCATCACCCAATTAGCCAGCAATTTTCATGCACGACGATGCCCCGTCACACAGAAAAATGGTTAAAGCAGTTCCTTGAAGCTGAAAACATTGAAATACTGAAATGGCTAGCCCAGAGTCCTAATCTAAACCCAGTATAAAACCTCTGGGAAATCCTTGGCGACAAAGTTATGGCCAAGAAACCCACTACAGTCACCGTACTGTGGAAGAGACTGGAAGAAGAGTGGAACAAAACCATACCAGAGCAGTGTGAGAGACTAGTGATGTCCTGTGGTCATTCAAATCAAGGGCCTGAACACTTCCTACTAATTGTTGGTTGTTGTAACCTTCAGAAATTTTAGTTGTAACCTTGCTACAGTCATTGCTGTTCTCTAATTTTGATCATTGTGTTTTCTACAAAATAAAGATTTTTTTTTGATGAATTGCCTTGGTTGATAAACACATTAGCATGGTATCGCCACAACACAAATTCCATCAAATGTTGGGCCATGAAGATTACATTGTTTCTGAAAAAAAATCAAGTTTTTATGAATTGTTCTTTAATTTTCATCTCCAATGTATATTTTGTACACCCCCAAATTACTCAGCTGTAAGCCTTCATATAACTAAAGCTCTTCATGTAACCGTTAACAAAAATAACGAGTGGTTTTCTCTTTGGTGCCTCTTTTTGCCCAATATAACAATTTAAACAGATTATTAGTCAATGTATGGAATCATTTTGAATTCATTTATAATATATATAAGTACGGTATATATATAATATATATATATATATATATATATATATATATATATATATATATATATATATATATAAATGAAGAAGTAATGCTACATAATATTTTACAGGTGATTGGCTTGTACAGCACAGGAGAAAACAACAATCACGTGTTGGATTTAAATAGAGGACTTGTCAGTCTATTCCAGTTTCAGTCTCAACCTGGGAACCATTCAGAGGTAATATTACAGTTTAATGTACCTTGCTATGGTACCCTAAAGTGAAAATAAACTCACATGTGTTTTTATAAAATAAAATAATTGAAGTATGTTTAAATATAAGTAGAATGAACCTTCTGTCTCTCTCTTCCTTTTTTTTCTTCTCTACAAGCTTTTCTCTTCTGTTCTCAGAATTCCTCTCTGCGAAAGAAAAAAAAAACAGAGCCATGGTATACTTTATAATTTTAGAAGAATTAATGTTAACAATTGAGATTCGTGTCACTTTAATGGAGATATCTCTAGAAATAATCAATGTCCAAAACATTGATAACGTTTATCTTCTCTCACTTTTTCTGTATTTAGCCTGTTCAGCTTCAGGTGCTATTTGTCGTATTGTTTTTAGGATGTGTCGTTTTTTTGTTTTTTTTTAACAAAACCCACAACAGTAAAATCAGTGTGTAATTGTAGTAAAGCATGAGTATTAAACTCACTGTGGAACCTAAGGGTTAATCCTCTGCATTGTGTAAAAAGGCTGTTTGATCCTGTCTTCTTCTCCTGATAGAACACCTTGGGGGCATTCTGCACTTGCTCAGTTTGGTGTGTATTGCTAGAGAGTTTTTTTTTTTAATGGGGGGGGTGCATGTGATCAGCACAGAGCCAATCAGCACTGTCCAGACAGGGGTTCAGGGGTCCTGCAGCCTCATAAAACAGTCAGAGGAGAATGATAACTCCTCCTGCAAGCTTTAACCAGACACTGATAGAAATCACAAGACTGCTATATACTGCTGATGAGAAAAGGTATTTAGCAGTTTATATTTACTAAAATAATTGCCTTTCCATATTTTGTGTATTGTTAGAGACCAGATATAGTGAATGCAGAGTCCTGGGTTTAATAACATGTTAAAACAGAAGGTTCATACAAGTCCTCACCTCTAAATTTCAAAAAGAACAAGGTCAGCTGATACAAGTGGCTTTGATTTCCGACTCTCCAAGTGCATATAATAGTAAGGACTTGCAGACTACTTTCCAAAGACTCTTGGACGTACATCTCATGGATCAGAATATTCAGGGGTATGAGAGATGATTACGGCCCTACACACCTACACAGGTTGAACTGGATGGACTATTGTCTTTATTCAACCTCAACTACTATGTAACTATGTAACTATGTGTTTACTCTTCATTGTAGGATAGCAGACATAACCATGCAAATCATTCCTTTACACCTCTGTGATTAAATCTACATCTTGAACAACTTATTTACCCAAGGCCAGTGAAGGGTTCTGTATTGGAATAATTATTTATTTGGGGGGAGGGTGCATGTGATCAGCACAGGGCCAATCAGCACTGTCAAGACAAAGGGCCAGGCAAAAAATCGCACAGGTGATCAAATGCCACCAAAACAAAGCTTTATTTGTGGGAAAAAGGACATCAATTTTATTTTGGTACAGCGTCGCACGACCGTGCAATTGTCAGTTAAAGTAACAGTGCCGAATCGCAAAAAATGGCCTGGTTATTAAGGGGGTAAAACCTTCCGGTCCAGAAGTGGTTAAACAAATCACTGCATTGAGTATGCAGGTTTCTATCTACCCATTGGCTTGATGCATTAAAGTTCACAAAAAAGGCCAATATTTCCTCGTGTCGTTTTTGTTTCACTTTGCATACTAAAAAGCTTCTGATATTCTTACATTGGGAAAGGACAATTTTCATGGGAGGATCATTGATAGATAAGTAGAGGAAGTACAGAGTTTCAAATGAGCACTGCACTGCAGTATTTCCTGAGCTGTCCAGTGCTGAACCAATGTTCCTACAGGATTGCCAATGAATGTCTATTTTCAATTTTTTTTTTCTAGCTGTTAAGGCCTCATGTACACTGGAACTTTTTACGTCTGCTTCGGGACGTCAGGCATTTTTTAAATTTCTGCCTCTAAACGCATTGCATGTTACCTAGGTGTCGGACAAAAAACAAGGGGTAGTACATGTCATGTTTTTTATTCTTTTGTAATAAAATGAATATATTTTTTATACATACCTGTATATGAGTGTTGTATTTGTATTCCTGCAACCACCAGTTATGCCGGTATAGTCCCGCTTTCTTGGGTCCTCTCTTGGCCCCTACTACCCCTTGTTTTTTGTCCTAGTTTATTGGGGATGATGGCATACATTTCACGGTATCAATTTTTTTGTTACCTAGGTGTCCATGCATACATAGGCTTTTAGCAATGTTTAGTGGCAGGACTTTTAGACAGGGAAAAAAAAAACTCACTGCCAGTGTGTCCAGGAGCAGCAGAATTTTGGCAGAAAAAAACGCTTGACAGTACTAAAAGCTGCTAAACCCATTTAGCACTTGAGCATTAATTCATTTCAATGGTCACAATTAATTATTTATTCTGGACAATGAAATTAATTTACAACCAAGAGCTTGATGTCCTCTTTAAAAGCTCCTAAAAGTTTGTAAAAACTTTAGACAACTTTTTACAAGTGCAAGCATTTTTTCTGCAAAAATGTTGCTGGCTTCTAGGAGATTAAGGGTCCTTACACACGGGGCGGTCCGTATTTTCCTCCGTTTAGGCACTTTTTTTTTTTAAACGGACACGGATGACACTTTGGAGTGTCCGTTCCATAAGTCCGTTTATCATCCCATCCATTTGCAGATGATAAATGGAGATAATGTATGTCAATGGGATTGCGGATGTCAGAGGATGACACCGCTGACATCCGTTTTTGCGTCCATTCTGTTTTTTAAACGGAGGAAAAATAGGGTTCTCTTCCGCTCCAAAATACGGAACTGATCGGAAAGGACGCAAATCGGATGTCAGCGGATGGTCATCCGCTGACATCCACAATCCCATTGACATACATTATCTCCGTTTATCATCCGCAAACGGATGGGATGAAAAACGGACATACCGACCGCCCGTGTGAAAGGACCCTTAAAGTGGTTGTAAATGTAAATTTAAAAAAAACAAACACCTCTATACTTACCTGCTCTGTGGAATAAAATTGCACAGAGAAGGCCCAAACCTCCTCTTCTCTTGTCCCCCTGCTGGCGCTTCTGGATTCTCCTTCCTGTCCAGTGCCCCAATGGGAGGCGGCTTCCCTCTCCCCAGGACTCAGCCCCGCCCTCCACTTCCTTGTCACTAACTTTGATTGACAGCAGTGGGAGCCAATATTTCCTGGTTCCCCAGCAAAGCCAGTGAGACCCAGAAGTGAGAGAGGAGAAAAGTTGCAGATGTGCATGGCCCTTGATCAAATGAAGGGCTCAGGTAAGTAAACGGGGAGGTGAGGGGGGATACTGATGCCTAAACATTTTTTACCTGAATGCAAGGAATGCAGTCAGGTTAAAAAATGTTTAGGCTTTAGAACCACTGTAACCACTTCCGGACGGCCCACCGCATATATACTGCCGCAGGGCGGCCCGGCTGTGTAAAATCACATACATGTACGTAATTTTGTGCACGGGTCTGCGGGGGTGCGCTTTCCCTCATTTTGATCTTCCCCTCTGATCTACAGTGACTGCACTTCCAAGTGCACTTGCCGTGCAAAGTGTATTTGCCTTTAGTAAATCAACCCCAATGTATAGGATGGAGTATGGGCCACCCCAGATCTATATATAACAGTGTAATTGTGGCTAGGCTATGGACATTTAAGTATTTACATTTTCCTAAAAAGCATCAAGTATGCTTTAAAACATACCCTTACTGACCTCTGTAGCTGCAGGCATGTGGAGCAATGAATTCGTAAATTCACTCCATAAGAGCTGAAGCTGTTCTGAGTCATATTTAGTTACAGGTAGGTCTTTGTTTCCAGTGTGACATGTTGCTAGGTATATTTGTAGCAGGAATTTCTTAATGTATCCTGTTCTTTGTAAACAGGAGGTAGATGAGTACATGAATGCCATGACCATGTGTACATTTCATTTCAAAAAGAACGTTTCTTATACTGCTAATTATGATCATCTTTATATGTGTACTTTTTCAGGAAGATGCTTTAGGAAAGTGTCAAGTAACTTATAGAGTTACTAAAGACTTCATCTACAAGACGAAAGATCTAAGCAGCTGTATAAGATCACCATTTGGCTACGAGGCAGATCACAAGGTAAGCAGTTGCCTATTACATATATTAGAAACATGTTTAGCCCTTTATTTCAGAACATTTTGTAATATTGCACGGACACAAATAAAAGCACCCATACCCAGAATCAACTAACTGCTTTGAGGAATTTTCCTTTGTCCTCAACTAGGTTATTGGTAAGCCACTGATGCAAGAAACTCTAAGGACTGATAAATGGTATAGGGATCTATCACTGTGCATTACTTTATACATTAATGTGCACTGGGCTACGCAGGTACCACAATGGATCAAAAAATGCACACAACCTTATCTAGCATTACAACTAGTGTTGAGCGAACACGGACTGTATTATTCGTGTTCGTACCGAATAATTGGATTTTTTGTACCCGAACACGGACACGGACACTTTACTGTATGTTCGGGTAAAAATCCGTGTTCGGTCGTTTTATTTCCGGGTTTTGCATGCTTTGGCGCTCTTTTCATGGCGGGCTTTCAACAGCCAATCAACAATCGTTTAACTGGTGTGCCTTAAGCCATCCCAGCCATGCCTGCAAATGTCTCAGTAGCTGTGATTGGCCGTCTGAAGCATGTGACCAAGTCTTTATAAGTTTGAGGCAGCCGCAGCGGCGTCATTATGCTGCTTAGATTCAGGGACAGAGCACACATCAACGTGCTGGCTGCTGATTAGGGAAAGATAGGCAGGAAAAAACCATTTGTGTCCGGATAGAATTGAGGGACAGGTCGGAGTGTTTAGGCAGGGCGAGTTGTAGGCATTTTAGGGATAGAGTCTGCTGAATTATAGGGTCAGTGTCTTCTACAAACTACAATCGATATTGCTGTGTGGGGGGTGGGGTCTGCACTCAATCCTGATCTACGATCTCTTCTCAATCCTGTTAGGGACAGAGTCTGCTGAATTTTAGGGAAACTGTGTTCTACAAACTACAATCGATATTGCTGTGTGGTGTGGGATTGGAGATAGGCAGGTGTCAGTGATCCACATCCATTTTTCTGTGTGTGAGCTGCAGTGAACACAATCTTTTTGGGCTGCAGTGAACACAATCTTTTTGGGCTGCAGTGAACACAATCTTTTTGGGCTGCAGTGAACACAATCTTTTTGGGGTGCAGTGAACAAAATCTTTTTGGGGTGCAGTGAACACAATCCTTTTTGGTGTGCAGTGAACACAATCTTTGTGGGGTGCAGTGAACAAAATCCTTTGTGGGGTGCAGTGAACACAATCTTTTTGGGGTGCAGTGAACAAAATCCTTTTTGGGGTGCAGTGAACAACATCCTTTTTGGGGTGCAGTGAACACAATCTTTTTGGGGTGCAGTGAACAAAATCCTTTGTGGGGTGCAGTGAACACAATCTTTTTGGGGTGCAGTGAACACAATCTTTTTGGGGTGGAGTGAACAACATCCTTTTTGGGGTGCAGTGAACAACATCCTTTTTGGGGTGCAGTGAACAAAATCATTTTTGGGGTGCAGTGAACACAATCTTTTTGGGGTGCAGTGAACACAATCTTTGTGGGGTGCAGTGAACACAATCTTTTTGGGGTGGAGTGAACAACATCCTTTTTGGGGTGCAGTGAACAACATCCTTTTTGGGGTGCAGTGAACACAATCTTTTTGGGGTGCAGTGAACACAATCTTTGTGGGGTACAGTGAACAGAATCTTTGTGGGGTGCAGTGAACACAATCTTTGGGGGGTACAGTGAACACAATCTTTGTGAGGTGCAGTGAACACAATCTTTGTGGGGTGCAGTGAACACAATCATTGTGGGGTGCAGTGAACTCAATCTTTGTGGGGTACAGTGAACACAATCTCATACTTCTGAAGGTTTGAGGGTGCTGCCTGTTCCATACTCCCCCTACTCCTCATCTAGCCTTTTAGGGGTACAAACAATAGTAATTGGGGCCTAGTGTGGTTGTGTACGTGTGATATACATACACTTTTTTGGGATCATATTTTCTATTCCGCTATTTAATCAAAAACCTTTGGGGATCAGTTAAATTGGGGGATAGTCTGTGTTGGTACGTGTGAGAGAGATCCACCTTTCCAAGTTGTTGGGGTTCATCTCATACTTCTGAAGGTTTGAGGGTGCTGCCTGTTCCATACTCCCCCTACTCCTAGCCTTTTAGGGGTACAAACAATAGTAATTGGGGCCTAGTGTGGTTGTGTACGTGTGATATACATACACTTTTTTGGGATCATATTTTCTATTCCGCTATTTAATCAAAAACCTTTGGGGATCAGTTAAATTGGGGGATAGTCTGTGTTGGTACGTGTGAGAGAGATCCACCTTTCCAAGTTGTTGGGGTTCATCTCATACTTCTGAAGGTTTGAGGGTGCTGCCTGTTCCATACTCCCCCTACTCCTAGCCTTTTAGGGGTACAAACAATAGTAATTGGGGCCTAGTGTGGTTGTGTACGTGTGATATACATACACTTTTTTGGGATCATATTTTCTATTCCGCTATTTAATCAAAAACCTTTGGGGATCAGTTAAATTGGGGGATAGTCTGTGTTGGTACGTGTGAGAGAGATCCACCTTTCCAAGTTGTTGGGGTTCATCTCATACTTCTGAAGGTTTGAGGGTGCTGCCTGTTCCATACTCCCCCTACTCCTAGCCTTTTAGGGGTACAAACAATAGTAATTGGGGCCTAGTGTGGTTGTGTACGTGTGATATACATACACTTTTTTGGGATCATATTTTCTATTCCGCTATTTAATCAAAAACCTTTGGGGATCAGTTAAATTGGGGGATAGTCTGTGTTGGTACGTGTGAGAGAGATCCACCTTTCCAAGTTGTTGGGGTTCATCTCATACTTCTGAAGGTTTGAGGGTGCTGCCTGTTCCATACTCCCCCTACTCCTCATCTAGCCTTTTAGGGGTACAAACAATAGTAATTGGGGCCTAGTGTGGTTGTGTACGTGTGATATACATACACTTTTTTTGGATCATATTTTCTATTCCGCTATTCAATAAAAACCTTTCTAGGGCAAGATCTTAAATTACAGAAATATGAGGAGACCGTCAAATAAGGGCCGTGGCCTGGGTCGTGGTGCTGCTGGTAGAGCTCCTGTTGCAAGGAGAGGACATGGTCGATCTGTGCCAGCTACACGCACAAGTGAAACACCTTCCTCAAGTGTGAGTAGGCGACAGAACCTGCATCAGTATTTGGTAGGGCATCAAACGCCCCTAGAAGTGATGAGGCCAGAACAAGTTGAGGCGATAGTAGATTGGTTTGCTGCTGACAGTGCCTCCAGTTCCTTCACATTGTCTCCCACCCAGTCTACTGCAGAAAGGTCAGAGTTGGCACCTGCAGCCAATGTCCAACCGTCTTTCACCTCACCCCCTTGCAAATCAGGCCAGCAGTCTGAGCCCCAAGCCATACAGCAGTCTCTTATTCTTTTTGAGGACTCTGTCAGCAGGGTTTCCCAGGGCCATCCACCTAGCCCTGCCCCAGAAGTGGAAGAGATTGAGTGCAGCGATGCCCAACCACTTATTTCTCAAGATGAGTACATGCAAGGATCATCGCAGCACGTCTCCGATGATGACGAAACGCAGGTGCCAACTGCTGCGGCGTTCAGCATTGTGGAGACCGACAAGGAGGGCAGGGGTGAAGACTGGGTGGAAGATGATGTGGAGGACGATGAGGTCCTCGACCCCACATGGAATGAACGTCATGCAGGTGACCTGAGTAGTTTGGAGGAAGAGGCGGTGGTCGCACAGAGCCACCAGCACAGCAGAAGAGGGAGCAGGGTGCAGAAGCGGAGCGGCCGTGCCCTAGACACTATGCCCGCTACTGCCCAACGCAGCAAGGGAACGAGCGCACCAAAGTCAGCTCAAAGGAGTTCTCTAGCGTGGAAGTTCTTTAGAAAATGTGCTGATGACAGGACACGAGTGGTTTGCACCCTGTGCAATCAGAGCTTGAAGCGAGGCATGAACCTTCTCAACCTGAGCACAACCTGCATGATCAGGCATCTAAGTGCAAAGCACGAGCTGCAGTGGAGTACACACCTTCAAAACCAAGAAACGTCTCTGGCTCATCCTGCTTCCTCTTCTGCTGCAGTCTCGGCCGCTCCAGCCACATCTGTAGTGATACCGGCACCTGCCACCCCGCAAACAGACGATCTGTCAGCAACACCACCACCTGGGTCACCAACAACCATCTCCACAATGTCCCGTGGAAGCGTTCAGCTTTCCATCTCCCAAACACTTGAGAGGAAGAGGAAGTACCCCCCTACCCACCCGCGATCCCTGGCCCTGAATGCCAGCATTTCAAAATTATTGGCCTTTGAAATGCTGTCATTCCGTCTGGTGGAGATGCACAGTTTTAAAAACCTTATGTCGGTGGCTGTCCCACAGTACGTCGTGCCCAGCCGCCACTACTTTTCCAGGCAAGCCATCCCTTCCCTGCACAACCAAGTGGGGGAAAATATCAGGTGTGCACTGCGCAACGCCATCTGTGCCAAGGTCCACCTAACTACGGATACGTGGACCAGTAAGCACGGTCAGGGGCGTTATATCTCCCTAACGGCACACTGGGTAAATGCAGTGGCGGATGGGCCTGAGGCGGATAGCAATTTGGCGCATGTCCTTCCACCACCGAGGATTGCAGGGCGCTTCAGTTTGCCTCCTGTTCGTAACTCCTCCTACTCCGCTTCCTCATCCTCTACCGCCTCCTCATCCGGACAGCGTAACACCTTCACCACCAACTTCAGCACGGCCAGGGGTAAACGACAGCAGGCAGTTTTACAACTTGCCTGTTTGGGGGACAAACCACACACCGCGCAGGAGTTGTGGAGGAGCATGGAACAGCAGACAAATGAGTGGTTGCTGCCAGCGAGCCTCAAGCCCGGCCTGGTGGTGTGTGATAACGGGCGAAATCTCATAGCAGCTCTGGGCCTAGCCGGTTTGACGCACATCCCTTGCCTGGCGCATGTGCTGAATTTGGTGGTGCAGAGGTTCCTTAAAAACTACCCCGATATGTCAGAGCTGCTGCAGAAAGTGCGGGCCGTTTGTGCGCACTTTCGGCGTTCTCACCCTGCTGCTGCTCGCCTGGCAGCGCTGCAGCGTAACTTCGGCCTTCCCGCTCACCGCCTCATATGTGACGTGCCCACAAGGTGGAACTCCACCTTGCACATGCTGGAAAGACTGTGCGAGCAGCAGCAGGCCATAGTGGAGTTTCAGCTGCAGCACGCACGCGTGAGTCGCTCTGCGGAACAGCACCACTTCACCACCAATAACTGGGCCTCCATGCGAGACCTGTGTGCCTTGTTGCGCTGTTTTGAGTACTCCACCAACATGGCCAGTGGCAATGACGCCGTTCTCAGCTTAACTATCCCACTTCTATGCCTCCTTGAAAAAACAATTCGGGCGATGATGGAAGAGGATGTGGCACAGGATGAGGAGGAGGAGGAGGATGAAGAGGTAACATTTCCAAGGCTTTCAGGGCAGTCATTCGCAAGGGGCTCCGAGGGTGGGTTCCTGCACACGCAAACGCCAGGGACGCAATTGTCCAGCAGGGGCACAGTTCTGGAGGATGAGGAGGATGAGGAGGAGGAGGAGCTGGAGGAGGAGATGGAACCATGTTCACAGCAGGGTGGCACCCAGGCCAGCTCATGGCCATCACTGGTGCGTGGCTGGGGGGATACAGAGGACACGGACGATACACCTCCCACAGAGGACAGCCTTTCGTCGCCTCTGGGCAGCCTGGCACACATGAGCGATTACATGCTGCAGTGTCTCCACAACGACCGCCGAGTTGCCCACATTCTAACTTGTGCTGATTACTGGGTGGCCACGCTGCTGGATCCCCGTTACAAGGACAACGTACCGTCCTTAATTCACTCACTGGAGCGCGATCGCAAGATGCGCGAGTACAAGCGCACGCTGGTAGACGCCATGCTGCTGGCATTCCCATCTGACAGCGGGGCCACAGTGGAAGCACAAGGCAGAGGAGGAGGAGGAGGAGGTCGCCAACGCAACCAGGGCACCGCCAGCACCTCAGAAGGCAGGGTTAGCATGGCCGAAATGTGGAAAAGCTTTGTCAGCACGCCACAACAAACAGCAGCACCAGCAGCTCAGATGGAACGTCTTAGCAGGAGGCAGCATTTTACCAACATGGTGGAGCAGTATGTGTGCACACGCCTACATGTAGTGAATGACGGGTCTGCCCCCTTCAACTTCTGGGTCTCCAAATTGGGCACATGGCCTGAGCTTGCCCTTTACGCCTTGGAGGTGCTGGCGTGCCCTGCAGCCAGTGTATTATCTGAACGGGTATTTAGCACGGCTGGGGGCGTTATAACAGACAAGCGCAGCCGCCTGTCCAGAGACAATGTGGACAAGCTCACGTTCATTAAAATGAACCAGGCATGGATCCCACGGGACTTTTCCGTACCTTATGCAGAATAGCAATGGATACCGACCTTACCCACCCATTGTTCCATTTTTGCTCTTTCTCACTCTTTTGGGGTGTACCCTCATTTAAAATTTTTGAAAAGAAGCAGTGTTGGCTACCTCGTCCTCCTCCTCAGGGCCAGATTAATGTAGGGGCTATTGGAGCTGCAGCTCCAGGCCCCTACCTTTTATATAGGCCCCGGGTTGGCCATATTCACTGTTACCGCTCTTCTGTCACTTGTAAACACAGAAGTCTGGCTTCTATGCTCGCTTCCCCAGGCAGCACCCTCAGAACCTCCCCACACAGCATGAAGGCCGGACAAGGAGGGACAGTTGGCGATGCATGGATGTGTTTATGGGCTTCAGAGACAGCATCCCATGTTGAATTAGGCATGCATGGCTGCACCCTTCCTCCTCTGGGTGCATGGCAAGGCACGGCCCTTAAGGCCCTTCAAAATCCTCAGCACCAAGCCCATGATGCTGTTAATCCGGCCCTGGTCCTCCTCCACCGCCGCTTCCACCTACACCGCCCATAGGTGTGCGCAGCCTATTGCATTAAGGTGTGCACCCCAAAGTTGAAATACACATGCATGTGTTTGCCAGCAGGGAGAGTAATGTATCGGGGCCATGTACCTGTAGGCAAGGAGAAATAGAGCAGAGCAGGTCCCAGGGAGATCTTTCCCATCTCCTCACTGGCAATGCTATGTGCCCTAGGTGATTAGGGTGTGCCCAGGCACACCCAGCACACCCTGTGCGCACGCCTATGTCACCGCCACATCCACCACCACCTCAACCTCCCTCCTACTCCATATGGGCCTCGTCCTTCAGAGATGAAGAAGAACATTGTTTTATTTTTCTGTTTTTTTTTTGTTGTTTTAAGTTATTTCCCTATCCACATTTGTTTGCAGAGCACTTGCCATGCTCTTAATTACGTTTTGCTGCCATTTGCAGCACTCTAGCCCTTTCCTTTGGTGTTTTAGAGCCATTTTAGTGCCTTAAAGTTCGGGTCCCCATTGACTTCAATGGGGTTCGGTGTCCGGGAAAAGTTCGGTAAAAGTCCGGGACACGGACCCGGACTTTTTTTTAAAGTTCGGCCGAACCCGTCGAACACGGACATCTAGGTGTTCGCTCAACCCTAATTACAACACACCACAACACACAGTGAGAAGATTTAATAAAACTGGTGTGCACAGAATCTGGTGCAGCTGTCCAAAGCAGCCAATCAGCTTCTAACTTCAGCTTTGTTCAGTTAAAGTGATTGTAAAAGCTCACCTTGTAAAACTACCCATTCAATTTAAAATAGAAATGAAAGACAAAACATTTTTGTATAGAAATAAAAAATATTACAAATACCTGTGAGTAAGTGATCACATTCCCTCTGTTCTCAGCTGCATAAGAGCTGGGGGGAGGAAAAGCAGCAGTACACTGAGCTTCCCAGTGAATGGCTGTGCAGTGGGGGCGTGTAAGGACAAGTCCGATCATTGGAAAAGAGGAGGCTGAGTTTCCAGAAAAGCTAAAGAACTGACCACAATGTGCTCTCCTGCTTAGTGTTGTCAATTTTTAGGAGTAAATCAGAGGGACTGACAGTAACACCAGGGATTTCACATAAAGGAAGCAATACAAAGAGAACAGGAGACTTTCTCATACAAGTACATGGTATAGCAGGCACATATCAGGAATATGAAGTGTTGGAAAAACGCTCCAAGCTTTGACAATAACACCTAGAAGCTGATTGGTTACTATGCACGGCTGCACCAGATTCTGTGTGCACCAGTGTTAGTAACCTCATCCCAGTGTCTCTCTCCCTCCCCTCTCTCTCTCTCTCTCTCTCCCCCCTCTCTCTCTCTCTCCCTCCCCCTCTCTCTCCCTCACCCCCCTCTCTCTCTCTCCCTCCCCCCTCTCTCTCCCCCCTCTCTCTCCCTTACCCCCTCTCTCTCCCTCACCACCTCTCTCTCTCTCTCTCCCTCACCCCCCTCTCTCTCTACCTCCTCTATCTCTCTCTACCTCCTCTATCTCTCTCTCCCCCTCTCTCTCCCTCCCCCTCTCTCTCTCCCTCCCCCTCTCTCTCCCCCCTCTCTCTCTCTCCCTCCCCCTCTCTCTCCCCCCTCTCTCTCTCTCCCTCCCCCCTCTCTCTCTCTCTCCCTCCCCCCCTCTCTCTCTCTCCCTCCCCCTCTCTCTCTCCCTCCCCCTCTCTCTCCCCCATCTCTCCTCTTCCATCTCTCTCTCTCCCCCATTCTCTCTCCCTCACCCCCTCTTTCTCTCGCTCACCCCATCTCCCCCCCTCTCTCCCCCCCCTCACTCTCTCCCCCCCCCACATCCCTGGCTTTGTGGATGTGGCGGTCTGCAGGGGATGATGGGGGATTTACAGAATCTGCAAACCGCCTTTATAACAAGGGGGCTTTCCCCGTTAAGTGAAAGAGTAGAGGTACATACTACCACTTTGACCTCTATTCACTAACTTGCAAGGTTCTGCTGGTATGTGTTATCCCACATACTTGTGTTCAAGACTGGTCATCCACATGCTGTTGGTTCAATTAGCTACAGTATCTCACAAAAGTCAGTACATCCCTCTTATTTTTGTAACTATTGTATTATATTTTTCATGTGACAACACTGAAGAAATTATACTTTGCTAGAATGTAAAGTAGTGAGTGTACAGCTTGTATAACTTGCTGTCCCCTTAAAATAACTCAACACACAGCCATTAATGTCTAAACCGCTGGCAACAAAAGTGAGTACACCCCTAAGTGAAAATGTTCAAATTGGGCCCAATTAGCCATTTTTCCTCCCGATGTCATGTGACTCGTTAGTGTTACAAGGTTTCAGGTGTGAATGGGGAGCAGGTGTGTTAAATTTGGTGTTATCGCTCTCACTCTCTCATACTGGTCACTGGAAGTTCAACATGGCACCTCATGGCAAATAACTCTCTGAGAATCTGAAAAAAAGAATTGCTGCTCTACATAAAGATGGCCTAGGCTATAGGAAGATTACCAAGACCCTAAAACCGAACTGCAGCACAGTGGCCAAGACTATACAGTGGTTTTACAGGACAGGTTCCACTCAAAACAGGCCTCGGCATGCTCGAGCAAAGAAGTTGAGTGCACGTGCAGTTTGTCTTTGAGAAATAGATGTATGAGTGCTGCCAGCATTGCTGCAGAGGTTGAAGGGGTGGGGGATCGGCCTGACAGTGCTCAGACCATACGCCGCACACTGCATCAAATTGGTCTGCATGGCTGTCATCCCAGAAGGAAGCCTCTTCTAAAGATGATGCACAAGAAAGCCTGCAAACAGTTTGCTGAAGACAAGCAGACAAAGGACATGGATTACTGGAACCATGTCCTGTGGTCTTATGAGATCAAGATAAACTTTTTTGGTTCAGATGGTGTCAACCGTGTGTGGCGGCAACCAGGTGAGGAGTACAAAGAGAAGTGTGTCTTGCTTACAGTCAAGTATGGTGGTGGGAGTGTCATGGTCTGGGGCTGCATGAGTGCTGCCAGCACTGGGGAGCTACAGTTCATTGAGGGAACCATGAATGCCAACATTTAGTGTGACATACTGAAGCAGAGCATGATCCCCTCCCTTCGGAGACTGAGCGGTAGGGCAGTATTCCAACATGATAACAACCCCAAACACACCTCCAAGTCGACCACTGCCTTGCTAAAGAAGCTGAGGGTAAACGTGATGGACTGGCCAAGCATTTCTCCAGACCTAAACCTTATTGAGCATCTGTGGGGCATCTTCAAACGGATGGTGGAGGAGCGCAAGGTCTCTAACATCCACCTCCATAATGTCATCATGGAGGAGTGGAAAAGGACTACAGTGGCAACCTGTATAGCTCTGGTGAACTTAATGCCCAAGAGGGTTAAGGAAGTGCTGGAAAATAATGGTGGCCACACAAAATATTGACACATTGGGCCTAATTTGGACATGTTCACTTAGGGGTGTACTCACTTTTGTTTCCAACGATTTAGACATTAATGGCTGTGTGTTGAGTTATTTTGAGGGAACAGAAAATTTACACAGATATACAAGCTGTACACTCACTACTTTACATTTTAGCAAAGTGCCATTTCTTCAGTGTTGTCACGTGAAAAGATAGAATAAAAAATTTACAAAATTGTGAGGGGTGTACTCTCTTTTGGGAGATACTGTATATAAATATTTCAAAATGTTGTATTTATATAAAAAATGGATGTGGCCTTTTGGTGGGCGTTTTATATATATATATATATATATATATATATATATATATATATATATATATATATATATATGTATATATATATATATATATATACACACTGTACATTGCATTGATACATGCTCCCAATGGCAGTATCCAGCATGATCTTTTTTCTCAAAAGCCTGCAAACCGACCATGAAAAAGGTTTGGCGCTATGTTTGGGGTTTGCTGATTTCTTCTATTGTTCACACATCAAAAATGCACCGGACCCCAGTGTAGTGAAAAAACAAACCAGGAAAAAAGAAGAAAAATAGCATCTGTAATGCATCTTGAAACACATCAAGAACGCATACAAAAATGCGCCTGAATGTGCCAAAAACGAGCATGCAGCAACGCATCCGGAATCTGGAGTGCATTTTTTTGTGTTATGAACCAACTCTTGCAGGAAAAATGCAGAAAAAATGTTTCCCTTTAAATCCTATAGGAGTTTTCACATCACTGCGCTATGGGTGCAGTGCATTTTAAAAAGTCCTGTGCTACATCTTTTTTAGTGCAGTTTAGAAAACCGCACCAAAAACGCAGCTTCCCATTGAAATTAATGACAATCACGTTAAAAATGCATACCCAATTTGCATTTTTGGTGCGTTTTTTGAGGCACATGTCCATTTTTCAGAGGTGCAGGCAGCCCAAAAACACACAGAAAACACATCTGAAACACAGAAAAATGGCGGTAAAAAGGCATATGTGAATTTGCTACAGAGCAGTGTGAAAGGGGACTAAGCTCTGGGGAGAATGAGTGTAACTGCTAGTTAGGCAGGGCCACACTGGCCTACCGGGGTACTGGGAAATTTTCCAGTAGGCCGGCACTGCCGCCTGCCGTGGGGCTGCTTTGAGGGCAGCAGCAACCGTAAAAATATGTCAACTGCACATGTGCCGCCGCTGCTCGGGAAAGCCCGTACACGCCTGGCCATTCTCGGGCAGGCAGATGCATGCACAGTGACGTAATGGTGGTGCCACTTTTAAATGTAAGGCAGCAGTGGTGTTCTGTCCGGCGGTGGCGCACGCCTCATCACAGACCGGTAAGACCCCTCTGCAGCCTCTGACATCTCCTGTGCCATGCCCGCAGCCTCTGCATCTCCTGTGCCATGCCCGCAGCCTCTGAATCTCCTGTGCCATGCCCGCAGCCTCTGCATCTCCTGTGCCATGCCCACAGCCTCTGCATCTCCTGTATCATGCCCGCAGCCTCTGCGTCTCCTGTATCATGCCCGCAGCCTCTGCGTCTCCTGTATCATGCCTGCAGCCTCTGCATCTCCTGTATCATGCCTGAAGCCTCTGCATCTCCTGTATCATGCCTGCAGCCTCTGCATCTACTGTACCATGCCAGCATCCCCTGCATCTCCTGTACCATGCCAGCATCCCCTGCATCTCCTGTACCATGCCTGCAGCCTCTGCATCTCTTGCACAATGCCTGCAGCTCCTGCATCCCATGTACCATGCCTGCAGCCCCTGCATCTCCGGTACCATGCCTGCAGCCCCTGCATCTCCTGTACCATGCCCATAGCCCCTGCATCTCCAGTACCATGCTCACAGCTCTGACATCTCCTGCACCATGCCCACAGCCTCTGACATCTCCTGTACCATGTCTGCAGCCCCTACATCTCCTGTACCATGCCTGCAGCCTCTGCATCTTCTTTACCATGCCCACAGCCTCTGCATCTCCTGTATCATATCCGCAGCCTCTGACATCTCCTCCTGTACCATGTCCGCAGCCTCTGCATCTGCTGTACCAAGTCCGCAGCCCCTGCATCTCCTCTACCATGTCCACAGCATCTGACATGTGCTCCTGTACCATGTCCACAGCCTCTGACATGTCCTCCTGTACCATGTCTGCAGCCTCTGACATCTCCTCCTGTACCATGTGTGACGGAATCCGGACACTGCGACTGGGTATCTCCACCAGTAAACTGCTTCCTAAGCTCTGGAACACGGGATCCGTGAATCTGGCTATAGTTACCCCAAGAACTAGACAGTACAAGTTTTGGAGTCAACCAGAATCAAAACTGTTTATTCAAACACAAAGCACAAGGAGATGAACACTTCTGGGACACCCCCCCCCCCCCTTAGTCAATCCACACAACATACACATCCCATAATAAGCTTACTCAAGGCAGACAGGAACAATATAACAATGGAATGCAGGTATTCAACAACAACAAACCCCCACCCCACTAGCAAGAGTCTGATTAGTGCAGATCAGACCTGACTGGGGTTCTTGGTCACCCTGTGCCCCTAATAGACACAGGGTAACTTACACATAGGAAGGACTGGGGAAACTGGACGAGAAGTCTCCCAACCTCCCTAAAGCAATCTGGGTTCCACAAGTCCCTCAACCAAAGTGACTCACGTCACATATCTCCCCTTTCGGCAGGAGACTAACACAGAAGGAGACCCCAAACGGGTTGACTTTGAAGTTAGTCCGTGGTTCCAGTCCCCCAATGTCTGCACCCACACAGTACCCCAAACAAGTTGTCCAGAACAGATCACTACTCACCAGCCAACCTCTGCCTCTCTCGTAGATCATTGCTGGGGAGAAGTGTGGACTGGTCCTTCTCCCTGGAGTCCATTTAGCCACTGGAGAGAAGACAGGGTGACTGGACTCACTGCATCATGCTGTTGGGGATCTGGGCCAACTACCCAGCATCCCTGGGGTAGCCAGGTTGAGACTGTAGTCTCAGATACTTTTTCTCGATGAAAATATGCCAGTGCTTGTACAACAAGGCTGACATCCTCCTGTCCCAATGCCAGACCTTTTTCTGGGGTTGTGTAAGTGGAAACCGAAGTCCCATCCACTACCACAGGAAATCCATCTTCTGTTAGCTGGGGGCAGAGGCCAGCAGCACTCTGCCCTGTTGCCAGCTCTTCTGTTGGATTGCGGTCAGAGAATACCGAAGTCCCATCCACTGATATCAGCTCAAGCTGCAGTTGTGAGGTGCAGATTGCATTCTCACCCTGGAGCTCCTGCGGAGTTGATTGTTGTGGACAGAGGCCAGTAGCGTTCTGCCCAGCTGCCAGCTGTTCCACTGTGCAGTAAGGTGAAACATCAGTGGCCTTGCACAAATCCTTCAGGGCCATCGACTGTTGTATGCAGGGGTCCACAGCACCATGCTCTAAAGTCAGCTCTTCTGCAGGAGTCTCACCGGGTTGTTCCTCCTCAATAGAAAAGTCTATTAAATCCTCAGTCTCTGGTGGTGTCTGGGGATCAAGATTCACCATCTTCTGTCTGTGGAATCCAGAAGACGTTACTGGTGCTGGGCAGAGGCTAGCAGAGCTCAGCCCTGTTGTCAGAACTTTACCTTTGGGAACAGCAATCTCCGGAGTTTCCACTGCCGACTCATAGACATGCTCCTGAACGTGTTCTAGCAGTTTCCTGTATGCCCTTTCCAGATGCTATTCTTTCCTAGAAGTGTTCTAGATCAGGTTCAAGCTCTGAGACCCCCTGAGAGATGGAGCATAGCCTCTCTGTATTCTCGCAGGTCCTCAAGGGTAGGTTCCCCTTCATCCCCAAACACAAACGCATCTGTAAGGCTCTCCCACAGCAATCCAGGGCCACCAAAGTCATATCCCTCTGGAGAGCATTCTGATGTCTCTCCTAAATATTTCTGCTCTGCGTGCCATTGCAGAGCCCGATACTGATTGTCCAGCTCTATCTCCTGCTGGACCAGCCTGTCCAAATCAGATACCAATTGCTCCTGGGGCCGCTCTCCCAGGAATGCCATCCGCAACTTCCGTTGATCACTGAGCTATTCCCCTGGGTTGGAAAGCACTTGCCTTGGTATATACCAGCTAGCTGGAGTGCTCCAATCCAGAGCCCCACTCAAATCTTCTGCCTGAGCTCCAGGTATTGATCCACAGATACTGTCCTGGGGTATACTGAAAGGGCGATCCGCAGCACCCCCTCGAACTCTGATGCCAGGTCCATATCTCCGTTGTACCGACCAAAGCCTGCTATCCCGCTCTTGGTTCCCGGTGGAGGTTTGGATGTCCCAGACTGCAGGAAGCATCCCACCACTTGCCACCAATGTGACGGAATCCAGACACCACGACTGGGTATCTCCGCCAGTAAACTGCATCCTAAGCTCTGAAACACGGGATCTGTGAATCTGGCTATAGTTACCCCAAGAACTAGACAGTACAAGTTTTGGAGTCAACCAGAATCAAAAATGTTTATTCAAACACAAAGCACAAGGAGATGAACACTTCTGGGACAACCCCTCCCCCTTAGTAAATCCACACAACATACACATCCCATAATAAGCTTACTCAAGGCAGACAGAAACAATATAACAATGGAATGCTGGTATTCATCAACAACAAACCCCCACCCCACTAGCAAGAGTCTGATTAGTGCAGAGCAGACCTGAATGAGGTTCTTGGTCACCCTGTGCCCCTAATAGACACAGGGTGACTTACACATAGGAAGGACTGGGGAAACTGGACAAGGAGTCTCCCAACCTCCCTAAAGCAATCTAGGTTCCACAAGCTCCCCAACCAAAGTGACTCACCATGTCTGCAGCCTCTGACATCTCCTCCTGTACCATGTTTGCAGCCTCTGACGTCTCCTCCTGTACCATGTCTGCAGCCTCTGACATCTCCTCCTGTACCATGTCCCTCTGACATCTCCTCCTGTACCATGTCTGCAGCCTTTGACATCTCCTCCTGTACCATGTCCCTCTGACATGTCCTCCTGTACCATGTCTGCAGCCTCTGACATCTCCTCCTGTACCATGTCTGCAGCCTCTGACATGTCCTCCTGTACCATGTCTGCAGCCTCTGACATGTCCTCCTGTACCATGTCTGCAGCCTCTGAGATGTCCTCCTGTACCATGTCTGCAGCCTCTGAGATGTCCTCCTGTACCATGTCTGCAGCCTCTGACATCTCCTCCTGTACCATGTCTGCAGCCTCTGACATCTCCTGTACCTTGTCCGCTGACTCTGACATCTCCTGTACCTTGTCCGCTGCCTCTGACCATCTCCTCCTGTACCGTGTCAGCAGCCTCTGACATCTCCTACTGTACCATGTCTGTAGCCTCTGACATCTCCTCCTGTACCATGTCTGCAGCCTCTGACATGTCCTCCTGTACCATGTCTGCAGCCTCTGACATGTCCTCCTGTACCATGTCTGCAGCCTCTGAGATGTCCTCCTGTACCATGTCTGCAGCCTCTGACATCTCCTCCTGTACCATGTCTGCAGCCTCTGACATCTCCTGTACCTTGTCCGCTGACTCTGACATCTCCTGTACCTTGTCCGTTGCCTCTGACCATCTCCTCCTGTACCGTGTCAGCAGCCTCTGACATCTCCTACTGTACCATGTCTGTAGCCTCTGACATCTCCTCCTGTACCATGTCTGCAGCCTCTGACATGTCCTCCTGTACCATGTCTGCAGCCTCTGAGATGTCCTCCTGTACCATGTCTGCAGCCTCTGACATCTCCTCCTGTACCATGTCTGCAGCCTCTTATATTTCCTGTACCTTGTCCGCTGACTCTGACATCTCCTGTACCTTATCCGCTGCCTCTGACCATCTCCTCCTGTACCATGTCTGCAGCCTCTGGCATCTCCTCCTGTACCATGTCTGCAGCCTCTGACATCTCCTTCTGTACCATGTCTGCAACCTCTGACATCTCCTCCTGTACCATGTCTGCAGCCTCTGACATCTCCTCCTGTACCATGTCCCTCTGACATCTCCTCCTGTACCATGTCTGCAGCCTCTGACATCTCCTCCTGTACCATGTCCGCTGCCTCTGACCATCTCCTCCTGTACCTTGTCCGCTGACTCTGACATCTCCTGTACCGTGTCTGCAGCCTCTGACATCCCCTCCTGTACCATGTCCGCACTTTTAACCAGCATTTGCTCTTATAAAGCCCTATATGCTTTCAGATCTGTCTTATCTATATATATATATAATTTACTCTTCAAATGTGCTTTAAATGCATGGTTTACCATTTTATGAACAAGAAAATAGTGACGTTATGCTGTTGGGCTGGTATAATAATGCTATGGGACTGCTATGAAATTATTTCCAGGGCTGGTTTATATTTCCAGTCTGGCACTGTAGTTAGGTCCTGAATTCTCTTTACTAAGAGAAATGTAGAGTGCCATTGCTGACCTGCTTTTAAAAATGCTAGTTGCATATTGTGTATATCCTTTGACTTCAAAGTGCAAAATTCATAGCCTATCAGCCCCTGTGACTCAGAAAGCAAGAAAGTCAGAGGGTCATCACACTAGCAACTAGCATTTTCAAAAGCAGGTCAGCAATGGCTCTCTACACTTCTCTTAAGAAAGGTTTAGTGTAAAGAGAATTCATTACCTTATGGCTACCTGGAGGTGTTCTGTACACTGAATGTGTACAGAACGTCCCCCCAGATAGGTCATTTCCTGCGTGTGTGATTGGCTCACCAATTTTCCCAGAAGTCTGCACTAAGATACGTATCAGATTTCAGGCATCCCCTGCAACACAAATGTCATTTTTGGGGAGATACTCCCTATAGGAACACGTCTAAAGGGATGCAGACCCAGCAGTTTTCCTCATTAGAGCCCTGCAGGTGCAGCAGCTGGTTGATAATTATGAAATCACTCCCATTAGACTTACTTTTGCGCATTGGGCACAGAGAAACACACAGGGATTTCGTCAGAATAACAAAAGGTAGGAATTTGCAACCGTTTGTTCAAATCCTTGCTCTGTAAATAAATCACCCAGAGGGGAATGGTTTTTTTTTCTCAACAAAAACGGAGTTCAGGCTGACTACTTTGGAAAGGGTTAAAAAAAAAAAGTCCTAGAAACGTCAATCATATGTAATCCCTTCAGTCCTCCTCTGCATTGATTTTTACATCTTACAGCAGCTTTGAGCGATGTCTCAGGTTCATAGCTGAGAGCTTTCACAGCAAAATAGACTCTCATTTTATTTTTTTTTGCAAGCCAAAAATCTATCTGAAAAGTTGCCTATTCATCACATAACTTTGTTCTTTTAGCTTTATAAGTCAGCATTTATTTTTACCACATGGGACATGGTTGGTGGTCTAGTTCCAGGGCTCCTATCACTGGCTCACCTTTGGAACTGTCTTTGGTGCAGTGGAAAGGGTCAGGGCAAGCTGACAGGTGAAGTCCAGTACTTGCGTCAGCTGTTTCATAATAGCTGCATTCTAGGCAGCCGTCCAACAGGCTTCTTTCCTGCTCTGCTTCCAGTCTCTGATTATCAGCTTTTTTATGGGAACATGTTCTGCTGATTATGAGATCTTAGAAATGACTTGAAATAAAAAGAGATGACTACCTCCTGAGCTGGTTTCATTCATGGGGAACATTTAAAGGAACAGAAGTAGACAAGAGTGATACAAAGCAAAAACGAGAAACATATTTTAAAGGAAACTTAAAGGGTAACCCCACTTTCTTGGGGGAAAAAAACCTCAAAAAAAAAAAAAAAAAAAGCATATACAATTGCGACACAAATCATAGTGTAATTGAATGTTATTAAAAATGACCTTTCCTTTTCAATCTGCAGCTGTTGTCATTTTCTGGAAATGCAATGCAATATGGCTACCTGGAGCTGTTCTGTACACAGAATGTATACTGACTACTAAGGATGATCGAACTTTTGAAAAGTTCGGTTCGGCCAGAACATGCGAACTTCCCGAAAGTTCGGCCCGGATTTCAGAACCCCATTGAAATCAATGGGACCCGAACTTCGGTAATCAAAAAACACAATTTTGAAGCCCTAAAACCCAATAAATGCCCCTAAAAAGTGCCTAGGGTTCTGGGTCATGCCCCATTAACTATTTTTTTTCAAATAATTTTTATTAGTTTTAAACAACATGTACAAGAAATGCAGTCAGCGTTACAGAGTATAACATGAGTGAAGTGACATAGACAACAAGTGATATATAAGAAAACATGGCAAAAGAGAAAAGGGAATGGCAAAATTGAAAACATGCAGTTATTTATCATTCCAATTGGTCCATGGTTCCCAGTGTTTGTCATGTATTTGTAAGGATTGGGATCTCATCGCCAGTGACTTTTCAAATTCAAAGGTGGTCCGCACTGAAGCCACGACTTCCAACAAATTCGGAGCTTCTGTGTTTTTCCATCTCCTAGTGATGGTGGCCCTAGCGGCCAGTAGTATATGTGACACCACCCATCTAGCCTTGTTGGGAATGAGATCAATGTCTAGCGTGAGGAGTGCCATAGTCGGGTTCGGTGAAATGTGTGTTTGCGCTACAGAGGAGATAAGGCCAAAGGTTTGGTTCCAGAAGCTGGATAGGTTTCTACATGTCCATAGGATATGGTACAGATTGCCTATTTGACCACATTCCCGCCAGCAGAGCGGGGAATGTGTTTTGTAGAATTGGGACAACCTATACGGAGTAAAGTACCAGCGAGATAGGATTTTCTGTGACAGCTCCCAGTGGTTGGTGCATTTCGACACTCCGTAGGAGTTCCGGAAGGCTCGCGGCCACTGTAGTGACGAGAAGGTCCTTTGGAGATCAGTTTCCCATTTAACCATGGGGTTAGTTTTAAGGAAGGAGGTTTTGGCATTAAACATATTGTAAAAAAAGGTGATGCCTTTGGTAGACCCGTTGGGATTAGTGAAGAACCGGTATACTGTATATGGGATGGTAATGGCAGGTGGTGGATTCTTGGTCAGGAACGAGGATATGCGATTGTAGTTATAGAGCTCCGTCTTTGGCAGTTGGTATTGTTGGGTGAGGGAAGGGAATGTTTTTAGTTGATTGTTTTTAAAGAGGTCATCAATCCAGTGTACATCCCTATCTCTCCACTTAGAGGTGGAAATACAGGGAATCAAGATATCTAGTAATCGTATGGGTAGTTTTGGTTTATAGTGGGCTTCTTTGACATCTGTGTGTTTACAAAGTTCTTTCCATGCAGCAAGGGATGTTTTAGTTGAGATTAGTAAGTTCGGCATATTTTGAGGCTTCCAGCTATCCGCTAGTAGTAGGAGGTAAAGGCGGTCCACTTTGCTGTATGAGGCTTCTATGTGAGACCAATGGATGTCAGGGTTCTCGGGGAACCACGAAGGCAGTTGTGTGAGTTGTGACGCTAAAAAGTAGTCGTGTAGTTGCACCATGCCTGTCCCCCCCACCCGTTTGTGTTTGGTAAGGTGGGTCCACGAGCACCTGGGCTGTTTCCCCTGCCAGATATAATGTTTAAGTACCCGATTGAGGGATTTGAGTATCGTTGGTGGGATAGGGACAGGGAGGGTGCGGAATATATAAAGGATTTTGGGAAGGGTCATCATTTTGAAAGCCGCCAATTTCCCTAGCCAAGAGAGATCTTGGTAGGGTTTTTTGGCCAGGTCGGTTTGGATGTCCGTCAGTAGGGGTTTGTAGTTAGCTTCTGCCAATGATGCAATTGAAGGGGTCAGCTTCAGGCCCAGGTAGGATATGTCCCGGTCAGTCCATATATACGGGAAATGTGATTCCATGTGTTGTCTAGCGTGCGGTTGCACCCCCAGATTAAGAATGAGTGATTTGGTAAAATTCACCTTGTAGTACGAAATGGAGGAGAAGTCTGCAAGCAGTTGGTGTAGGAAGGGCATGGACACTGTGGGATTAGTAACGGATAAGATGACATCGTCCGCGAAAAGGGTTATCTTGTGGGGGACTCCTTTAATACGAAATCCCGAAATGTGGGGATGGGATCTGATCCATTCTGCTAATGGTTCCATTATCAAATTAAATATGCTTGGAGATAGCGGGCAGCTTTGGCGTGTGCCGTTGGTGATGGAGAATGGTTTGGAAATCATACCCGAAACAAAGACTTCGGCGGATGGGTTAGAGTACAGAGCCGTAATGGCTGATAGTATCAGGCCTGAGAATCCAAACTTCTCCAGCACCAAGTGCATATATCTCCAATAGACCCTATCAAACGCCTTTTCGGCATCAATGGATAGGAGGAAGGAAGGTGTTTTCGTCAGTTCTGCATAGTGTATTAAGTTAATAACTTGACGTGTGGCATCTGCCGCCTGTCTATTGGTCATGAAGCCTAATTGGTCGGGATTTATTAAGGAGGGAAGGATTGTGGAGAGGCGAATTGCAATAATTTTGGCGTAAATCTTTACATCTGAATTTAGCAGGGATATCGGGCGGAAATTCGCTGGGGTGTCCGGGGATTTGCCTGGTTTAGGTAGGGCCACTATGTGTGCTTTAAGCATTTCCGGGGGGAAGGAGCCTGCAAGGGAAATTGACTGGTATAGGCGAAGCATGAACGGGGATAGTGTGTCCTGGAATTGTTTGAAATATTCGTTTGTGAATCCATCTGGTCCAGGGGATTTGTCATTGGGAAGTTTACCAATAGCGTGGGAAATTTCTTCTAGGGAAACGGGTGAATTCAGTGTCAGAAGTTGCGCCTCAGTCAGCGAGGGGAGTTTTATCTCGGACAGGAAAGACAATATATCTGAGTCGGAAGGGGTGGTGCATGTGGGGTCCTCTTTCAGGTTATATAGTGCCCCGTGGTAGTCTGAGAAAGCGTCCGCTATGTCTTGGGGTTTTAATAATTTTTGTTTGGTAAACGGGTCGATGATGTGGGGTATTCTACTCTTGGCTTTCTGCGCTTTCAGGCGATTGGCCAAGAATTTCCCGGCTTTGTTGTGCTGTGAGTAAAACAGCAGTTTGAGGGACCTCATAGCTTTGTCATGATCTCGGATCAAAAGTAGGCATAAATCGTGACGAAGTCTGGTGAGGGTGGCAGATGTTGCGTCTGTAGGAGAGGCCTTATTGGAAGCTTCCAGTTTGTGGATTTCTGCCAATAAGGAGTCAATGGATTGTGACCTCTGATGTGTGGTGTAGCAACCAGGAATCCAATATAAAAAGATCAATACGGGAATAAGATCTGTGGCGGGTCGAGAAAAAGGTAAAATCCTTCTCTTCCGCATGGAAGCATCTCCAGGCGTTGAATAGCTCCTCCCGGCGCAGCAGACTACCCAAGCCAGCTGGACGTCTGCTACACCCCGAGGTGGTATCGACCCGCGGGTCTGGAGGTAAGTTAAAGTCCCCGCATAAGAGGAGGTGACCTTCCCTTAAAGCCAGAGCCTTTTTGAGGAGCTTGCGTATAAAGAGCATCGGTTCAGAGTTAGGTGCATACAAACATACCAATGTCAAGGGTACATTATCAATAATACATATCAGGATTATATATCTACCCTCTGGATTGAGATGGGACGACTTGAGGGTAAACACCACTGAGTCTCTGACTGCCACCAGGATATCGTTTGTCAGGGAACTAGCCGCATGAATACGCACGCACGTATTGCAAACGCACGTCCGCTAGGGCGAAGACGTGTGCGTGCTGGCCCACAAAGTGGACGTCCAATCCCAGCACCCTCCGGCCTTTAAAAGGATATCTGTGGCACATGAACATTGCTGACTGGTCTTCAGCTTCCTGTTTCCTGCTTCCTGTGTTTGCTGCTGCTTCTGATCACCTGTTGACAACCCGGCTTGTTCTTGGATTCCTCTTGTCTCGCTCCCAGCTCTGACCTCGGATTGTTCACGGATCTTCTCTTGTCATCTGCCCTGTGTATGACCCCGGCTTGCCTAACCACGACTCTGCTATCTGATCTGCTGACCTCTGGCTAACTGACCTCTGCTTCTGTCCCTGACTACGCCTTTGGCTGTGCCTTGTCTGCTGTGATCTGCCTTGGTGCCCACCTGCTGTACCCAGCCTGCAGAACCTGCTTCCAGTACTTACCTGTTGATCCTGCCAGCTGCACTCTCCATTACAAACTACTTCCAGCCGTGTGCAGTCTGCAACTTCCACAGCACTCCTGGGTCCTAGTGCTCACCTCCTCTGGTGTTCACCTGCAGAGAGATATTCCTACCATCAACCCTCATCTGGGGCACAGCTGGCAATCCCTGCTACTTTGGGCTTCGTGCTTCCTGTTACCACCTTCAGGGACACCAAGCACTCAGCCGCAAGGAGAGCCCTCTCAGCATTTCGGCTTCAGGACCAGGTACGTGACACCGTTCTTCTTAACAGGAGCAGAAGCAAGGAAGATGTGAGGAAAGTTCCGGTGCTGACAGTAGGGAGATGCGTCCGCCTGAAAGTGCGTTTCCTGAGCTACTAAAATGTCAGCTTTCTGGGTAATGGCTTCCTTCCATAGAGTTCTCCTTTTGGCCGGGTGGTTGAGTCCATTGGAGTTAATGGATAAAATCTTCAATCCCATGGGAGAAGGGTCAAAGGATATGTGATCAGCAGGCGGTATTCGTTAAGATCGGAGATTTGATCTGTGAACAGGTGGTAGTTCAAGATGGGAAGCGATGAGGTCCGGGTCTGGCAAAGAGGGTGCGCAAGATAGGAGAATCGTTCCTGGGTGAAGTACACTGAGAAGTGGAAACACGGGTGCAATATGTTGTCACAAGAGTCAGTGAAATCGAGAGATGAACGCTGCATGTTAATCGAAACAGGCTCCAACGAGAGCAACCAAAGGGCCCACAGGTGGACGTAAAAAGTAGAATTCCTGAAAAGGGATTCGAGCAGGATAACCTGCAACATGTAACAGGGTAAGGTACGGTGGTGTGTACCAGTGCATCGGACCAGGGAAGGTCGTTGAGTAGGAGAAAGTCATGGTGATGCCTTCAGGTTTTGTTACGGTGGTCCGTAGGGGGTCTAGACCAACCCAGCGAGGTGTTCGCTTTTTGAGGTGGCGCGGTCACAGGGCGTTGAGGAGGAATGATATCCCAGGTACGCAGGAGCTCTAGTCCGGCTTCCAAGGTGTGCACGGTTTTAGTAGTACCCTCTTTGGTGATAAGCAGGCTTGCCGGATATTTCCACTTATAAAGGATGTCACGATTGCGCAAGTCCTTGGTGACGGTCAGTAGGTTATTTCAGCGTTGCATTGTGAAGCGTGAGAAGTCAGGGAAAACTTGGAAGTTCTTCGCTTGTTTGGGCAGTTGGTCTTTTTGTTTAAATGCATGAAGAATGCCTTCTTTTGCTTGGTAATAGTGCATTTTAAGCAGCACATCTCTTGGAACATCTGCAGGCAGATGGGGAGGTTTGGGGATGCGGTGTATACGGTCAATAGTAACATCCGTAGGAGTAAAGCCAGGTACAGCAGCCAGAAACAGGTCTTTTGCGAAGTGCGGGAGTTGATTCAAGGAAACTGTTTCTGGGATGCCGCGAATTTTCAGGTTACTTCGGCGTGACCGGTCCTCAAGGTCTGCCAGTTTGGACTTAATCCAGGAAATATCATCAGCCTGAGATGAATGTGCATCCACCATTGAGTTAAACGATGTGGCGAAATCTGTCATCTGTTCTTCCACCTGATCAACCCTAGATTCCACCACGTGTATGTTCCTCCTTCAATCTCTCAATCCTGCGACTAAGTCAGCCTGTAGTGAAGATCGCAGCAGCATCACTATGCCTTTCAAAGCTGTGTCCGTTATAGGCTGTCCTGTGGTAGGAAATGCTGCTATAGGATCTGGGATCTGAGTGTCCATTGCAGGCATGTCTTCTGCCCATCCCCCGCCATGTGCATTATCCCCTGCTAGAGGTGAGGTGGATCGTCTCTGCTTGCTTTTAGCAGGACTATGTGTGGACGGGGTGGACTGACCTGAGTGGTGGTCGGGATCGTCATCCGCATTGTGCTGGGAGTCCCTGAGAAGAGCTGCTGCTGCCAGGGCGCTGGCTGCATCCCTGTGAAGAGAGGAGCGGGCGCCATATTGGCTGGTCCGACCCGCCGCCGGAGGGAAGAACATGGTAAGTTTTTTGAGCTTAGGGGAATCGCGCTGCCTCCGGGACATTGCCGCTGTATTCACGGGTACACCGCCGATCCGTCTGTGCTTTTTGCTGGTGTTAGGCAGCTCCGTAGATGTGTTTTCCCTGGTCCTGTGCAGGAGCTCTCAGATCATGCGGCCATACACGTCCGCGGTGCCCCATTAACTATTAATCACACAAAAAAGTTCTTAAAAATTGTCATTTTTGATAAAAAAGCCAATTATTGAAAAAATTCAAAAAAAAAAGAGAGATTTTTTGATTTTGACTTTGGATTTAGTTTCTGGGGGGTCTAAAAAGTGTACATGTGAAGTTTCAGCTCTGTAGCATGTCCAGAACCATGAAAAAAAAAAAGATACTTTTTCAGTAGAACAGGGATGTGGGACCCTCCTTTTACACCTATATGATCTTTTTTTTCTGGTTCTGGACATGCTACAGAGCTGAAACTTCACAGGTACACCTTTTAGACCCCCCAGACACAAAATCACACAAAAAAGTTCTTAAAAATTGTCATTTTTGATAAAAAAAGCCAATTATTGAAAAAATTAAAAAAAAAAAAGAGATTTTTGGATTTTTACTTTGGATTTCGTATCTGGGGGGTCTAAAAAGTGTACATGTGAAGTTTCAGCTCTGTAGCATGTTCAGAACCATTAAAAAAAAGATTGTTTGTATTAGAACACTTTCAGCACAGGAGTATGGCTTCTCGGTTTTCACACCTTGCCGGTTTAATAGCAGGCATTTTTTTGGGTTCTTTGCAGTCAGGAAAAACATCTGAACTTGTGTATAGTGGTACTGTGCACAAGTTCTGATGATTTGCCTGCCTCCAAAAACCCCCCAAAAATGCCAGCAAAAACACACCTGGGCATTTTTTTTGACGCTAGCGTTTTTTTTGGCATTTTTTGGGTTCTTTTGAGGCAGGCAAAACATCTGAACTTGTGTATAGTGGTGTATATACACACATACTTATATGTATATACACACCTAGCCATATATAGGTGTGATAGTAGCAGAAATATATGCTTGCGCTAATGAAATCATTTACACTAATATATTTCTGCTACTATCACACCTATATATGGCTAGGTGTCTATATACATATAAGTATGTGTGTATATATACCACTATACACAAGTTCAGATGTTTTGCCTGCCTCAAAAGAACCCAAACAAATGCCAAAAAAAACGCTAGCGTCAAAAAAAAAATGCCCAGGTGTGTTTTTGCTGGCATTTTTTGGGGGTTTTTGGAGGCAGGCAAAACATCTGAACTTGTGCACAGTACCACTATACACAAGTTCAGATGTTTTTCCTGACTGCAAACAACCCAAAAAAATGCCTGCTATTAAATCGGCAAGGTGTGAAAAACGAGAAGCCATACTCCTGTGCTGAAAGTGTTCTAATACAAACAATCTTTTTTTTTTTTGGTTCTGGACATGCTACAGAGCTGAAACTTCACATGTACACTTTTTAGACCCCCCAGATACGAAATCCAAAGTATAAATAAAAAAATCTCTTTTTTTTTTTTTTTTTTCAATAATTGTCTTTTTTTATCAAAAATGACAATTTTTAAGAACTTTTTTTGTGTGATTTTGTGTTGTGTCTGGGGGGTCTAAAAGGTGTACCTGTGAAGTTTAAGCTCTGTAGCATGTCCAGAACCATAAAAAAAAAGGATTGTTTGTATTAGAACACTTTCAGCACAGGAGTATGGCTTCTCGGTTTTCACACCTTGCCGGTTTAATAACAGGCATTTTTTTGGGTTCTTTGCAGTCAGGAAAAACATCTGAACTTGTGTATAGTGGTACAGTGCACAAGTTCAGATGTTTTGCCTGCCTCCAAAAACCCCCAAAAAATGCCAGCAAAAACACA
Source organism: Pelophylax lessonae (assembly GCF_965119305.1). NCBI lineage: Eukaryota > Metazoa > Chordata > Amphibia > Anura > Ranidae > Pelophylax > Pelophylax lessonae. The sequence continues at coordinate 164,973,009 of NC_138776.1, forward strand.
CCTGGGCATTTTTTTTTTTTTGACGCTAGCGTTTTTTTTGGCATTTTTTTGGGTTCTTTTGAGGCAGGCAAAACATCTGAACTTGTGTATAGTGGTATATATACACACATACTTATATGTATATAGACACCTAGCCATATATAGGTGTGATAGTAGCAGAAATATATTACTGTAAATGATTTCATTAGCGCAAGCATATATTTCTGCTACTATCACACCTATATATGTCTAGGGGTATATATACAGACATATATGTGTATATATACCCCCTATACACATGTTCAGATGTCATGTCTGACATCAAACGTCCTCAAAAAAGCACTGGCAGTGGCAACCCCTGCAGCATAAAAAATGCTTGGTTGGTGAGAAGCCATATGCCTGTGCCGAAGCAACTATAGCGGTCACCCTGCTATGGAAGGGTTTTGTCACCCTTCCATAGCAGTCACTGTCAGTTCACCCTACACTACACTACGGTCCCCTTACACTTAACATTTTCCCTACAGAAACTAAATTTTTGAAGCTAACTAAAGTGTAAAAGGAGCACTCTAACTACACTAGATATCCCTTTCCTCACACTAAAAATAGCTAAATGACACTTTGTAACACATTAGAGCAGAACAGCATTCCACTCTCTTTCATGTTCCGTATAAGAATGCTAGGAATTTGGCGGGGGCTATCTTATATACTGGGGGACGTATTCACTAATGATTGGACTATGGACCCCCTAGTCACTCCAATCACATTCCTAGCATTCTCCTGCCCCCTCAATTGGCTTTTACTGATGGTTCTGGTCCAATCACGGGCTTTTAAAGCCCATTTCCTGTCCCATTGCATTTTGGTCGGTTCTGGTTGCCGAATTCCGAACTTTTTGGGCAAAAAGTTCTAAATTCGGCCGAACCTCGAACACCCAATGTTCGGGCCGAACCGATGGTCGACCCGAACCGTTCGATCATCCCTACTGACTACCCCCCAGAAACACACCGGATCCCCCTCAGCTCAACTCAGCACTCTCTGGATTCTTAGGCGACACCCCGAGACATCCACCTTCCTCATACAGGAGGAGAGACAGCCGCACTCTCCTTCCTGGGACTCTGCTCCCGCCAAAGACACTGTGCCACGCACTTCCCCCAAACTTATACCCACTTCCAGAATCCCTTGCAGCATAATCTGCCTTCTGGGGTAGTTACAAGCTGGGATGTGTCCCCTGATTGGGCTTCCCACAATGCCCTATGAGAAGCCTCTCACAGGAGCCAGTGGGGATACTTCTCCCCTCAGCAGGCAAATCTGGAAGCCCTGACACCCTGACTAGGTAAATCACATCCCTGATTTTAGGCAGACAAGGCCCACTATAGTTTTACCTAGCACCTATTTGTAGGGTGCTACACCCACCCAACACCAAAACGAGTCAGGTCCCTCTGTCTCTGAGGCAGCCGCCTCCTATCAAAAACTCCCAAAAAAATCAGGAGTATCCCACAAACCTGGAAAGGGGGAGAAGGGAAAAACGAATTTACAGAATAAATCAGCGTGAAAAAATATATCTTTACATTTGGATGAAATCTCACACAGCCATTTGTAATCCACAACAGACCCCGACCCGATGGTCTAAGAAGGTCCAACAATGCAACACTTGACTTTCTTTTCCAAAAGACCCTGGCCCAATGGCCCAAGGCGTCTATTTCCCTTTAGCATATGCAACTTGAATTCAGCACTCTATTATTGTATGAACAAAAGATTTTCTTGGTCAGTTGTGGTAGCCGGCCGGCAACACAAATTTTCTTGTTAAGTCTCTCCTTTCTCCTCTAGCTACTGTTGAATACTGATAAATGTGTTTTCTCTCAGATATAGTACTCCGGATGAGGTATTTGAACATAGTCCCCATTTTAATTTTTGACCCGGATGGACCAGGCTTGTCTGGAGCCATCTGGGCGACGGACCTCCACCCTATCTATGTAGATGGAGTGTCCATAATACCACTGAACCTTGAGCTTTTTCAATTTCTCCTTCAATCCTTCCTCCGGAGAATCTGGGTACCGCTTAGGGACAAAGAGATTGTCCCAGATAAGTTCATCACATCACCAGTCTCTGTATTTTTCCACTAATAGCATGACCTCCCTTGGAGCATATGGGTAGTCATAGCCATACTCCAAGGCAACTTTCTTTTGCATACACCTCTGCATTCTTGACAGTCTGGGGAGGGTTTCCCGGTTACCTTTCCCTGGTGAAGAAAATGGGGTATGCACTCTTTGGATCATCTCCTCATAGGCAGCGTTCTGATCCCTGGCCCAAGCAATATTTCCCGGTGGGGGGAGGTCTGGGACCCTAGTAACATAGGCCTCACAGAACCCCAATTGCTGAGCCAGTTCTCCCCTCTCAATAGGCTCCTTGGCTTCCTGGTCTAGGGGTGCAACAACTTCGGGACCTGGGGAACCACTCCAATCCCCACTCCCATTCAGTCTCCTCAATGGATCCCCAGTCATCCATACCTTCTTCCACAGAACCATGCTTCAGATAGGAGGATGGGGAGTCCACTCGAACAGGGCAATTATCACCCTCACTGCTGACGGTGGAGGAAGACACCTGGGCAACTTCTGTCTGGACAGACTGGGAAATACTTATAGGGGCGGACTCCATGATGGCCCTGACCGACCGTGCTTCGGACCAGGCCCCTACTGTTTGAGTGGCCTTGGATCCTCTCCCTAGGGGCCTCTGTGACCAAACCCCCTCCCGCAGACTGGAAGCCCACCAACTGCAGGCAGGGCCTCCATCTGCATCATCAGCCTGAAGATGCCTCTACCTGCTCCGCAGAGGAACTTCGATTCGCTCCCCATCACTGTGTCACGCACTTCCCCCCAACTTATATCCACTCCCAGAATCCCTTGCAGCATAATCTGCTTTCTGGGATAGTTACAAGCTGGGATGTGTCCCTTAATTGGGCTTCCCACACTGCCCTATGAGAAGCCTCTCTCAGGAGCCAGTGGGGATACTTCTCCCCTTAGCAGGAACATCTGGAAGCCCTGACACCCTAACTAGTTAAATCACAGCCCTGCTGTTAGGCAGACAAGGCCCACTATAGTTTTACCTAGCACCTATTTGTAGGTGTAAGATTCTGGTACCTTCGGTACCCTTATAGGTCATTTCCTTCTTCATATTGCGTCCCACCTTTTCAGCTAGGTGGAACGCATATACCTTTAAGCCGCATGACGTCATCACTAAGCGCCGCTTCGAGCGGCTATTTCAATCGCCGGCTTCTCTCTCACAAATTGTTCGTTCAAACCGCATGGTATACAGCCTTGTCTTACGCTGCCGGAGCCTCCAGCTATTGCCATACCTGGATAGACCGGAACCTCGCTATTGATCCCGTATCTCGCTACCCGATCATTCACTCATTACCGGACCCTTCAGCTTACTAATCTAACTAGTGATAAGTACCCCACAGGGGATTCCTTCCTATCAAACTGTTACATAGATTGCTAGCTCTTGAGTCTACTACCATCTATATCCTTGCACTAAGTTAGCCTCTCTTGTACACTCCATCTGCTGTCCCCTACCACCTGTTATTGCACATGATTGCTAACCTATCTACCATCATCTACTACTCTCCTGAACATTACTATTAAGTACTCATCATTGCTATCACAACTCACGCCTGTCCTTTCAGCACATCACCTCTATACTATCATATACAACCTATCACTCCAGGAACATCTTATTGAGTGTTTGTATATTGTATGCTGAAGCAGGCTGGCCACAATGATGAGTCTGGAGAGTTGGACATGGTGATTCAACACATCTCTACACGACTACTGAGTGGAGCTGCAAATCTCCACTCTCTAAACAAACGCTAGAGCGTTACAGTAGGGTGCTACACCATGTTTGTTTTATTTTTTATTAGGGACTAAGAATATATGGTATGAAGCATGAAGTTGCTGAATTTGCCTTGTTTGCACCACCTGGACTGACAAAAGTCCATTTTTAAAATTGACCTTTGTCAAAAGATGCTGTACTAAGTGGTGTCGAATGAACCAGGTGGAAAACTGTTGACTGAGGAATGCCTACATCCAATGGGGATTCAGGTACCCTTTGAGTATTCTGACAGCTGGCACAGTTGGCTGTCAGAATACAACATCCTGCAGTGGAAAAATCATACCTAGTTACATAGTTAGTCTGGTTGAAAAAAGACACAAGTCCATCTAGTTCAACTAATAAAAGGAAAAAAAAACTATACAATCCCATATACACAATCCTATACTTACAGTTGATCCAGAGGAAAGCAAAAAAAAAAAAAAAACCCCAGCAAAACATGATCCAATTTGCTCAAGCAGGGGAAAAAAATCCTTCCTGATCCCCCAAGAGGCAATTGGATATTCCCTGGATCAACTTTACCTATAAATGTTAGTATCCGGTTATATTATGTACATTTAGGAAATAATCCAGGTCTTTTTTAAGGTAATCTATTGAGCTGGCCAGAACCAGCTCTCGAGGGGCTCTATTCCACATTTTCACAGCTCTTACCATGAAAAAAACCTTTCCGTATTTGGAGATTAAATCTCTTTTCCTCTAGATGTAAAGAGTGCTGCTTGTCCTCTGTGATGACCTTAAAGTGAATAACTCAACACCAAGTTCACTATACAGACCCCTTATGTATTTGTACATGGTGATCATATTCCCCCTTTAATCTCCTCTTCTCAAGAGAGAATAAATTCTGTCCCTCTAATCTTTTCTCATAGCTGAGCTCCTCCATGCCTCTTATCAGCTTGCTTACCCTTCTCTGCGCTTTCCCCAGTTCCTGATATCCTTTTTGTGAACTGGTGCCCAAATCTGCATATTCCAGATGAGGTCTTACTAATGATTTGCACAGGGGTAAAATTATATCTCCCTCTCTCTCTCTCTAGTCCATACCTCTCTTAATACAAGAAAGGACTTTGCTTGCTTTGGAAACCACAGCTTGGGAATTGCATGCAATTATTAAGCTTAGGATCAGAACACCCAAATCCTTCTCCACCATTGATTCCCCCAGTTGTACTGCCCTAGTTTGTATTACATATAAATATTCTTCGCCCCAAAGTGCATAACTTTACATTTATCAACATTAAACCTAATTTGCCACACAGTTGCCCAAATAAACAATGTATTAAGGTCAGCTTGTAAGTTGGAGGCATCCTTTAAGGGTGTTATTCCAATGCATAGCTTGGTGTCATCTGCAAAGACTGAAATGCTACTTTTATTCACAGACACTATATCATTTCTAAATATATTAAAAAGTAAGGGTCCCAACACTGAACCTTGGGGTACACCACTGATAACCTTAGACCATTCAGAGTAGGAATAGTTACCACTACTCTATGAATTTGTTCTTTTAGCCAGTTTTCTATCTATTTAAAAACTGATCTTTCCAAGCCAATAGACTTTACCTTACACATTAGCCGTGTGTGGGGAACTGTGTCAAACGCTTTTGCGTCCAAGGTTTTACTTACCTCCTCATAAAAAGAAATCAGGTTTGTTTGACAACTTCTGTCTTTCATGAATCCATGCTATCTGTTGCTTAAAATATTTTTTTCCAGCAAGAATTCATCTATGTGGTCTTTTATTAAACTCTCCAGTATCTTCCCAACTATAGAAGTTAAACTAACAGGTCTATAGTTATTTGGTAAAGACTTTGATCCCTTTTTAAATATAGGCATCACATTGGCCCTAAGCCAATCCAGTGGTACTATTCCAGTCATTAAAGAGCCCCTAAAAATTAGAAACATCTGTGCTGTTAGTATGGATGAAGGGGTCTGTTGGATTTCTTTCTTTCTTTCAGCCTGCAGCCTGAACAAGGGATTCTATATGTGTATGACCAACTTAAGTATTTACTTTTATTGATCCCGTCTTTGGCTTATTGCTACCAGTGTTAGAACTGTAAATCTGACAATGACAAAGTTATAACTTTCTGTTATTTTTAAATGCAGCCAAGTTTTCAAATGCACTTTGAAAATGGTACACCCACGTATTCAGAGTGAGATCTAAACAGTCCTTGGAAAAACACTATAAGTGTTTGAATGCCATGTAAAAAGTATTTTAAACTACAGAAATCGTGTTTTTAGTAATCTTGGCTCCTGGAAAATTAGTTCTTGAGAATTCACTGGGAACAGACTCATGGATAGCTTTTGGGACCTTGACTTTGGTTTGGCAGGGATCCTGGCTATGAGATAGTGGGATAGGTCTAAAACGTCAATGAGTCCGATAGTTATCAGATTTTAGGTTCCAGCTGTTTAATGCTTATACCAAAATAGCCCAATATAAGCTAAATCTGCATTCACCTTTTATTGTGTGAAGAACGTTCTCTGTTTGGGGGTGCCTTGATTTTAATAGAGGACATCTAGATTTTAAAATAAGAGTTTTGTTTCTTTACAAATAGGAATATACATAAATTCCAATTACAAATAGGAACAGACAAAAATTCTGATTAAAAAAGGAGAGGAAGGAGGGGTGGGGGGGGGGTAAGGTGAGGTGGTAGATGGGGTCTACCAGCCTCTATTTAATCTTGAAACACTTCAATCGGGTGGGCCCCAGTGCATCAAATCCATGCTTGCAAAATTATTTAGGATTTGTCCAATGGGACATGCAAAGCTCATCATTGTTCTTCGCCCAAGGTGTGTCCTCTAATCTCTGCAGATGGTAAAAGCAAACCAAAATCAATTGTTGTGCAGTATGACCAGAATGTGTTTACCTCCTGCCTACTGGTCAATGTGCTTACCATTTCAGGCCTTCATCCATTAATCAAGGTCACTGCTAGCAGACCCTTTGCTTGGTTGCATTTGCTTTAACACAAGCCTTAGGAAAGCTGCTTGTCCAGGAGGCAAATTAGATTTATATCAAAGTTGCATAAATATCAATTTTATTAGGTCATACGCGTTGGTAGACAGGATATGTTTCACCAAATCTAGAAGGGTGCTTTCAGATTCATTGAACAATTCATGGACAGTTTCTATTCCCTAACTAGTACTAGTGTACATTCTCATTTAAAATCTATCTAAGAAGACCAGAAAGTTTATTAAAGTGGGACTTTACTGGATCTGAGTGGTTTAATTCATTTTTAATATTCAAAGCAAACTCGCTTATCCAACCATGTCCCCATTCTTTATTTTGCAAAGGAATCAAGTTGAAAAACACCCCTAGCATTTATGGCCATGGCCATCTTGAGTAAGGGCAGATGATTCATGTAGCATTTACTTCCTAAAATCCATCTGCCCTTAGCTCAGGCAGGAGAGTGTGCTTAGCTAAGAAAATCCCTTCTCCCGTCCTGAAGACTCCTGGGATGTATGATGTAGGATATCATATGCCTAGACAACAAAGAAAATGGCCTCTGCCCCCACCTAGTACTGGCCTTCATAGCAAAGAACACATGGAAGGGCAACGCACATGAGACAAACAAAAATAAAAATTCCCAGTTCAATTTGCTAACCAGTTTGCTTACCAACCAAATTAACCTATCTAACAGTTTGCGTCAAAACAGGGGTTTAGTTAGCACACATTTGCAAATGCATGTGTAAGCTGCAGGGCCACTTCACCGCACCCTGTGTTACCTGCAGTCCTAACTCTAGTAAATTTATGAGAGTCTTCACAGTGGAAGCACATGCAAGCTAACGGATAGATAGGGGGGCAGGTGAGCATGGAGGTGGCCCATCCCTAATGGAAGCCCAGCCAATGGTATTAAAGCAAAGGCATCCAGTATGTTCACTCTTTGTTGTTAATGTATGCTGGTTAATTTGGTTGGTAAGCAAACTGGTTAGCAAATTGAACTGGGAATTTTTATTTTTGTTTGTCTCTTTGTTTGTCTCATCATATGCCTAGGCATGGAAACCAGGAAGTAATTGAAGATATATATAAAAAAAAAATTAAAACAAGTATATATGATATACTTTTTTCTCTTTGTTTTCTAAAGGTTTTTGGGGTGTCTTGGAACTCCTCCAGCAAAGGATATTTGTTACTTAATGGCACAACATTCCAGAAAGCTGTGTATAAGGAAAGTTATAATTTGTCTGCCAACTTGGGATCGCTCCTTGGAACTCATATCACTTCTAGGTAATGAATCACAATGTTTGTAGTATGTAAACTACTTATTTGCTAAAAAATTTGTAATTCTGTTCAGCCAGTCAGGAAGGTGACACCCCTTCCTCAGTTAGAAATACAAAGGCGTCACCTCGCTACCCGCAGACTGCTAACTAGACCATGAAGGAGCAGCAATACAATAAGTAATTAGCTCTTCTCACTCTGCTCTCTTCTCCTGTCAGCATGTGTCCCTTATACAAGTGCATGCAGGAGAACCTTATTGGCTCCTAGTGCCACCACTTCCTCTCCCAGTCTGAGTTCTGTTGTATTAGGGATGAGAGGTGGCTTATTTTAACCACTTCAATACTGGGCACTTTCACTCCCTTCCTGCCCAGGACAATTTTCAGCTTTCAGCGTTGTCACACTTCATATGACAATTGCGTGGTCATTCAACACTGTACCCAAACAAAAATGTTTATTATTTTTTTGAGACAGATAGTGCTTTCTTTTGGTGGTATTTAATCACCACTGAGTTTTTTATTTTTTGCTAAACAAATGAAAAAAGACCAAAAATGTTGAAGAAAAAGAACATTTTTCTTCGTTTCTGTTGTAAAAATGTGTAAATAAGTAATTTTTCTCCTTCACTGATGTGCACTGATGAGACTGCATTGATGGGCACTGATGAGACTGCACTGATGGGCACTGATGAGACTGCACTGATGGGCACTGAAGTGGTGGCACTGATGGGCACTAAGGAGGCACTAATATGCAGCACTGATGGGCGGCATTGATGTGCACTGATAGGCATCACTGGTGGACACTGTTAGATGGCATTGATGAGGAGGCACTGACAGGCATCACTGGTGGGCACTGATTGGCATCACTAGTGGGCATCACCGGTGGACACTGGCAGGGATCACTGGTGGGCATTGCTGATAGGGCTATACTGATAATTATTACACTGATTATCAGTGCAGATCCCCCTGTAAGGAAAGCCGCTTGTAGGCTCACCTCTACTCATGCGCTGTCAGCATGATTAGAGGAATGCTGATAACCGGAACTTCCTATTTACACTGTTATCAGCTGTGATTGGACACAGCTGATCACATGGTAAAGAGCCTACGTCATAGGCTCGTTACTGTAATCGGAGATGCAGTGTGTTCGCGAGCGAGGGTCCGGGTGAGCACCAGCGGCTTATTCTGAAGGACATCATATGACGTCTGGTCAGAACAATTAAACTACCGCACTGTCCTCGATTTGCTATAGGCTGGTTGGGAGATGGTTAAGAAAGATCCAGATTTTTGCAGCCGTATACTAATTACAGGTACTTTTAAGGTGAGGGTACAAAAACACTGAGGACCTATTCAGACTATTAGATGAGGGTAGTGTGCATGGGCCAGGAGGATGTATTTTTCTATAATATAACTAAACTAATACTATAAATAAAAACAAACACAAATTAATTTTTTGGCATAAATAAATGGCCGCGGCACTTTATTGGTTATAAATAAATTAAATAATTATTTATTCAAAATTCCATCAAATAATTTTCAATTCCAACAAAATTATAAAACATAAATCTGTATCGCTCAGTCCCAGAACTCGAGCGAAAATAAACATATTTAAAACCACCAAAGTCCCCCCTTAGATCCAAGGGTGACTCTACCACATAAAGTGCCAGCGACGGGTGGGGGGGAGGGGAGCTCGCCAGGCAGTCACTTCCTAACTGAGGGGGATTACCTCAGAGACCCCTTAATAAAGCCTTGGGTCAGAACCTTCTAGAGGGGCGCGCGCTGCTGTGCAGCCCGCCAAAACATGCTCAACATTTAAAGGGACAGTGTCTTATAAATTAAATAAATTCTGACACAAAATTTTTTTTTTTTTTTTTAAACATCCCCTGTCCCATGTGCGGGGCACCTATTACTTGTGCCCTCTTACCATGGGCCAGGAGGATGTATTTTTCTATAATATAACTAAACTAATACTATAAATAAAAACAAACACAAATTAATTTTTTGGCATAAATAAATGGCCGCGGCACTTTATTGGTTATAAATAAATTAAATAATTATTTATTCAAAATTCCATCAAATAATTTTCAATTCCAACAAAATTATAAAACATAAATCTGTATCGCTCAGTCCCAGAACTCGAGCGAAAATAAACATATTTAAAACCACCAAAGTCCCCCAAACGCCGGGACTAGTTGAAAACTTGTGCCGGCCCCCCCACCACCGCGGCCATTTCTATGCTATTTTGAAACCCTAAATTGAGTATATCTAGACCTATATCAGATAAATGGATTCCATCCGGCCTGTAAAGGCCAGGGAAACCACCTTCAAGGTCCACGTGTCGGAAAGCAAAACCACCAACCAATGGCATAAATTTTGCCATTGCATGATTTACTCTCCTCCTGGTCCTCTCCAAGGGCTTAAATTCCATTGAAGACGACCATTTCAAACGAGGAACAATTTCCGAAAACACCATTGTACAATTCGGAAAAATTAACTTGAAATTATATAGATCCTTTTTAATCTTGAATAATAAATCTAATGACTTCAAAACTCCCACATCATTCCCTCCCAAGTGGAATATCAATACGGATGGGGCTGGCCAAACTTCTTTTAATCTATAAATCAAGTCACACAAATTAACCCAACTCAGACCTCTCACTCCTTTCCAAAATATATGCAAATGATCAATATCAAAAGACAAATTTTCAGTATAACACCGGTGTGCAGCTCTTTTTCGTGCCCAGTGAACAAACGAGTGTCCAATGATCCATACGGAAACTTTGACACCTATGGAATCAAACAGATAAATTAGGTCTGATATATAGATTAAAACTTTTCGATTCCCACCTTCCCAACTTTTTTATCATAGACTCATCTAAACCCATCCTGGCCGCTTCCGTGGCCGCTCCTATCCTAAACGAATGTGCGGTAATTCTAAGCTTATCCATACCTAAATACTTAAGACATTTTTTTAGAACAGCTGAAAACTGATATTTTGTGACTACTGAACCATCTATATGAATAAAGAAATTATTTGAAAAGGGGGGCCTGACCTCCAAATATCTGCTAAGAACCACACAAGGACATATATACTGATCACCACAAGCTGCCAGCTCTAACCAATGGCCTTTTCTAAACTGATCAGTTTTTGATTGGCTAATGAAAATATTAACCTTCTCCTTACCCACAATGACTTCTTTAGCATTAAGGCCTGATTGGCCCACCCTATTGTCTGAGACCAATTCGGAAACACGAAGCGCAGCGAAAAAACAAAGCACAAAGGCTGCCGAAAAAAGTCTAGCCTCATATTCCGAAAAACAGACAGCAGGGGAGGCCAAGCATAATCTTCTAAGTAAATCAATTGATATAGGTCTGCGTGTGTCAGGGGTGAACATCCTCTTTTTATAACCTTTGAGGGCTTGTCTTATTGAGAAAAAACTCATATACCCTACATAATTCTTCAATTTCAGAAAAAATGAAACCCCGGCTAGGATCTTGTTAATGTGGCTATATGATAGCTGCTGTTTCATCAATGTGCATAAAAAAGCTAGCATATCACCCTCCCTAGGCGGCTCAGATGGAATACCCATCTCATTACAGAATAACAACCATCTCTGATAAGCAGAACCATACTCCGACCAAGTGTGAGGTGCCACCGAGCACTTTATCGCATCAAAGACCAGATCTAAATCAAGGTCCACAGGTGATCTGGGCAATGACATCCCACCGGATCGGCATTCGGATGAAGTTCCCTGAAACGAGAGAACTGAAAACGGGATAGGGAATCAGCTATGCAATTTGACACTCCAGGAATATATTTGACCTTTAACCAGATGTTTAATTTCAAACATAAGAAAACAAGATAACAGAGAAGTTTTAGTACCAATGTAGATTTTGATGACAAAGCATTTATTGCATACAAAACTCCTCTGTTATCCGAGTGTACCAAAATTCTCCTGTCCCTGAAATTAGCACCCCAAAGTTCAAGGGCAACCAAAATCGGGAATAATTCTAATAAGACTATATTATTAGTAAATTTACTCTCAACCCATGACGTAGGCCAAGATCCGCAACACCAATGGGTGTCCCAGACGGCCCCAAACCCTAAAGACCCTGCTGAATCCGTAAATAACTGGAGGTCAGCAGCAAAAATCCAGTCCTTTTGAAAAAATGAACGACCATTATAGTCGTTTAAAAAACGCGACCAAACGCGCAGATCATCTTTTAACTCCGCCGTTAGCCGGATATGCGCCAAAGGAGACTTAAAGCCAGACATTGCTAGAGCCAAACGCCTCGAAAAAATTCTACCTACTGGCATGATACGCGAGGCGAATGCTAGCAGGCCTAGCAGAGACTGAAGCTCTTTTAAGAGAACTTTCTTTCGCCTCAAAAATTCACTAATTGTAGACTGCATCCTAGAGATTTTTTCCCTCGGGAGCTGACACTCACCAATGGCTGTATTAATAGAGATACCCAGGAATTCAATCAAAGTGTTAGGTAAAACCGTTTTATCCTCAGCCAATGGTATCCCAAAATGTCTACAAATAAGGGAAAATAGCTTTAGCAGCAACAGGCAGATGTCAGAATCAGGGGGTCCCACAAAAAGGAAATCATCCAAGTAATGTAAGACCCCCTGACAACCCGATTCTCGAACCATCACCCACTGAAGAAAAGTCGCAAAGGATCCAAAATAGGCACAGGACAAGGAGCATCCCATCGGCAAGCAGCGGTCGAAAAAGAAATAGCCATCAAAATAAAAACCTAAGGAATTGAAGGCTTCCGGATCAATAGGTAATAATCTGAATGCCGATTGAACATCCACCTTAGCTAATAATGCACTAGGGCCATATTGCTTAATCATATCAACCGCCTCATCAAACGTAGTATATGAAACTGATGATATAATAGGGTCTATATCGTCATTTAACGAATCACCTCTAGGAAAAGACAGGTGATGTATTACTCGGAAGGAGTTAGGCTCCTTTTTAGGGACCAAACCTAGAGGAGATATGCGAAAGTTCTTAAAAGGCGGGTCCAAGAATGGGCCTGCTACTCGCCCAGCCTCAATTTCCTTGCGAATCTTCTCCCTGGCTATATCTATAAATTGATCTGTTGACTTTAAATTTTTTTCAACCTTACAACCCAATCCTTTAAAAGATGGAAGCTTAAAACCTGATTGAAAACCATTAATTAATAATTGGGCCTTCTCCTTGTTTGGATATGCCTGCAGCCACGGGAGCATTTTTTCCAGCCTCACTGAAGTGCAGGCTTTTCTGAAAAATATCCCTGGATGACTGATTCTGCTGACTTGCCCTCTTAAAACATTTTATTGCTGGGTGATTGCCCGTACAAAATGAGCACTCATGTTTAAATTTGCACGCTGCTGCCCACTTACACTGCGTTTCATTATACGCATAACAAATTCCCTTCCTATAGGGGGATGCCATAGGGGCAGCACTTGACTGTTTTGTTGGCGTAAACTTTTGAGGAATAATTAAATTTAACCAAAGGCCTACGTCCTTCATGCCCCATTTCAGGCTGGGATAAACTGATAGCTTCTGCCGGAAGGACTCATCGTAATAAAACCATCCCAGACCACCAAAGTTCTTATACGCTTCCAGGATATGTTCCACATGCTGGAATAACCCACTACAATATTCTGGAAATTTTTCACCCAAAACCGACGAATAAATGCAAAAGGCTTGAAGCCAGTTATTGAATGACCTATAAACCGGACGCCTCCTATTTTCTTCTTGCCCGTCATCAGATTTTTTTTTTTCATTCTTGAAAGCAAATTCCTTTGCTGACGGCAACAATGAAAGTAAATCGATAAATTCACCCTTCCAAATTTTCTCTTTGATCCCTGCTGTGAGGTGATAACCAAGCGGCGACATATCGCATGGCATCACTTCCTTCAGACACGTCTCAGGAACCGTGTGTGCCAAATGACTAACTCTGGTACCACCATCTGACACAGGTGTGACCGGAACACTACTTACCACAGTCGCCGCTTGATTCATATTGCTGACTGGGGACCATACATTACCAGGACCTTGTATGCTGAAACTAGGAATATTAACAGCAGGAACAGGTGTAACATTCAACAAACTCGCAAATTTAGATAAAGATTCTAAAATAACATTTAAATTGTTCAATTGTGCCAACTCACCAACTCCTGTCGGCAGCGTAGCTGATTGGCTAACAGGAGGCACCATATGCTGTACTTCTGCACTGCTTGTATTCACCTGTGGACGTAAAGCCTGGCTAAGAAAAACCTCTTCAGCTGGTACCTGACTGGAACTATCTTCCCTAGGTTGCCTAGCAACCCTCTCCTCAGATGCACTCTCAATTCTGCTTCTGTGAGGCCGGGTGTTATCCCGCCTTTCACCACTGGGTGGCGGTGATGGTGAAGCAAACCTTTTCCTCTTCGGGCCTCTTCGGCTCCTTCTCAGCCCTCCCGCAGCTTCTGACAGTCCCGCAGCTGTGCTGTCTGACTCCTGTCTCGAGGATGCTGGCCGCTCCGGAGGACGGCTCCGCTGACCCTGTCTAGTCCCTGCCTTCCCTGCTACTGGTGCCTGAGGTGAGGGGGATACACTCCTCACGGCCGTCTCCTCTGCCCGCACTGCCGCCGCAGATGCAGCCATTCCGCTCACCTCCTCCCTCAGCTGTTCAGGCTCAGCTCCGCTCACCATGAGACAGTTCCGCAGCCATTCTTCTCCCCCTTCTAAAGCTGCTCTTTCCAATACTTGCCGAACAAGGGTCTTCATTATGGCAGAAGAGCCAGCGAATGCCGCAACCGCCGCTGAGGAGAGGAGAGCTCGCCAGGCAGTCACTTCCTAACTGAGGGGGATTACCTCAGAGACCCCTTAATAAAGCCTTGGGTCAGAACCTTCTAGAGGGGCGCGCGCTGCTGTGCAGCCCGCCAAAACATGCTCAAGATTTAAAGGGACAGTGTCTTATAAATTAAATAAATTCTGACACAAAAATTTTTTTTTTTTTTTTAAACATCCCCTGTCCCATGTGCGAGGGCACCTATTACTTGTGCCCTCTTACCATTCTTTGTAAAGGGCACCCCAATGCACTGTACTTTAGCAACCAAAGTACAGCAGGGAACCACAACACACATAATGTGCATTGTGGTGAGCTGTGGTAAAAAAGGAGATGTGCATTTTCTGGTCTGTTGGACATTCCGAAAGGGGTTGCATTTTCACAACACAAGTTAACATTTGACATTCTGGTAACACATTGCAATGGACTGCATAGGTGTGAATGGACCCTCAAAGTGTATCTCTATACAACATTCTATTTGTACTCTTGGATAGAATAGAACCCGTTTCTTTGTAACTGTTCTGAAGACATTTCCTTACTTCCTGTCTACGTGATATTGTTGTCACCAGGACAGGAATTTAGGGAAAACTTATTTAACAGGGACAGAATGGCAAATATGCTATTAGGGTAAAGAAGGCTAGAACTTTCAACAACTGTATATTTTTATACCTGCCAGACTAGTAGTGCCATGCATCAAAACAAACACACCTACACTATATTACTAAATGTATTGGGACACCTGTCTTTACACTCACATAAACTTTAATGGCTTCCCAGTCTTAGTCCATAGGGTTCAATATTGAGTTGGCCCACCCTGTGCAGCTATAACAGCTTCAACTCTTCTGGGAAGGCTGTCCACAAGGTTTAGGAGTGTGCCTATGGGAATGTTTGACCATTCTACCAGAAACGCATTTGTGAGGTCAGGTACTGATGTTGGAGAGAAGGCCTGGCTCGCAGTCTCCACTGTAACTCATTCCGAAGGTGTTCTGTCGAGTTGAGGTCAGGACTCTGTGCAGGCCAGTCAAGTTCTTCCACCCCAAACTCGGTCATCCATGCCTTTATGGGCCTTTCTTTTGTGCACTGGTGTGCAGTCATGTTGAAACAGAAAGGGGCCATCCCCTAACTGTTCCCAAAAACATGGACGCACTAAATTGTCCAAAATGTCTTGGTATGCTGACTCCTTAAGAGTTCCCTTCACTGGAACTAAGGGACCAAGCCCAACCCCTGAAAAACAACCACACACCATAATCCCCCCTCCACCAGATGATTTGTAGCAGTGCACAAAGCAAGGTCCATAAAGACCTGGATGAGCAGTTTTGGTGCAGGCCAGTCAAGTTCCTCCACCCCAAACTCATTCATTCATGTCTTTATGGACCTTGCTTTGTGCACTGGTCCAAAGCATTTGGTGTAGGGGGGATTATTGTGTGGGGTTGTTTTTAGGGATTAGGCTTGGTCCCACAGTTTCACAGGCTCCTCTCCTATAATGCTTACTCTGATTTCACTGCACACTGTGAGCTTCTTATCATGTGCTTTAGAAATTGTTGCAGCCAGATATAGCCCAGCTCATTTCTTAGCTGGAGGATATCCAGCATCATCTAGCTACTTCATCTCCAGACTGATTGTCCACTGACCACCTCTTTCACGCATTGGATTCCAGTTCTTCCAATCATAGAGGCTATAGCCCCGTACACATGGGCATTGGCCGGGTAAATAGAAAACGGCCAAAATTCGGCCCATGTGTACTGCAGCCAGTCCGGCGGCTTCTATTGAGGGGTCACGACCAAACACTAGCTGAGAGAGCTGACTGAAGTATTCTGGCTGGCATGGGGGGGGGGGGGCGCTGTCAGAACACAAAAGAACAGCAGGGAAGATTGCTGTACTAACATTGGATTGTTAGTACAGCAGCTCCAAACTGAGCTGTCAGTTTTTTTTTTTCGTTCAGCCCGTTGGGTTGAAAAAAGAAAAAAACTAGTTGTGTGTACTAACTTGGCTTCGCAATCACATGTGGGCTCTACCTAGTGGGGTCTGCATGTAAACACAGTCTGCCTAGGAACTTCCACTCCTCCAGATTCATATTCACCCATCAAAGCATTTTGATATTAGCTTAACTCCTCTCAAGAGCCATGTCACTGCTTGCAACAGGGCTGAGGGCTGTTGAGAGGAGCGCTGAGGAAAAGTACTGTGATGTTTTCAGGGAGCTATGTACAGCATCCTGCTGGCCCCTCCCGCCAGCCATGATCTGCCTGCTTTGTATAGAGAAGCACAGTGACTCAGTGGGTCCAAAATAAGGTTCATAATAAAAATGGAAGGTTTTTCAGTCTGGCTTCAGTTACGTAAATGGCCTACACTTATAGCAATGGCCATTTGTGTGAAATGATATTACTAGTTGTTTATGGGTGAACTCTTGTATTGTTCTTCTAGACAACAGTTAGAGCTTATGTCCTCCAAGCCGGGTCCTCTAGAGATTGTTGGAGAGAGCATTGAGGTCGTACTGGGAAAGCTGCCTGAAAAATACCACAAAGTTCTAATCCAGAGCCATCCTCCAACACATCCAGGACCATCAGATGAATCCTCTATGGTATGATAGCAATATTGTTTTCAAAATTTTGACACTTTCAATTTTGATAAGCTATGACACTTCTCCTTTGTAGAAAATATACTGTTAAATGCAGGTCTAGAATTTTGGAAATAAGTATTCGAAAGCCCAACTTGTTTCAGAATGCAGGGTTATAAAGAAACATAAATCTATGTTTGTTTCTGTTCAATGCCATAATTCATTTTAAAAAATATCGAATGTAGACATGCCTAATTCAAATCCAATAAATGCAGGTATATAGATTCTATTACCTATAGCATTTAATCTGAATCTGTTTTCTGGTGCAGTTGAGCTGTTGCTATGAGCAACCCTGAGAGTCTATGACAGTTCTTTTCTTTTATCTCATCACATATTACATCCACAGGCAAGGTAGGCAACGTATAAACATAAGAATGTGTTTTTCTCTTTTCCTATATTCATCCAACAAGTCCCTACAGTTGAATGTTATGTTGATGATGATCATAAGAAACATAGCACAACATTCCCTTCTTATTATACAGTAAAATCAATACACTTAAGGCTTGTACACACTATAAGAAAATTGGGCGAACATTTTCATCCAAACAATTTAGTACAATTCTCCTATAGTGTGTAACAAAATTTCTATAGACGATTCAGAATTTTCAAACAAAAATTCTCGAAGGGACAATTTTTCTCGTATGGGAAAAAACAAACGATTTTCGTTTAATGTGCACCATTTTCGGATGATTTTTGTACAAGAAAAATCAGAAAAGAAAGACTGCGCATGATCAGAAACAATGAACATCAAAAAAAGCCTCTGTCATATGAGAATTTTCGTACAAAATTTTCTTAAGAATTTTCGTTCACCATTTCCGATTTGCTTTGAAACAACGAGGAAAATTGGACAATCGTTGGCCGATTCTCCTATAGTGTGTGTGTAGCCCACTTTAACCCAAACTTACTTTGACAATGTATGAGAAAGAACAGCTAGCACAATTCACTGGCAACAAATGGTAACAAATAAATACATACAAGTTTAGTGCTTCAAGAAAAGTCCATATAGGTGACTCAAGTAAAGGTCAGAATAAAAGAGTCTAGAAGTGCAAGTTCTAAATATAGTGCCATGATAGATCCTCCATCGACAGTATTCCACACACTGACCCTTACCGTCAGCGATGGACCACTACTCTCATAGTGGTCAGATACGCTTTACGTGGTATCAATCCTCCCGATATAGGGAACTCATCCACAACCATAAACTTGGGCATACAGGTATCAGAAATCAGCAGGAAGACTTCATAGTATAGTATTTAAAATTCCTTGTTTATTAAGAGCAATAAAATATACTCACCAGCATAAATTTGCATATAAACCGCTGAGTGCAATGGAATGTTTACAACAAAAAAAAATGGCCGACTTCCATGCGTGTTCACGCGATCCAGCTCCCATCATATTGCTCAGTTCATCTTAGCCCTGATCATGGATGGGCATACAATCTGTGTAGGTTGTGCCACTGCACAAGAGCTCTCCAGGACTTTGTGGCCAGTTTATACCATATGTGGGCCAGATGGGTGCTGAGACTGCCTTGTCTTGAAGACCTGAACACTGTTCTTTTTAAACAGCAGGTAAGAGGGGTGAGGCCTTTTTTACAATGCCTAACCATGTGTTGTCTAAGAGTGAGCACTCTCTCTGCCAAGCACTGAGACACACAGATGCTTCTACCAGGTCACCTTGACACCATAAGGACCAGGAGTGCCAAGCTTGTTCACTGTTCACTGTTTGACCCCAGTTATAAATCATGGACTGTGAAAGAGTTAAGGGTACTCCAATGGATTCTCTTTATCTATACACAGCAGATACATATATGAATTTAGGCAGTTTTTTAGTTTTGATTAAAATTGAGAAGAGTTAGAATTTCCGATAGTGTTTCTTTTTAATGCTCCTTTATTGGAAATCTCTACTAATTTCCTGTCTGTGTGACAGGTCTAAGAAATCCCTGTCTACAACAAACTAAATGTTTTGGCTGAGGCTGGGTTTAAATAATTTAACTACTAAAAAATTGTGATACAGGGTAGCCATAGCAACCAACTATTGATAGTTTAGTATATCAGGACTAGTGAAAAAAAGATCTAATTATGCGCTATATATTAGGTTAGGCTGTAGAACTCATAAAATAAAGGTTGTGGAGCTGGAATATTTCTACATTCACTACAGCTAGCAGCTCATGTGTACTTTGGCACAATTCTTCAGTGTCCTTGAACACAGTACTGTACATGGAGTGTTCCCTGCTGGTGACCCCTATCAAACTCCTATGTGCTAAAAGCAAATATCTTTAGATAACGGCTTACTTTCCTTCCGTTGGGCTTCACAAAACTATGCATAATGCAGTACCAAATATATTTGTTCTTTAAAATAATTAATTATATTTAGTTTCTATACAACACAAAAAAAAAGTCAGATAGTTTACTCAATGTACATTAAAGTAGATGTAGACTACAATAAAATGACAATATGGGGTCTATTTCTCTCTCTCTCTCTCTCTATATATATATATATATATATATATATATATATATATATATATATATATATATAAAAATAAGGTACTGATCATATGATGCAAACCAATTTGCCTAACTGTCATGAATAATCCTGTATTCTGCTAAATATGTTAATTTCCTGTGATCATCGGCTTCTTATAGTGGCCATAATGCTGTATTTTCCTACTACACTTCAATGGGACCTGGCAGAGGTGCAGGGCACTTGTGCATACATGGAAACAGCGGGGGTCTCTTTCAGATCCCATAGATCTAGAGAGACCCAAGACGCATCTACACTTATGCCCCGTACACACGTACCGATCGTCGGCCGAACGATCGTCCGTCTTTTGTCCAGGGCTGTCGGTGTCTGTTGAAAAGTGCAAAAGACTGCACAAGAATTTTGTCCGCCGACTACAGCCGACTGCAGAAGTGATGTCATGTGATGGTTAACTTTCCCTGTGTTTTTTCTTTTCTGAGCATGCCCAGTCTTGCAAATCTGCTGTCTGTCGGCCGAATTCTGTACTGACTGGCGAACAATCGGCCGCTCTGGTGTCGGCATACAAAAATTTTCATGCTTGCAAGACAGATTCTTTTCGGCCGAAAGTGCGCTGTCGGCTGTCAGAAGCATCATACTAACAAGCCTACAATCGGCAGATCGGTCGTCGGCCGAAGCTTTTCGGCCGACGATCGGTACGTGTGTACGGGCCTTTACACTTACACTGCTTTTCTTTCTCCTCCTTCTCCTTTTTCTCCTTTTTCTTCTTATTCTCCTTCTCCTCTTTCTCTTCCTTCTCTTTTTTCTCCCCACCTTCTCCTTTTTCTTCTCCTCTTTCTCCTTCTCCTCCTTCTCTTTCTCCTCCTTCTCCTTCTTATTCTCTTTCTCTTTCTCCTTTTTCTTCTTCTACTCCCCCTTCTCCTTCTTCTCATCCTTATTCTCCTTCTCTTTCTCCTTTTTCTTCTTCTTCTCCTGCTTCTCTTTCTCCTCCTTCTTCTCCTTTTACTCCTTCTTCTTCTCCTCCTTCTGCTTCTCCCCCTATCTCCTTTTACTCTTTCTCCTTCTTATTCTCCTCCTTCTTCTCCTTCTCTTTATCCTCCTTCTCCTTTTTTTTCTTCTTCTTCTCCTTCTCCTTCTATTTCTCTTCCTTCTCCTTTTTCTCCTTCTCTTCCCTATTCTTCTTCTCCTCTTTTTCCACCTTCTTCGCCTTCCCCTACTTCTCCTTTTTTTCTTCTTTTTCTCCTCCTTATCCTTCTTCTGCTCCTTCTCCTTTTCTTCTCCTTCCTCTCTTTTTTCTTCCAGTCTAAATGCTGCTGTATAGGGGATTGCATAAGGCTAATATGTTTTTTTTTTTTTTTTAATTAAATAAAAAACATGGTTTTGTACAGGGCAGCTCCTATATTCCTTTTCTAGGATCCCCCGCCAGCGCTTCAGGCCCCTCCTCTTCAGTGAGTTCCCCAATGGAAAGCCGCTTTCCATGGGAGTACTCACAAGCCGCCCTGTCTGCGTCTATTGACACAGACAGGGAAACTGCCCCCCCCCCCCCCAGCTCCCTCATCACAGCATTTGATTTACAGCAGCAGGAATCAATCGACCCAATAAGGAGGGAGACAGTAGTTTACAGTAGTTTAAATAATAAATTAATTGATTTTTAAAGAATAGACAAAAGCATTTGTTGGTGTTGTTTTATTATCTACTTGAAGTACAACTTCAGGTTTAGGGGTTTATTTTACTTTTTACTATTAGCCTCTGTTCACACCTGAGCGTACTGGAATTGCGGAGCAGAATTGCATGATTCTGCTGGTGACTCCAGAATCACACCAAAACACAGGACGCATTTGCGATGCCATTATTTCTTAAAAGCACCCAAATGCAGTGCGATTTTGCTGTGATTGTCGAGTGATAAGACGTGCTAAAATCGCAGCAAAAATTGCAACACCAAACGCTCCTGGCTCTGTGCCATTATTTTCTGCATGAGCTTCTTTCGAGTGTTTGTGGAGTGGAGGGAGGTCCATTCAAATGAATGGTGCCAGTCCAAAAATGCTCCACAAATTTTTTTAAAAAAAGCTAAAGAAAACGCGGTGCAGCAGCTGTCTCTACACTATGCTCAGGTGTGAACTGGGCCTTAGTTTTCAGGTCTGATATATTGTATCTTGAGATGCTATACTTTATTTTAGTCAGGGTTTATGACTTTGTGGGTGTAAAATTTACTGACCCTTTGTATGCCCCAAAATACCATCCAGTATATGGCAAGCTAAAGAGACTAGTGCAGGAGTTTTTAAAAAATACCTGTAATGCCAGAGCAACATCCTTTTTAGTTCTATGACACTTTATCGTGCAGGTGCTGGCAGCCCAGCACTAGCCAGAGGAGGAAAGTATGTACTTTGTAGAAGGGGTGCATAGTTGACTGTATTGATGGCTTAGTGAGGGGGGCTGGTACATTTCCAAAATCCATTGAAAGCCAAGACACCAGCTGAAAACTATCAGTATTTAGAAAGCAATCCTGCCCCTTGTTAGTGCAAATTATTATCATCTGGTTCAGTCTCAAATGAGCCTATAAAAAGGTGTCTCATTACCAAGGTGTCACACAAGAAACATCTCATGATGGGTAAAAGCAAAGCGCTCTCTCAAGACCTTTGCAACCTTATTGTTGTAAAACATGCTGATGGCATTGGTTACAGAAGGATTTCTAAACTTCTGAATGTTCCGGTTAGCACTGTTGGGGCCATAATCCAGAAGTGTAAAGAACATAATTTCACCATAAACAGGTGCTCCTTGAAATATTTCTGACAGAGGAGTGAAAGGAATTATCAGAAGAGTTGTCCAAGAGCCAAGGACCACTTGTGGAGAGCTTTAGAAAGACCAGGAATTAGCAGGTACAATTGTTTCAAAGAAAAAAATAAGTAATGCACTCAACCGCCATGGCCTGTATGCACACTCACCACGTAACACTCCATTGCTGAGGAAAAAGCATGTTGAAGCTCATTTAAAGTTTTCCGCACAACATTTAGACAAGCCTATGAAATACTGGGAGAATATAGTATGGCCAGTTGAGACCAAAATTTACCTCTTTGAATGCTATAATACACACCATGATTGGAGGTCAAATGGCTGCACTTAACCCCAAAAACACCATACCAACTGAAGTTTGGAGGTGGGAACATCAATGTTGGGGGGTTTGTTTTCAGCATACAATACTGGCAAACTTCATATCGTTGAAGGAACGATGAATAGACAAATATACCAAGACATTCTTGATAGAAATGCTGCTGCCCTCTACCAGGATGATAGAGATGAAACAAGGGCGGACATTTCAGCAAGACAATGATCCCAAACAAAAAGCCAAGGAAACTCTCAATTGGTTTAAAAGAAAAAACAACTGCTAGAATGACCTGGCCAATCACCTGACTTGAATCCAATAGAAAACTAAAGATCAATGTTCATAGAATAGGTCCATGGAACCTTCAAGATTTGAAGACTGCTTTTGTTGAACAATGGGGCAAAATCACACCCGAGCAACTGGTTTCTCCATACAGGAGATGTCTTAAAGCTGTCATTACCAACGAAGGATTTTGTACGAAGTATTAAATACATTTCAGTTAGCGTGTTCAATACTTTTTCCCTGTGTTGTTCCATTTTATTACACATAGCTTTTAAACTGATTTGTTTTGGTTTCTTTGTATGTATGGATTGCATGGGTTGTTACCGAAATGTGGTGAAACAATTCATGGTAATAGCACCTTTAGGAATACATTTACCTTTAAAAATGGTGACGTGTTTAATCCTTATTTTACCCACTGTATACACACTGTATATTGTATAGTATAATATGATAAGTTTAGTTGTAGCACATTATGCCAATTTTTAAAACTTAAATGAATGTGAGAAACTCAGGATGAAATATCAATGAAATGTTCATTTTACTAAGGTTGTTAATACCTAGCAGTGGATCTAATTAAAAAAGATTCACAATACTTCAAATGAATACACTGAAGAACAAACATATTTTAAACGTCATAAGTCTAATGCTGCAAAAGCTGTAAATTAAAAGTGCATTTTAAATCAACAGAAAATTATACACTATATTAAATAGAAGAAGCAAGGAAGATAAGAGGGAATAGTAAAATATCCAAAGCAATTCCAGCCCAAGGAATCAGACTGGTTTAAATAAGCAAGTTCCTAACGTTTTAAATTATTTTTTAGAATGCATTTATAAGAAACCTGGCCACCTCGCCATATAAAGGGGTTACACCTAAATTTAGTCTGCATGGCTGTACCCAGCCAGTGCTATTTTGTTGTTTTGTGTTTCTCAGTTACCCTTCACCACTTGACTGATTTACTACTGCAGACTGGCTCGGCTGCGTGAACCGCCGTACCTGTACGGCGGTTCGCTGGAGCGCTCCTGGGGGCGAGTGCAGCGGGGATGCCAAGTTACGGGGCCGGTAGCCGCGATTCCAGTCGGGCACCTGCAATCATTCCCGGCTAAGAGAGGACGGTCAGCTGTTGCAAACACGGCAGACCGTTGTTCTCTCTGAAATGATCACAGAGTGCCTGTTATCCTCCTATATAGGATCACAAGTCTCTGTGTTCATTTGACAAGTCCCTCCCCCTAGGCTCACACCTAACCCTTTGATCCCCACTGCGTTACCCCTTCCCTGCCAGTGTCATTATTACAGTAACAGTGCATATCATATTTTTAGCATTGATTACTGTAGTAATGTCACTGGTCCCCCCAAAAGTGTAAAAAATGTCAGTTAGGGGTCCGATCTGTCCGCCGCAATGTCGCAGTCCAGTCCCGCTAAAAATCGCAGATCACCGCCATTACTTATAAATAAAAATGACATAAATCTTTCCCCTAGTTTGTAGATGCGATAACTTTTGTGCAAACCAATCAAAATACGCTTACTCTGATTTTGTTGACCAAAAATATGTAGCAGAATACAAATTGGCCTACAAGGATGAACAAAATTGATTTTGTTATATAGCAGAAAGTGAAAAATATTGCTTTTTTTTTTTAATATAATTATTATGTTTATAGCGCAAAAAATAAAAATCGCAGACGTGATCAAATACCACCAAAGGAAAGCTCTATTTGTGGGGAAAAAAAAAAGACATAATTTTTATTTAGGTACATCATCGCACAACCACGCAATTGTCCGTTAAAATATCACAGTGCCGAATCACAAAAAATGGCCTGGTCATTAAGGGGGCAAATCCTTCTGGTCCAGAAGTGGCTAAAGTAACATAAAACCTGTTTTTTTTTTTTTTTAAATTAAAATAACAAACATGGTATACTTTGCTACCACAAAGCAGCCCGGATCCTCCTTTTTTGGGGTTCCCAGCCAGTGCTCCAGGCCCCTCCTCCTCAGTGAGTGCCCCCCATGGAAAACTGCTTACCATGGGGGCACCCATGCAGGCTCGTCCTGAGCTGCCCTGTCTGTGTCTAGTGACACAGACCAGGCAACTAGGCCCCACCCTCCGGCTCCCTCACCTAAGCATTGGATTGATTTGATTGATCAATCTGTCCAATGAGGAGGGAGACAGCAGAGAGAGCCGCTGCTCTCGTGCACAGCCCTGGATCGGATCAGAACAGGCTCAGGTAAGAATAAGGGGGGGGAGGGGCTGCAGAAGATCCAGTTCTCCCTTCTGCCACTAGGTGTCTCTGGCACTAGCAGGATGATTTACTATTGGCACTTTTCCACTGCAAGTACCGGCTAGTACCGGCTCGGCTCTACTCGGCCCTGCTTGGCCTGGTTTGCTTTTCCACTGCTGGTACCGCATGGTATAGGGTTGGAACGGTTCGGTACGGTATAGGTTTGCTTTTCCACTAAAGCAGTACTAAAGTTAAGTGGGTGGGATAACAACGGGGTGGGTGGGATTCTCTGACCAATCAGTGGCTAGTAGTGACTGCATGCAAAGGATTGTGGGATATGGTACCAGTTTGGTACCTGTTGGAACCACAATCGAGTAGGTACTGTTTTTTCAGGGCCGTACCGTACCGTACTGTTCGGTTCCATGCAGTGGAAAAGCAAACCTATACCGCACCGTACCGAACCGTTCCGACCCTATACCATGCGGTACCAGCAGTGGAAAAGCACAAAAGGGTGCCGAACCGGTACGGTTCCATGCAGTGGAAAAGCGCCATATTAGGCCCCTTTCACACATACGGTCCGTTTGTCCGTTTTTCATCCATCCGTTGACGGATGAAAAACGGACATCAATGTATCTCTATGTAAAAACGGAGGACAACGGATGATCATCAGTTAACATCCATTTTCATCCGCTTCCGTCAATGTCCGTTTTTTTGAATGGATGAATGCCCTATTTTTCATCTGTCAAAAAAACGGATTGGACGAAAAACGGATGACAACGGATGAAAACGGATGACAACGGATGAGAACGGATGACAACGGATGAAAAACGGATGACAACGGATGAAAAACAGATGACAACTGACGAAAAACGGATGAAAAATGGATGAAAAACGGATGAAAAATGGATGAAAAACTGATACATTTTGACGTGACTGAACTGATGAACTGAACAGACCGTATATGTGAAAGGGGCCTAAGGCTCCTTTCACACATGCTGTCCGTTTGTCCATTTTTCATCCATCCATTGACGGATGAAAAACGGACATCAATGCATCTCTATGTAAAAACGGATGACAACGGATGATCATCAGTTAACATCCGTTTTCATCCGATGAATGCCCTATTTTTCATCCGTCAAAAAAAGAGATCGGACAACGGATGAAAAACGGATGACAACGGATGAAAAACAGATAACAACTGATGAAAACAGTACAGTTTCACAAGCAGCTGTGTAACCTTGCTGGTGATATTAACCTGGATCACAGACATGAGTATAAGCTGGAGAAAAAACTAAATATACAGTAGGGCCTTTGTAGGGCAAGGCAACAGTTTTGGTTTAAATCCAATTTTGGTTTAATCCCAAGAGGCATATACAATAAAACCTTGGATTGAGAGTAACTTGGTTTGAGAGCGTTTTGCAAGACAAGCAGAATTTTTTAATACATTTTGATTTGAAAAACTAGCGATGTCTTGATATACAAGTAGAGTTATGTCACAACTGAGTATAAAAGAGAAGAGAGGCACCTCTAAGTGTAGCAATATGGTTACATTTAATGAAGGTTCAACATTTAGCAACTCAAATGTTTGATGTTTAAAACAGGCACATCTAAGTATGCAGGCATCTGGGGTAAAGCTGTCCACATAGACCATCCTCTGCACCGTCATCCATGTCATCCCTTCCACGCTGCACTCCACGAGCGCTTTAAGCCTCGCTTTTAGATCGCTCTACTGCAGGGTAGTCTTCCTATTCACGATTGCAGACTGGCGGCGGTGAGAGCCGGCAGTGAGGAGGATGGTCTATGTGGACAGCTTTATCCCAGATTTCTGCATACTTAGATGTGCCTGTTTTAATCATCAACCATGTGAGTTGCTATATGTTGTACCCTCATTAAATGCAGAGATGTATAGTAACGAAGTAGAACTACTTAAGTACTGTACTTAAGTACCGAAATGCGGTATCTGTACTTTCCTAGAGTAGAATTTTTTTCTCCTACTTCTACTTTTACTTCACTACATTTTTTCGATGATTTCGATACTTCTACTCAAGTATTTTTTTTTTGTGCTGCATAGTTACTCGTTACTTTTAAAAAAATTACCACTGCCAGAACAGTAGATGGCAGGTTGCATAAAGCTAAAAAAAATGTGTATAATGTAATTTGTAAATCAGCGCATACGAAAATAAAGGCTGTGTATAATAAAAGCTGCTATGCCAAATCTTTCCAATAAAAAGAAAATATGAAACAAACAAATAAATTGTGCTACAGCGCTTAAAGTGCATCAAGAAACTACTAACAAACACAGGTTAATCATTTGAATAAATCATTTGAAATAATAAAAACCAATATGATGTTCAAACTTTTGACTTCTTTCTTTAATAACTACATAACACAGTACTTGTACTTCTACTTTCAGTACTTGAGTAGAATTTTTTTTTCAAAACTACTGGTACTTTTTACTTTTAGTACTTAAGTAGCAAATTTTTTGAAAAAACTACTTGCAATACTTAAGTAAAAAAAATGTTGAATACTTTAGTACTTCTACTTAAGTAACTTTTTCTGCGAGCACTTCCACTTCTACTCAAGTCACTTTTTGATCGAGCACTTGTACTTTTACTCAAGTAGAAATTTCGAGTACTTTATACAAGTCTGATTAAATGTAACCATATTGCTAAACTTTGAGACGCCTCTCTTCTCTTTTATACTCTGTAGCTCCTTCTGGATTTTGCTTCTAATCCCCTTGTGGAGGCGCCATTTGTGGATGGACATTTTATTGTTACACAACCTATTACATTGCTATAATCTTTTTATATGGACTATAAACTGAAGGATTTATGAAATGTTTCCATTATTTGTTATGGGAAAATTTGCTTTGATATAAGAGTGCTTTGGATTACAAGCATGGTTCCAAAAGGAATTATGCTCGCAATCCAAGGTTTTACTGTACTTATTTTTTATTTTCCCCTTTCAGCGTAGAAAGCTGAAGGAAATTATGGGCATGGAGAAGAATGTGACTTATTCTATGTGACAACATTGTACCAATCAGCACTCCCACATTAAAAGTGCATGGCCCTGAACAAAGTGGTATGAAAATGAAAGAAAGGCAAGAACTGTATTTGCATCTGTACTGAAGTGAACCTGTTGCTTTACCCAAAAAGCCAAAATAGAGATTCACTTTTGAGTGCACCTATGCCCAGCCTGTAGACATTAAATGACACTATTTTGTCAAAAGTATTGGGGCGTCTGCCTTTACACACACATGGACTTTAATGGCATCCCAGTCTTAGTCCATAGGGTTCAATATTGAGTTAGCCCACCCTTTGCAGCTATACCAGCGTCAACTTTTCTGGGAAGGCTGTCCACAAGGTTTAAGAGCATGTCTATGGGAATGTTTGACCATTCTTCCAGAAGTGCATCTGTGATGTCAGGCCCTGATGTTGGACAAGAAGGCCTTGCTTGCAGTCTCCACTCTTACTCATTCCAAAGGTGTTCTATTGGGTTGAGGTCAGCCAGGACTCTGTTCAGGGCAGTCATGTTTATCCACCCCAAACTCACCCATCCATGTCTTTATGGACCTTGCTTTGTGCTCTGGTGCATAGACTTGTTGAAACAGGAAGGGGCCATCCCCAAACTGTTTCCACAAAGTTGGGAGCATGAAATAGTCCAAAATATCTTAGTGTGCTAACGCCTTAAGAGTTCCCTTTACTGGAACTAGGGGCCAAGCCCAACCCCTGAAAAACAACCCCACACCATAATCCTCCGTCCACCAAATGATTTGGTGGGGTGGCCCAAATCTTTTGGCAGTCTAGTGTGGATGAGCAAGTTTGGGTTGGAGGAACTTGACTGGCCTGCAGTCAGACCTAAATTAGTTACTGCTGTTCTTTCTTCTGAAGCTTTCCTTTTATTTGTCTCTGTCTAGCCCCATTATCAATGCCCCCTCTTTCCTGTTGTCAATTGTCTCCTTGCCCTAGCAATGTATTAGACTCACGTTCCAATACAATGGACTACATCCTAAAATGAAGACGCCTTGTGCACCGACATGCACAGGCAGCTGGAGGGAGCAACAAAGTAAAAAAAGAACTGCTCCTCATGTAAGGTACTTGTAGGTAAGTGCAGTCTGCTGTCTCCACTGTAAGTGGCACTCAACCATAGTTGCAATGCACAGAAAGAGGATAGGGTTCCTCCATGGTTTCCTGGGACAGGGTTCTTCTATGAGTTCCTGAGTCACTGGGACAGCGATCCGATTGGATGCTGGCCACCCATGTGACTCTGGTGCCCTTCTTAGGTGTGGCAAAGTCTATTTAAGACCCTGGCTCCTGGGTTTGGTGTGCTTTATGCCAGTCTGTACTCTAGGGCACGGTTAGGGACAGTACTAGTGGTAGGGAAAGGTTCCAGATGTGGAAGAAACACCATGCTGTACCCCACCCACTTGTTGTCCACACTTTGCTAGTGCAATGAATTTATGGGACATGCAGCTGTAGACTATAGGATTTGTATTTTTAACTGGACTGTGCTGTATACAATAATATAGTGCAATGTGCTATTTGGGGCTAGGCTGATTGCTTTCTAAAGAAAATGAGGAGGGTTTAGTGCTACTTTAATTTCTTTACAATGCCTATAGATACAAGGATGAATGGGGGCTTGTTTTAAAAGTTCTTTTACTGCCGGTGTAGAATATGTAAAAACTTTAGTGTGCATAATGGACAGAGGTTTGTTTTGGGTTGAAATCAAAACCTAAAGACATGATGCTTGTACACCATAAGGCATCTTCTGACAACCTAATCACAAATTATTACTATAACATGAGATGCTTTTCAAAAGTAGCTGTTTTGCTCTACATATTCTGTGCTGCATTATTTAAAGTTTACATTCACTACGACTATAGATATTTGAGAACTAATGTAGAACCCCATTCAAAAAGCAAAGTACTCTTGAATAGGGGGCACTACTCAAATTTGATAGGGCACCTTTTTTCCATATTTATTTTGTGAGTTTTGTGTATATTCCTATCAGCCACATGTGTCAAACACAAGGTCCGTGGGCCTAATCCAGGCCCTCCGGGTCATTTCATGTGGCCCTCGCACGTCTACTCCAGCTGCAGCCCCTCCCTCGTCTACACACCCACCTTGTCTCAGTAGTCAGCAGCGGAGGACTGATTTTCTCCTACAGCTCTTGCACTTCTCTGTGCAGCCGCAGCACCCCCTCCTTTACGCCTCCCCTGGTCTCAACAGTCAGCAGACTCTGGAAGGAGACTTCAGCCTTCCTCTGGTCTACATTCAGACCATTCACTTTCTGCTTTCCACGCCCCTAGCTTCTTCCCGCAGCAGCACACGGTAATGGGGGTTGCACTGTGATGTAAGGGAGGGTGGGGCTCTCTTGACATCTAGTTTACATATTCAATTGGCCCTTTGGCCAAAAATAATGTTGACGTGGCCTGTGATGAAATTGAGTTTGACACCCCTGCTATAGGCCTTGCTCATGTCAGTTTCACCATCTTCTTGTCAGTATAATGTTATAGAATCCTAGCCTGTGATCTGTTATGCCTATATCATGGTTTATTATAAATGTTATTTGAGCGCGGAGAGGTCTATACTTTGAGAATATGCTGTCCGGAGTTGTGGCTGCAAGAATATTGGGCAAAGTCTGTTATATTGCACTGTTTTTTCTTTTTTGTATAGCTTTATTTTTGTGTATTTTTATTTTGTTTTGGGCATGCTTACCCTGTGTGGTTTAGCACCCTTAAATGTTTTTTCTTTGTTGTATTGCAAACCTTTTATTGAAAATCAATAAAGAGAATTTACAACAAAAAGGAAAGTACTGCTAACTCTCTACCTCAAAGCCTGACAGAGTCTTTTTTGGAGGGGTATCGTTTTTTGTTGGTGCCCTCTCCAACTTCCCTAATCCATGCCTAGACGAGGATGACATTATTTGTCCTGCCCCACCTGCAGCCTCCTGGGACACATCATCTGTTCCAGGAGGCTGCAGGACCAGTATCACTGCGCTGCTCGATCTTGCATATGTCCAGTGGGGAGGCTGTTGTGATACATTGGCAAGTCACAAATGGCTTACAAATACAAGTTGATGGTGCTAGGGACTCCATTGACTGGTAAATACCTGATTTTTAAAAACCAGCACTTACAAAATTTGTAGCTGCCGACTTTTAATTTAAAAAATGAGTGAAGTTCCTCTTTAACATTGTAAATCCCTAATTCACATTGATTACATTCCTCGTTGTTAAAGGTTTTCACTGCTGTGTAATAAAATGCAGTTATTATCTGCAATTGGCTGTATCTATTCTCCTCCTGTTAAATTATTTTAAGGACTTGGATGGACTTTGCAAATACTTCCTTGTCAGGTGGCTGACCTCAGTATATCACAAGAAGGTCATCAGTTCTACATTGCACATTCTGATAATTGAAGGCTAGGTATCTTGTCAGCTCATCTCAAGGCTGGCTAAGCATTAAGTCCAAAGAGATAGCTACTTCTAGGACACATTAAAATAGGACATTTGAAGATCCATATCCATTCCCTGTCTTTTAAAGCTAGTGATTTGGCAGCTGAATACAATATACTGTAGTGAGGGATTTTAGATTATGTATCAGAGAATGTGCAGTTCATTCTAATAATTTCTCTTCATGGTTAACGAGTGAATGTCTGAAGACATAGTCAGAATCGTTAACAATCAAACATATTAGAAATAGAGTCAACTGCATTTTCTTGGACCTTTAAGACCTACTCAAATCAGCTCTGAGCTTATTCCTTAAGTGGATTTTGCTTGCCCTATTCTTTGTCTGAGGTCCCCATTCTGTCTTGTTTGAGCATTTGCTATCTTTGTGCCCAATTGTTTGTCTTTCTGCTATGTATTGCTGATCATGATGCCTCTTTTCTGTCAACCCAACGTCTTGTTCCCTCCTTAATTCTTGTCATATACCTCCTATTGTATTATTCTGTAATTTTTTTATGTGCAATTAACTTCTTGTTACATGTCCCATTTGCTTTGGTCACTTTCCATTTTTGGCACCTCGCTGTGTATCTCCTTTTCTCTGACCCATTTTCTTTTAGATACTTCCTCTACATTTTTGATCCAACTTTTTCAAGATATTAAATTATATAAACACATGTTTTCTACCATAGGTTAGAACACAAAAGGCATAATACCTGCCCAATGACTGGAAGAAAACCCATCCATTTAACAGTTTCAAAAAACAGTTACATTTCCGGCACGTGTCGGAAAATGTAACACTCCCATTGGTTGTGCTCTCAAACAAACTGTCAAGCCATCCAATGGCTGGTGTCCTAACATCACATGCACAGCATCATGGCAGTTGTAGATTAAACAGAGGTCAAGATGGCAGCTTCCTTGGCTGAAAATAATAGGAGGGTTTACTTACACTTTAGGACACAACAAACCAATGGGTTTTCTAAATATAAACCCTATTAAATGGCCGAGAATTAGGCCAGGTAAACTCAAAACAAAGACATTTTCGACACAAAAAGTTGATTAGAAAGTTTCTTAACTTGCAAAAAGAATTGATGAATAACATCAATGGTTGGTCTTTTTTTTGCCCTTGTTTATTGTACAACTAGTAAGGAGATGTCAGATTTGTATCACACTTCTGCTGCTTAAACAGTGTGCCACAATTATTTCCACATGCTTTATACTATGCATATTGTGTTGTATATTATGTCTAATGCTAACTAACGCAGACAGGCTTTTAGGTTTCAAGTAAAACAGTTTAGGCCTCTCCATATGGTCATGCCACTCTAAGCCCAAGCCTATAAAGCATGCCTGCAAATCAAGTCCTAGCTTATGTAATGTGTTAATGTGGTTTTGAGGCTGAGATACTCATGATGTTTATCGCCCTTTCAGCTCAAGAAGTACTTGGCGATTTCCAAAAGAAAAAAGGCTAAACTGCCTGCCCCTAAGATATCAACTGTCAAACACTTTCATGCACTTGTGAAAACTTTTAAGCATGCCAAACAGAGGGATATTCAGCAGATCTTGCAGACAGCGTCACCAGATTTACTGTGAGTCACCTGAATTGTTTTCTTCTAGGGTAATGATGTATATGTATGTGTAGTTGACCCATACTATAGTAGATATAGTAAATATATATTGTTTTTATACAGCTTATTTTAGCTTTGAGTGCTAAGTAACAAAATATAGCATAGTAAGAGAACCTGCTTTTAGAGATTAGTACCTGACGAACATACCTTATATTTAATATTAACCAAATAATAGAACTTTTTTTAAAGTGTCACTAAACCCACATCATAAAAACCTATGAAAAAATGCTATACTACATGTTGTTCATACTCACTCAGTCACAATGAGATTCGTTTTCTGTATTTCGCCAAAAACCTGGTTGATCCTTTTGCTCTCTGTCTCTCCCTTCTGTCCATGTCCCCAATCCAGCTAGAGATTTTGCAGAGCAGTGTTGGCAGCTCTTCACATGCTCAGCTTTAAGTGAGTATCTATGTTGAGCATTTCCTCCCTATCACATCTGAGCAGCCCATGTGGTCACACATGAGTCACACATGTGGGCATATACATCGTACTAAATGACAGCCCACTCTCTTCCTCCTCCTCTATGCCCACTAACCAGCTAAACACAATAAATTTGGGATATTGCATGCAGATTGTTGGAGGCTTCATCTCCCTCTTATTCTAAAACACAGACTGGAGGGGCGTGACACAACCTGCGGCTGGTAGAAATTTGCCCTCACCATGTTATTGCCAAAAAATAAAAAAGATTTGATTTAAAATATATATTTGTATGACAGTTTATTGATAATATTGGCTGGGAAAGATCTGGATGGACAGTTGTATATCAATTAGGAAAAAGATACTTAGATGTTTTCTTTTATTAAAATAATTTCAGCGCCATCTTCCATATACACAAATAGTAGGAACAATGTAAATTAAACAGTGTGTGTTTAGTATCACTTTAACTATGCTGTATATTTAACAACTGCTCGGAAAATTTACTAAAACAGTGCATAACAGGTTGACAATTTACAAAGTGTAGCAGTTCATAACAATCTGGTTTCAGTTCATCACAGCTAGATTAAAATAAGTTAAATATGGATTGGTTGCATTAGTGCACTTTGTATATTGCGCTTTGTATATGGATACTGCTCAAAAATATTGCAAGCAGGTGTTTCCAGTATAGGGCACTGTTAATATTACAGCATATGGTACAAAGGCGTTTTAGCTTAACTGGTACAAATACCTAAAGCAACTTTCTGGTTTTCGAATGAGTTGTTCAAAAAGCTTATATAGATATGATGATTGGGTGTCAACAAACTTTTGTCCTTAGTGTATCACATATACGTGTTATGATAGGGAGTTTAACTTTAGGGTAAATTTGAATCATTTAAAATTCTGCTCAGCTTTAATAATTGTATGCACATGGGATCTATTTATCTAAGGCTGGGCTCACACTGATGTGAATTGGATTCAGGTTTTCCCTCATCCAATTCGCATAACAGGAGTGTGTGACCGGCTCTCAATGGGGCCGATTCACACACCTCCAGGACAGCCGCGGTCCAAAATGCAGAAGGGTCCTGTGCATCTTCTGGTCGGTTTCAGGTTTCAAATTCAGCCAAAAGTTCGGACCTGATTCACACCTGAAACATTGAACAGACACGCACGGACCCCTGCTGTGAGCTGCGGCCACAGGCTAGTGTGAACCCAGCCTGATACCATTGTTACTGGATTCATATTTTCGATTATACTGATTGTTTTTCAGAAACTGATGAATTGTATATTATGTTGCAGACCGTTTTTTATTGATGCAGCAGTCGCAGCCCAGTCACGTGCTTCAATATTCGCACTTTCAGATTTCCTGGATTTTACCAAAAAGAAACAAGCAAAGATAAATGAGAAATTTCTATATTCTGCAGCCTTTGTACCACACCCCTCTATAGAACTCCTCAAGCTTGTGCTGGTAAGTCATATAATACTAAAGCTAGAATGATTAATGTGTTTGCAAACCTCAGAAATTAAACACTGTATGAACAATGCATATCCCTCTATAGCAATGATGGCGAACCTTGGCACCCCAGATGTTTTGGAACTACATTTCCCATCGTGCTCATGCACTCTACAGTGTAGTGAAGCATCGTAGGAAATGTAGTTCCAAAACACCTGGGGTGCCAAGGTTCGCCATCACTGCTCTATAGTGTCTCAATCCAGAGCACTAAGTGTTATTTCTGTCTGCTGCCTCATTCCTCTACTATCTGCAGGAGTCACTTTTGATGAGTTTTCCTTACACCAAGAGATTTAAAGGTGACAGGGGAGGTAGGTCCAGCACACAGCCTGAGATTGACAACCTCATCTCTGTTCCTGTGTGCTATGTGAAGGGGGGTGTGTCCCTTCCCTCCAATCAGCTCTTAGCTCTCCTCAGCTCTGCAGAGTGTAACTTCAGCTTCACGCCCCCTGCTTTCTGAAAGATCAGACAAGCTGTATAAACT
Source organism: Pelophylax lessonae (assembly GCF_965119305.1). Taxonomy (NCBI): domain Eukaryota; kingdom Metazoa; phylum Chordata; class Amphibia; order Anura; family Ranidae; genus Pelophylax; species Pelophylax lessonae. The sequence continues at coordinate 165,009,043 of NC_138776.1, forward strand.
GTGCACTTTGAATAGATGTAGAGAACAGTGCTACAGATAAACAGGTACAACTTATGTACGAGGATTTGTTTCATCGCTATGTATGACCTTGGGGCTAACTGGGGGGAATTAACTGGATGTATATATGTAAGGGTGTACAACCACTTTAAATAAAAAGGAATATATTTCCAATTGTTCTTTACAAATATCCCCAAAGCAGAGAAATCCCTATTCCTTTTAATGAATGTGAAAAAAATGTGACTGAATGAGGAAAACAAGGTCACACGACCTGTCAAAGTTATGTTACAGGCCTTTCTTCCTATCCCTGTCTATTGTCTGCAGCTTTATGAAGAGAACACATCACACTATTTAAGTATCCTGGACACGTTCTCCAAAGCAACTTAATAAACAGGTTTGAGTGTTTCCATTTTGGCAAAATCTGTAATTTTTCTGTGAAATCACTTCACTCATAGTGGTGTTCTTTATTGTTCCTCTATCTAAAAACAGGTTAATTTATTGGTTTAGATGGAATGAAAATATTTGATCCACTCAATACTGATTGTAAAAGATTTTCGATTTGAGATGTTTTTCCATTATGTTGTATGACATTGTCTGATACACAGTTATTAAAGGATACTTCAGCAAAACTGAGTGTAGCTTTGGCTGGGCTCTTTAAATTCCACCCAGGAGCATGCTCAATTCCCCAGGCTGCATGGAACTGCTGTTTCTCCTTTCGCTGTGATGGACTACTACAGGGAGAGAGGAGGACACAGGACTTGTCAGGGTCCGGACTGGTAGAAGGAGCGGTGCAGGGAGTGGATCCGCTGTGTCAGTGAGGGATTGGCGTGGACCGTACCGGAGGATCGGTTCTAAGTAGTTACTGGTTTTCACCAGAGCCCGCCGCAAGGCGGGATGGGCTTGCTGCGGCGGTAACTACCAGGTCGTTTCCTCTGGTAGCGGCTCAACCTCACCGACTGCTGATATAGGCGTAGTACAAAAGGGACAGGCAGAGGCATAGTCAGACGTAGCAAAGGTCAGGGCAGGCAGCACAGGTTCAGAGGCGGTAGTCGTTAGCAAAGGGTTCGGCAACAGGCAAGGGATAACACAAATAACGCTTTCACTAAGGCAACAAGGCAACAAGGATCCGGCAAGGGCAGGAAGGGGCAGGTCACTTATATAAGAAACAGGAAACAGGACACCGAAAACAGGAAACAGGACACAGGACACAGGAAACAGGAAGGGAGGTTTGGACCAGGCACCATTACTGGTGCACTGGCCCCTTAAATTTCAAACAGCCGGCGTGCGCGCACCCTATGGTGCAGGAGCGCGCGCGCCGGGAACCACGTGAGCGGGGAGCGGAGGAGGGAGTCGGAGCGGGCACAGGTGAGTGGATCTGGAACGAACGCCGCAAGCGCTCCGGTCTAGAAGCAGGGACCGGAGCGCTCAGCGTTACAGGACTGTTGAGTGGTTACTGCTTTAGCTGGGTACAGCCTACCTGTAAGAGGGGCTATCTCCACGCAGGACTTGCATTCCTATTTCAGCTGCCTCCGACAGGCTTTTGTCCTCTCTCAGCCAGTGTGCTTCTCACAGGAGCAGTTTCACAGTCTCAGAACATGTTACAGGCCTGATCCTTAAGTCATGAATCGTGGCCACCAAGGTCTGACAATGTATACTCGTTAGCATCTTCCAGCCCCATCCTGCCTCAGCTAGGTGTATACATGTATACCTAGGTATAGATCTCAGATAGGCACACAAGAAGAGACAAATCCAGCTCTTCATTTTCTACCTTTACTTTATTGGTGCATAACAATTCTCAACACCAATTATCATTTGTCACAGAACAGTGATGCTCAGCTCTCACCCACCTAGGGGACATCTTCATTTCTTACTCTCCTTAGACTTAACCCATTAAGGAGCAATCATTCTTCAGCATTTACTTGGCATTCCTCAGCCAGGGAAGACCGTTGTCTATTGGATCCACATCTTGCTGACTGAGGCCCCAGAAACTCACATAGGAGCCACATTTGGACCCCTGCATAGCACTGTGCTCTGAATCCCTTTACTTCTCCCAAACACCCACAGTAATCTGTAGAGCTCTATGAATATCCTCTTCTAACAGGGGATAATGAGACCTGTAGAGGTCAAACAGGGAATGGTGGTTCATCCACTCTTCTGGGGAGAAGCAATATAAGAAAACTCTGTTTTCCCGCTAATACTTGTTATAAACACCTAGCAATGAGGAACAGGAAAACTCTGTATTGGCCAGCCAGGCTAGAAGGGGCGTGGCTGCCGTATTAGAGCAAAGCCCTCCCCTTTGCTTGACGAGACCATCAAGGGGTGCCTCAGAGAAGGATGTCTGTGAGCTAGGAACCATGTGCTGCTGCCAGAGGATCTATTGCTGTGGTTATGATCTGTGCTTTTCTGCCAGGAGAGGTGTGCTATATCTGAAACAGATGCTAAGCAGGATGCAGTGAGTAGAAGATAATCTGTGCTACTTTCCAAGTGTTTTCAGAGTGTTCCAGTGTTCCAGCTGTTCCAGTGTCTGGTTCTTCTAGTGTCTTGCTGTCCAGTATCTTGTTCAAGTGTCCAGTTCTTCCAGTATCTTGTTGTTCCCTATCCTGTTCTTGTGAGAAACTGCAACGAAGACCCAGTGAGTGACTGCAGCTAAGCCTTGCTCTTCAGGGAGATGTCCTCCTCCTACAGCTTCTGGGTGGCAGATTTAGAGGTGAATTTTTTTCTGCTGTATGAGGGACCAAGAACCAATTTTATCAGTGGTGAGAGGCATCTTGGCCACCACATTATTCAGTTGTGCGCTCCAAAAGAGTAAGGGCCCAACATTGGCAGTACTGCAGTATGGTTGTCTAGTCCCACTGGCCAGTAAAGTAGTGGTGGTTAGGGGCTTTTGCATTTGCAACAGGCCTATCCCTCACTGTTTAAAAAAAAAAAAAAAAAAATGGATGGGGTCACCCCCCCCCCCAGGCATGATGGGGCGGTGATATCACAGGGGGGCAGGGTCTCAGGATGACATCAACGGGTAGCCACGCCTTATGGCTATATAAGAAATGACACTTGATGGAGCTAACACAACAGCGGGAGCTAGCGGAGGGAGAAGAACCAGCAGCAGAAGGAGACAGAGGAGGGAGAAGAACCAGAGGAGGAAGACAGCGGAGGGAGAAGAACCAGAGGAAGAACCAGAGGAAGAAGAAGAACCGGATCAGAGCTACTTTAATAAAGGACTTGTCAAAAACCTTTGTACTGTTTTTATTCATTTTTGACACTTTTTTGGGTGAATGAGCAGGGGTACAATATACCCCATACTCTATCACATGGGGCAGGATCTGTGGGCCCCCTTGTTATAAGCCCCCTGCCTTCAGATCCCCACAACCACTGCCCAGGGTTGTCAGGAAGATGCCCTTGTCCCCATCAACACCCACCCCCCCATGTTGAGGGCATGTGTGGCCAGGAGGGGGAGGGTGCTCGCTCATCCCTGCCCTTTCCTGACCTGCCGAGCTGCATGCTCAGATAAGGGTCTGGTAAGGATTGGGGGGGGGCACGCATTTTTTTTTTGGGCATGGGGAATTCCCTTAAAATTAGTACCAGACTGAAGGGTCTGGTATGGTCTTAAAGGGATGAAACAATGCTGTTTTTTTTTTTTTTTTTTTTTAATTTTTTGCGTTGGGTTTTTATTTCCCCTCCAGGTCCATACCAGACTCAAAGGGACTGGTATTGTCAGATCAAAGTTGGATCCCATTCAATGAAGTTGCATGGAAGTCGGACAGGAAACTGTCCAGCTTCTATGTCAAAGCTGTGTGAACCCAGCCTAGATGTTGATTTTATAATTGTATCAATCTTTCCAAATGGCCTTAGTTTATGGTTAAGCAACCAACATGTTATTACACAAAATTAAGTTGAGTTGAGTTGAGTTGATAGAGACTAAACATGAGGTATTTTCTAATGGGATGGGGGTGTTTAGTCCCAAAATGATCCTTATACAGCAGAGTAGAGATGTGTTATAAAAATACACGTTAAAAATTGCAGTTGTAAATAAATGAAGTTCAAAGGAAAACATTTAAAAAATAATCCCTTTAGTGCTTGAACACTAAAGTGCATAGTTACAGATGAAAAGAAAGTCCATTGAAGTAATATTTAAAGAAATGTGATTGTTTAGATGAATATCCACCTGGTGCACCTCAACCGTGATAATAAACAGGATGTGAGCTTAGCAGATCTCTAGACTCCACGTTATAGGAGTCTAGACAAGAGTTTAAATAATGATCCAGCACGATTCAATGTGAATCCCTCAATGGTTAGACCGGAAAGGAAGGTAACATGGCTGGCCAAACAAACCCCTGGTGTTCCTCAGATGTGACCAATAAGGAAGAAAAAGGAGGGCCACATAGTCTAAAACCGTAAAACACTTTTATTTTGAAAAAAGGTTACTAAACACTTACAGCAATCCAGTGAATAGTCAGCGGTTAAAATGGTCGTTTCCAGAATATAAATGATCCCAGGACCTGATGGTCCCCAATGATGTCACATATGACGAAACATGTAGGATGTAATCTATGTCTGAACTAACCACGCCAATTGAGCTTGTATACAAGTCATTTTTAACCTGGGAACTACCATTTTACTTGCTAAATATTCACTGGATTGCTATAAGTGTTAAGTAACCTTTTTTTCAAAATAAAAGTGTTTACGGTTTTACACTATGTAGACCACCTTTTTCTTCCTTTTTGGTCATGTCTGAGGAACACCAGGGATTTGTTTGTCCAGCCATATTACCTTCCTTTCCTGGTCTAACCACTGAGGGATTCGCCTTGAGTAGTGTTGAGCGAACACGGACTGTATTATTCGTGTTCGTACCGAATAATTGGATTTTTTGTACCCGAACACGGACACGGACACTTTACTGTATGTTCGGGTAAAAATCCGTGTTCGGTCGTTTTATTTCCGGGTTTTGCATGCTTTGGCGCTCTTTTCATGGCGGGCTTTCAACAGCCAATCAACAATCGTTTAACTGGTGTGCCTTAAGCCATCCCAGCCATGCCTGCAAATGTCTCAGTAGCTGTGATTGGCCGTCTGAAGCATGTGACCAAGTCTTTATAAGTTCGAGGCAGCCGCAGCGGCGTCATTATGCTGCTTAGATTCAGGGACAGAGCACACATCAACGTGCTGGCTGCTGATTAGGGAAAGATAGGCAGGAAAAAACCATTTGTGTCCGGATAGAATTGAGGGACAGGTCGGAGTGTTTAGGCAGGGCGAGTTGTAGGCATTTTAGGGATAGAGTCTGCTGAATTATAGGGTCAGTGTCTTCTACAAACTACAATCGATATTGCTGTGTGGGGGGTGGGGTCTGCACTCAATCCTGATCTACGATCTCTTCTCAATCCTGTTAGGGACAGAGTCTGCTGAATTTTAGGGAAACTGTGTTCTACAAACTACAATCGATATTGCTGTGTGGTGTGGGATTGGAGATAGGCAGGTGTCAGTGATCCACATCCATTTTTCTGTGTGTGAGCTGCAGTGAACACAATCTTTTTGGGCTGCAGTGAACACAATCTTTTTGGGCTGCAGTGAACACAATCTTTTTGGGCTGCAGTGAACACAATCTTTTTGGGCTGCAGTGAACACAATCTTTTTGGGGTGCAGTGAACAAAATCTTTTTGGGGTGCAGTGAACACAATCCTTTTTGGTGTGCAGTGAACACAATCTTTGTGGGGTGCAGTGAACAAAATCCTTTGTGGGGTGCAGTGAACACAATCTTTTTGGGGTGCAGTGAACAAAATCCTTTTTGGGGTGCAGTGAACAACATCCTTTTTGGGGTGCAGTGAACACAATCTTTTTGGGGTGCAGTGAACAAAATCCTTTGTGGGGTGCAGTGAACACAATCTTTTTGGGGTGCAGTGAACACAATCTTTTTGGGGTGGAGTGAACAACATCCTTTTTGGGGTGCAGTGAACAAAATCCTTTTTGGGGTGCAGTGAACAAAATCATTTTTGGGGTGCAGTGAACACAATCTTTTTGGGGTGCAGTGAACACAATCTTTGTGGGGTGCAGTGAACACAATCTTTTTGGGGTGGAGTGAACAACATCCTTTTTGGGGTGCAGTGAACAACATCCTTTTTGGGGTGCAGTGAACACAATCTTTTTGGGGTGCAGTGAACACAATCTTTGTGGGGTACAGTGAACAGAATCTTTGTGGGGTGCAGTGAACACAATCTTTGGGGGGTACAGTGAACACAATCTTTGTGAGGTGCAGTGAACACAATCTTTGTGGGGTGCAGTGAACACAATCATTGTGGGGTGCAGTGAACTCAATCTTTGTGGGGTACAGTGAACACAATCTCATACTTCTGAAGGTTTGAGGGTGCTGCCTGTTCCATACTCCCCCTACTCCTCATCTAGCCTTTTAGGGGTACAAACAATAGTAATTGGGGCCTAGTGTGGTTGTGTACGTGTGATATACATACACTTTTTTGGGATCATATTTTCTATTCCGCTATTTAATCAAAAACCTTTGGGGATCAGTTAAATTGGGAGATAGTCTGTGTTGGTACGTGTGAGAGAGATCCACCTTTCCAAGTTGTTGGGGTTCATCTCATACTTCTGAAGGTTTGAGGGTGCTGCCTGTTCCATACTCCCCCTACTCCTAGCCTTTTAGGGGTACAAACAATAGTAATTGGGGCCTAGTGTGGTTGTGTACGTGTGATATACATACACTTTTTTGGGATCATATTTTCTATTCCGCTATTTAATCAAAAACCTTTGGGGATCAGTTAAATTGGGGGATAGTCTGTGTTGGTACGTGTGAGAGAGATCCACCTTTCCAAGTTGTTGGGGTTCATCTCATACTTCTGAAGGTTTGAGGGTGCTGCCTGTTCCATACTCCCCCTACTCCTAGCCTTTTAGGGGTACAAACAATAGTAATTGGGGCCTAGTGTGGTTGTGTACGTGTGATATACATACACTTTTTTGGGATCATATTTTCTATTCCGCTATTTAATCAAAAACCTTTGGGGATCAGTTAAATTGGGGGATAGTCTGTGTTTGTACGTGTGAGAGAGATCCACCTTTCCAAGTTGTTGGGGTTCATCTCATACTTCTGAAGGTTTGAGGGTGCTGCCTGTTCCATACTCCCCCTACTCCTAGCCTTTTAGGGGTACAAACAATAGTAATTGGGGCCTAGTGTGGTTGTGTACGTGTGATATACATACACTTTTTTGGGATCATATTTTCTATTCCGCTATTTAATCAAAAACCTTTGGGGATCAGTTAAATTGGGGGATAGTCTGTGTTGGTACGTGTGAGAGAGATCCACCTTTCCAAGTTGTTGGGGTTCATCTCATACTTCTGAAGGTTTGAGGGTGCTGCCTGTTCCATACTCCCCCTACTCCTAGCCTTTTAGGGGTACAAACAATAGTAATTGGGGCCTAGTGTGGTTGTGTACGTGTGATATACATACACTTTTTTGGGATCATATTTTCTATTCCGCTATTTAATCAAAAACCTTTGGGGATCAGTTAAATTGGGGGATAGTCTGTGTTGGTACGTGTGAGAGAGATCCACCTTTCCAAGTTGTTGGGGTTCATCTCATACTTCTGAAGGTTTGAGGGTGCTGCCTGTTCCATACTCCCCCTACTCCTAGCCTTTTAGGGGTACAAACAATAGTAATTGGGGCCTAGTGTGGTTGTGTACGTGTGATATACATACACTTTTTTGGGATCATATTTTCTATTCCGCTATTTAATCAAAAACCTCTGGGGATCAGTTAAATTGGGGGATAGTCTGTGTTGGTACGTGTGAGAGAGATCCACCTTTCCAAGTTGTTGGGGTTCATCTCATACTTCTGAAGGTTTGAGGGTGCTGCCTGTTCCATACTCCCCCTACTCCTAGCCTTTTAGGGGTACAAACAATAGTAATTGGGGCCTAGTGTGGTTGTGTACGTGTGATATACATACACTTTTTTGGGATCATATTTTCTATTCCGCTATTTAATCAAAAACCTTTGGGGATCAGTTAAATTGGGGGATAGTCTGTGTTGGTACGTGTGAGAGAGATCCACCTTTCCAAGTTGTTGGGGTTCATCTCATACTTCTGAAGGTTTGAGGGTGCTGCCTGTTCCATACTCCCCCTACTCCTCATCTAGCCTTTTAGGGGTACAAACAATAGTAATTGGGGCCTAGTGTGGTTGTGTACGTGCGAGATACATACACTTTTTTTGATCATATTTCCTATTCCGCTATTCAATAAAAACCTTTGAGGATCAATTGAATTGCGGGATAGTCTGTGTCGGTACGTGTGAGAGAGATCCACCTTTCCAAGTTGTTGGGGTTCATCTCATACTTCTGAAGGTTTGAGGGTGCTGCCTGTTCCATACTCCCCCTACTCCTCATCTAGCCTTTTAGGGGTACAAACAATAGTAATTGGGGCCTAGTGTGGTTGTGTACGTGTGATATACATACACTTTTTTTGGATCATATTTTCTATTCCGCTATTTAATCAAAAACCTTTGGGGATCAGTTAAATTGGGGGATAGTCTGTGTTGGTACGTGTGAGAGAGATCCACCTTTCCAAGTTGTTGGGGTTCATCTCATACTTCTGAAGGTTTGAGGGTGCTGCCTGTTCCATACTCCCCCTACTCCTAGCCTTTTAGGGGTACAAACAATAGTAATTGGGGCCTAGTGTGGTTGTGTACGTGTGATATACATACACTTTTTTGGGATCATATTTTCTATTCCGCTATTTAATCAAAAACCTTTGGGGATCAGTTAAATTGGGGGATAGTCTGTGTTGGTACGTGTGAGAGAGATCCACCTTTCCAAGTTGTTGGGGTTCATCTCATACTTCTGAAGGTTTGAGGGTGCTGCCTGTTCCATACTCCCCCTACTCCTAGCCTTTTAGGGGTACAAACAATAGTAATTGGGGCCTAGTGTGGTTGTGTACGTGTGATATACATACACTTTTTTGGGATCATATTTTCTATTCCGCTATTTAATCAAAAACCTTTGGGGATCAGTTAAATTGGGGGATAGTCTGTGTTGGTACGTGTGAGAGAGATCCACCTTTCCAAGTTGTTGGGGTTCATCTCATACTTCTGAAGGTTTGAGGGTGCTGCCTGTTCCATACTCCCCCTACTCCTAGCCTTTTAGGGGTACAAACAATAGTAATTGGGGCCTAGTGTGGTTGTGTACGTGTGATATACATACACTTTTTTGGGATCATATTTTCTATTCCGCTATTTAATCAAAAACCTTTGGGGATCAGTTAAATTGGGGGATAGTCTGTGTTGGTACGTGTGAGAGAGATCCACCTTTCCAAGTTGTTGGGGTTCATCTCATACTTCTGAAGGTTTGAGGGTGCTGCCTGTTCCATACTCCCCCTACTCCTAGCCTTTTAGGGGTACAAACAATAGTAATTGGGGCCTAGTGTGGTTGTGTACGTGTGATATACATACACTTTTTTGGGATCATATTTTCTATTCCGCTATTTAATCAAAAACCTTTGGGGATCAGTTAAATTGGGGGATAGTCTGTGTTGGTACGTGTGAGAGAGATCCACCTTTCCAAGTTGTTGGGGTTCATCTCATACTTCTGAAGGTTTGAGGGTGCTGCCTGTTCCATACTCCCCCTACTCCTAGCCTTTTAGGGGTACAAACAATAGTAATTGGGGCCTAGTGTGGTTGTGTACGTGTGATATACATACACTTTTTTGGGATCATATTTTCTATTCCGCTATTTAATCAAAAACCTCTGGGGATCAGTTAAATTGGGGGATAGTCTGTGTTGGTACGTGTGAGAGAGATCCACCTTTCCAAGTTGTTGGGGTTCATCTCATACTTCTGAAGGTTTGAGGGTGCTGCCTGTTCCATACTCCCCCTACTCCTAGCCTTTTAGGGGTACAAACAATAGTAATTGGGGCCTAGTGTGGTTGTGTACGTGTGATATACATACACTTTTTTGGGATCATATTTTCTATTCCGCTATTTAATCAAAAACCTTTGGGGATCAGTTAAATTGGGGGATAGTCTGTGTTGGTACGTGTGAGAGAGATCCACCTTTCCAAGTTGTTGGGGTTCATCTCATACTTCTGAAGGTTTGAGGGTGCTGCCTGTTCCATACTCCCCCTACTCCTAGCCTTTTAGGGGTACAAACAATAGTAATTGGGGCCTAGTGTGGTTGTGTACGTGTGATATACATACACTTTTTTGGGATCATATTTTCTATTCCGCTATTTAATCAAAAACCTTTGGGGATCAGTTAAATTGGGGGATAGTCTGTGTTGGTACGTGTGAGAGAGATCCACCTTTCCAAGTTGTTGGGGTTCATCTCATACTTCTGAAGGTTTGAGGGTGCTGCCTGTTCCATACTCCCCCTACTCCTAGCCTTTTAGGGGTACAAACAATAGTAATTGGGGCCTAGTGTGGTTGTGTACGTGTGATATACATACACTTTTTTGGGATCATATTTTCTATTCCGCTATTTAATCAAAAACCTTTGGGGATCAGTTAAATTGGGGGATAGTCTGTGTTGGTACGTGTGAGAGAGATCCACCTTTCCAAGTTGTTGGGGTTCATCTCATACTTCTGAAGGTTTGAGGGTGCTGCCTGTTCCATACTCCCCCTACTCCTAGCCTTTTAGGGGTACAAACAATAGTAATTGGGGCCTAGTGTGGTTGTGTACGTGTGATATACATACACTTTTTTTGGATCATATTTTCTATTCCGCTATTTAATCAAAAACCTTTGGGGATCAGTTAAATTGGGGGATAGTCTGTGTTGGTACGTGTGAGAGAGATCCACCTTTCCAAGTTGTTGGGGTTCATCTCATACTTCTGAAGGTTTGAGGGTGCTGCCTGTTCCATACTCCCCCTACTCCTAGCCTTTTAGGGGTACAAACAATAGTAATTGGGGCCTAGTGTGGTTGTGTACGTGTGATATACATACACTTTTTTGGGATCATATTTTCTATTCCGCTATTTAATCAAAAACCTTTGGGGATCAGTTAAATTGGGGGATAGTCTGTGTTGGTACGTGTGAGAGAGATCCACCTTTCCAAGTTGTTGGGGTTCATCTCATACTTCTGAAGGTTTGAGGGTGCTGCCTGTTCCATACTCCCCCTACTCCTAGCCTTTTAGGGGTACAAACAATAGTAATTGGGGCCTAGTGTGGTTGTGTACGTGTGATATACATACACTTTTTTGGGATCATATTTTCTATTCCGCTATTTAATCAAAAACCTCTGGGGATCAGTTAAATTGGGGGATAGTCTGTGTTGGTACGTGTGAGAGAGATCCACCTTTCCAAGTTGTTGGGGTTCATCTCATACTTCTGAAGGTTTGAGGGTGCTGCCTGTTCCATACTCCCCCTACTCCTAGCCTTTTAGGGGTACAAACAATAGTAATTGGGGCCTAGTGTGGTTGTGTACGTGTGATATACATACACTTTTTTGGGATCATATTTTCTATTCCGCTATTTAATCAAAAACCTTTGGGGATCAGTTAAATTGGGGGATAGTCTGTGTTGGTACGTGTGAGAGAGATCCACCTTTCCAAGTTGTTGGGGTTCATCTCATACTTCTGAAGGTTTGAGGGTGCTGCCTGTTCCATACTCCCCCTACTCCTCATCTAGCCTTTTAGGGGTACAAACAATAGTAATTGGGGCCTAGTGTGGTTGTGTACGTGCGAGATACATACACTTTTTTTGATCATATTTCCTATTCCGCTATTCAATAAAAACCTTTGAGGATCAATTGAATTGCGGGATAGTCTGTGTCGGTACGTGTGAGAGAGATCCACCTTTCCAAGTTGTTGGGGTTCATCTCATACTTCTGAAGGTTTGAGGGTGCTGCCTGTTCCATACTCCCCCTACTCCTCATCTAGCCTTTTAGGGGTACAAACAATAGTAATTGGGGCCTAGTGTGGTTGTGTACGTGTGATATACATACACTTTTTTTGGATCATATTTTCTATTCCGCTATTTAATCAAAAACCTTTGGGGATCAGTTAAATTGGGGGATAGTCTGTGTTGGTACGTGTGAGAGAGATCCACCTTTCCAAGTTGTTGGGGTTCATCTCATACTTCTGAAGGTTTGAGGGTGCTGCCTGTTCCATACTCCCCCTACTCCTCATCTAGCCTTTTAGGGGTACAAACAATAGTAATTGGGGCCTAGTGTGGTTGTGTACGTGCGAGATACATACACTTTTTTTGATCATATTTCCTATTCCGCTATTCAATAAAAACCTTTGAGGATCAATTGAATTGCGGGATAGTCTGTGTCGGTACGTGTGAGAGAGATCCACCTTTCCAAGTTGTTGGGGTTCATCTCATACTTCTGAAGGTTTGAGGGTGCTGCCTGTTCCATACCCCCCCTACTCCTCATCTAGCCTTTTAGGGGTACAAACAATAGTAATTGGGGCCTAGTGTGGTTGTGTACGTGCGAGATACATACACTTTTTTTGATCATATTTCCTATTCCGCTATTCAATAAAAACCTTTGAGGATCAATTGAATTGCGGGATAGTCTGTGTCGGTACGTGTGAGAGAGATCCACCTTTCCAAGTTGTTGGGGTTCATCTCATACTTCTGAAGGTTTGAGGGTGCTGCCTGTTCCATACTCCCCCTACTCCTCATCTAGCCTTTTAGGGGTACAAACAATAGTAATTGGGGCCTAGTGTGGTTGTGTACGTGTGATATACATACACTTTTTTTGGATCATATTTTCTATTCCGCTATTCAATAAAAACCTTTCTAGGGCAAGATCTTAAATTACAGAAATATGAGGAGACCGTCAAATAAGGGCCGTGGCCTGGGTCGTGGTGCTGCTGGTAGAGCTCCTGTTGCAAGGAGAGGACATGGTCGATCTGTGCCAGCTACACGCACAAGTGAAACACCTTCCTCAAGTGTGAGTAGGCGACAGAACCTGCATCAGTATTTGGTAGGGCATCAAACGCCCCTAGAAGTGATGAGGCCAGAACAAGTTGAGGCGATAGTAGATTGGTTTGCTGCTGACAGTGCCTCCAGTTCCTTCACATTGTCTCCCACCCAGTCTACTGCAGAAAGGTCAGAGTTGGCACCTGCAGCCAATGTCCAACCGTCTTTCACCTCACCCCCTTGCAAATCAGGCCAGCAGTCTGAGCCCCAAGCCATACAGCAGTCTCTTATTCTTTTTGAGGACTCTGTCAGCAGGGTTTCCCAGGGCCATCCACCTAGCCCTGCCCCAGAAGTGGAAGAGATTGAGTGCAGCGATGCCCAACCACTTATTTCTCAAGATGAGTACATGCAAGGATCATCGCAGCACGTCTCCGATGATGACGAAACGCAGGTGCCAACTGCTGCGGCGTTCAGCATTGTGGAGACCGACAAGGAGGGCAGGGGTGAAGACTGGGTGGAAGATGATGTGGAGGACGATGAGGTCCTCGACCCCACATGGAATGAACGTCATGCAGGTGACCTGAGTAGTTTGGAGGAAGAGGCGGTGGTCGCACAGAGCCACCAGCACAGCAGAAGAGGGAGCAGGGTGCAGAAGCGGAGCGGCCGTGCCCTAGACACTACGCCCGCTACTGCCCAACGCAGCAAGGGAACGAGCGCACCAAAGTCAGCTCAAAGGAGTTCTCTAGCGTGGAAGTTCTTTAGAAAATGTGCTGATGACAGGACACGAGTGGTTTGCACCCTGTGCAATCAGAGCTTGAAGCGAGGCATGAACCTTCTCAACCTGAGCACAACCTGCATGATCAGGCATCTAAGTGCAAAGCACGAGCTGCAGTGGAGTACACACCTTCAAAACCAAGAAACGTCTCTGGCTCATCCTGCTTCCTCTTCTGCTGCAGTCTCGGCCGCTCCAGCCACATCTGTAGTGATACCGGCACCTGCCACCCCGCAAACAGACGATCTGTCAGCAACACCACCACCTGGGTCACCAACAACCATCTCCACAATGTCCCGTGGAAGCGTTCAGCTTTCCATCTCCCAAACACTTGAGAGGAAGAGGAAGTACCCCCCTACCCACCCGCGATCCCTGGCCCTGAATGCCAGCATTTCAAAATTATTGGCCTTTGAAATGCTGTCATTCCGTCTGGTGGAGACGCACAGTTTTAAAAACCTTATGTCGGTGGCTGTCCCACAGTACGTCGTGCCCAGCCGCCACTACTTTTCCAGGCAAGCCATCCCTTCCCTGCACAACCAAGTGGGGGAAAATATCAGGTGTGCACTGCGCAACGCCATCTGTGCCAAGGTCCACCTAACTACGGATACGTGGACCAGTAAGCACGGTCAGGGGCGTTATATCTCCCTAACGGCACACTGGGTAAATGCAGTGGCGGATGGGCCTGAGGCGGATAGCAATTTGGCGCATGTCCTTCCACCACCGAGGATTGCAGGGCGCTTCAGTTTGCCTCCTGTTCGTAACTCCTCCTACTCCGCTTCCTCATCCTCTACCGCCTCCTCATCCGGACAGCGTAACACCTTCACCACCAACTTCAGCACGGCCAGGGGTAAACGACAGCAGGCAGTTTTACAACTTGCCTGTTTGGGGGACAAACCACACACCGCGCAGGAGTTGTGGAGGAGCATGGAACAGCAGACAAATGAGTGGTTGCTGCCAGCGAGCCTCAAGCCCGGCCTGGTGGTGTGTGATAACGGGCGAAATCTCATAGCAGCTCTGGGCCTAGCCGGTTTGACGCACATCCCTTGCCTGGCGCATGTGCTGAATTTGGTGGTGCAGAGGTTCCTTAAAAACTACCCCGATATGTCAGAGCTGCTGCAGAAAGTGCGGGCCGTTTGTGCGCACTTTCGGCGTTCTCACCCTGCTGCTGCTCGCCTGGCAGCGCTGCAGCGTAACTTCGGCCTTCCCGCTCACCGCCTCATATGTGACGTGCCCACAAGGTGGAACTCCACCTTGCACATGCTGGAAAGACTGTGCGAGCAGCAGCAGGCCATAGTGGAGTTTCAGCTGCAGCACGCACGCGTGAGTCGCTCTGCGGAACAGCACCACTTCACCACCAATAACTGGGCCTCCATGCGAGACCTGTGTGCCTTGTTGCGCTGTTTTGAGTACTCCACCAACATGGCCAGTGGCAATGACGCCGTTCTCAGCTTAACTATCCCACTTCTATGCCTCCTTGAAAAAACAATTCGGGCGATGATGGAAGAGGATGTGGCACAGGATGAGGAGGAGGAGGAGGATGAAGAGGTAACATTTCCAAGGCTTTCAGGGCAGTCATTCGCAAGGGGCTCCGAGGGTGGGTTCCTGCACACGCAAACGCCAGGGACGCAATTGTCCAGCAGGGGCACAGTTCTGGAGGATGAGGAGGATGAGGAGGAGGAGGAGCTGGAGGAGGAGATGGAACCATGTTCACAGCAGGGTGGCACCCAGGCCAGCTCATGGCCATCACTGGTGCGTGGCTCGGGGGATACAGAGGACACGGACGATACACCTCCCACAGAGGACAGCCTTTCGTCGCCTCTGGGCAGCCTGGCACACATGAGCGATTACATGCTGCAGTGTCTCCACAACGACCGCCGAGTTGCCCACATTCTAACTTGTGCTGATTACTGGGTGGCCACGCTGCTGGATCCCCGTTACAAGGACAACGTACCGTCCTTAATTCACTCACTGGAGCGCGATCGCAAGATGCGCGAGTACAAGCGCACGCTGGTAGACGCCATGCTGCTGGCATTCCCATCTGACAGCGGGGCCACAGTGGAAGCACAAGGCAGAGGAGGAGGAGGAGGAGGTCGCCAACGCAACCAGGGCACCGCCAGCACCTCAGAAGGCAGGGTTAGCATGGCCGAAATGTGGAAAAGCTTTGTCAGCACGCCACAACAAACAGCAGCACCAGCAGCTCAGATGGAACGTCTTAGCAGGAGGCAGCATTTTACCAACATGGTGGAGCAGTATGTGTGCACACGCCTACATGTAGTGAATGACGGGTCTGCCCCCTTCAACTTCTGGGTCTCCAAATTGGGCACATGGCCTGAGCTTGCCCTTTACGCCTTGGAGGTGCTGGCGTGCCCTGCAGCCAGTGTATTATCTGAACGGGTATTTAGCACGGCTGGGGGCGTTATAACAGACAAGCGCAGCCGCCTGTCCAGAGACAATGTGGACAAGCTCACGTTCATTAAAATGAACCAGGCATGGATCCCACGGGACTTTTCCGTACCTTATGCAGAATAGCAATGGATACCGACCTTACCCACCCATTGTTCCATTTTTGCTCTTTCTCACTCTTTTGGGGTGTACCCTCATTTAAAATTTTTGAAAAGAAGCAGTGTTGGCTACCTCGTCCTCCTCCTCAGGGCCAGATTAATGTAGGGGCTATTGGAGCTGCAGCTCCAGGCCCCTACCTTTTATATAGGCCCCGGGTTGGCCATATTCACTGTTACCGCTCTTCTGTCACTTGTAAACACAGAAGTCTGGCTTCTATGCTCGCTTCCCCAGGCAGCACCCTCAGAACCTCCCCACACAGCGTGAAGGCCAGACAAGGAGGGACAGTTGGCGATGCATGGATGTGTTTATGGGCTTCAGAGACAGCATCCCATGTTGAATTAGGCATGCATGGCTGCACCCTTCCTCCTCTGGGTGCATGGCAAGGCACGGCCCTTAAGGCCCTTCAAAATCCTCAGCACCAAGCCCATGATGCTGTTAATCCGGCCCTGGTCCTCCTCCACCGCCGCTTCCACCTACACCGCCCATAGGTGTGCGCAGCCTATTGCATTAAGGTGTGCACCCCAAAGTTGAAATACACATGCATGTGTTTGCCAGCAGGGAGAGTAATGTATCGGGGCCATGTACCTGTAGGCAAGGAGAAATAGAGCAGAGCAGGTCCCAGGGAGATCTTTCCCATCTCCTCACTGGCAATGCTATGTGCCCTAGGTGATTAGGGTGTGCCCAGGCACACCCAGCACACCCTGTGCGCACGCCTATGTCACCGCCACATCCACCACCACCTCAACCTCCCTCCTACTCCATATGGGCCTCGTCCTTCAGAGATGAAGAAGAACATTGTTTTATTTTTCTGTTTTTTTTTTGTTGTTTTAAGTTATTTCCCTATCCACATTTGTTTGCAGAGCACTTGCCATGCTCTTAATTACGTTTTGCTGCCATTTGCAGCACTCTAGCCCTTTCCTTTGGTGTTTTAGAGCCATTTTAGTGCCTTAAAGTTCGGGTCCCCATTGACTTCAATGGGGTTCGGTGTCCGGGAAAAGTTCGGTAAAAGTCCGGGACACGGACCCGGACTTTTTTTTAAAGTTCGGCCGAACCCGTCGAACACGGACATCTAGGTGTTCGCTCAACCCTAGCCTTGAGTACTGGATCATTATTTAAACGCTTGTCTAGACTCCTATACAGTATTGTGGAGTCAAGAGATCTGGTAAGCTCACATCCTGTTTATTATCACGGTTGAGGTGCACCAGGTGGATTTTCATCGAAACAATCAAATTTCTTTGGATATTACTTCAATGGGCTTTCTTTTCATCTGTCACTATGCACTTTAGTGTTCATTCACTATATGGATTATTTTTTAATAGTTTACTTTGAACTTAATTTATTTAGCACTACAATTTTTATCCTGTCTGTTTTTGCACAATTGATTCTGTTGTGAAGCAGTTTTATTTCACTTAGGTTATCATCACCTGAGCAGTAATATGTTTTACTTTTTGTGTTATAAAGATACCTCAAGCAACAGAAGATAATGATGGAACTGCTGATTCAGGTTTAGCAGCTTCAGTCCTGACATCCATCTTCCCTGCAAAGCTGCTTGCGAGTGCAGGGATTGATGGTATTGAACTTTTAAACAAGTACTCCAAGCAGTAATAAATCAGTGATGGTTTGCCAAAGTTCAGCTCGTAATACACCCTGATGTAGAACTGCTCTTTACATTAAGCTCCACCAAGATAGTGTAAATTTTTTTTGTGCCCCCAATCCTTACATTTTGATGCCTTTTTTCCCCCTCCGGAATGTCCCCTGTGCACAATATTAGAGCTGCTAGCTTGGTGTCCGGCCGGTATTTATGCAGTAGGGACTACTTGCACATATACAGTATGGGACCACTAGCATTGTGCCCAGCTGGCATATGCAAAATACTGGACTAGAAATCTTAGAATCCAGGACATCATCTGTTAGCTGACGCTCCATTGCTTCTACCCAAACAGTCAGGTCTGTTATCCCATGGACCAATTTTCCCTCCTGCTTTTCGGTGGCTTTGACTACCTGCCTGTTAAAACAAGGTTCTGGGATATACAGATATTGTGGATTCTGTAATTCTGACCTTGTTATAGGCTTGTCTTCTTCCAGCAAGATTTCCCATCAAACCTGGAAGGTTTATTTTCACTAGTGAAGGTGACTTGGGGTTTATTCATGTGCTTTCTTAGTGGGCTGAGTTTTTTCCTCCTCCATTTGGGGTATAACAACAGTTGGCTTTTAGCACCGTCAAATGTCAGGAGTCTGCACTGTTCCTTCTTTTTCAATGCCCTCTTGCTAATTATTCGTTGACTGGTACTTTTATAAAAGGGGTTTCAAATGCTGCTCCTTCTGATTGAAGTGTGGGATTTAAATCTAGTATTTTTAGTCGTATCAATGCCTTCTTTTGAATCTAGTTGGGAAATATATTTGGGATTGTTATCCCATGAGTTAATATTTCTTGTGGCCATCACTTTGGTCAGAATGGTTTCTTGGTTATCATCATTGTCCTTTAGGAGGCCCCATTTGATGTTACACAAAGACATGGTTGTTTTGAGACCAAGAATCTTCTTTTTACTCAAAGGGGTTATTGCTTTTCACCTCATGAAAATATTATGTTGCCTCCCTATGTCTGGCATCAGCTCGCCCCAAGGAGATTTCTCTCAATTGCTGGGATATGTTGGGGGCTATCAGGGTTTACCTTTCTGAAACTGCTTCTTTTAGTCAAACTGATTGTCTTTTTGTCCTTCCAGAAGGTCCTAGAAGAGGTTCTCTAGCTTCCAGATCCACTGCTGGCTGTAGATAGAATAGACTTGTTATCGTGCAATACTAAAAATTACGAGATAAATTGCTTCCTTTTCCCATTAAAGCCGACTCCAGCAGGGAAGCAAGTACCTCTTAGACTTTTCATCATCAGGCCTATATGTT
Source organism: Pelophylax lessonae (assembly GCF_965119305.1). NCBI lineage: Eukaryota > Metazoa > Chordata > Amphibia > Anura > Ranidae > Pelophylax > Pelophylax lessonae. The sequence continues at coordinate 165,028,125 of NC_138776.1, forward strand.
TCAAATCTGTAAGGCTATAACCTAGTCGTCTTTACATAAGTTCTCTAAGTTTAACAAGATTGATGCATTTGCCTCTGCAAATACCAGTTTTGGCTAAAAGGTTATGCAAGGGGTTATTTAATGACCTTGGTTGCCTTTTGTTCTGTTTTTGCTCTTGTTGAGTTGGTTCACCTGTGTATGTTTTTGCATGTCTGCCCCTCAGTTTAGACTGTTTTTGGATGCCCCTAGGTTGTTTATACTGTATATCGTGAAGCTGTGTCCCCCCCGTGGATGATAGGGAAAATAGGATTTTTGTACTCACCATAATATCCTTTTTTTTGGCATCCCTTGAGGGACACAGCTCCCTCCCCTCATTTGCTATCATTCTCTCTTTGGACTGTTTGCTACAACTGATTAGGTGTGAAGTGGGAGTGTTTTAAAGGGGAAGTCTTCAGTTTCTATGTGCCTAGTGTTCATTTCTTCTGTAAGTGGCAGTATAACCCTAAGTTACTTAATTATCATCAAGCTGCATCTCTCGAAAGACTCAGAGAAAAACATTTGTGGTAAACCCAGCCTAAATTAAAATTAATATAAAGTAGAGTTTGTGCAAAAAGCTGGATATGCAGCTGACATACATACTATATGTGTGCACTGTTTTACATGCAGAAGGATTGCTAATCCTGTTTAGCCACACACCCCTGCCAGAAAGCACACGCAGGAGCTGGATGTAACTGTTGTGGCAGCATAGGTTAGTCTACCACACCCTCAGCCTGCTGATTGAGTAAGTATAATGAAGATTTTTTGAAAAAAAAAAAAAAGAATGAAGAAACCATCCCTATGCTCACTTTGATCTCTTCTACTGGCAGTATGTTCCCTGCCAGACAACTGAACTACAGAAAAACCTGATTGGCTTTTAATGCTGCCCTCCCACTTTTACTGCTGACCCTCACACTCCCGGTTTTGGAGATTACAGGAGAAATATACAATATTCAGGTATTTACACCAGACACATTTAAAATACATTTTATGGTTTTAAATTAATATACATAACTGCGTTGATATTGTGTTTATTTTATATTTTTCTGTAGTTTAGCTTTAATAAAGGTCAGGAATGTTCAGACAGGTGGGAGAAATGTTGTAGCATGTAGCATTATATTTATTTTAATTACAACTACCTATGGATAACACACTGTAACATACAATATAACAGCTTTTTGATTGCCTTTATACTGTATACAAAAAAAAAAAAACATCAGAATATATTCTGTAGTGTAAGTACACTCTAAAATTGAGAACCGACTTTAATTTACAGGAAAAGCTTAGAGCAAAAGTGCCAAACCCAGAGATTATGGAAACCGGAATTATTACAGCAGGAGCAATTATTGGCAAGATCTGCAGAATGGGCCTTTGTGAAGAAGAGGTAGGTCATTTATTAATTCCTTAAGACTTTCCTTTCTAGTTGGCATTATCCCTGAAGTCCTAAGGGGTTTGTTGTCATGACCGTTATTGATTCCAGATATGTTTTGATGTGCACTTTGGAAAATGCTTTCCTATTTTCCCCAAGTATACTTTTGTTTATTTGTGCTTACAAAAGAATGCCTGCTCATTGAATGAGTTTTAAATTGAATGAAATTCCAAAAAAAAAAAAAATCCCAGTGAATAAAATGTATACTGCAATGTACAGAGTTTACCTGTCTCAGGAATATAATGTGTAGCGCAGTGCAACAATGGTTTGTCATACAACATAAAGTGGTGAACTGGCTATAGTAGCATTGGTTGATGTGCACGGGTACAGCTTTCGTCAGTGAAGAAGTGTGGGTGCAGCTGTGATAGGGAGAAAAGTGCCAACTGCTGATGAGGTTTTACACCGATTTTAATTTGTGAATGGTCCTATGGCATTTCTTTTAATAAATTATAGTCCATGCTACATTTAGAGGTGCTTCCTTCTCTATTTTGCTTCCTTGTTTGCATACAGAGCTTGCTAAAGCTTTAGGATTAGCTTCTCAAGTGAATGGACTCTGCCACATTGCCTACTGGACTTTCCTGGGACTTTCATTGAGTATTTTGGAAATAGTCTTTGGGCTAAGACACCTGAGTTTGCCAACTTACTCTGTTACAGTGGAGACATGTGTGAGTGCAGTGTTGGTCATTAGAGAAGTGTTTGGGTGCAGTGGTGGTTAGTGGGGAAGTGTGTGGGTGCAGTGTTGGTCACTGGCAAATTGTGTGGGTGCAGTGGCTGAAGAAGCGTGTGGGTGCAGTGTTGATTAGTTTAAGAAGAGTATGATTGGGGGGGGGGGGGCACTGGAGAGAAGTGTGAGAGCAACTGTGATCAGGGAGAAAAGTGTGTGGGTGCAGTGGTTGTTAGTGGAGAAGTGTGTGCATACGATAGTATTTAGTGGAGAAGTGTGTGGGTACAATTTTGGGCATTGGAGGAATGTTTAGGTGCAGTGGCAGTCAACATAGATGTGTTTGGGTGCAGTGAAGGTTAGTGAAGTGTATGTGCAATTTTGATCAGTGTAGAAGAGTGTGGGTAGTAGAGACGTCTGTGGGTGCAGTGATGGTCAGTGGAAAGTGTGTGGGTGCAGGGATGGTCAGTGAAAAAGTGTTTGGGTGCAGTGATGGTCAGTAAAGAAGAGTAAGGGTGCAGTGGTTAACAAAAAAAAATAAATGCGTCTGCTACACTTTACAAAAATCCCTCCAAGTGTAAACCACTTATAAAAACTTGTGTGAATAAGCCTCTCTCCTCCCCCTTAAAATAACACGTCATTCGCACAGCACAATTTGAATACAATGCAAAGAAGGAGGTGCTGCACTATGCTGCAATGATAGGCAAATATGTAAAAAATAAATCTATCAAAGTGACAAAGTGCTGTTTCATCCAATAAATAAATATAAATGACATGAAGTCACGTGACGGTGACGACACGTGCTGGGCAGCTGACTGAACCGGAAGTGTTGCCGGAGGACAAGTCAGCCTTCACATACTGTACACTGATCACTGGAATTTTAAATGTAAGTGTTCTATTTTTGTTTCTAATAAATGGTTTAAATACTATACCATTGGAGCCTCCTTCTCTCCTGTTCACCCCCCTGTGAGCCACCTCCTTAGGACTATCCATACACGCCAGGATTAGAGAGGATACCGGCGTCCACCAGCCGCTACAGTGACCCCTGGTCACATTGCGTTTGTCCTATATCACACATTATTCATTATTTTCACATTCTGCACAGTCAAGGTTTTGAGATATTATTTGCCTATTTTATTGTGTAATATTTATTTTATTTACCTGTTTACCTCCTTGATTTAAATAACACAATTGTTTTTATCACTGTCATAATAATATTCACCATTTATTCATCACTGGAAGATTTTTCACCTTGTCATTTATATTTATTTATTGGATGACACAGCAGTTTGTCACTTTGATAGATTTATTTTTTTACATATTTGTCTATTATTGCAGAATAGTGCAGCACCTCCTTTTTTACATTACTGATTTATTAGACATAGGGATTTGTCATTTTGGTGCATGCAGTAATTCATTGTTGTCACTATTTGTTCACTTAAAGCTTGATAGCGCGTGGGTGCCCCCCCCCCTTTTTTTATTAACAAATTGAATATATATTTAGGGGGGAAGTGGTGGTCACTAGAGAATTGTGTGTGTACAGTAGCGGTCAGTGAAGAAGGGTGTGAGTGCAGTGTTTATCAAAATAAGAAGAGTGTGAGTGCAGCAGTGGCCACTGGAGAGATGTGTGGGTGCAATTGTGATCAGGAAGAAAAGTGTGTGGGTGCAGTGTTGTTCAGTGGAGAAGTGTGTGGTGCAGTGTTGGTCAGGAGAGAAGTGTATGGTTGTAGTTGTGACCAGTGGAGAAGTGTGTGGGTGCAATGTTGATAAGTGGAAAAGTGTGTAGGTCAGTGGTGGCTGGTGCTCAAAATTTTTGGGGGGGCGCAAAAAGAAAAATGTAATAGGTATTGCTTCGCGCCAAAAAACGCAGTAAAAAAATTGCGTGACTTTGAAGCTGTGCCCCCTTCAATGCAATGAACACTGTGCTGTGCCCCCTTCAATGCAATGAACACTGTGCTGTGCCCCCTTCAATGCAATAAACACTGTGCTGTGCCCCCACAATGCAGAGTTCAGCGTGCATGCCCCTTTCAATTCAGAGCGCCACAGCATTGTCCCCAATCACTGCAGAGCGCCACAGCATTGTCCCCAATGATTGCAGAGTGCCCACAGCATTGTCCCCCAATGATTGCAGAGTGCCACAGCATTGTACCCCAATGATTGCAGAGTGCCACAGAATTGTACCCCAATGATTGCAGAGTGCCAAAGCATTGTACCCCAATGATTGCAGAGTGCCACAGCATTGTACCCCAATGATTGCAGAGTGCCACAGAATTGTACCCCAATGATTGCAGAGTGCCACAGCATTGTACCCCAATGATTGCAGAGTGCCACAGAATTGTACCCCAATGATTGCAGAGTGCCACAGCATTGTACCCCAATGATTGCAGAGTGTCACAGCATTGTACCCCAATGATTGCAGAGTGCCCACAGCATTGTACCCCAATAAATGCAGAGTGCCCACAGCATTGTACCCCAATAAATGCAGAGCGCCACAGCATTGTACCCCAATAAATACAGAGCGCCTCAGCATTGTACCCCAATAAATGCAGAGCGCCACAGAATTGTACCCCAATGAATGCAGAGTGCCACAGAATTGTACCCCAATGATTGCAGAGTGCCACAGCATTGTACCCCAATGATTGCAGAGCGCCACAGCATTGTACCCCAATAAATGCAGAGTGCCACAGCATTGTACCCCAATGATTGCAGAGCGCCCACAGCATTGTACCCCAATAAATGCAGAGTGCCCACAGCATTGTACCCCAATAAATGCAGAGTGCCCACAGCATTGTCCCCCAATAAATGCAGAGTGCCCACAGCATTGTCACCCAATAAATGCAGAGTGCCCACAGCATTGTACCCCAATAAATGCAGAATGCCACAGCAATGTACCCCAATAAATGCAGAGTGCCCACAGCATTGTCCCCCAATCAATGCAGAGTGCAGCGTGCGTGCTCCCTTCAATTTAATGCACTTACCTGGCGGCGGCGGGTTCTTCCCTCCTCGATCCAGTCCGTTTTTTTAAACTTTATTTGTTCGCTGTCATTTTTTTTTTTTCTTTTTTTTTAGGGGTAGGGGGGCGGCGCCCTGGCGCCCGCTATGCACGGGCCGCCACTGGTGTAGGTGCAGTGGTGACCAGTGGAGAAGTGTGTGGTTGAAGTGTTTGTGAGTGGAGAAGTGTGTAGGTGCAGTGGTGACCAGTAGAGAAGTGTGTGGTTGCAGTGTTGGTCAGTGCAGAAGTGTGTGGATGTAGTGGTGACCAGTAGAGAAGTGTGTGGTTGCAGTGTTGGTCAGTGCAGAAGTGTGTGGATGTAGTGGTGACCAGTGGAGAATTGTGTGGTTGAAGTGTTGGTGAGTGAAGAAGTGTGTAGGTGCAGTGGTGACCAGTAGAAAAGTGTGTGGATGCAGTGTTGGTCAGTGGAGAAGTATGTAGGCGCATTGTTGGTCAGGAGAGAAGTGTATAGTTGTAGTGGTGACCAGTAGGGATGATCGAACGGTTCGGGTCCACCATTGGTTCGACCCGAACATTGGGTGTTCGAGGTTCGGCCGAATTTAGAACTTTTTGCCCAAAAAGTTCGGAATTCGGCAACCAGAACCGCCCAAAATGCAATGCTTCAGGAAATGGGCTTTAAAAGCCGTGATTGGACCAGAACCATTAGCAAAATCCAATTGAGGGGGCAGGAGAATGCTAGGAATGTGATTGGAGTGACTAGGGGGTCTCTAGACCAATCATTAGTGAATACGCCCCCCAGTATATAAGATCGCCCCCGCCATATTCCTAGCATTGTTATACTGGACATGGAAGAGAATGGAAGCCGTTCTGTTAATTTTACTTTAAAAGTGTCATTTAGCTATTTTTAGTGTGAGGAAAGGGATATCTAGTGTAGTTAGAGTGCTCCTTTACACTTAAGTTAGCTTCAAAAATTCAGTTTCTGTAGGGAAAGTGTTAAGTGTAAGGGAACCGTAGTGTAGTGTAGGGTTAACTGGCAGTGACTGCTATGGCAGGCTGACAAAACCCTTCCATAGCAGGGTGACCGCTATAGAGAAATGATCATTTCTCTGAGTTGCTTCGGGACACCCATATGGCTTCTCACCAGCCAAGCATTTTTTATGCTGCAGGGGCTGCCACTGCCAGTGCTTTTTTGAGGACATGTTTGATGTCAGACATGACATCTGAACATGTGTATAGGGGGTATATATAGACATATATGTCTGAATATATAACCCTAGACATATATAGGTGTGATAGTAGCAGAAATAAATGCTTGCGCTAATGAAATCATTTACAGGGATATATTTCTGCTACTATCACACCTATATATGTCTAGGGGTATATATTCAGACATATATGTCTATATATACCCCCTATACACATGTTCAGATGTTTTGCCTGCCTCAAAAGAACCCAAAAAAATGCCAAAAAAACGCTAGCATCAAAAAAAAAATGCCCAGGTGTGTTTTTGCTGGCATTTTTTGGGGGGTTTTGGAGGCAGGCAAAACATCTGAACATATGTATAGGGGGTATATATAGACATATATGTCTGAATATATACCCCTAGACATATATAGGTGTGATAGTAGCAGAAATAAATGCTTGCGCTAATGAAATCATTTACAGGAATATATTTCTGCTACTATCACACCTATATATGTCTAGGGGTATATATTCAGACATATATGTCTATATATACCCCCTATACACATGTTCAGATGTTTTGCCTGCCTCAAAAGAACCCAAAAAAATGCCAAAAAAACGCTAGCGTCAAAAAAAAAAAATGCCCAGGTGTGTTTTTGCTGGCATTTTTTGGGGGGTTTTGGAGGCAGGCAAAACATCAGAACTTGTGCACAGTACCACTATACACATGTTCAGATGTTTTTCCTGACTGCAAAGAACCCCAAAAAATGCCTGCTATTAAACCGGGAGAGAAACTAACTACCTGTCATGAAAGAAAGTGTTCTAATACAAACAATCTTTTTTTTTTCTGGTTCTGGACATGCTACAGAGCTGAAACTTCACAGGTACACCTTTTAGACCCCCCAGACACAAAATCACACAAAAAAAGTTCTTAAAAATTTTCATTTTTGATAAAAAAAAGCCAATTATTGAAAAAATTAAAAAAAAAAAAAAAAAAAAGATTTTTTGATTTTTTCTTTGGATTTAGTATCTGGGGGGTCTAAAAGGTGTACCTGTGAAGTTTCAGCTCTGTAGCATGTCCAGAACCAGAAAAAAAAAAGATTGTTTGTATTAGAACACTTTCTTTCAGGACAGGTAGTTAGTTTCTCTCCCGGTTTAATAGCAGGCATTTTTTGGGGTTCTTTGCAGTCAGGAAAAAACATCTGAACTTGTGTATAGTGGTACTGTGCACACGTTCTGGTGTTTTGCCTGCCTCCAAAAACTCCCAAAAAATGCCAGCAAAAACACACCTGGGCATTTTTTTTTTTTTGACGCTAGCGTTTTTTTTTGGCATTTTTTTGGGTTCTTTTGAGGCAGGCAAAACATCTGAACTTGTCTATAGTGGTGTATATACACACATACATATATTTATATACACACCTAGACATATATAGGTGTGATAGTAGCAGAAATATATGCTTGCGCTAATGAAATAATTTACACTAATATATTTCTGCTACTATCACACCTATATATGTCTAGGTGTGTATATAAATATATCTATGTGTGTATATATACCACTATAGACAAGTTCAGATGTTTTGCCTGCCTCAAAAGAACCCAAAAAAATGCCAAAAAAAACGCTAGCGTCAAAAAAAAAAAATGCCCAGGTGTGTTTTTGCTGCCATTTTTGGGGACAGGCAAAACATCTGAACTTGTGCACAGTACCAATAAATCAAAAAATCTCTTTTTTTTTTTTTTTTTTTTTTAACCACTTGCCTACAGTGCACTTTCACCCCCTTCCTGCCCAGACCGATTTTCAGCTTTCAGCGCTCTCACACTTTGACTGAGAATTACTCAGTCATGCAACACTGTACCCATACAAAAATTGTGTCCTTTTTTTCACACAAATAGAGCTTTCTTTTGATGGTATTTGATCAATACTGGGTTTTTTATTTTTTGTGCTATAAATAAAAAAAAACTGAAAATATTGTGAAAAAACGCATTTTTCTTTGTTTCTGTCATAAAATTTTGCAAATTAGTAATTTTTCTTCACAAATTTTGGCCAAAATTTATACTGCTACTTATCTTTGGTAAAAATAACCCAAGTAAGTGTATATTATTTGGTCTTTGTGAAAGTTATAGAGTCCACAAGCTATGGTGCGAATCATTGAAAATTGATCACACTTGATCACACCTGATGTACTGAAGGCCTATCTCATTTCTTGAGACACTAAAAAGTCAGGATAGTACCAATACCCCCCAAATGACCCCTTTTTGGAAAGTAGACATTCCAAGGTATTTAATAAGGGGCATGGTGAGTTTTTTGAAGTTGTAATTTTTTCCCACAATGCTTTGCAAAATGAAGATTTTTTTTTTTTTTTTACAAATTGCCGTATTAACAGGTTATTTCTCTCACACAGCACATGTATACTTGCAACTACACCCCAAAACACATTCTACTACTCCTCCTGAGTATGGAGATACCACATGTGTGAGACTTTTTCACAGCCTGGCCACATACAGAGGCCTAACATCCAAGTAGCAGCGTCCGGCATTCTAGGAGCACAAATTACACATATAATTTCCTGACAACCTATCGCACTTTTGAAGGCCCTGGAGCACCAGGACAATGGAAACCCCCATAAAATTACCCCATTTTGGAAAGCAAACAGCCCAACGTATAATTTTTGAGGCATAATGAGTCTTTTGAATATGTCATTTTTTTTCCACAAGTTTTTGGAAAATGTGGAAAGAAAATGAAAACACATTTTTTTTACACAAAGCTGTCCATTTATGCAATATTTCTAACACATAGCATGTACATAGCAAAAATTGCACCCCAAAATACATTCTGCTATTCCTCCTGAGTATGGCGATACCACATGTGTAACACTTTTTCACAGCCTGGCCACATACATAGGCCTAACATCCAAGTAGCGCTTTACACAAAGTTGTCCATTTATCCACTTTAAGACTGGGCCTATTTTTGACACTTGGTGTTTACAAGCTAAAATCATTTTTTTTTTGCTAGAAAACTACTTAGAACCCCCAAACATTATATATTTTTTTTAGCAGAGACCCTAGAGAATAAAATGGAGATCGTTGCAATATTTTTTCATCACACCATATTTGCGCAGCAGTCTTCCAAATGCGATTTTTTTGAAAAAAAATTCACTTTTTTGAACTAAAACATAAGAAAACAGTAAATTTAGCACAATTTTTTTCCATAATATGAAAGATAATGTTACGCCGAGTAATTAGATACCCAACATGTCATGCTTCAAAATTGTGCATGCTCACAGAATGGCGCCAAACATTGGTACTTAAAAATCCCCATAGGCAACATTTTAAAAATTTCTGCAGGTTACTAGCTTAGAGTTACAGAGGAGGTCTATGGCTCAAATTATTGCTCTCGCTCTAACGATCGCGGCGATACCTCACATGTATGGTTTGAACACCGTTTACATATGTGGGCGGGACTTGCGTATGCGTTTGCTTCTGCGCGCAAGCTAACGGAGGCAGGGCACTTTAATTTTTTTTTTTTTTTTTTTCCTATTTATTTTATTTATTATTTTTTTATTTTTACACAGTTTAAAAAAAAAAAATGTTTTGATCATTTTTATTCCTATTACAAGGAATGTAAACATCCCTTGTAATAGAAATAGGCATGACAGGTCCTCTTTTTTGTGAGATCTGGGGTCAAAAAGACCTCACACCTCACAACTACACTAAAAAAGAAAAAAAAAAAAAAAATTGTTGAAAGAGGAAAAAAAAAAAAAGCAAAAAAAAAAAGCGGCCCTTTAAACCGGTTGCTAGGCAACGTCTTTTGACGTAGCTCCGGTCCTCCAAGACCATAGAGTTGAGTGAGGGCCATCTTGCCCTCACTCGACTTCCTGTCTCTGAGGATCCGGGACCGGATAGTTTTCCCCGCTGCCGGCGGGTCCGGTAAGCTGGGAAAACGTCTGGGACGCGGCAGGAGGGGGGGGGCACCTCTTCCTCTGCACCGTAAGGGTAATTCCGCGGCGAATCCGCCACTGGGACCACCCTTATCTGAAAGCCGACCGCCCGCCGTTTCAAAAATTACCGGGGTTATGGGGGCTATCTGCTGCCATAACTCCAGTATTTAGCTTTTAATGGCCGACGCATATAGTCGTTAGGCGGTCAGTAAGTGATTGCATGTATATGACAAACAGGTGACGATGACTGATGGGGTGACAGGTGACGATGACTGATGGGGTGACAGGTGACAATGACTGATGGGGTGACAGGTGACGATGACTGATGGGGTGACAGGTGACGATGACTGATGGGGTGACAGGTGATGATGATTGATGAGGTGACAGGCGACGATGATTGATGAGGTGACAAGTGACGATGATTGATGGGGTGACAGATGACAATCACTGACGGGGTGACATGTGACGATGATTGATGGGGTGACAAGTGACGATCACTGATGGGGTGTCAAGTGACGATGATTGATAGGGTGACAGATGATGGTGACTGATGGGGTGACAGGTGACGATGTTTGATGGGGTGACGGTGATTGATGGGGTGACAGGTGACGGGCGATGGTCACTGATGGGTGACAGGTGACGGGCGATGGTGCACGGCGGTACTGATGGCAGTCTCTGGTGACCGGTGAACTTTAGGCTATGTTCACATGTGAGCGTAGCGATCATGGGCAGAATCACTGCGATTCTGCCCGTGATCCAGAAATCATTGCAAATGGCGGGACGCCTGTGCGTTGCCCGTGATTTGCAATAGCACCCCAAACGCTGTGCGATGTTGCAGCGATTTCCGCCTGCCGAATCGAGGTAACATCACGCAAACAACGCATGACGCCCCAAAGAAACTCTTGTACCTTTTTTGGGCGTCATGCGATGTTTGCGCGATGTTACCGCGATTCGGCAGGCGGAAATGGCGGCAACATCGCACAGCGTTTGGGGTGCTATTGCAAATCACGGGCAACGCACAGGCGTCCCGCAATTTGCAATGATTTCCAGATCGCGGGCAGAATCGCGGTTATTCTGCCTGCGATCGCTACGCTCACATGTGAACGTAGCCTTATGGGTGTCAATTTCTGGGCACTGATGAGGTGACTGTTGGGTGACAGGGGACATTGGGGGGGGCTGAGGACTGTGTGGGGGGACCTTTATTTGTGTGCTTTTTACTTTTTACAGGGGTACAGAGCAGTAACTCAATGTTTCTAGCTCTTCTCCCCTCACACTGGAAACTGTATGAGGAGAGAAGAGCTAGTAACACTGAGTTACTGCTCTTTGTTTACATTTTGTGATCGGCTGTGAATAGATTCACAGCCGATCACATAGTAAACAGTCACTGTCAGTGACTGTTTACTACTGCCGGTGACAGCTGTGTTCCTACGGAACACAGTGCCACCGACATGACCGCGCTGCGCGCTCCCGATCGCGCATGCGCGGTCATCTCCCGGGCGCCTCCATTGTGATCGGCTGTGTCATTGGAACACAGCCGATCACGTGGGAAACAGCCATGCCTATTGGCTGTTTCCCCCCTGCCGGTGACCGGCTGTGTCCCGGGGACACGCCGACACCGGCAGTGCACGGCGGCGCGCCCGCGATCGCGCGCCTGCCGTGCATTTACTGGGTCACGTCATATGACGTCCGCCCAGGATAATAGCCGCACCGTCCCGCCGTCATATGACGGCGGGCGGGCGGTAAGTGGTTAATTTTTTCAATATTTGGCTTTTTTTTTTATCAAAAAGGACAATTTTTAAGAACTTTTTTTGTGTGATTTGGTGTCTGGGGGGTCTAAAAGGTGTACCTGTGAAGTTTCAGCTCTGTAGCATGTCCAGGACCAGAAAAAAAGATCATATAGGTGTTAAAGTTAAAGGAGGGTCCCGACCCACATCCCTGTTCTACTGAAAAATTATATTTTTTTTCATGGTTCTGGACATGCTACAGAGCTGAAACTTCACATGCACACCTTTTAGACCCCCCAGATACTAAATCCAAAGTCAAAATCAAAAAATCTCTTTTTTTTTTTTTTTTAATTTTTTCAATAATTGGCTTTTTTTATCAAAAATGACAATTTTTAAGAACTTTTTTTGTGTGATTAATAGTTAATGGGGCATGACCCAGAACCCAGGCACTTTTTAGAGGCGTTTATTGGGTTTTAGGGCTTAAAAATTGTGTTTTTTGATTACCGAAGTTCGGGTCCCATTGATTTCAATGGGGTTCTGAAATCCGGGCCGAACTTTCGGGAAGTTCGGGTGTTCTGGTCGAACCGAACTTTTCAAAAGTTCGATCATCCTTAGTGACCAGTGGAGAAGTGTGTGGGTGCAATGTTGGTGAGTGGAGAAGTGTGTGGGTGCAATGTTGGTGAGTGGAGAAGTGTGTAGGTACAGTGGTAACCAGGAGAAAAGTGTGTGGTTGCAGTGTTGGTCAGCGGAGAAGTGTGTGGTTGTAGAGGTGACCAGTAGAAAAGTGTGTGACTGCAGTGTTGTTGAGTGGAGAATTGATTTGTGCCATGTTGGTCAGGAAAAAAAGTGTAAGGTTGTAGTGGTGACCAGTGGAGAAGTGTGCGGGTGCAATGTTGGTAAGAGGAGAAGTGTGTAGGTGCAGTGGTGACCAGTAAAGACATGTGTGTGGTTGAAGTGTTGGTCAGTGGAGAAGTGTGTGGATGTAGAGGTGACCAGTAGAAAAGTGTGTGGCTGCAGTGTTGTTCAGTGGAGAAGTGTGTGGGTGCAATGTTGGTAAGAGGAGAAGTGTTCAGGTGCATTGGTGACCAAAAAGAAATGTGTGGTTGCAGTGTTGGTCAGTGGAGAAGTGTGTGGATGTAGTGGTGACCAGTGGAGAAGTGTATGGCTGTAGTGGTGACCAGCAGAGAAGTGTGTGGTTGCAGTGTTGGTCAGTGGAGAAGTGTATGGATGTAGCGGTGACCAGTAGAGAATTGTGTGGATGCAATCTTGGTGAGTGAAGAATTGTGAAGGTGCAGTGGTGACCAGCAGAGAAGCATGTGGTTACAGTGTTAGTCAGTGAAGAAGTGTGTGGTTGTAGTGGTGACCAGTGGAGAAGTGTGTGGGTGCAATGTTGGTGAGTGGAGAAGTGTGTAGGTACAGTGGTAACCAGTAGAGAAGTGTGTGGTTGCAGTGTTGGTCAGTGGAGAAGTGTGTGGTTGTCGTGTTGGTTAATGGAGAAGTGTGTATGTGCTGTGTGGAGACCAGTAGAGAAGTGTGTGGTTGCAGTGTTGGTCAGTAGAGACGTGTGTGGGTGCAGTGGAGACCAGTAGAGAAGTGTGTGGTTGCAGTGTTGGTCAGTAGAGAAGTGTGTGGGTGCAGTGGAGACCAGTAGAGAAGTGTGTGGTTGCAGTGTTGGTCAGTAGAGAAGTGTGTGGGTGCAGTGGAGACCAGTAGAGAAGTGTGTGGTTGCAGTGTTAGTCAGTAGAGAAGTGTGTGGGTGCAGTGGAGACCAGTAGAGAAGTGTGTGGTTGCAGTGTTAGTCAGTAGAGAAGTGTGTGGGTGCAGCGGAGACCAGTAGAGAAGTGTGTGGTTGCAGTGTTAGTCAGTAGAGAAGTGTGTGGGTGCAGTGGAGACCAGTAGAGAAGTGTGTGGTTGCAGTGTTAGTCAGTAGAGAAGTGTGTGGGTGCAGTGGAGACCAGTAGAGAAGTGTGTGGTTGCAGTGTTGGTCAGTAGAGAAGTGTGTGGATGTAGTGGTGACAAGTAGAGAAGTGTGTGGGTGCAATGTTGGTGAGTGGAGGAGTGTGAAGGTTCAGTGGTGACCAGTGGAGAAGTGTGTGGATGTAGTGTTGAGTGGAGAAGGGTGTGGATGTAGTGTTGAGTGGAGAAGTGTGTGGATGTAGTGTTGAGTGGAGAAGGGTGTGGATGTAGTGTTGAGTGGAGAAGGGTGTGGATGTAGTGTTGAGTGTAGAAGGGTGTGGATGTAATGTTGGTGAATGCAGAAGTGTGAAGATTCAGTGGTGACCAGTGGAGAAGTGTGTGGATGTAGTGTTGAGTGGAGAAGTGTGTGGATGTATTGGTGACCAGTATAGAAGTGTGTGGATGTATTGGTGACCAGTATAGAAGTGTTTGGATGTATTGGTGACCAGTATAGAAGTGTGTGGATGTATTGGTGACCAGTATAGAAGTGTGTGGATGTAGTGTTGAGTTCAGAAGTGTGTGGATGTAGTGTTGAGTTCAGAAGTGTGTGGATGTAGTGTTGAGTTCAGAAGGGTGTGGATGTAGTGTTGAGTGGAGAAGTGTGTGGATGTAGTGTTGAGTGGAGAAGTGTGTGGATGTAGTGTTGAGTTCAGAAGTGTGTGGATGTATTGGTGACAAGTGGAGAAGGGTGTGGATGTAGTGTTGAGTGGAGAAGTGTGTGGATGTATTGGTGACCAGTGGAGAAGGGTGTGGATGTAGTGTTGAGTGGAGAAGTGTGTGGATGTAGTGTTGAGTGGAGAAGTGTGTAGATGTAGTGTTGAGTTCAGAAGTGTGTGGATGTAGTGTTGAGTGGAGAAGTGTGTGGATGTATTGGTGACCAGTGGAGAAGGGTGTGGATGTAGTGTTGAGTGGAGAAGTGTGTGGATGTATTGGTGACCAGTGGAGAAGGGTGTGGATGTAGTGTTGAGTGGAGAAGTGTGTGGATGTAGTGTTGAGTGGAGAAGTGTGTGGATGTAGTGTTGAGTGGAGAAGTGTGTGGATGTAGTGTTGAGTGGAGAAGTGTGTGGATGTAGTGTTGAGTGGAGAAGTGTGTGGATGTATTGGTGACCAGTGGAGAAGGGTGTGGATGTAGCGTTGAGTGGAGAAGGGTGTGGATGTAGTGTTGAGTGGAGAAGTGTGTGGATGTAGTGTTGAGTGGAGAAGTGTGTGGATGTAGTGTTGCGTTCAGAAGTGTGTGGATGTATTGGTGACCAGTGGAGAAGGGTGTGGATGTATTGGTGACCAGTATAGAAGTGTGTGGATGTATTGGTGACCAGTGGAGAAGTGTGTGGATGTATTGGTGACCAGTGGAGAAGGGTGTGGATGTAGTGTTGAGTGGAGAAGGGTGTGGATGTAGTGTTGAGTTCAGAAGTGTGTGGATGTAGTGTTGAGTGGAGAAGTGTGTGGATGTATTGGTGACCAGTATAGAAGTGTGTGGTTTTAGTGGTGGTAAAGTACTTGCGGTTTTGATTGAAAGGTGTGTGATTCTTGCTTGCAGGTCTTGATTTTAGGACAAAAATATTTTTAGGATAGGATACGCATACATGTCTGCAGCATAACTGTTGATACCATGACTACAGTAGTGGTTTTAGAGTTAAATGTGTACATCTATTTCTTGGCACACGCTCACATTAACTCCGAACATAAAACTTTGCACAAGTGTATTAAAAACTGACAGTAATCTTATGAAATGGCTCGCAGCCAGTTTATAGTAGATCAAAATATACTTTACAGTTCATTAAAGTCTTGCTTTAAGGCACATTCCAATCACAACTGAAAATTAAACCTTGAAATGCTTACAGGGAGCACAGACTGACTGATCAGTATTTTACTTCATCATCCACCAGGCCATCCCACTTTGTACTGGCAGTAGTCTGGTGATTTTAGAACATTCATTTATGATGCAGAAGAAGAATTTCCAAGTACACCTATTGCAGGCTCTTTACTGCCTTTTGCATACAAAACTTCTGGTGTAAAAAAAAGCCTGTAAGTAGGATTCAAATATATCTTGAAGGTTTGTATGTGTTTGGTGATGTAGGCAACAAGCACAGAGGAATTTGCAAGCTCCAGGAAGTGTGAGATGCTCTTAGGATTCTGCTTTCACAAAGCTCAAATGAAGGAAAATGGAATAAACGATGTGGACCAATTCAGCCAGGGCCACCATCGGGGGGGGGGGGGGGGGACAGCCCATAGACTTGTAGGGGGCCTCGGCATCCCGACTTTGCAGCATTTGATGAATACAATTTTCATGATGTGATTTCACATCTTGCCTTGCATTACTGTTTAAAGTATTTAATTTTTCAACATTTGCACCAAAGAAATAGACTAACCATTGGGGTTTTCCTGTGCTAAAAGGCCACATTCTCCTGCATGACAGGTTTAACACCCCCCTTTGCGCAATAACACAAGAGAGTCTAACCCACTCACATACAGTATCTCACAAAAGTGAGTACACCCCTCACATTTTTGTAAATATTTTATTACATTTTGTATGTGACAACACTGAAGAAATGACACTTTGCTACAATGTAAAGTAATGAGTGTACAGCTTGTATAACAGTGTCAATTTGCTGTCCCCTCAAAATAACTCAACACACAGCCATTAACCACTTCTGGACCGAACCCTTTTCTGACACATGTTGTTTACAAGTTAACCTCCTTAGTGGTATTCTCGAGTGTGGCATGGGGTTAATTTTCAGTACCAAAAGTGGTAACCCCAAGCCACACTCGGGTTTACCCCAGAATCTTTCTCACCTTCCCTGCGATCCCCTGCCGCGATCCCCCGCCGCCCTCCCGCCGTACTCACTCTCTCCCCGCTCTATGCTCGGCAGATGCCGGCACTTGCCTTCCGGTTCCCTTCCCTGCGAGCGTTGTGATGCAGGGGGGTGGAACCGACGGCAAATTCAAAAATATAAATACACTAAATGACATTATACAAAGCTGTGATCGTAACGGATTACACTGTATCATGCCATTTCACCGCAGGATTTCACCTGGTGACTTTTCCAGTGCCCTGTCTGTGATTTTCCAGTGCTTTGTGCCTGGAAAATTGAGAAGGACCATGGCATCCAAAAAGCGTTCTTTTTGCGCAAAAGAACTTTTAGAGGAACTGGAAAACAGCGACAGCGAAACGGAGTTACTTGAAGAACTGAGCGATAGCGATTCGTGGGAAAATTCGTCATCAGGTACGGAAAGTGACGACAGCGACGATTCTGATGTCTCTTTATGGCACATAGCTTGTGGAATTTGGGAAGTATATCAAATGATTCTTCAGAATTTCCAACGGAGTGATGTGCCAGAAAGAGATATCAGAATTGTCGCTGTCGTCACTTTACATACTTGATGACAAATTTTCCCGCGAATCGCTATCGCTCAGTTCTTTAAGTAACTTCGTTTTGCTGTCCCTGTTTTCCAGTTTGTCTAAAAGCGCTTTTGCGCAAAAAGAATGCTTTTTGGATGCCATGGCCGTTCCCTATTTTCCAGGCACAAAGAACTGGAAAAGCACAGGCAGGGCACTGGAAAAGTCACCAGGTGAAATTCTGTGGTGAAATGGCATGATACAGGGTAATCCGTTAGGATCACAGCTTTGTATCATGTCATTTGGTTTATTTACATTTTTGAAATTGCTGCCAGTTCCACCCGTCCCCTGCATCTCAACGCTCACAGGGAAGGTAACCGGAAGACAGATGCCGGCATTGGCCGAGCACACAGCAGGAGGATGGCTGGAGGACGGCGGGGTATCGCAGGAGAAGGTGAGTTTTAACATACAAAACAACAGATTTCCATGCAAAACAATGTACCACTTTTAGCACGGAAATTCTGACATAATCAGACCGCCAGGGAGGTTAGAATCTGTATTTTTAGCTAGAAAATGACTTTTTTTTTTTTTTTTTTTAGCAAAGACTCTGGAGAATAAAATGGCAGTCGTTGCAATATTTTTTGTCTTGCGGTATTTGCGCAGTGGTCTTTCAAAAGCCATTTTTTTTAGAAAAAATACATTTCACTGCATTTAAAAAAACTAAACAGTAGAGTTAGCCCATTTTTTCTCTGTATATTGTGAAAGATTATTGTCACACTGAGTAAATAGATACCTAACATGTTACGGTTTAAAATTGCGCAAACCCACGGAATGGCGACAAACTACTGTCAATAAAAATATCCATAGGTGACGCTTTAAAGATTTTAACGATTACCAGTTTAGAGTTACATTGTAGCTCTTTTTTAGAATTATTGCTCTCGCTCTGGCAATTGCAGTAATACCTACATGTGTGGTTTGAACAGCGCTTTCATTTGCGGGAGCGACTTCTGTTTGCGTTTTTCTTTCGTGCGCGAGCTCACGTGACGGGGGCGCTTTAAACATTTTCTTTTTTTTCAGATTTATTTTATTACATTTTTTAATTAATGCACAGTTAAAAAAAAAAAAAAAAAAAATTCGGATCACTTTTATTGCTGTCACAAGCAATGTAAACATCCCTTGTGACAGTAATAGGTAGTGACAGGTACTCTTTATGGAGGGATCGGGGGTCTAAAAGACCCCAGACCCCTCCACTGCACTTCAATGTATTCAAAATGTCAAAATCTGCATTTTTGAATACTGTCACTTTTTTAAATTTGGCGCCTTTAGCCGCCGAGAAACCCGGACGTGACGCCATCACGCCTCTTCTGGGTTACTACATTGGAGAACAGTAAATAATAAGGTACAGCGCCAAAATAGCAAATTCTGAGAAACACAGATTGTAGGTTTTGCAAAGTCCGAATAATCATGTGAGACCAGTTGCTGAGATGCAGAAAGGAATGCAGAAAAGTCTGACACCATAGACAGGAACACAATCCTGATGGTCACCACGTGCACAAATTAGGTATTGCTCTTACCAGAACTGTAGACCCCCTGTTAAGGAAGGTCAGCCAAGCCAGAAACGTAGAAATAACCACCAGGATAGGTCCACTCAGAATCCTGCACCAGATCCACCAGTAAACTTCATCAAACATATGGTATCCTCAAAGATTAAATAGCCTTGGATAGTGGATGGTGTAGTCCCTCCAAAACACAAATGAGGCTCCAATGATGAAGTATATATATACATTTATTGAAAGGTAAAAACAGGGAATAAAACTCACATGGCATCAAATGAAAACAGCATGTAATCCCAGTTGTAGTCGCCGCGGCTGGAGTCTGACGAAGACGAAACGCGTCAGACACGCCAGCCCTCATGCAGACACGCCTCCAGCCGCGGCGACTACAACTGGGATTACATGCTGTTTTCATTTGATGCCATGTGAGTTTTATTCCCTGTTTTTACCTTTCAATAAATGAATATATATACTTCACCATTGGAGCCTCATTTGTTTTTTGGAGGGACTACACCATCCACTATCCAAGGCTATTTAATCTTTGAGGATACCATATGTTTGATGAAGTTTACTGGTGGATCTGGTGCAGGATTCTGAGTGGACCTATTCTGGTGGTTATTTCTACGTTTCTGGCTTGGCTGACCTTCCTTAACAGGGGGTCTACAGTTCTGGTAAGAGCAATACCTCATTTGTGCACGTGGTGACCGTCAGGATTGTGTTCCTGTCTATGGTGTCGGACTTTTCTGCATTCCTTTCTGCATCTCAGCAACTGATCTCACATGATTATTCGGACTTTGCAAAACCTACAAACTGTGTTTTTCAGTATTTGCTATTTTGACGCTGTACCTTATTATTTACTGTTCTTTGGTCTGATATCACCTTTGTACTGGCAGCCTAAACTATTTATTTGTGTATTGTAGCGCAGCTATCTTTCTTCTTCTTTTTTACTACATCGGAGACCCGATCAAAGCCGAATCCGGCTTTGATCGGGACTCCAACCAGCCGGCTGATGTGTCGGCTGGTTGCTCAGGTCTCCCATCCCATCGGGCAGAGCCGTGAAGGGCGGCGGGGGGGTCATCCCCTCCCGCGCTCTAGGGTAACAGCTGAGCGGCTCTTAAGCCGAATTGGCCATTTCCACCTGAAAGCCAACCGCCGACTCTAAAAAATGGTACAACGATGATGCCTCTAGTTGCAGGCATCACCCCAGTACAACCTCTCCCCGAGCCAACGTAGACCTACGTCAGTTTGCGGGAAGTGGGTAATGTCTAAACTGCTGGTGAGTAATATGTGTAAGAGTGTAAGAGTGTAATAAGTGAGTAGACTCTTAAATGAAAATGTCCAAATTGGTCCCAATGTGTCAGTATTTTGTGTGGCCACCATTATTTTCCAGCACTGCCTTAACCCTCTTGGGCATTGAGTTCACCAGAGCTTCACAGGTTGCCACTGAAGTCCTCTTCCACTCCTCCATTATGACATCACAGAGCTGGTGGATGTTAGAGACCTTGCGCTCCTCCACTTTCTGTTTGAGGATGCCTCACAGATGCTCAATAGAGTTTAGGACTGGAGATATGCTTGGCCAGTTCATCACCTTTACCCTCAGATTCTTTAGCAAGGCAGTGGTCGTCTTGGAGGTGTGTTTGGGGTCGTTATCATGTTGGAATACTGCCCTGATGAAGTCACGTTGCTGCACCATTAAAGGAGTCTGATTAGGTGAACTCCATGCACTTTTTATTGGTTAATTGCTTGTAGCATTATCAGAATATATGACTTGACTTACTGTGTATGTGAGCGTGTGGCGTCTGGTGCACCATGTGGTTCTTTGTTTGTAAAAAAAAAAAAACGTTTTAATTGGTGATAGTGGGAAGGTTTTGGCCTTGTATTTTTTATATGCTGGATTCCAAATATTTTGTATTCACAATAAAATGTGTTAATTTTTGCTACATTGTCTGTAGTTTATAATCAATTTCATTGTAACCATTCCCCAGTGGCTCATCAGGTATGGTCCTTTAGGCTACTACACTTGTTTGCCTATTTTTGTTATGTATGCTGTTTTGTTGCTATAAGAGCCCCACTCTTTACCTTACGTTGTTTGTTGTTTATAAGAGTGAGTGGGTAAGTTACTAGAGAACATTGACCACATTCCTATTGATTATTATTCCCATTTCCTCTTTTATTTTTTTTTCTAGTTTTCCACTAACTACCTGCCTAATCTCCATTGGCCTACACTATACATAGCTGCCTTATGTAGTGTGGGGCGTGGACTTAGCCCCTGAGTCAGGATTGGCCAAAGGCACTCTTCGTTTGGCCATTCGTGGCTCTCATAGTATATTGTGTTGTGATTGGCCAAAGCTTACAGGTCAGGTGCATGCTTTTGCCAATCATCAGCCATCAATGCACTGCAAGAGGGCAGTCCATTATGGAGCGCTCATCGGCAGGCAAACTTCCCGCTGGGCGCCCAATTTGTTAGTGTGTTCATCGAACACAGGAACAGCTGTTGTTCGAGTCAAACTTACGTTCGACTCGAAACACCCCTAATTATGTATTTTGCAGGTGAGCAAAATGCTTCCAATGGTTCAGCAGACATCAATTAATACATGACACTAGTTATAACTCTGCTACACTTTGTCCAAAAAAGTTGGAGTTTGGCATTTGATAAACAACTTGATAAATCTGTTTCTGTTTTTTTTTTTTTGCAGGATGTTGAACTAGCAAAGGCCACGCTTTTTGAAGGGTTGAATAATGCAGAGGATGAGGATGAGATGAAAATATATCTTCTATCTTTGAAGAATGCTCAGCTGCTTGAAAGCATCCCTACTCTACTTCAATATGCAGAGGAGCACACAGGGGTGGTGTGCAGTACAGCCTTGTCTGCTCTGCAGGCCTTCCCACCATACTTTTTATCTGATCAGGTACTGAAGCCTCAAAACAGACAAATTCATCAATGACTTGACTGCTTTCTTCCCTGCATTATACAGTATGTTTCTTGTGCATTCACATCACTCTACACCTACAGGAAAAACATAATAGTTATCTCTGTTAAATGCCTGCTGGTATTAGACATTGTCTCTAAGAGCAACTACTAGCTAAATACCCTCATTGCTGTTTTTATATTGTAAAAACCTTGTCATAATTCATTTGTTGTATACTGAAAATCCCCGCACTGACATAATCTATTTAGCAAAATGTAAATCAATTTTCCCAGTACACTTTTTTTTGTTTCTTTAAGCCCTTCAGCAGCTACCATGTTGGCTGCCCATAGCTTATTTTTTATTTATTTTTTACTTTAGACTTTAAAAATTGCCAGGAACATGATAATAATAAGAATAATGAGCATATGTGAGGATGTACTTAATTCCAAGTGAGGTGAAGGGTCTATACTGATAATACATTTACATTCTTAGCTGTAATTATACCTAGAGTAACACGTTCTTAGGCTGTGAAAATACATAATAATTTGTGAGATTCTCTTTAAAAAAATAATAATAATTTGTGAGCTTCACTGTGTGACCTTTTTTATTGCAGTATCCATATTTTCAGGGTAATCTGTTCTTCTGGATAAACCAAATTCCTTATATTTGGCAACCAAATACCATGTCTGTCTTTCTGATACATAATGCAGGTGCTTTCAAACTCACACACCATTGTTGATGTTAGGGAAAATCAAAAATTGGGGCGTTTTAATTTTATATTTACATCGTAGAATAGGTATAATCGGAAGTCAGTTGCAGCAAACAATTTCATTTTGTTTAGCTTAAAGCCTAACTGTTATAAAAAAAAAAAAACCTAACCTTTGGATATGGCAGAAGGGCATGTAGAGTAAAATACATTATAGAAAAAAGGCAGCATGTCAAGAAAAGGGCTCCTTAAAAAAATCGGTTAGATATGAGCATTTTTGGCGCGTTTTTATTCCCTTAGAAATTGATGGAAACCCGCCATTTGCACATTTTTGTGCGTTTTGTTGCACGTTTTTGCACAACTTTCTGCTCAAATAGAAAAAATGTAAGAAATGAAATAGTAATATTATATGAATAAATACATGTTAAATAAATACACAAATAAATAAACATCATCATAAATAAATCAAATAAATTAATAATATGTAATAATACATAAATAAATGATAATTAATCCCAAACCCAATAATTATAATTATTTATTTATTTTGTGCTAAGAATAGGGTGTTTAGTTATTTATAATTATTTTTTTTAAGGTTGAGGTTAGGGGTTAAATATTTATTTATTATTACTTAGTATTAATTTAGCCCTTGTTCACATTGAACACGGCTTTGAAATCGCATGACTTCATCTTAAATTGCACAATTTCAAAGCCACATTTCAGTGCGACTCCGGGTGCGACTTGAAAGACATCTGTTGCGACTTCATGTACAGTTGTCTATTGAAGTCACACCCAGAGACTGACCTGGATCAGGATTCTGTTTTTCAGCAACCTGACCCCTTGTTCCGTGCATCTTGAATGGGGTACCATTTATAACCTGATGCCATAACACACAGGACAATAATTGCATCTTTAGTGCAAACAGAGCCCGTCTGAGCCCAGATTGTGGAGGCCATATGTGAATGCAATTCTAGAGGAAAAAGAGAGAGGGAGGGTGCCACCTCTAAGTGTAGTTTATTTGTAATTGGGTAAACACTTGTATAAATATGTACTCACTGAGTGACATGAAAAGACTTACATATCAAAGACATGTGCCAAGGATGTCCTCCCTTGGATGGATCGTCTGCTGAAAGAAGAAGAAACCAATAACAGTCTGAAGGGTTTGGCAGGGCTGCAACCTGGCCAAACAGAGTGAAGCAAGGAAGCGGCTGGGAAGAGTAAAGGAAGCTCTCGGTCTCCTCTGTCTGTGGCAGACAGAGCAATGCAGGGAAGCATCTGGATCTCTATGGCAGCCAATGACTTTACATGCAAAAATCTGTAATGCTTCACAATTTTGCATGTCATTCTTGCATTGAGTGCTTGCTTTGGAAGCACATATAGTAATATTGGAACGATGCAGAGAAGATTTGCATGGCCCCTGCGCAAAGACTACATGCAAATTAGCTTATAGGAATACCTAAGTTCCTAATACAGAGAGGTGCACCAATTGTACTAAGTGTATGTTCACTCATTTACCACACATCTGTTACAAATGGGGCTATATAGGACTTAACTTCATTTTTGTGCCTTTATATAGTCATTATTTAATGTGAAATTTATGAATTAATTTATGTGATTTCGGTTCTACTCTTGCATCCCAGATAGAGGACGTCCACATTGATCCCCCATTACTAAAACAGGATCTCCAGACCTGCGTTATAAAACTACAACAGCAGATGGTCATATCAGAACTATTACTATACTATACTAGTACTATGCCAGCAGATCGTCAGATCAGTTCTACTGATTACAGATGCTTAGGTCACTAAGAGTACACTGAGAGATTGTCAACTAAAACTGAATGATCTGGAAAACTAGTGTTTCTAAGTGTCCCAGTTAGAAGATTTCACCATACCTTTTCAATAATCATTTCATAATTGCAGTGCCAGAAGTGAGACTCCATTTACAAACTACCATAAGAACTAATGAACTGTAAGCATGTAACATACAAACATGACGTGAACCTAAATATCCAGAAAAAAAGATCTGATAGGCCTTAAAAATACAAATATAAAACAAAGGGGTAAAAATGATAGACAGTGAGGATTTATATATAAAATCAATCCACAGTGACACCTGTTTCCATTTACCAGGAGTATAAACTTGAAACATAGAAGACAATCTCTCTGAAAAATGATCTCCTCGTGTGGATCCTGTCACCAAATAAGAGGAATGCGCACTTACCAGAGGCTGAACCCCCGTCACCGAGCTTACATCCGTTTTAGAATGGTAGCATCCATAATAATGGCAGACAACTGGTTGAATCATCTCATGGGACTCCACTGGCCTGTGTACAATAACACAGAATTTCCACAACCTGATCTCCCAATCTCTCACGGCATAAGAAATGGATTCTCCCACAATGCAAAAATATTATATAAAGAAAGGGTTTATTAAAAAAAAAACCATAAAAACAACATATAAAATCCAGTTGTCTGAACTCTCTGCTGCCTTCACCCTAAGGAAGCAGCGTGTGACACCGGCGCATTCAGCTCTTCCCAACGCGTTTCGTACCGACATCATCAAGGGCTACATACACTGACAGTTACACGTTTTAAAAAAAATGTCCTGACCTATGCTCCTCCTCTCAATAATCAGCATCTCTAAGAAGTGTAATTTTTGAATATTGGGGACATCATTACATATGCAACAATATATACATTAAAAAAATCAAATATAAACACCATGTGCAAATAATGCTTATATATACTGCTATATGTGCAATGATATATCAAATCATGTGTAGATAATATTAATATATAATGCTATAGTATACACCATATAAACTATAATGAACTTAGTAAGGTTCTTACTAGTACAAATGTTGAAAGCACAATTACACTCTTTACTGATTATAGGTAGCACAACATATTTTTTAAGGTCTAGAGGGACACCAAATAAGCACTGAAGGGCCACCTACGCCCCCCTGGATACCAGTTAAACACCACGTCAGTCAGTTTTCTTTATCTATAAATGCATAAATAATATGTGGGCTGTGCATTGTGAAGGACATTCATTTCTATATAGAACATAATGTTTACAAGCAAGAAATAATTCATGTTTTATTTTAGGAGGTGAAGGACACCATGAAGAGTATCCTCCATCAAACACACCAACTTCATGATAAAAAGAGCCGGCTTATGGCAGCAGAGACTCTTTTGTTAGCAGATTGCACTTTGGAGGACCTTAAAAATATTTCAGCGGGCTTACAACTGATGGACATTGAATCTTCCAAATTACTGATATCCAAGCTGCATCACAGGCTGAACCTCTACCACCCATTAAAGTAATGGTTTTCTTTTACAATGGAATATGCTTTGGAATGGAAGAATATTTATGAAGAAATGTTTAATAGAAAAATGGAAATTTATCTGGAGCTAAGCATATTTGCGATCTAAAAATAAATTTCTCATTATATAAATCCATTTTAAAAATAAGAAATTTGAGCTTTACAGCACATTTTCTCTACTTTTAAGGCTTATGTATATAGAAACTCGCTTGACGTACAATGTTTCTGTTTTTGTCATCCAGGAACTCCAGCAAGAACTATAGTCTATTTCACCATAATTATTGGTATTTGTCACAAGCTGGAAGATCTGTTGTGTTTTCTGGATTATTGACTGGTAAGTTCATGAATGTATGATGATCCAAAATTCTGTTGTGGGTTATAACAGCCAGGTGACTAGTGAGATTAGTACAGAAATTTCTAAATGTTATATTTACAACATTATTTGTGAGCTTTTGCTGGCACCTGCAAAAAAGGTATTGTCCACCAATATTTAGGCACAGATCAGCAGTGTGTGCCTAAATGTGCCTGAAAATGTTTTATATTTCTGCAGGAACAAGATATGTTGGACTTCTATGTCTGCCCACCTGCCAAAGCCATTGCTGAATAATTTGACTCTCCCTGTTTATTTTACTAATTATTTAATGACAGGAGCTAATGGGCCATACACACTTTAAGATTTTCTGAAGACTTTTTCCTTCAGATTTACCTTTTCTATGAAGTGCAAGGGACTGCCAGATTGCATACAAATTGAAAGTGTTTAGGTTTGACCTCATATCATCTGGTTTTGGTAAGTCTAAAGGAAAAAATCTTATAGTGTGTATGGCCCATTAGGAACTTCATGGTGGTGGTGGTGGTGGAAGAATGGGTGGGGGTGTCAGAAGTGGGAATCCCAGTATGAAGATCATTCTGAAGCCTACTCGGAGTATCAGTTTTGAGTTGTCTTTCCTGGTAACTTGAGTCATGCCTATGTTAAGGCAAATTACAACTGTCAATTTTAAAATTTTGGATTGTCATGTTATGTTCTCTTTAAATAGACTTACCACAGGGAAATTGATTATTTCTGCCACTTTTCTAACTTAGCATTTAATGAATTAAAGGGAGATCTACGTTTTTTTTTAATTATAATTCAGTAACTTAATATTGTAAATTAAATAGACTAATGAACGTTCCCATTTAAACATTTACGTGATATAGGATGGTCAGTGACAGGGAAGATGTATGGTCAATGTGCCTTAGTGTGAGCTTCTTTTATCCTTTTCTTTAGTGGTTTCTGTGTATTAAGCCATCATGTGCACAGAGAACTAATTATATTTGTGAATGCCTTGTCTATTTCCTGTCCTCCTCCTCTGTCTGTGAAACCAAGCACAGAATTGAGAGCTCAGTCAAGTTACTGAATGCTGAAATAGAAAGCAAAGACAGGTAGAAGCAGAGCTTTAACATCTATGTGCACCATTCCTAAATATAAGCACTGGAATGGGCAATATGAGTAATGTCTGAAGATTAGATGACGTGCTTGTTTGAAACTCTTGTTGGCAGAATAGTCATTGGTAATTGTTTTTTTTTTTTTTTTCTTGTTTTTTTAAATTCATTATGAGATAAATCAGGAAATTAATTATATAAATCAGCAGGTGTATGTTGGGGTACCAATAAAATTCCAAAAATTAGCACAATTGATCTAAACATTGCCTAATAATGCAGAAGCTATCAATCTGGATCAAGTTTTAGGAACATTAAGTGACAGATAATTAGCAATAGATGCAGCATGCAACGCAAGAAATTTATTAAGAATATTGCTGAAAAGAACACTGACTTGTCATAGTCTTATGATGACATGCAGCAACTGTCTCCAATCCTAGTGCAATACCAATAGCTTGTTAGAAATTAACGCAAAGTTAACCCTTAAAATATGAAGCTTTTTCTCTGTGTGACAAAAAGGTAAATTTGTTAAAGCTGATATTTGGGGAAACAAAAGCAACAACTGTTCAGGCAACTTCTTATAAGAAGGTCAGCAATGGCAGCACGCAAGCAATTATACTTACCCAATCAGCTGCTCCCGCAGGCCTCTCTGTGTTGTAAGCCCAGTCCCTGCAGTCTCTTCTTCCCCATGACATGAAGGCCAATGCCCATAGCACTTCTTTGGGCATGAGGACGCCAAGAGGCAGTCCACCGATGAGCATAGGGGAGAAGAGAAGAGCGCGGGCGGTGTGATGAGGATTGGGTAACTAAAAGTGCTTTACAGCCCCTAGACCTAAATCAGTATTTAACACTTGCACTGTAGAAGGCAACCCTACTACAAAGGATCATTTTTGTACTCCCCAGAGATAGGGTTAAGGAAAATCTGTAGAGAGAAAAATGGTTGTTGTCATTGCTGACCTTCTTATAAGAATACTAGTTGCCTGAATAGTTGTCTTTGTCTTAAAGAGTGTGTCCACTTTAGAAGACACAATTGATAAAATCCCACTAGATTTTTGTTGTGTTTTCCCGTTCACGCAGCAGGTGCAAAAAAAATGTAAAAAAAAACAAGGTTTGTTGAACAATGTTAGAGCGAAGCCTGGAACACTATTGTTTTTTTTTTCATTAACCGCTTCCATACAGAGCAGTTAGACCCCCTTCCTGCCCAGACCAATTTTCAGCTTTCAGCACTCTCACACTTTGAATGACAATTGCTCAGTCATGCTACACTGTAACCAAACAAAATTTTTATCATTTTTTTCACACAAATAGAGCTTTCTTTTGGTGGTATTTGATCACAACTGGGGTTTTTTTTTTTCCGTGATATAAGCAAAAAAAGAGCAAAAATTTTGCAAAAAAAACACTTTTTTTTAGTTTCTATTATAAAATTTTGCAAAAAATTAATTTTTCTTCATACATTTGGGCCAAAATTTATACTGCTACATATCTCTGGTAAAATTAACCCAAATTAGTGTATATTATTTAGTCTGTGTGAAAGTTATTGAGTCTAGAAGCTATGGTACCAATTACTGAAAATTGATCACACCAGATGTACTGATGGCCTATCTCCTTTCTTGAGGCCCTGAAATGTCAGGACAGTACAAATACCCCCCAAATGACCCTTTTTTGTAAAGTAGACAGTCCAAGGTATTTAGTAAGAGTCATGGTGAGTTTTTTGAAGTTATAATTTTTTCCCACAATTCTTGGGAAAATTAAGAAAACATTTTTTTTTCTTTTTTTTTCCCAAAACGTTGTCAATTTATAAGCTATTTCTAACACATAGCATGTACACAGCAAAAATGACACCCCAAAATTCATTCTGCTACTCCTTCTGAGTATGGTGATACCACATGTGTGAGACTTTTACACAGCCTGGCCACAAAAAGAGACTCCACGTCCAAGTAGCACCATAAGGCGTTTTAGGAGCATAAATACACATAAAACTTTCTTACTACCTATCACACTTTTCAAGGCCCTAGAGCACCAATACAATGGAAAAGTCCACAAAATGACCCCATTTTGGAAAGCAAACACTCCAACGTATATTCTATGAGGCATTATGGGTCCTTTGAACATGTCATTTTTTTCCACAAGTTTTTGGAAAATGTGGGAAAAAAATAAAAACTTTTTTTTTACACAAAGTTGTAAATTTATAGAATATTCCTAACACATAGCATGTACATAGCAAAAATGACACCCCAAAATACATTCTGCCACTCCTCCTGAGTATGGCAATACCACATGTGTGAGACTTTTTCACAGTCTAGCCATATAGAGGGGCCTAAACATCCAAGGAGCATCATCATGCATCCTAGCCACTTGCCTAGGCCTATTTTTGACATTTGGTGTTTACAAGCTAAAATCAGTTGTTTTTGCTAGAAAACTACTTAGAACCCCAAAACATTATATATATTTTTTTAGCAGAGACCCTAGAGAATAAAATGGAGATTATTGCAATATTTTTTATCACACCGTATTTGCGCAGCGGTCTTCCAAACGCAATTTTTTGGGAAAAAAAATCACTTTTTTTAATTAAAAAATAAGAAAACAGTAAAGTTAGCCCAATTGTTTTCCATAATGTGAAAGATAATGTTACGCCGAGTAAATAGATACCCAACATGTCATGCTTCAAAATTGCGCACGCTCACAGAATGGTGACAAACTTTGGTACTTAAAAATCCCCATAGGCGACATTTTAAAAATTTCTACAGGTTGCTATCTTAGAGTTACAGAGGAGGTCTCGGGCTCAAATTATTGCTCTTGCTCTAACGATCGCGACGATACCTCACATGTGTAGTTTGAACACTGTTTACATATGTGGGCGGGGTTTCCGTATGCGTTCGCTTCTGAGCGCGAGCTCGCGGGGACAGGGCGCTTTAATTTTTTTTTTTTTTTTTTTTTACTATTTATTTTATTTATTATTTTTTATTTTTACACTGTTTTTTTAAAAAAAAAAAAAATGATCATTTTTATTTCTATTACAAGAAATGTAAACATTACTTGTAATAGAAAAAGGCACGACAGGACCTCTTTTTTGTGAGATCTGGGGTCAAAAAGTCCTCAGATCTCACAAGTACACTAAAAGATAGAAAAAATAAAAAAAAAAAATAAAAAAAAAATTAAATAAAATGAAAAAAAAAAAGGGACCTTTAAACTGGTTGCTAGGCAATGACGTTTGCCGTAGCTCCGGTCCTCCAAGACCATAGAGTCAAGTGAGGGCAAGCTTGCCCTCACTCGACATCCTGTCTGTGAGGATCTGGGACCGGATCGTTTTCCCCGCTGCCGGCGGGTCCGGTAAACGGGGAAAAGGACCAGAATGCAGCGGGAGGGGGGGGGGCACCTCTTCCGCCACCCCGGAAGGGTGATCCCGCGGCGAATCCGCCGCTGGGACCACCCTTATCGGAAAGCCAACCGTCCACCGTTTAAAAAAATACCAGGGTTATGGCAGCTATCTGCTGCCATAACACCGGTATTTAGGTTTAAACGGAGGACGTATATAAACCTTTTTGGACTTGGACATGGTGGCTGTATGAAGGTTGACAGGTACTCGGGTACTTTGCTGGGCAGGTGACAGGTACTCTGGTACTGATGAGCAAGTGGCAGGTACTTGAGTACTCCGATAGGCAGGTGACAGGTACTCGGGTACTCTTATGGGCAGGTGACAGGCAGGTGATAGGTACTGATGAGTAGTACTGATACTGATAG
Organism: Pelophylax lessonae; assembly: GCF_965119305.1. Taxonomy (NCBI): domain Eukaryota; kingdom Metazoa; phylum Chordata; class Amphibia; order Anura; family Ranidae; genus Pelophylax; species Pelophylax lessonae. Next base: position 165,058,973 of record NC_138776.1, read on the forward strand.
GTGATACAGATACTGTACTGATGATGGGTACGGATGATCAGTACTGATGCTAATAGGTGATAGGTACTGATGGGTACTGATGAGTACTGATGAGTAGTGATGGGTAATGATGAGCAGGTGGCAAGTACTCGGGTACTTCAGGTGTCAGGTACTCTGATGAGCAGGTGGAAGGTACTCGGGTACTCTGTTGGGTAGGTGACAGGTACTTGGGTACTCTGATGGGTAGGTGACAGGTACTCGGGTACTCCGATGACGGGTACTCAAAGTACCAGAGTACCTGTCGTCAGAGTACCCGAGTACCTGTCATCAGAGTACCCGAGTACCTGTCATCAGAGTACCCGAGTACCCGTCATCAGAGTATCCGAGTACCCGTCATCAGCATACCCGAGTACCTGTCATCAGAGTACCCGAGTACCCATCATCAGAGTACCCGAGTACCTGTCACCAGCCCATCAGAGTACCTGTCATCAGAGTACCCGAGTACCTGTCACCAGCCCATCAGAGTACCTGTCATCAGAGTACCCGAGTACCTGTCATCAGAGTACCCGAGTACCTGTCATCAGCCCATCAGAGTACCCGAGTACCTGTCATCAGAGTACCTGATGGGCTGGTGACAGGTACTCGGGTACTTTGATGGGCTAGTGACAGGTGCTCTTTATTGGGGGGGGGGGCAATCAGTGTGTTTGGGGTGCACTGTACTTGGTAACTAGCTGTTACCACAATCTCCTCCTCACACAGGATCAGTGTGTGAGGAGGAGAACACGGTGACAGCTAGTTACCGTGTTCTCTGATGACATTTGTGACCGGCTGTGATTGGACACAGCCGGTCACGTGGTAAAGAGCCAATTTCATTGGCTCTTTACCTAGATCGGGGATCGACTCTGTCCGAGGGACGAGCCTCGTCCCCGATCGCCGCGCTGCGCGCCCCCGGGGGCGCGCATTAAGAAAGGAACGAGCAGCTCGCGCTGGAGCCGCTCATGTGATCGGCTGTGATTGACACAGCCGATCACGTGGTAAACAGCCAATTTCATTGGCTGTTTACCTTGATCGGGGTTGGGCTCAGTCCGAGGGACGAGCCTCACCCCCGATCGCCGCGCTGCGCGCCCCCGGGGGCGCGCAGTAGCGGGGAGATCCGGGCGCCGTCATATGACGTCCGCCCGGATCGAGAAAGGATTTGTGCCGACGTCATTTGACATGACGCGGTACGGAAGGGGTTAAACACAGTGAGTACTAACTATCCGATGTTAGTACAGCAATCTCCAAGCTGAGCTATTGTGTTCTGACAGGGGGACTACCCCCCCCCTCCCGCCAGAACACGCCGGTCAGTGCTCACAGCTATTGGCTGCCAGCGCTAATTAGATGCTGATCGGATTATCTGCCAGATAAGCTGGTGTACACACGGGTCGAAAGTCAGCCAGTTTCTGTTAAACCGGACAATACCGGCCAATATTCAGCCTGTGTTTACCAAGCTTTAGTCTGTCTTTCATTACATATAATGCAATTCAAGAAGCCTAGCCTTTAAACCTTTAACCCTTTATTAGGACAAACAGTGTTCAAATCTAGTTATTATTAATAATGGAGATCTGCCTGCACAGTACACATAGGGTTAATTATGGCGAATGCAGCTACCCAGCCCCTCATAAACAAACAGAACCAGTAACAGTTTCCATTTACAGAAAAGAGCATCTAAAAAAGGTAAGACGCTTTTTTTAGTTTTAATATTTTAGGTTGTGAATGACGACTTGTAACAAATATAAGGTAGGTGTTGTTCCATTTGGCTTTAAAGTGGAAATACACTTTGAAGTGTATCCAAAGGCAAAGCTTTGCTGGTTTTGGGCGCTCCTTTAACTGAATACCACTAGAAATTTCTAAGGCTTTGGCATTCCAGTGAACCACGGTGAGAGCTATGTATCCACAAACAGATACAACTTGGAACAGTGGTGAACCTTCCCAGGAGTGGAAAGGTCCATAATTACTCCAAGAGCACAATGACAACTCATCCAGGAGGTCATAAAAAATCCATACCAATATCTAAAGAACTGCAGACCTCAGTTAAGGTCAGTGTTCATGATTCAATAATAAGAAAGAGTCTGGGAAAAAATGACATCCATGGGTGAGTTCCAAGGTGAATGCCACTACTGATCAAGCAGTCCAAACCTGCCTGGCTATTTGTGAAAAAGTAATGGCCCCTAAACCTAATAACTAGTTGTGCCACCCTTGGTGACAACAACTGCAATCAAGCGTTTGCGATAACTGGCAATGAGTCTTTCACATCGTTGTGGAGGAATTTTGTCCCGCTCTTCTTTGCAGAATTGTTTTAATTCAGCCACATTGGAGGATTTTCGAGCATAAACAGCTTGTTTAGGGTCATGCCACAGCATCTCAATTGGATTTAAGTCTGGACTTGCTGCTGTGTTTCGGATCATTGTCGTGCTGCATAACTCAAGTGCGCTTTATGGTAAGTCTTCCAGGTCCTGAAGCTGCAAAGCAGCCTCAGACCATCACGCTATCACCACCGTGCTTGAATGTTGGTATGGTCTTCTTTTTATGAAATGCTGTGATAGTTTTATGCCAGATGTTATAAGACGCACACGTTCAAAAAAGTTCAACTTTTGTCTCATCAGTCTACAGAATATTTGCCTTAAAAGTATTGGGGATAATAAAGGTGTTTTTTTTTTTCAAAGTGAGATGAGTCTTTGTGTTCTTTTTAGTCAGCAGTGGCTTTCGCATCAGAACTCTCCTATGGATGCCATTTTTTTCCCAGTCAATGTATTCTTGTTAAATCATGAACACTGACCTTAACTGAGGCAAGTAAGGCCTACAGTTCTTCTGAGAGCACTCTGTTTCAGAAACTTGCAGCTTCCATAAGAACTCCTGAGGAAGCCTTTACAGTGAAACATGAGCGGAAGTTTGCTGCACTGCTGTTCAAAATCGCAAAACCTTTGTGGTGGTTTTAATAATAATATTTTAATCTTTTCTATATGTAATAAAAGGATTGTTTTTATCAAACTCTATACAGTTGTGAAATTGGAGTTTCTGGTAACTTTAAAGTCTAATCATTATTACTAGAAATTGGTTGTAAAGGCTTTATTGACTTCCCTTTAATGTCTTAACTTGCCCAATTAGAGGCAGCTTGTAACCCCCTCCAGTGAGCCTCAAAACTTTCCATTGTGGAACAGAATCTGGTTCATACATGACTTTTAATACATTTCAACTTCAGTTATATCAGATCTGATATATTTGTGTTCATTTGTTTAGCTACAGATGATCTGGCTTCCACGTATGGTGATGACCTTCTCTTCACCGAGGCTGGGCTACTGAAAAGAAGCACATTTTACATCACATTATTTGACCGCAACCATCATTTCAAGACAATGCAGGTTCAGTTTAAAGCTGTATATACTGTATGATGACATGTGATATGATGAGATCATCAGAAATCCCATTTGCCTTCTCCCATTCCTACCTGAAGCAACTCAATCATTCCTGTAACCAGCTAAGCTGTGATAGCAAAATTCACTGCAGTATACACGTCCTCTACCATTTCTGCTTTGAGCTAACAGCATCATGATAGTGTGCTTAAAATTCCACTAATTACTTTTAGCCCTAGACTGACACATTCCAGAGCCCTGTGTAGCAGCAGGGTTCCCCCAACTATAATGCCTGCAGTTCCTAAATCCAATAACTTTTTACAGAGTGTACAGGGTAACTTTTACGTTATACATTTTATATTACATTAAATTATATATTTATACATTATTCTCTTATTTGACACTCAGATCAGAAAGTTTAAATTAGATTGTTTGCATAAAAGTTTGGGATTACCAGAATAAACAGAAATCCTCAGCTGCCACTTAGCTACCGTATAGCAGTACAAATTGATCCAATCAAGTGCTGTCTATCATAAGAGCCGGTAAAAGGATTTCGTACAACAGCGGTAGCCGAGTAAGCGGGAGATCCCCGCTCTGTGACTCTAAACTTCATGCAATGGTAAGACTGATTGTAGGCAGTGATCAGGCTGCAGTGATGGGCAATGGTGAGGCTGCTATTGGGCACTGATCAGGCTGCAATGATGGGCAATGGTGAGGCTGCATTGATGGGCTCTGGTGAAGTTGCAGATGGGCACTGATCAGGCTGCATTGATGGGCAATAGTGAGGTGGCAGATGGACACTGATCAGGCTGCATTGATGGGCAATAATAAGGTGGCAGATGGGCACTGATCAGGCTGCATTGGTGGGCAATGGTGAGGCTGTTAACCGGTTGCCGACCGCCGCATGACTATATACTGCGGCGGTCAGCCCCGGCCAGGCAGAGTGACGTACCGGTACGTCACTTGCCTGTCACTTCCTTGTGAGCGGAGGCGCGCGCCCGCCGCGGCTCGTTCACAGGGAAGTTAGTGCATATGACCGGCGGACCCGATGTCCGCCGGTCACTCGCCGATCATCGGTACAGAGGGAGAAAGTCAGGCGGCTGATGTAAACAAGCCGCCTGTCATTCTCCCCTGTGTAGAAACAGTGATCAGACGGTTCTACTATGTGGGACCGTTGATCACTGTTCCTACACTAGTAGCCACAGCCAATCACAGTAGAAAGCACGCCCCTAGGAACACACTTAACCCCTCCCTCCCCAATAAAGTTAACCCCCTTCCCTGCCAGTGTCATTTTGCAGTAACAGTGCAAATGTATAGCACTGATTACTGCAGTAATGTCACTGGTAACCCCAAAAGTGTCAAAAATGTCAGTCAAGGGTCCGATCTGTCCGCCGCAATGTCGTAGAACCGCAAAAAAAATCGCAGATCGCTGCCATTACGCGTTAAAAAAAACACCAAAAATGACAGAAATCTTTCCCTTAGTTAGTATAACTTTTGCGCAAACCAATCAAAATACGCTTTTCGCGATTTTTTTTTACTAAACATATGTAGCAGAAAACAAATTGGCCAAAAATGTTAAAAAATTTAGATTTTTACATTTTTTTGGGGGGAATTTCATATAAAAAAATGTGAAAAATATTGTTATTTTTGCAAAATTGACGCTCTTTTTTTGTTTATAGCGCAAAAAGTAAAAATCGCACAGGTGATCAAATACCACCAAAAGAAAGCTCTCTTTGTGGGAAAAAAAGGACGTCAAATTAGTTTAGGTACAGGGTCGCACGACCGCGCAATTGTCCGTTAAAGTCACGCAGTGAAAAATCGCAAAAAAAACGCTGGTCAGGAAGGGGGTAAAATCTTCCGGGGCTTAAGTGGTTAATGGGCACTGATCAGGCTGCATTGATGAGCAATGGTGAGGCTGCAGATGGGCATTGATTAGGCTGCATTGATGGGCAATGGTGAGGCTGGAGATGGGCACTGGTTAGGCTGCATTGATGGGCAATGATGAGGCTGCATTGATGGGCACTGGTGAGGCTGCAGATGGGCACTGATCAGGCTGCATCGATGGGCAATGGTGAGGCAGCAATGTGCATGGATTCGGCTTCATTGATGGGCAATGGTGAGGCTGCAGATGGGCACTAATCAGGCTGCATTGGTAGGCAATGGTGAGGCTGCATTGATGGGCACTGATCAGGCTGCATTGATGGGAACTGGTGAGGCTGCATTGATAGGCAATGGTGAGGCTGCATTGATGGGCACTGATCAGGCTTCATTGATGGGAACTGGTGATGCTGCATTGATGGGCGCTGACCCTTATCTTGCTTCAAAGTTCTTTATTTAAAATTTAAGTTTTTTTTCCTGAGACTTCCCTCTTAAAATGAAGGTGCATGTTGTACACCTATGCATGTTATACGCTGATAAATATGGTAATTCAGAAATATTTTGCATTTTGGCCTTTAGATGGTACTTGTAATCATGGGAAATAGATGTATTAGGCAAAATATGGTGATAGTGTGTGACAGTTGGGTGAATTCTTGTGATAATCCTTCAGGATTTTTTTTGTTAAATTACCCCTATGATATTGTTAAAAAGGCGAACATATAGGAACTGCTTTCTGTTGCTAGAAAAAAATTATTGCAACACATCACTTTTTTTGGGTTACAGGCATGAATGTAGCAAGACAGAAGTAACCGATACTACACTGGTCACACATTGAAAATTCAATATCAAGTCTTTATAAATCACCCACTTTGCTGTTATTTCCTTTTATTTGTATACTGAAAGTTTTTTATGTCATAGTCAGCCGCATATTCTGTATTGTAGCACATTTTGAATTCAAATTATGAAGGTACTTATATATACTTTTTACACGCAGTTCACTGTTGAAGCCCAAGGGTTGGAATTTCTGATTGGCAATGAGGAAGGGGAGAATGAAGGAGATGATGCATCAGTTGGAATGTCAACTGTCTTGTTTGATGTCCAGCTGCGACCATTTGTATATTTCCAAGGATACATGGATTTAATATCTAAAGTGCTTTCGAATAGTGGAGAACCTATAAGCGTGATGAAAGGGAATGTTCTGCTAGTTGATTATCTACAGGTACATTTTCAAATATTATTTGCATGTTTAAATTGAAACTTTAGGCAGAACATTAAGTCCTGCTAGATGACTTCAGGCTGGCTCCTTTTGCAGGTATAGCTATGTAAAAACATTAAAAATAAGTGCCTATACTGTTTAAAATCCAGTAATACACTGTCTCACCCAGCTCTGCACATGCTCAGTTGCCCTCTATTTTTAGACACTGTCAAATTAGTAGATGCCGATCTACTGACAGCCTTAAAGCGGAATTAAGCCCTCTTATCCTTTATAGCCAAGGAAGCTGCTTCTGTTTGATCTGCAACTGCCATGGTGCTGCACACGTGATCAGTTATGACACCAGCAATTTGATGGTTTGACAGTTTGGTTGAGGACACAGGCATGTGACAGTCAGCAATCCTAACACTCCAGGAATGTAACTGTTTTTTTTAATCGTCAACTCGATTGGTTGAGCTCCGCTTTATGATTTATTGCTGTTCAGGGGTTCTGAGCTTCAGCCAAATGGCAGTCTCCAGCAAGAAGAAACTGGAGCAACTTTACAGCACATACTGATTTTGCTAACATAATTTTTAATGCAGAATGTATTTTCCTTGCTAAAGAACATTATTTCCTATCAAGTTGTTATGGGTAAAGTTCCGCTTTAAGACTTATAAGACTGATCACTTTGCCTGTCTGTACAAGGAACACTTGTATATATATGTGTATGGAAGTGTCAAACACTGGACATATTCATCAGTCTAAATGTGCAGTCTACAGTGAGAATCACCCCCCTCCCCTTTAAAATAATCTAATTTTGTTGCTTTGCAGTCTGAAATGAAGACAGACACGGTTTTTGTTTTATCCAGCTGTATTTACTAGTGCAACTTATAACACCCAAGTGAAGGATATAACACCAACATGTCAGAAAAAAATGTAAGAACAGAATCACTGAGTTGGAAAAAGGATCACGCCCCTTATGTCAGAATTTTGTTGAATCTCCTTTTGCTTTAATTACAGCCTTTAGTCTGATGGGACATGTCTCTACTAACTTTGCACATCTAGACTTTGCAATATTTGCCCACTGTTCTTTGCATAACTGCTCAAGTTCAGTTAAATTTCATGGTGACGATTTTTGAACTGTAGGTTTAAAGTCATTACACAGATTTTCAATGGAGTTTAAGTCTGGGCTCTGACTAGGTCATGCAAGGACATTCCCTTTTTGTCCCTCAACCATTTTGTGGTCATTTTTGCTGTGTGCTTTGGGCCATTGTCATGTTAAAAGATAAGCCTTCTTCCCAGTGACAACTTTCTGGCAGAGTGCAGCAGATTTTCCTCTAGAATTTGATGCTATTTTGCTCTATCCATTTTTCTTCTAGCCTAACAAGTGCTCCAGTCACTGCTTCAGAGAAACACTCCATAACAGGATATTACCACATCCATGCTTTACTGTAGGAATGGTGTTATTTGGATAGTGAGCTGTATTGGATTTCCACCAGACATTTCGTTTGGTGTTAAGGCCAAATAATTTAATTTTAATCTCATCTGACCATAACACCTTTTTCCATGTGTCCTCAGAATCTTCAAGGTTCGTTAAAGGTGGTCAGATGAGACTAAAATTGAATTATTTGGCCTCAACACCAAATTAAATGTTTTGCCTATAATTCACTTTAATAATGGAACCACCATAAAACCCATATCACCTTCGCCATTCTTACCCTCAATAATATAACAGCCATCTAATTTATTACACCCTCACTATTCTTACCATAACAATAGAACCACCATAAACACATATAACTCTCACCATTCTTACCCATAACAGTGAACATACCATATAACAATCTCACTGTTCTTACTGATAATAATGGAACCACCATAAAACCTTTGCCAACCTTACCCTTAACAATTGATTCCAACACCATTAATTCAATATCTTATTCATTTTTTTTCATATGCATGTTACTTCATATCAGCAATGATTGTAAAGCATCTGCATTATAGACAAAAATTGTGTAGCACTGCCCCCTTGAGGGCTGATGATATAGCACTTTCTGGATTCCCCTGGGTTACCCGTAGCAACAGTCTATGGAAACATATCACTTTAAATACTTGGCTTAGACAATGAACAGTCCAGGGGATGTTGTTTTGTAGTTTATTGTAGAACTTGAATAGGAGAAGGGATGAGTGGGATACTCCAACTGAAAACTATTCACAATGTTGAGGACAACTGATGTAGGATGTGGCAAGGCCGTGGCTTCACCCTGCCACTGAAGTGAAGATAATTTACTTGTTCCTGCTTGAGATTTCTCTTCAGGGTTCTAACTTGCCACTCCCTTTCTCTCTCACTGTGTGTGCAGACACCCATCCACTGACTCTATCCTCTGGGCAGACCCCCGGCAAGCTTCTCTGTACTCACAGACACTGTTTTTCCAGAGTCACTCTGCCTCCAACTCCACCTGTCAGCTTTCCAGGGCCTCTGAGTTCAGCCCCATATGCTGGCTCACAAGGCCGACCACCTGTGACCACCATCCACAGCAGTGGAAGGAGAGACAGCCGTTACCCCCCTTCCGGGACCTGGATTCCTGCCCAAAGACCCTCTGCCTCATGTGCTCTTGGCTTTTATACCCTATCCCATGATGCACTTCTCTCTGTGCCAAACCCATGGGTCAGTACCAAAGCCTGTGCGTCATTGGCCAGGTTTCCTCCACTGTCCAACAAACCTCCTCATTGGATACAGTGGGGACACTCCCTCAGCCCACATGAATCACACATTGAGCACATGGAGCAGGCCTAACTATTAATCAGGCTCCCCTGATAAGCAGAGAGAGCAACTAGATTTTGCCTGCCTCCCCTGATAGGCAGGCAGAGCAAACTATTCTCTCTACCTAGCACCTATCTAGGAGGGTGCCACAATTGCAACCCTAGCAGTCAGTATCCACAAATTTGTCAGGAATATTTCATGGTTATGCATTTGATGCCCATTGTCAGGAATATTTAATGTTTATGCGTTTGATCCCCATTGTTAGGAATATTTAATGTTTATGCGTTTGATACCCATTGTTAGGAATATTTCATGTTTATGCCTTTGAGTCCCATTGTTAGGAATATTTCATGTATATGCTTTTGATTCCCATTGTTAGGAATATTTTATGTTTATGCGTTTGGTGCCCATTGTTAGGAATATTTCATGTTTATGCATTTGATGCCCATTGTCAGGAATTTTTCATGTTCATGCGTTTGATGCCCATTGTCAGGAATATTTCATGTTTATGCGTTTAATGCAATAGGCATCAAATGCATAAACACTAGTTAAGCCCATATGAAGGCCAGTTCTATGGTCTCAAAAAGTTTGTTTGTTGCTTGAGTTCTTATAACTGGCTCTCATAAAGGTTTTACTTGTGGCCTTTGAATACCTCAGTCTAACACTACTAATACACTGTACATTTAGACTAATGAGTATGTCCAATATCTTCAGTTATCCTGGATATTGTTGGGATATACACTATATTGTCAAAAGTATTGGAACGCCCGCCTTTACAAGCACGTGAACTTTATTGGCATCCCAGTCTTAGTCTGTAGGGTTCAATATTTAGTTCTTCCAAAAGCGCATTTGTGAGGTCAGGCATTAATGTTGGATGAGAAGACCTGGCTCGCAGTCTCCACTCTAATTCATCCCAAAGATGTACTTTCAGGTTGAGGTCAATTAATTTCCTTCACCCCAAACTCGCTCATCCATGTCTTTATGGACTTTGCATTGTGCGCTGGTCCAAATCATTTAGTGGAAGGGGGATTATGGTGCGGGGCATACCAAGACATTTTTGGGCAATTTCATGCTCCCAAGTTTGTGGAAACAGTTTGGGGATGGCCCCTTCCTGTTCCAACATGACGACTGTGCAGGCCCTCCAAGTTCCTCCACCCCAAACTAGCTCATCCATGTCTTTATGGACCTTACTTGGAGTGATGTTGGAACAGGAAGGCTGCCATCCCCAAACTATTCCCACATAGTCGGGGAGCATTAAATTGTCCAAAATGTCTTGGTATGCTGACGCCTTAAGAGTTCCCTTCAGTGGAACTAAGGGGCCAAGCCCAACCCCTGATAAAACAACCCCACACTATAATTCCCCCTTCACCAAATAATTTGGACCAGTGCACAAAGCAAGGTCTATAAGGACATGGATGAGTGAGTTTAGGGTGGAGGAACTTAACTGGCCTGCACAGAGTCCTGACTTCAACCCAATAGAAGACCTTTGAGATGAATTAGAGGGCAGACTGCAAGCCATGCCTTCTTGTTCACATAAGTGCTTGACCTCACAAATATGCTTCTGAAAGAATGGTCAAACATTCCCATAGACACACACCTAAACCTTGTGGACAGTCTTCCCAGAAGAATTGAAGCTGTTATAGCTGCAAAGGGTGGGCTAACTCAATATTGAACCCTACGGACAAATACTGGGATGCCATTAAGGTTCATGTGCGTGTAAAGGCAGGTGTCCCACTACTTTTCACAATATAGTGTATATAGGCATTCTATACAAATAGAGAGATGAGTGGATGGGGACACCACACTGAACAATAAATCCTACCCAAAGTTCACAGTATCACAATCTGAGTACAAAAAAATTCAAGCAATATACTCAAAATTATATACAAAAAACACACCCATCCCCAACCCATTAAAAACTTGAACATTGCTCCCCACATACAAGCCACTAGCCTATGTGAAAACCTCTCTGACTACCTATCCTTCCTAACATGGTATCCCATATGGGATACTCCAAACCCCGAGGTAAGAGGGAAGAGTGATGAAACAAAAAAGTAATCACAGTTATCTTGGTTTTAAAACAGATAAATTGAATAGATTGCAAGTCTGTGGGAGGCTGTATTTCTAAGCTAACTATTTACAGTATACAACATTAGTGGGCTGTAATATAAACAGCAGGTAAATGAAAACCAGGCGCCTATAGCTGGATTTCATATTTTGTCCAAATATAACATGAGGAAGAAAATGATAGGTATCTATGTTTAGCTTTATGTCATTAAACAATGTGTTTTCATGGTGACTAAAAAGTGAGTAATGACATTGTCATTGCCAAGACTATCCCATTTTTTATTTAGTTTTCTCATCATGTTCACAATTTTTTCCTTCATTCATGAGTTTTAGCAGGTAATAAATATTCTATGTTTTAGATAGTTTTCCATAGAGAACACATAAATACTTCACACAGATTTTTCCCTTCCTACTCTTCTGGCAAATAACAAATGGGCAGACTTTTGCCAGTTATGAACACAGTAACAAGCAGCAATCTGCAGCAGCCTGCTCAGAATTCATCTCTTGGTGATATTTTCTGACTACAGGAAGGTAAAATCTAATATTTGCTTTTTCTTGGTTTCGGTCTCTTCTTGTCCTATCTACATCGCCATTGCATTTACAATATTGCAATGCCATATCAAAGTGTATCTAAGGCAATTTATTTTACATTTTATATAGAGTATGTAGCACCCTCCTAGGTAGGTGCTAGAGAGAGAGTATAGTTTTTGGGTTCTTTCTGCTTACCAGAGAGAGTGCCAGATACATTTATATTACTCTCTGCCTACCAGAGAACAGGATCCATTAGTGAGGTCTGCTCATGGTGCTCAGGTGCAACTCCGCTTACCTGAAATGTTTTACACTGGTCCAATAGGTAGGCATATTGGACGGTGGGAGAAAAGTGAGTGCACAAGCATTTGGTACAGCCCTGGTGATTAGCAGAGGAAAGTACCTCTGTGCATTCTGGGTGACTGTATAAAGCCAAGGGTACATGTGCTCTGGGTCTTTTAGCTTGAGAGCGGGGTCCCGGAGGGAGGAGTGGCTTCCCCTCCTCTGAAGAAGCTGCCATGTGGCCTCAGGTGCAGTGGCGTAGCGTGGGGATGCAGCCGGTCATCTCGCACCAGGCGCAATATTTAGGGGGGCACAAAATGATTCCCTTGCTGCAGCTTGTTGCCTCCCCCAGACCCCTACACCTCCGGTGAGGCATTAGGGCATTCCTCTCAGCGGCACCCTATTCCAGCTCCCCCTGCCCCAGGGCTCCTTTGGTCCAGTCTGTCCCTCTGGCGCGGGCTGTGAAACAGCGGAGGGGGAGGGGCAGTGCTCGGAGCAGTTATGGCCATGGGAGAGGTGCAGTGGCTGCTAGCTGACCTCCTGGTGGCAGGGATACCAACGAGTGGCTGGATGGTAGGGGCTCCTACAATACTGCCGCCCGCTGCTGGGGAGAGCTGTGATAAAATAGACGATGAGGCAGTAGAGAGGTAAGGAGAATGATGGATCCACCATCTGCATCGTACTGTGTGTGGAGGATGGGGGGTGAGTAGTGCAGGAAGTAGGTGTGTAAGGTAGGTCAGTGTAGGGGTCAGGTAGGTTAGTGTATGGGTCAGGTAGGTTAGTGTATGGGTAAGGTATGTCAGTGTATGGGTCAGGTAGGTCAGTGTATGGGTCAGGTAGGTCAGTGTATGGGTCAGGTAGGTCAGTGTATGGGGCAGGTAGGTTAGTGTATGGGGCAGGTAGGTCAGTGTATGGGTCAGTGTAGGGGTCAGGTAGGTTAGTGTAGGTGCCAGGTAGGTTAGTGTAGGGGTCAGGTAGGTTAGTGTATGGGTCAGGTAGGTCAGTGTATGGGTCAGGTAGGTTAGTGTATGGGTCAGGTAGGTTAGTGTATGGGTCAGGTAGGTCAATGTATGGGTCAGGTAGGTTAGTGTATGGGGCAGGTAGGTTAGTGTATGGGTCAGTGTAGGGGTCAGGTAGGTTAGTGTAGGTGCCAGGTAGGTTAGTGTATGGGTCAGGTAGGTCAGTGTATGGGTCAGGTAGGTCAGTGTATGGGGCAGGTAGGTTAGTGTATGGGTCAGGTAGGTTAGTGTATGTGTCAGGTAGGTTAGTGTATGTGTCAGGTAGGTTAGTGTATGGGTCAGTGTAGAGGTCAGGTAGGTTAGTGTAGGTGCCAGGTAGGTTAGTGTAGGTGCCAGGTAGGTTAGTGTAGGTGCCAGGTAGGTTAGTGTAGGGGTCAGGTAGGTTAGTGTATGGGTCAGGTAGGTTATTGAATGGGTCTGGTAGGTCAGTGTAGGGATCAGGTAGGTTAGTGTAGGTGCCAGGTAGGTTAGTGTATGGGACAGGTAGGTTAGTGTATGGGGCAGGTAGGTTAGTGTATGGGTCAGTGTAGGGGTCAGGTAGGTTAGTGTATGGGGCAGGTAGGTTAGTGTATGGGTCAGTGTAGGGATCAGGTAGGTTAGTGTAGGGGTCAGGTAGGTTAGTGTAGGGGGTCAGGTAGGTTAGTGTAGGAGTCAGTGTAGGTAGGTCAGTGTAGGTAAGTCAGTGTAGATAGGTCAGTGTAGGGATCAGGTAGGTTAGTGTAGGGATCAGGTAGGGTAGTGTAGGGGACAGGTAGGTTAGTGTAGGGGTCAGGTAGGTTAGTGTAGGGTTCAGGTAGGTTTGTGTAGGGGGCAGGTAGGTTAGTGTAGGGGTCAGTGTAGGTAGGTTAGTGTAGAGGTCAGGTAGGTCAGTGTAGGTAGGTCAGTGTATGGGTCAGGTAGGTCAGCGCAGGGGTCAGGAATGTCAGTGTAGGAATCAAGTAGGTCAAAACTACTATACTACTGGAAGGGAGTGCTAAAAGTCCCCGGGTTAGGGGGCGCAAATGACTTACCCTGCCTCAGGTGCTGACAACCCACGCTACACCACTGCTCAGGTGGTCATTGAGAGTCATTGATAGTCAGAGAGAAACTGAACCCAGAAATCCTGCAGAGCTTACTGGAAGGAAGACTCTGCAAAGGATCTGATTCTGCAGACAGTGAGTACAGATCTGTGTCGCAGGGCCTATCCTGAGAGGGCCACCCCTTCTGCTAGAATAGTCAGTGAATGGGTGTCAGTCAGGAGAATGCTAGAGAGTGTCCTGAAGATAATGCAGTTGCATCAAGTCTGCTGCTAGACAGAGCAAGAGGACTTAATTCTCCCATACAGATGTCAGTATGGTTAAAGCAGCGTGTCTGCTTCCACAAAGAACCTGGGGAGGCCAAGTGAGAGTTGTCCTTATCTAATGTGAATAGTTCAAGTTGGAATATCCCACTATTTCCTTCTCCCATCCAAGTTCCACAATAAATATAAAACCAAATCCCATGGACTGTTTATTGACTAACGAGCAAATGGGAGTAAAGATGGATGTGTGAAAAGTCCCCTTGTGACTATCTGATGGTAATCAGAGAGAGACCCAAGAAGTCATCATGCAGCAAGCCCTACAGGGACAGTGCTACAAGTAATAAATTGATCAATTTCTTGTTAGTTTTTTTACTATTGATGTCCCAATGGGAAAGTCTACCTCCATTTCGTATCCTGTAGAAACAACAATAAATTAAAGTAAATCTTTTAAAAGTGAGGGAACTGCCCTCTTTGGCAGTTGTCAAAAATACATAAAAATATAGAGAATTTCTATAAACCCCCAACCAGTTGTTTTATACAACAGATTTATTGATACACAATAAAACATACAAAAGATAGGTATACCTATTAACAACAACCTACAACTGAGATCTTGCACTTCTCAATGTGTGATAGGACCTGAACTTACACTTGAAGAATTTGCACAATATCTCAAGTCACCCCTCTGAAGACTGTATGGGAAATATAAACCAAAGTTGTGGGGTGTTCCCTTAAACATTAACCACCCCTCCCCGCAACTGCATACAAACGCCTGTTTTAGAGCTTCCCTGGTTTTTGAGGAGGTACCTGTACGTCTTACCACTCCGGCTCCTCCTTTGGACACAGCAGATCACAGATTGGGGTACAGGGCAATTGAAATTGGCCAATTAGATATGTGCAAAATGGAAAAATTAGTTTAGTTTTGTTTCAGATAGATTTGTTATGTTACTTATTTTGTTTGTTTTATTTTGTGTGTTTGTTTTGATTCATTTTGGAATTCATTTAGTTTAGTTTCATTAAGCCCCCGTTCACATAGAGGCGACCTGTGAGGCGACCTGGTCGCCTCACAGGTCGCCTTCCATAGGGAAGCTGCGGACCCGTTCTAATAGGAGCGACACAAGTCGCTCCGACTTAGAAAAAGGGTCCGGAGCTTCTTTGGGGCGACCAGGAGGCGACCGCCATAGACTTCAATGTTATGAAGTCCGTGGCGGCCGCTCCGAGGTCGCGGCGCGCTGCTCGCACCGCGACCTCGGAGGTGGCCACCCGAAGTCGGATCGCCCCTATGTGAACGGGGCCTTAGGCCCCGTTCACACTGGGGAGATCCGACTTCCCCAGGCGACCACAGAGATCGCGGCGCGCTGCTCGCACCACGACCTCGGAGCAGCCGGCACGGACTTCATAACATTGAAGTCAATGCAGGTCGCTCCGGGTCGCCCCAAAGAAGCTCCGGACCCTTTTTCTAAGTCGGAGCGACTTGTGTCGCTCCTATTAGAACGGGTCCATAGCTTCTGTATGGGAGGCGACCTACGGCGACCTGTCAGGCGACCAGGTCGCCTGACAGGTCGCCCCAGTGTGAACGGGGGCTCAGACCCCATTCAGACTAGCGCGACTTGTCAGGCGACTTGTCAGCCTGACAAGTCGCGCTCGGTCGTTCGCCATTGATTAGCACAGGACCCGTTCTAATAGGAGCGACACAAGTCGCTCCGACTTAAAAAAAGGGTCCTGTACTACTTTGGGGCGACCTGGGAGCGTCTTGCATTGACTTCCATTCCATTGTGCGAAGTCCCTGCAAGTCGCGCCGAAGTCGCGCCAGCGTGCACCGCGACTTCACAGGTCGCCCCTCGAAGTCGAAACGCCTCAGTGAACGCCTTTCATTCATTAATTCTCTAAAGAATTCCACATTTTTGGAACGATTCAAATTCGGATCAGTTGAACAATGATCAACCGATTTGAATTATGAGTTAAGAGTACCTGGTTGTTAAGGAGCAGGTCGGGAAGCCGGCCACCATGTCCTACACAACTGATGACTCAAAAGCTGTCTGCAGGCTTACCCACTGAGAGCTGAAATGTATACAAAAGAATGCCAGCAATATGAAATTCAGAAAAAAAAACAGCATGCCCCCCCCCCCCCCCAATCCACATCAGGCCCTTCAATGATATGGATTTTAAGGAGAATCTTGGTGAGCCTGGTGAACCCTGGTGAGCCTGGTTTGATTTAGGAGGGGCTCATCCATCTTTCCTGGCCTGCTGGGCTGCATGCTCGGATAAGGTTTTGGTATGAATTCTGGGGGGGACCCTATGCGTTTTTTTTTTTTTTTTTTTTTTTTTTAAATGTTGGCCTGTTTTTATTTCTGAATTTTCTATTGCTGCCATTATTTTTTTTACAATTCAGCTCTCAGTTGGGAAATCCGCTAACAGCTGATGAGTCGCCGGTTGTTAAGGACACGACAGCTGGCTTCCTGCCCCGTTACTTAAGAACAAGCTATTCTTCACACAGAATTCAAAACGATCCATCATTTTTTTAGAGCAATCCTAATTCAAATTGTTCAGAAAATTTGAAATTCATTAGAAAATGAATAAACAAAACTAAATTAAACGAATGGTTACTATTTCGTTCAAAGATTCGGATACATCCCAATCTCCGAATAACCAGAAATCCATCCGAATTTACATTCGGAGCGAAACAAATTGCATATGTCTAGTACCAATCACAGCAATCACACTTGTAAACAAAGGCTGCATGATTGCAGCCTTTAAGCCAGTTGATTTTAGGGCAGTTGGCTGTGAGAGGAAACCGACTGCTTACTACAGTGAGCAGTACTGTAGTAGCCAATCAGTTTTTTTGTAAAATAAAAAAATCATCCCAACCCCCTGAGCAGTGTCACTTTGGTGAAATTGTACTGCTCTGCCTGG
Organism: Pelophylax lessonae; assembly: GCF_965119305.1. Lineage (NCBI taxonomy): Eukaryota > Metazoa > Chordata > Amphibia > Anura > Ranidae > Pelophylax > Pelophylax lessonae. Next base: position 165,076,266 of record NC_138776.1, read on the forward strand.
TGATCAGAGACACTGGCTCCTACACTTACAACACTATATGCCAGTGCACCAGCCAGTTTTTCTCATCAATAGTCATAGCAGCACAATGTCACCACAATGACATGGAACTGCTCTGGTGACAGGACAGTATGTACATTTTTTTTTTTTACATACTGTCACCAGAGTAGTGTAGTGTCACTATGGTGACATTGGACTGCTGTGGTGGTGCCATCACCCAATATTTGACTACAGTATTCATTGTATTCATATTTACTTACACAAGCTGATGTGATTGTGCTATCATGCTGTCCCCATTCAGTTTATAGTAGGATATATTACATCAATTTTAACATTTTTTTCTTTTGATACAATAAAATATACTTTTTTACCAAATTGGTGTTTGTCAATAAGTCCAGGAGGGGTTCACAATACAAACACAATTGTATTTCTATTCCCTAAGCTATGGTGGTGATCATGTACAATGGCTTGCTGCTCTCATATGACTGTATGTCAGTGCAGCCAGCCATTGTCTCTGAACACCACTAAGCAGTACACCAGACCAGTGCAGCCAGTCAGTGCCTTTAATTACCACCAAACCATTCCCTGTATTCAGATCGCTCTTCAGAGAGCATTTGACAGACAGTGTGGAGGCATCACCTTCACCACCTCCTGCTTTAACCCCTTGGAGCCTGCACAAGCATCCTGATTCACCTAAATGGGTTGAAATCGGTGGGTTCTTCTCCCACTAAAAACAACAAGGGGTATAATTCCAACAATGGCTAAGAGGAAAACCATCACAGCCATGGCATGTGTACACTCTTGCACTGCTTCTGTAGCTAAAGGCGGTATTGGTTAAAACTGCAGCTCAACCATAAGGTTTTACTGCCTCCCAACCTTACATGTGAACAAAGCCCCTTATAGTGCAGCCAGTCACAGTATCTCTGAACACCACCAACCAGCAACAGTGTTCCTGATCACCACCACACCAGTCACAGTGTCACCCGTCTGGTGTATGCCAGCAATAATGTTTTTACTCATCACCACACAAGTCCCAGTGTCACCAGATCAGTGTAAGCCAGCAGCAGTGTTCCTGATCAGTGCCACAACAGTGTCATTAGACCAGTGTAAGTCAGGAACAGTTTCCCTGGTTGCTGCTACACCAGTCCCAGTTTTACTAGACCAGTGTAAGCCAGGAACAGTATTACTATTTGCTGCTACACCAGTCCCAGTGTCACCAAACCAGTGTAAACCAAGAACAGTGACTTGCTGCAACACAAGTCCCAGTGTTACCAAACCAGTGTAATGCAGCAATAGTGTTCTTAGTTGCTGCAACACCAGTCCTAGTGTCACCAGACCAGTTTATGCCAGCAGCAGTGTTCCTAATCGCTGCTACACGAGGCCCAGTGTTACCAGACCAGTGTAAGCCAGTAACAGTGTTCCTAATCACTGCTACACAAGTCCCAGTGTTACCAGACCAGTGTAAGCCAAAAACAGTGTTCCTAATTGCTGCTACACCAGTCCTAGTGTCACCAGACCAGTGAAAGCCAGTAACAGTGTCCCTAAATGCTGCCACACCAGTCCTAGTGTTATCAGACCAGTTTATGCCAGCAGCAGTGTTCCTAATCGCTGCTACATGAGGCTCAGTGTTACCAAACCAGTGTAAGCCAGTAACAGTGTTCCTAATTGCTGCCACACCAGTCCTAGTGTCACTAGACCAGTTTATGCCAGCTGCAGTGTTCCTAATCGCTGCTACACGAGGCCCAGTGTTACCAGACCAGTGTAAGCTAGTAACAGTGTTCCTAATCACTGCTACACAAGTCCCAGTGTTACCAGACCAGTGTAAGCCAACAACAGTGTTCCTAATAGCTGCTACACCAGTCCTAGTGTCACCAGACCAGTGAAAGCCAGTAACAGTGTCCCTAAATGCTGCCACACCAGTCCTAGTGTTATCAGACCAGTTTATGCCAGCAGCAGTGTTCCTAATCGCTGCTACATGAGGCTCAGTGTTACCAAACCAGTGTAAGCCAGTAACAGTGTTCCTAATTGCTGCCACACCAGTCCTAGTGTCACTAGACCAGTTTATGCCAGCTGCAGTGTTCCTAATCGCTGCTACACGAGGCCCAGTGTTACCAGACCAGTGTAAGCCAGTAACAGTGTACCTAATCACTGCTACACAAGTCCCAGTGTTACCAGACCAGTGTAAGCCAGTAACAGTGTACCTAATCACTGCTACACAAGTCCCAGTGTTACCAGACCAGTGTAAGCCAACAACAGTGTTCCTAATTGCTACCACACCAGTCCTAGTGTTACCAGACCAGTGTAAGCCAGCAACATTGTTCCTAATTGCTGCTACACCAGTCCCAGTGTTATCAGACCAGTGTAAGCCAGTAACAGTGTTTTTAATTGCTGCCACACCAGTCTTAGAGTCAACAAACCAGTGTAAGCCATTAACAGTGTTCATAATTGCTGCCACACCAGTCCTAGTGTTACCAGACCAGTTTATGCCAGCAGCAGTGTTCCTAATCACCGCTACACAAGTCCCAGTGTTACCAGACCAGTGTAAGCCAGTAACAGTGTTCCTAATTGCTGCCACACCAGTCCTAGTGTTATCAGACCAGTTTATGCCAGCAACAGTGTTCCTAATAACCACTACACCAGTCCTAGTTTCCAGTGGCGAAGTGAGACATTTTTCCCCCAGGGTAAAGGCTTAGTTTGGTTCCAAGTCCTCATAATATGGCAGCCTGGAGGTGTTCCATACTCCTGTGGCCGGAAATATAATCTCCTACACATGTGATTAGCCTAAGGCTTTTGAGCATGTTGGGCACCCCTGAAATAGGTGAGATGTTCTCTAAAGCCAGTGATCTTCTAAAGTGATACAGACACTGCAGCTTTCCTAGAATAGAGAGATTTGCTCAGGTGGTTATAACGAAAACTGACTCCCCTTTTTAGGTGTCTTTCTGAGAGGAAACCTAGAGGGCTTAAATCTTTTGGTTAAAAAAGGAACATAGAGGGCTTGATTTACTGAAGGAAAATAGGCTGTTCTTGTTTGCAAAAGAGTTTTCTCTTGGAAAAAAAAAAAAGTGTTTTTGCTTGCCCATAATTGAATAATGGAATTCAACAGAGCTTCACCTCTTTCACAAAGCTAAGGGAAAATTCCTTTGCAAATTGAATATTCTATTTGTCTTTAGTAAATCAACCCTAGGGTGAAACAAACAGCTATTTTTGTTTCATTTGAAGCAAACCTGATTATCTTGAGTGCTATGCAATATAAAATCTATGATGACATTACAGTTTAGAACAATTTGATAAGATATCTAAAATGCTTTCTGGCATAGTTGCATGAAATACATAAAGATTATACAGGTTTAATTTGGTCATTATGTTTCCCTTTTTTCCAGTGGTTGCCAATGCAGTCTGGGCTACAGGCCATTGTCCAGTATCAGGGTGGACTTGGTTTCGACATCTCAGCCAACATTGCTGTCAGCATCTGGGACCAGGAAACAAAGACAAACATCAATGCCAAGTATGATGTCATTTACTGCTTAGATATAATTAAAAAAAAAGTGATTTAAATTTGTGAACCTGATTACAATCACTGTATGTTTTATCATGAAGAAAACTTTTCAAAGGATCTGCAGATTTTACAACATGTACAAACGTGAGATGAGATTTTTATGCGATAAAACCAACTATTTAAAATGTTCTAAGGTTACGTGTTTAGTTTAAGACTTTTATACCCAAAACATACTGTTGATGTTATAAGTTAAGGACCAGAAGGACTGCGTTAATTTAACGGACAATTGCGTGGCTATGCAACACTGTACCCAAATACAATTGATGTCCTTTTTTTCCACATAAAATAGAGCTTTCTTTTGGTGGTATTTGATCATTTTTTATTTTTTGCGCTATAAACAAAAAAAGAGCGACAATTTTGGGAAAAAAAAAAAGTTAAAATCGAGCATCAGAATGGGGAAGAAAGGGAATTTAATGTGGATGTAAGCTCTCTCCTATACCCAGTGAAATGAACAGCCTCAGATGATACAGAGAGATTAAACAAATCCTCCTACATAAGTTGTACATGCTGTCTTCAGCTTTATACACTGTTTAGAAAGTATACATTGTGCTAGATTATTTTCTTCCTGTTTCAGCTGTGGGAGTGTAATCTTGGCATACACTGTGTGACAGCTGATTGGAGGAAAGGAACACACCCCCTCTCCACATAGGCAGAGAAAGGAATGAATGCGCAGAGCCGTTCTGTGAAAAGACCAGCTCTCTGTTAATCTATCTCAATGCACCCACCCTGACACAAATTTTCAGCTGCTTTTATCTCCAGTCTCTGAGAACTTGTCAGAAGTTAGTATGCTTATAACAGAAGAAAGGAGCAGCATAAAGACATGGGACCTAGTGCTTGGGAGAGAAATAAGTAAACACGATCAGTCCACTCAGGGTGGTGGGATCACTGGTGGTGGTGTAGGGGGGACATGGTATCAGTCCACTGATGGTGTTGGGGTGGGATGGGATCAGTCCACTGATAGTGGTGGGGGGGGGGTGGGATCAGTGGCAGTGGTAGATGGGATCAATGGTGGTGGTGGGATGGGATCAGTGGCGGCAAAGATGAAGGGATCAGTCTATTTAGGGTGGTGGGGGGTGGGATCAGTGGTGGTGGTGGTGGTGAGAGGGGTTGGATCAGTCCACTGATGGTGGTGGTGGTGGTGAGGGGGGTAGGATAAGTGACAGCGGTGTATGGGATCAGTGGCAGCAGTGGTGGTGAGGGAAAGGGATCAGTGGCAGCAGTGGCAGTGGTGAATGGAATCAATGGCAGTGGTGGGGGTGAGGGTGTGGGATCAGTGTCAGAGGTGATGGGGGGATAGGGGTGAGATCAGTGGCAGTGCCATCCTCCCCCACCACCAGTGCTGCCTCTTAATGATCCCATTAACCCCCCCCCCCCCACCACCTTCTCTCTGCAACCATGGAGTGACTGCTGCAACCCTGATAGTTCAGCGACTGCTTGGGACCCAAAGGCTAATGAAGAACTAGCCTGGGTGAGGGTGACTCTGGATCCTTAGGGCAAGTAAGTGTCCTGTTATTAAAATTAGGCAGCTACAGTATTTGGGTTTTTTTTTCCCAGCAAGCTTTTGCAAAGCTTTTGACAAACTTTGGGCAGCTTTCTCTAAACCTTTAAAGTGTCCTTCAGCTCCTGTTTGTGGAAATGTTTTACATAAATCTTAATGGGAGCATGATAGTCAATTTAAACAAGCTGCTAGCAGGCTTCAGCTGGCTTTTAATAAGCTTTAACTAGTGCTGAAGCCTGCTAGCAGCTTGTTTAAAGTGACAATTAGACCTCCCGTTAGGATCATTTGTGTTCATTATTTAAAAGCTTTAACAAAGCTTGCTGAAAGCTCTGCAAATGCTTTGAAAAACTTTGCTGTTCACAAAGAAAAGGCTAGTTTTATATTCTACAGTTTCACATTGATTTGGCTTTAATACATTGTACTTTCTGAGCTTGAACGAGTATGCAGATTAGTAAAGGTTGGATCTCCTGATCTGCATACCTGCTCCAGGTCAGTGACTAAAGGCCCGTACACACGATAAGAAAATCTGAAGGGAAATTTCGTCCAATGACCGATCTGCCAATTTTCGGATTGTTAGTATGGTGCTTTGGACAGCCGACTCCGACTTTTCGGCCGACAAAATCCTGATGTGCAGGCTATAAAATTTTTGTCGTCTGTCAAAACAACGTCCGATTTTCTTCCCATTAGTACAGATTTCGACTGAAAAAAAATCTTAAGAGCAAGACTAGGCATGCTCAGAGACGAAAGGACACATACAAAGCAATCCAACACATGACATCACTTCTGAAGTAGAATTCTGTCGTACGGGAAAATTTGTATGAAAATAACCTCTTCACTTTCCACATCAGACTAGCATGCCACAAAAAACGGACGACAAATCTTTCAATAATCTGATCGTGTGTACGGGCCTTAAGAATGTACTTTTTCAGTGTATGCATCCATGCACACTAGGGAGAGAGAAAAATGCCAGAATTTCTGGTAGAAAAATTGGCAAAAAAAATGCTCATACTGGCTCATATTGCTTGAGAGTTTATGAGTGCTTTCATGGGCATTTGTTTTTACAAGCGTTTTTTTCAAAAACGTTCCCCTCATTTTTCACTATAATAATAATGTACACTTGAATGCGCCAAACACTCCTAAACGCCATGTTTACGCTCATTTATGCATGTTTATGAGCATTAATTGTTTTTTTTCTGCCCAAAAGCTCCTCTCAAAAACACGATTCTGAGGCTCCATGCACAGTAGCGTTTCTTTAAGCTCATAGAAGCTGTTATCAACATAGTGTTAGAAGCTAAATAGTGTTATCCTATGTGTCTATGAACACTACTTTAGGCTTTTAGCATTTTTTGAGCTTCGGCATCTAGGAGCAGAAAAAAAATGTTTTTGTTACATATTTACATAGTTAGTCAGGTTGAAAAAAGACATAAGTCCATCTAGTTCAACCAATAAAAAAAAACAACCATACAATCTAGGGATCGACCGATTATAGGCAAAGCCGATATATCGAGGGCCGATATACACTTTCCCCGATATATCGGAATCGGCCCCGGAGGTTACCGATATTGCCGATATTTTCGTGACGTCATTGCGCATGTTGCCCCACGTGCCTCCGCTCACTGGGACAGCTTCTGCCTTCCTAGGCTGCCTCCCTCAGCCTTGTCTGGAGTCAGGGAGCCTTGGGACAGTGAGTAACACAGCCACCATACATACACCCACCTACAGCTGCCTGGTGCCAGCCAGCCAACCACCTACAAACCCACCAGCCAGCCAGCCACAGGCCCTGCCTATACCACCCACCAGCCAGCCACCCACCCACCACACAGGGTGCCAGCCAGCCACCAAAGGGTGCCAGCCAGTCAGCCACCCACCACAGGGTGCCAGCCAGCCACCCACCAAAGGGTGCCAGCCAGCCACCCACCCAGCAAAGGGGGCCAGCCAGCCACCCACCCACCAAAGGGTGCCAGCCAGCCACCCACCATAGGATGCCAGCCAGCCAGCCACTAACCACAGGGTTCCAGCCAGCCACCCGCCACAGGGTGCCAGCCAGCCACCAAAGGGTGCCAGCCAGCCATCCACCCACCACAGGGTTCCAGCCAGTCACCCACCAAAGGGTGCCAGCCAGCCACCCACCACAGGGTGCCAGCCAGCCACCCACCCACCAAAGGGTGCCAGCCAGCCACCCACCAAAGGGTGCCAGCCAGCCACCCGCCCACCCACAAAGGGTGCCAGCCAGCCAGCCACCCACCCACCACAGGTGCCAGCCAGACACCCAACACAGGGTGCCAGACACCCACCCACCACAGGGTGCCAGCCAGCCACCCACCAAAGGGTGCCAGCCTGCCACCCACCCACCAAAGGGTGCCAGCCAGCCACCCACCCACCAAAGGGTGCCAGCCAGCCACCCACCCACCACAGGGTGCCAGCCAGTCACCCACCACAGGGTGCCAGCCAGCCAGACACCCACCCACCACAGGGTGCCAGCCAGCCACCCACCAATGGATGCCAGCCAGCCACCCACCAAAGGGTGCCAGCCAGCCACCCACCACAGGGTGCCAGCCAGCCACCCACCCACCAAAGGGTGCCAGCCAGCCACCCACCACAGGGTGCCAGCCAGCCAGCCAACCAGCCACTCACCAAAGGTAACTGGTGAACATGCTGAAATGTTATGCTTTCTGCACTATAATAATGTTCTACTTAACTGGGAGTATTGAAAGTGTAGTAGTATAGCACTAGTGTCCACCCCACTCCAATCCATTCCACTGTCATTGCACTGCAGTCAGTGCAAAACTGCTAGAAAAAAGCTAGACTGTGGATTGGAGTCAGTGGACTACTGCTGCAATAGTGCGCCACTCACTGCTGCAATAATTTTAAATCACTACTGCAGTGCAGTCACTGCCTTAGTGCAGTAGTGATTTAAAAGTATTGCAGTGAGTGAGTGTACTACTGCAGCAGTAGTCCACTGACTCCCCACTGTCTAGCTTTTTTTCTAGCAGTTTTGCACTGACTGCAGTTAGTGATTTAAAATCATTGCAGTGAGTGCACTACTGCAGCAGTAGTCCACTGACTTCTCCAATCCACTGACTAGCTTTTTGTCTAGCTTTTTTTCTAGTTTTGCACTGACTGCACTGCAGTAGTGATTTAAAATTATTGCAGTGAGTGAGTGCACTACTGCAGCAGTTTATGCATCATTCACAATCAGATGATGTGAAACTGATGTCCCTGTATGTGTAAAATGTCGGCCCATATCAGCCGAAACCAATATGCAATGGCTAAAATATCGGTATCGGCAATGAAAAACCGATATTGGTTGATCCCTAATACAATCCCATAAACTCAATCCTATACCCACAGGGGGAAAAAATTCCTTCCTGATCCCCCAAGGGGCAAATGGATATTACCTGGATCAACTTTACCTAGAAATACTAGTACCCATTTATATTATGTGTATTTAGGAAAGAATTCACACCTTTTTTAAAGCAATTTAGTGAGCTAGCCAAAACCACCTCTGGAGGAAGTCTATTCCACATTTTCACAGCTCTTACTGTGAAGAAACCTTTCCATATTTGGAGATTAAATCTCTTTTCCTCTAGACATAAAGAGTGCCCCCTTGTTCTCTGTAATGACCTTAAAGAGAATAACTCAACACCAAGTTCATTGTATGGACCCCTTATGTATTTATACATGTTGATCATATCCCCCCCCAATCTCCTCTTCTCATGAGAGAATAAATTCAGTTCCTCTAATCCAGTGATTGCGAACCTTGGCACCCCAGATGTTTTGGAACTACATTTCCCATGATGCTCAACTACACTGCAGAGTGCATGAGCATCATGGGAAAGGTAGTTCCAAAACATCTGGGGTGCCAAGGTTCGCAATCACTGCTCTAATCTTTCCTCATAGCTGAGCTTCTCCATGCCTTGTATCAGTTTGGTTGCCCTTCACTGCACTTTCTCCAGTTCCCTGAAATCCTTTTTGAGAACTGGTGCCCAAAACTGAACTGCATATTCCAGATGAAGTCTTACTAATGATCTGTACAGGAGCAAAATGTTATCTCTCTCTCTGGAGTCCATACCTCCCTTAATACAAGAAAAGACTTTGCTCACATTGCAAACCGCAGCTTTTAGAGTTTCTTGAAGCGTTTTTTTCAGAAGAAACGCTCCTAAACACTGTTAACATAATTTTTTTAGGGTTTTTTTTTTTTTAGGAACAGCAAAAATGCTATTGAACACTAACACTCCTAAAAACTTCTAAAATGCCACGACAAAAAGCTATTACCACTGTTTTATATCCAGCATTTTTCCAGTTTATTTATTTATTTTTTGCCAAAGAAAACGCTAGTGTGCATGGAGCCGAAGGGTTTTTTTTTTTCTTCCTCTAAACTCTCCTCTGAAAATATGCCTGTAAGCTCCCTAATGTGCACAGACACATTGGCTAACATTGAGATGCTTCTACAAGGTGAAGAAAAAGAAAACACAAAATGCCTGTACAGTATAAGCAGCATTTTTTATGCCCAGGGTGCATTGATCCTTAGGCTCCATTCAAACCTGAGCGTATCGTTTTTTCAGGCATTTTTTGCAGGTGTTTGAAAGCAGGCATTGACATCTAACAAAAAGCTTGTAATCTGCCAAAAAAGAAGGTCATGTACTTATTTGAATTTCGGGCGTTTTGCTTAAGGTGACAAAACACGCATATGTGAACAGGGGCTATTGAAATTAATGGGATTTTGCTTGTTGGGTGTTTTGAGACTTCAGAGATGAGCGTTTTACAAGCTGAAATACGCTCAGGTGTGAACAGGGCCTTAAAGTGAAGAAAGTTACATCCATCTTCATATGAAAAGCCAGCAATGTCAGTCTCCACCTTCTCTTAGTATAGATTCCTTTAAGATGACCTGACTGCATATTTTACATACTGCCACAAGATGGAGCCATTGTTACATCTCCAGATACTTGTGAATTTTGCAGCGCTATGGATGAAATTGATAGGAGTCATAAATTTACATGCTGTTTTAGATGATCTTTGTGAGATTTAAACTTGAAAGTGAACCCATTAACTTAGCAGTCTCTGTGTGATGTTTTATCCTATTAAATAATGTGTCATATCTTTATAAAATATATATCACTGCCAGTAAAGCCAGCATGCTGATGCAAAGCACATCAAATGCTGGAGACATAGCTGAGATCCACTTTACTTAGCAAACACAGTACAAGGTCCATGATGAATGGCAGTGATTGCTTTAGGAGAATTTGCGATTTCCTCATTTTTGATTAAGCGGAATGTTATGTGCATGTACAGTATGTTTTATCTGCAGTAAGTCATTCAATTTCCGTATTAAAGGAAAATTGACTCATGAGTTATGACCCACTGCGGATTTGACAATTCAGCATGCATATAGTCAGCAGGATCAAAATATATACGGATTGGCCTGATTTTACAGTTCACAACTATGTGATAAATACACTATGTTATTTTTGAAGGTTATTTATAAAAAGGAAAAAAAATGGTAAAAGATGCCAGACATATCCAAACATATCTAAATTGGCATCTTGATTTGCAAACTTTTGGCCAAGAGCTTTACAGATTCCCCACCAGAAATACACTATATTGGACATGAGATTTTTTTTCCCCATCAAATAGTTTTTATTAAGAGGTTTGTAAATTTTACAAGCACATGAACTTTAATGGCATCTCAGTCTTAGTCCATAGGGTTTATTATTGAGTTGGCCCACCCTTTGCAGCTATAACAGCTTCAACTCTTCTGGGAAGGCTGTCCACAAGGTTTAGGAGTGTGTCTATGGGAATGTTTGAATAAAGTGTCCCAATAAGTGAGCAGTGACTTTAAATAATATAACAAAAGTCCCAATAAACAGTGCAGTTTCAGTGATATAAAGATAAACAAATCTTCATCTGTGCAGAATGTGCTGCATGCTTCACTCTCAGTGCTCCAGTGACAGATAGTGAGATTAGCAGCTCACCTCAAATGGAGACTCAAATGAGTCAAGTCAGGCACATAAAGCAGTATTCACAATCGCCTGGTGATCACCTCTGCCTTCACCTCCAACCAATCTCTCAAACTCCAGGGATGTGGTGGATGAAAAACAAATAAAGGAGATCTAATGCTCTCTGTGTTGATTGGGGGGTTATTTATTATCAGTATATATATTGCACTTACATAGACGGGCACTTCAGCCGTGCCAGCTAGCAATTGCCTCCAAACACTTCCTGGTACCTCCGGACCGGCGTAATGACGTGCAGGCTCCTCCCCCGTACGCGTTGCGTCATCGACTTCGTCACCCCGCTGACGAAGTCGATGACGCAACGCGTACGGGGGAGGAGCCTGCACGTCATTACGCCGGTCCGGAGGTACCAGGAAGTGTTTGGAGGCAATTGCTAGCTGGCACGGCTGAAGTGCCCGTCTATGTAAGTGCAATATATATACTGATAATAAATAACCCCCCAATCAACACAGAGAGCATTAGATCTCCTTTATTTGTTTTTCATCCACCACATCCCTGGAGTTTGAGAGATTGGTTGGAGGTGAAGGCAGAGGTGATCACCAGGCGATTGTGAATACTGCTTTATGTGCCTGACTTGACTCATTTGAGTCTCCATTTGAGGTGAGCTGCTAATCTCACTATCTGTCACTGGAGCACTGAGAGTGAAGCATGCAGCACATTCTGCACAGATGAAGATTTGTTTATCTTTATATCACTGAAACTGCACTGTTTATTGGGACTTTTGTTATATTATTTAAAGTCACTGCTCACTTATTGGGACACTTTATTCAAGTGATTTATGATTATCACAATATTATTTGTTATCTTATTCAAGTGTTATTGATTTACCAGTATCACAGCATTATTTGTCACATATTTAAGCGATATTTTTATTCACTTAGTGCAGCAATATTACTTTATTGATTACTAAGGGTGTTTTGTGTTTGGCACTGATTGCTTGCAGCTTTGTGTTTTTCACTTTATTTTGAGGATTGCGCTGATTATCTTCACTTTATTTATGGGAATGTTTGACCATTCTTCCAGAAGCGCATTTGTGCGGTCAGAAACAGATGTTGGATGATAAGGCCTGGCTGGCAGTCCTTGCTCTAATTCACCCCAAAGGTGATCTATCGGGTTGAGGACAGGACTCAGGTCAGGCACTGGTACAAATCATTTGGTGGAGGGGGGATTATAGTGTGGGTTTGGCCCATTAGTTCAAGTGAAGGAAACTCTTAAGGCATCGGCTTACTGTACCAAGACATTTTGGACAATTTCATGCTCCCAACTTTGCGGTACCAGTTTGGGGATGGCCCCTTCCTGTTCCAACATGACTGCACACCAGTGCACAAAGCAAGGTCCATAGAGACATACTATACACTATATTACCAAAAGTATTGGGACACCTGCCTTTACACGCACATGAACTTTAATGCCATTCCAGTCTTAGTCCGTAGGGTTCAATATTGAGTTCGCCCACCCTTTGCAGCTATACCAGAAGGCCTGGATCACAGTCTCTGCTCTAATTTATCCCAAAGGTGTTCGATTGGGTTGAGGTCAGGACTTTGTGCAGGTCAGTCAAGTTCCTCCACCCCAAACTCGTTCATCCAAGTCTTTATGGACCTTGCTTTGTGCACTGGTGCGCAGTCACGTTGAAACAAAAAGGGGCCATCCCCAAACTGTTCCCACAAACATGGGAGCATGAAATGTCCAAAATGTCTTGGTATGCTGATGCCTTAGGAGTTCCCTTCACTGGAACTAAGGGGCCAAGCCCGACCCCTGAAAAACAACCCATAATTCCCCCTCCACCAAATGATTTGTACTAGTGCACAAAGTAATATTGTGTGAAATAAAAAATGGAACTTCCACTATTTTGTTCTCTAGGGTGTCTGCTTTCAGATAATTTATACAGTATAATGTTTTTTTTTTTGGGGGGGGGGGGTTATGTAATCATTAGGCCTAAACATTTTTTTAAACCTGTGCAATAAAATGCAAAAATGACTTTTGTGGTTAAAGCAGAACTTCACCCAATAGGGGAAGTGTGACCCTTCCTCCTCCAGCCCCCTTCCTGCTTCACATTTTTTGGGGAGGGAGCAGGTGCCTGGTTATGACAGGTGTCTGCTCCTCAAATTCCAGTCGGTTCGCCCTCGGTGATTGGATTGGAAGTTCAGCCCATCTCCTTCTTCACCCGCAGCCTTCTGGGACACATCGCAGGGCCCAGAAAGCTTTGGAACCAATCAGATGGCCCTGTGCAGCTCGCGCATGCTCAGTGAGCAGCCGGCTGTGAAACCACAAGCAGTCACAGCTGGCTGCCTACAGTTAGTATGCCGGCATCTGGGACCGTTGGATCGTGAGTGTCTCTTTATTAAAAGTCAGTTTGGTAAGCTGAAATATAATAAATGTTTGCTTTTGGGTTTAATACTGCTTTAACCACTTCTGGACCGCAAGGTGTTCCCCCTTAATGACCAGACCATTTTTTGCGATTCGGCACTACGTTACTTTAACGGACAATTGCGCGCTCGTGCGACACTGTACCCAAAAAAAAATCAATGTCCTTTTTTTCCCCAAAAATAGAGCTTTCTTTTGGTGGTATTTGATCACCTCTGCCTTTTTTTTTTTTTTTGCGCTATAAACAAAGAGCGACAATTCTAAAAAAAAACAATATTTTTCACATTCTGCTATATAACAATCCCATCATTTTAGGCCAATATGTATTCTGCTACATATTTTTGTTAAAAAAAATCCCAGTAAGAGTATATTGATTGGTTTGCGCAAAAGTTATTAACTAGGGGAAAGATTTATGTCATTTTTATTTATTTATTTATTTTACTAGTAATGACGGCGATCAGCGATTTTTAGTGGGACTGCGACATTGCGTTGGACAGATCGGACCCCTGACATTTTTGACAGTTTTGGGGGGACCAGTGACATTACTACAGTAATCAGTGCAAACAATATGCACTGTTACTGTACTAATGACACTGGCAGGGAAGGTGTTAACACCAGGGGCGATCAAAGGGTTAAATGTAGAGATCGATCGATTATAGGCAACACCGATATATCGGGGGCCGATCTGCACTTTTCCCGATATATCCGAATCGGCTTTTGATTTACTGATATTGCCGATATTTCAGGGAAAGTGCTTGTATCGGGTTGATGCCTGCAGCTAGAGGCATCACCCCGATACCGGTGTCCATAGCCAAAGGTCGGCTGTCTTGTAATGACAACCGATGCGGCTGAGAAGCCGCTCGGCTGTCATTTCAAGGAGCAGGAGGGGAGGTCCCCCCCTCCTGCCGCCTTCCGCGGCTCGCTCTGGTCTCCCCTCCCACCGGGAGACCCGGGAATCCTACCTTCACTGCCACCGTCTGACCCGGGTCTCCATTTCTTTGAATTCGGCGCCGCAGCGTACCCGGAAGTAATGTCTTAAGATGACATCACTTCCGGGTACTGGCGGCGCCAAATTAAAAAAACGTACAGCATTCAAAGCAGGCAAACTTGGCGTGTTGAATGCTTTTAAGTACAGAGGAGGGGTTTGGGGTCTTTTAGATCCTCAGATCCCTCCACCACAGTACCTGTAGACATTAAAAAAATAAATATCGGCAGATATCGGCCGATACCGATATCTGATGACCAAAATATCGGTATCGGCGGTAAAAAAACTATATCGGTCGATCACTAGTTAAATGTGTCCCTAGGGGGTGCTTTCTAACTGTGTGGGGGATGGACTTATGGAATGAACATAGGGACCTGTGTTCCTAAATAGGAGGAACACAGGAGTGGTGTGGTCACTGCTGACAGAACAGCGGTCTGCTGTGTTTACAATGGCAGACCGCCGTTCTGTCTCCACGGGGGGCAATCGTGGGTACCCGACAGCTGGAACCGCAGATCAGCTTCCCCTGTGACGTATTCGTGCCCCCAGTCGCAGTCCCGTGAAACAACGTACAGTTACGTTGTTTCGCGGGACAGAGCCGACCTGCCGCAGTATATGTACAGCTGGCAGTCGGCAAGTGGTTAATTGTGTTCACTTTGAAGTATGTACTGTATGTGTATTAATAACAAACATGTTTATAAAGGAAATCCTAATAAATTCTAGTATGCTTGGCACATCTATTCATGTGCAATGGGATTTAAAGAACAGGATCTTCTACTTCACATAATTGAATAATGAAAGCAAATGGCAGTTCTCATTTCACTGACCGCTATTTAATGATAAATGTACTTAATACACTTTTACATTATGCTTCCCAGCAGTATGTCACACTTTATACTCTTGTGAGAATTTTATCTCTTTGTGGCAGTTTTTCGTACAAACTCTTCAAAATGTTAACCCTGCGAATGTGCACCGCAGACTCCTTTCACTTGGGTAGAAGGCCCTGCTTATAGGCTGCCAGGCTACTGATGGGATTTCCATTGACTGACCGGCAACCCTACTCCTGTGAGATCTCCTCATGACTGGGACCACTCAGCCTTTTCTCCTGAAGCCATCAAATAGTTACACAGTGCTACCTTGGCATGCAGACTATAGACTCCCTTCAATTCAGTAGAAAGCCTGTCAGCAGCCTGTCACCCTGACCTTCCATTGAATTAAATGTAGTCCATGGGGCACATGCAGTATAATATATAAATGTAAATTAAACTTGTCCAGAGTAAATACATATTGTATTGCAGTATTTTTGGTGCCCTTATTACCACAGGAGTTGCCTACAGAGGTGACTGATAATACGAGGGGTACATACTGATCACCATGGGCAGACTGGCAATTTTCAGCCAGGGGAAAAGTACAAACCAGAGGCCCACGGTGCAGCGACTCGGCCCCCCCTCCCACTCTCCCTCTTCCTGTCCTCCTGACTCTCATTCCAGGCTGAAGCTCTGCTCCCGTTACTCTCTACTCAACGGCTGAATCCCGCTTCCCGAAGGGGCAGTTGGGGGGAGCTGGGACAGCTTGGTTGGGGCTGGCTGGGGGGGGGGGAGAGTCTCCAGTGGGGCATTAAACTGACCTTTGCTCAGACACAGTTTATACAATCCATGCTGGGGTGGTCTGCGCTCTGTCTTTGTCTTCAACCCGCACTCAGTAGGTCAGTGACCGGGCCCTTTTTCTTCTCCTTACCAGGAATCCTTTAGGCATGTCTGTGGCAGAAGCGTTGCAGCCTTTTTACAGGGCATCACAGTGGCCCAGGGGGCAATTGCCCCCATGCCCGCTGGCCCAGTCCTCCGCTGCTGATCCCTTTATTTGTAGTTACCTTTGTGGTCGGTGGACTGCATGCTTTGCCAGGCAACATGGCTTAGCCCTCATTCAAAAGTTAAACAATTGACCTTGGAAATTGATCTAGGAAGTATTAAAAAGGTTACACCTTCCAGATAATGTCGTCTGCTTTTAAGCGCACATGCATTTAGCTGCATAAAACCAAGCTAAATGGTCCTGGGATGGGCATTTCAGCACAGAGGAACCCTTGAAATAAGCTTCTGGTCTCGGGGAACCCCTGCTAAAAATGAAAAATCTACAACTCATTACACATTAGTGTGACAGTCAGTGGGAAGAATGCCCCTTACTCATCATCATTGGGAAGAATTACCCCGTTACAGATAGCTAAAAGGAACAATGGTGTCATTGGGAACTTATCTGGAAGGCAGAAATTGCCCATTTCTCAAGGAACCCCTAGCAACCTCAGGAGGAACCCTAGTTGAGAAACCCTGATCTAGACATGTGCAGTTTGACACACATGTGATGCCTTCATGTACAAAAGGAGCTACACCCCTGCCTATGAATTCTACCTTTCATAATCCCCTACTTTTTGACACCCCTTTATGCAGGATAAACATAACCACAATCTCAGAGTTGCCTTGCCAATTTTTTTATTTGCCGAACATCCCGTCTCCCGCTATATAAATCCTGTATAATAATATGCGCAACAGCAACAGCTGGGCCTCCCTTTAGCAACATTCTTAGCAATGCCCTGGGAGTTTTTCACTCAGGCTTCATGAGGTATGTAAATGGACTTCACCTATAGCAAGGGAATTATTTAACTTTAGTCAAAACTGCACAGTTTGTTTTAATCTATAGACACCTCTAATCTGTATAGGCAGTTTTTGGTGAAGGTGAACTTACCCTTAAAGTTTATATATACAGACATCTCAAGTCTCCCGCAAGTCGTGGGAGACTCCCGCTTTCCGCCCTGAGCTCACAGACACCCGCGAGCTCAGGGCAATATCCCGGTGACAGTCAGGAGCATCGATGCAGAGTGTCAGCGCCTGTGCAGTGAGAATAAGAACGCCCGACGGAGCCGCTGTAGATCCGGCTCACAGACGGAGTTATATGATCACATGCACTCCGCCTGTGGGAGGAGCAGCAGAGAGGAAGCAGAAGCTTTGCTCTCTACTTCAGCCACATCTTCCACTCCAGAAGCATTTTTGGCGAGCGCTGGATCATCGGCCACAACACTGACCAACTCTGACCTAACCTAAACCCAGAGGCCAGCACAGACAAGAGAGCAGCACCAGTGACCAGGCCAGTACCAGCACCAGTTACCAGGGCAGCACCAGTGACCAGGCCAGTACCAGCACCAGCTACCAGGGCAGCACCAGTGACCAGGCCAGTACCAGCACCAGTTACCAGGGCAGCACCAGTGACCAGGCCAGTACCAGCACCAGCTACCAGGGCAGCACCAGTGACCAGGCCAGTACCAGCACCAGTTACCAGGGCAGCACCAGTGACCAGGCCAGTACCAGCACCAGTTACCAGGGCAGCACCAGTGACCAGGCCAGTACCAGCACCAGTGACCAGCACCAGTTACCAGGGCAGCACCAGTGACCAGTACCAGCACCAGTTACCAGGGCAGCACCAGTACCAGCACCAGCAACCAGGCCAGTACAGTACCAGCACCAGTGACCAGTAATAACACCAGTGACCAGGTATACTGATTACATTTAATTTCATTATTCTCTGGTTGTGTTAAATTGGAAAGGGGGGGGGGGTGCGGCGGCGTGCGTGGGGGGGGGGGGCACCTCCCTGAAATGACTTTGCCACCTCCCTGAAATGAGTTTTTGCAGGTTGGGATGTCTGTATATGTATATATATATATATATATATATATATATAAAGGCTTCCCTGTAGGATAAAATGAGTATCTCCCTAAATTTGCACTGTATAGGAGATATTTACACTGCATTCAGCCAGTTTTTTGAAGAGACGTTTTACCTGTGCCATCCCTCCAGAGCTTCGTGCCATGGTCCACGTCATCGTGGCATGGCCAGTCAGATGGCCAGAGCACGCGAACCTGGAAGAAAGACCGGGTGAATATGGAAGCGCCTTCAACGGTGACAGTGCACCGCTGGGCTTCATTCAAAGGTAAGTATTTCATGATGTGCTAGTATGCGATGCATACTAGCACATTCTGCCATTGTCTTGCAGGGTTAAAAAAAAAAAGCTGCAGTTTATTACCGCTTTAACCACTTGCTGACCGCACACTATACATATACCGTGACAGTGCGAGCTGGCTGTGCAGAAACACGTGTATATATGTGATTCTGCATTTCTGGGTAGGGGTGCGTGCTCGGCTGTGCTGTGATTTGTCACAGCACATGCCGATCACCAGGTCCCAGCCAGTGATTGACCGCCGTCCCCTGGCAATCGGCTCTGAGTCTCACGGAACACGGCTCTGTGAGTTTAAACAGCCCAGAGCTGTGATCAGTGACAAGGGAATCTAGTTGGTTTATCAGGGAATGAAAACATCTAGATCCCCAGAAAAAGCAGCGCACTGTACACACTTAAACATTTGTTAGGCACATAGTTAACCCCTTGATCACCATAATTGTTAACCCCTTCCAGCCCAGTGTCATTAGTACAGTGATAGTGCATAATATTAGCACTAATCACTGTAATAATGTCACTGGTGATGTCAGTGGCAGTTAGTTCCCACAAAGTGTCAGTTACTGTGAGACTTGTGTGCTGTCCTGCTGATCACCATAATTACTAGTATAAATAAATAAATAAATAAATAAATAAATAAAAATTCCAGTATCTACACCAAAGGTTGTAGACGCTATAACATTTAGGCAAACCAATCAATATACTGTACAATTATTTTACCAAAAGACATGTAGCAGAATACATTTTGGCCAAAAATGTACTAAGAGATTTTATTTTTTTTTTACTTTTTTGGGATAAGTTTTATAGCATAAAGTAAAAAAATATTTATTTATTTATAATTTTTTTTTATAAAATCTTCAGTCTTTTTTTCATTTATAGCGCAAAAAAAATAAAAAATAAAAAAAATAAAAAACCTAGTGGTGATCAAATAACACGAAACGAAAGCTCTATTTGTAGGGGAGAAAAAATGATATAAATTTAATTTGTGTACAGCGTTGCATGACTGTGCAATTGTCAGTTAAATTAACACAGTGCCAAAAAGCAAAAAGTGGTCTGGTCATGAAGGGGGTAAATCTTCCGAAGGTCAAGTGGCTAAAGTGACCTTGTCAGAGGAAGGTTTGCTGAAGTATACATACAGTACATATGCTGCAGCTACAAGCTTTTGAAGACTGCTGCAGGAATGTGTATTTTAGCTTAGTTCATTTAAACGAAACTTAGCATAAATATTATAGCAATAAATTGTTGTTCTGGATAAGATTGTAACTCTTATCAGAAAGAGTTGGTGTACATCATTTTTTAATTAAAGTCAGTTTGATTTGACATTGCCCCATACAATCCAAACAAAAGTTCAGACACCTGGGTTCCACATGTCCCAAACTAATACAACCCACAAACACTTGGGTACGCGGACTCTAATTAACGATGGGCAAAGTGCTGTATGCCATAACATCCTATTAGATTTCACTAGTCAGCATCAGGTCAGTAAAGAGTGAACTTTGATTGGTTATTGTATGTAGCACCCTCCTAGGTAGGTGCTAGGTAAAAGCATTGTTTGCTCCATCTGCTTATCAGTAGTTTTGCCTGTTACATGTGTCCATGTGTGATTCACTTGGTCTGAGGGAGTGTCCTCACTGTATCCAATAGAGGAGCCTGTTGGACAGTGGTGGAAACCCAGCCAGTGACACACAGGCGTTTGTGGCGGTCCCAGTGGGAGGGCACAACAGTGGTGCATCCTGGGATAGGTCATAAAAGCCAGGGGCACATGTGACATGGCATCTTTGGGTGGGAAGCCAGGTCCCAGGAGGATGGTGACGGCTGTCTCTACTCCTGTCAGCAAGTAAGGTGGTCATAAGCAGTCGGCCTAGTGGACTAAGTGTGTGATGCTGAGCCAGGAGGTCCAGGATACTGATGAGTGGAGCTGAAGGCAGAGCAACCCAGGGAGAAACAGTGTCTGTGAGTACCGGGAAGCTTGCCAGGGGTCTGCCCAGGAAGGGGACCACTCTAGTGGAGAGTCAGTGGACAAGGGGCTAGCATGCATGGGAAGTGAAAAAGGGGGTGCCAAGTCAGGACCCTGAAGAGAAATTCAGTAAGGAACATATCTTCTACTTCACTTCAGTGGCAAGGTGAAGCAGCGGCCTTGCCACACACATTGCAGTTAGTGTCCTCAGAAATTGTGCATAGTTCAAGTTAGAGTATCCCACTCATCCCTGCTCCCATCCAAATTCTAAAATAAAACACAAAAACCAAATCCCCTGGGCTGTTCATTGTTTGAGCCAAGTCTTAAAGTGATACGTTTTACAGACTGTTGCTTTGGGTAACCCAGGGGAATCCACACTCAGCAGCCCCCTAGGGGGCAGTGCTATAAATAGGTTGCTCCGCATTGCTCATAGGGAATGAGCTTGTTAGTTCTTCATTTTTGTTTTATGAAACGCTGGAAGTAATTTGATGTGACCACATGTGTTTTCTCTTATGGCAGAGCTGGTCTTGTGTTCGAGTTGAAGACAGAAGTTGACACCTCCTTCTTCCATGTTGATATGACAGCTCAGATTGAAGCAATGAGCACTATTGACCAAGACACCACAACAAAACTTTCCAGCTCTCCAGTGTCAATGTGTATTGAGCTGCGGCATGATGATATTCCTTACAGGTAATGGAAGGCTGTGCTTTGGAAGGTTGCATATATATGAAAATGTTTATGAGTGTTTCCTCAGCGCCATTCCACTCTTAGTACATATACATATACTATGTAAACGTTTCAGGAATTTAGGGCTCATCCTCATCCAGACGTCAGATTAGTGCCATCCTTAGTGCAGAGCCGCATGTGCATTCACCTTGTGTGCAGGCAGTCCAAAAATGGATTCCACACGCAGCACCGGCATGGACACAATCGCATGTCAAAGTTTGACACGCAGGCAGGAGCAAGTGCATGGAGGTATTGCATTCAGATCTCTGCACCCGCTCCTGCCCATGTATCAAACTTTGACGCTGTGTGTGCATCCACTGTCTGCAAAAATCTCAGAGGGGAATACACACTCATCTGCCAACAGCTCTGCATGGAGGATGGCACTAAACTGCTGTCTGAATGAGCCCTAAGGAACTGAATACATACATAACGAAGATACCATGGTGGGTAGTTTATTTTCAAAGACACAGATGACTCCTGTTCAGTAACGTAATATAATACTTCCAAATGTCACTTTTAAACATCCTTTATAATAAAGGTGGTCATCCTGTCAGTGACTTTATAGCAGCTGCAAATTTGTCATATGGTTGTGCAGGCAAACACAAATCACTCCCAGGAGATTGCAGAGGGTTAACATTATGGCCATAGATGTGTATGTTATTCATTAACAAAGCCCATTTTTTTTACTGTTTTTTCAGCTGTCCACACCAGTCAGTTACCAGACTCCTTTGCTGCAAGCCTTGCTGCTAGCAGAACAGAGGGTAAAGCTGGCCACATAGATCAGTAAAGGGTTGAATATGCAAGCACAATCCATGTCTTGTGGCCTAGCTTCTGCCCTAAAGAGACACCTTGCTCCCCTTGCCTATTCAAGGAAAGGTGATAGTGTCTGTGTAAAGCTCCTCAACCCACTAACACCCTCTTGCCAGAGCTCCCTCTCCATTCCCTTTGCTTGTAAGGAGATCATTAGTGGTCCCACACTGTCATTGCTCAGCTAGGGTCCTACAGATGTATGCGGCTCTCCCAAGCTGCTTTCCAGCTTATCTGCTTGCCTCGTGTTAGATGGTAGCCTGAACCCCAAGAAACCTTCCTCTTGTCCAACTCAGCACTGATCCCTCTAGTTTCGAATTGCTTCTTCACAAGGTCTTGTATTCTAGTTTCATGGTTGCAGTCTATGGTTCTAGTGATCGCACTGTGCATCAGGGGCCCGTGTGACATAGGGGCTCAGGTCACCTGCGGTGTGTTCCATTTGAAGGCTCCTCACCAGAGTTGTATAAAGTACTCGAAACCCATACTTGAGTAAAAGTACAAGTGCTCGATCAAAAAGTGACTTGGGTAGAAGTGGAAGTGCTCGATCAAAAAGTGACTTGAGTAGAAGTACTAAAGTATTCAACATTTTTGTACTCAAGTATTGCAAGTAGTTTTTTAAAAAAATGTTGCTACTCAAGTACTGAAAGTAAAAGTACCAGTAGTTTTGAAAAAAAAAATTGCTACTCAAGTACTGAAAGTAAAAGTACAAGTACTGTGTTATGTAGTTATTAAAGAAAGAAGTCAAAAGTTTGAACATCATATTGTTTTTTATTATTTCAAATGCAGCTTTTATTTATACATACAGTAGCATTTATTTTAGTATGAGCTGATAATACACATGTTTTGAGCTTCATGAAACCTGCCATCTACTGTTCTGGCAGTGGTAATTTTTATAAAAGTAACAAGTAACTATGCAGCACAAAAAAAAATATCGGAGTAGAAGTATTGAAATCATTGAAAAAATGTAGTGAAGTAAAAGTGGAAGTAGGAGAAAAAAATTATACTCTAGAAAAGTACAGATACCGCATTTCGGTACTTAAGTACAGTAGTGAAGTAATTCTACTTAGTTACTATACATCTCTGCTCCTCACTTACCAACAAGATTGTAGACCTCCTTCCACTAGCCACCACCAACTCCCTGCCCAACCAGGTTTCCACTTGTCATTTGATTTTAGCATCATGTATACTAGTGCAGCCTATTATGGGTTAATTGTGCACTGGCCCACTTCACATGCTTCCCTCCAGGTATTCAGGCATCCCCTTTGAATAACATTGCTCCAGTCAGAAGTCTTTGTCTTTTACTGAACACTTGAAAGATACATTCTCAATTATACATCATGTTCAGTGCCGGTTCACACTAGGTTGCTCTGACTTAGGGGGCGACCTGTGAAGTCACGTGCAGCGCGACTTCGGCGCAACTTGCACGGACTTCATAAAATGAACGTCTATGCAAGTCGCCTCCAGGTCGCCCCGAAGTAGTACAGGACCCTTTTTCTAAGTCGGAGCGACTTGTGTCGCTCCTATTAGAACGACTCCTTTACTACACAATGGGAGTGTGATGGACCGCGACTTGTCAGGCTGACAAGTCGCGGTCCAAGTCGGATCAATGTGAATGTGGTCTTAGTAGACAAACATTAGGGTAACAAATGTAACAGTTTTTACCCATTTTCCGTGGCAACATACGAGTCCCATTGTTCCCATGGTCAGGGGTGCTCATCTCCAGGAGAAACCCATTCAAAGGGAAGCCCACATGGGAATGCCAAGGACACAGTCCTGGTATTCTATTAATCCATGAGGCTGCTTTCTCTAGAATCCAACCACACCATCTACTATTTATATGGAGTCCTTCCAGAGAGGGCGGAATTGAGATATCACCTTCTGGGGAAGGGGGGGGGGTTCCAGGAGGAGCCCAAAATAATGGGAAACACATTAGCCCTTTCCTACACACTTCACTTCCTAAACATGGCGCATCCCTGAGTCTGCTTTCCAGCACCCCATCCGTCTGAGCCACCTTATCTGCTCACCATGTGTACGGATTGTGGGCCATAACCCCAGGACTCCATCCCCCTGGTCCAATGCACCACCAACTTCCCCATGGTGGTTGGGAGTTACACCTTCATAAGACTTTGTATTATGATTCTGTGGTTGCAGACTATGGGGCTGATTTACTAAAGGCAAATAGACTCCAGAGCTTAGTAAATGAGGTGAAGCTTCACTTTGCAAAAAATACCCAATCACATGCAAGGAAAAAAAAAAAAAAAACAGCATGTTTGCTTGCACATGACTGGATGATGGAGATCAGACTAGCTTCTACTCATTCACTAAGCTCTGGAGCAGTTATTTTTGAAGTGTGCATGCAACTGCACTTTGCAAAGTGCAAAATCTGTTTGCCTTAAGTAAATAATCCCCTATGGATCCATCTCCTGTCAAAAAAAGGTTTACAGATGTCCCTTGTGTTCAGGAACCTGCATACTTTACCAGTGCAGCTTGTTATGAGTCTCCAACGAAAATGTCCGCACTCCAACAGATATAATGATGCTTCTTTATTAAACCAACGGACAGTCGATACAGGATACAAAAAGGTAGACGCTTTTCACACGTAAAGTCGCGCTTGTTCACCACCAGATGGTGAACAAGCACGACTTTACGTGTGAAACGTGTCTACCTTTTTGTATCCTGTATTGACTGTCAGTTGGTTCAATAAAGAAGCATCATTATATCTGTTGGAGTGCGGACATTTTTGTTGCTATTTTCAAGTTTGGCGGTGGTGAGCCGAGGTGAGCACCCACAGTTATTTGGAGCCTTCCTAGTCAGCGTGAGCGGTGCGTGCACCTGTTGTTAATTTGTTATGAGTCTAGCCAATCCTGTAACCTGCAGCTGTGCACTGCCTCATCTCACACGCTTGAGACATCACTTCTTGGGGGGTATCAGGAGAAGTCCATTCTAAAAGGAAACACAGTGGGGTTGATTTACTAAAGGCAAATAGACGGTGGTTTTGCAAAGTACAGTTGCTCCAGAGCTTAGTAAATGAGCAGAAGCTCTGCTGACTTCCATCATCTTATCATGTGCAAGCGAAAATGCATTTTTTTTTATTTTTCTTGCATGTGATTGGGTATTCTTTGTGTAGCACCCTCCTCGTCAGGTTGTAGGTAAAAGCATTTGTTGCTCTTCTGCTTATCAGGGATCAGGATTTCTAGTTTAGCCTGTTACATGTGTCCAGGTGTGATTCACTTGGTCTGAGGGAGTGTACCCACTGTATCCAATAGGGGAGCATGTTGGACAGTGGAGGAAACCCAGCCAATGACACAGGCTTTTGTGGCTGTCCCAGTGGGAGGGCACAACTGCAGTGCATCCTGGGATTGGTCATAAAAGCCAGGGGCACATGTGACAGGGCGTCTTTGGGCGGGAAGCCAGGTCCCAGGAGGAGGGTGACAGCTGTCTCTCCTCCTGTCAGCGTGGAAGGTGGCCACAGGCAGTCGGTCTAGTGAGCCAGAAGTGGGGTGCTAAGCCTGGAAGTCCAGGATACTGACAGTGGAGCAAGTGGCAGTGAGTACCAGGGAGCTTGCCAGGGGTCTGCCCAGGAAGGGGACCACTCCAGGGAGAGTCAGTGGACAGCATACACAGGGAGTAAGAAAGGGGGTGCCAAGTTAGACCCTGAAGAGAAATCTAAAGTATTGTTCACCTTTTATTCTTTACCTCAGTGGCAAAGTGAAGCAGCGGCCTTGCCGCACACACCGCAGTGAGAGGTCCTAAAGATTTGTGCATAGTTGCTAAGTTTGAGTATCCAACTCATTCCCTTCTCCCATCCCAGTTCCAAATAAAATACAAAAAACAACTCCCCTGGACTGTTCATTGACTGAGCCAAGTGTTAAAGTACTAAGATACTAAGATTTCAGGGACTGTTGCTATGGGTAACCCAGGGGGATCCATTCTCAGCAGCCCCAAGGGAGCAGTGCTACATTTGCAAAGTGAATCTTTTCCGAATTTACTAAGCTCTGGAGCAACTGCACTTTGCAAAGTGCACGGTCTTTTTGCCTTCAGTAAATCAACTCCATGAACTCCTCCTTACATGTTGTCACATGCCTAAAGCACCTAAGGGAGGAGGCATGTACAACAGATCTGACGCTGTCTCATTTGGGGGAAACAGAAGAAATCATGTATGGAGTTTTTTTTTTTTAACCAATCCAATTCTCTTTGTTCTCCAAAAAAATATTTGTCAGGGGTTCCCTTTACACATAACTTTGTCTTTTGATCCATCCACAAGGGCTGCATCGAGGGGCCATCATCTAATATCTTTGGGCAGCCTAAAATTTTTGATCCACAGGATGTGCCTGCCTAATTGATACAATCACATTATATCCACTAAAATAGTCCCTAAAATGTATTGATTTGATAAAAACAAGAAAGTGAGTTTCTCAGAAGACTGTTCATCGGGTCGGTGTACAGAGTCTCTGTAGCAGAAGTTTGTATTAGATTTACTGGTCCTATAAATTGGAATATGCTGTGTCAGGGAATGTAGGTGGTATAGTGCAATCTGCCTGCTGAGAGGAAAATA
Source organism: Pelophylax lessonae (assembly GCF_965119305.1). Taxonomy (NCBI): domain Eukaryota; kingdom Metazoa; phylum Chordata; class Amphibia; order Anura; family Ranidae; genus Pelophylax; species Pelophylax lessonae. The sequence goes on from NC_138776.1 coordinate 165,102,718, forward strand.
GATTTTTAATATCACTGGAAATGTTAGTTTCATGTGAGCTGCGGTAAAAAAAATAATGTTAATAGACTTGTAACTGCAGTACTACAAGGTCATATCACAAAATTGCCAGCAGGATTCTGTGTTCACTGGAATCCCACTGACAAACTTATCATGACAAGATAAAGAGCGCACAGTTATTGAAAGTGATTGTAAAGTCTAATTTTTGTTTCTATTAAAATAATAAACATGTTATACTTATCTGCTCTGTGCAGTTGGTTTTGCACAGGGCAGCCCAGATCCTCCTCTTTTCGGGTCCCTGGCTGATGCTCCTGGCCCCTCCCTCCTGTCGAGTGCCCCCACAGCAGGCAGCTTGCTATAGGGTCCTCCTCTTTTCGGGTCCCTAGCTGGAGCTCCTGTCCCCTCCCTCCTGTCAAGTGCCCCCACAGCAGGCAGCTTGCTATAGGTTCCTCCTCTTTTCGGGTCCCTAGCTAGAGCTCCTGTCCCCTCCCTCCTGTCAAGTGCCCCCACAGCAGGCAGCTTGCTATAGGGTCCTCCTCTTTTCGGGTACCTGGCTGGAGCTCCTGTCCCCTCCCTCCTGTCGAGTTTCCCCACAGCAGGCAGCTTGCTATAGGGTCCTCCTCTTTTCGGGTCCCTGGCTGGAGCTCCTGGCCCCTCCCTCCTGTTGAGTGCCCCCACAGCAGGCAGCTTGCTATAGGTTCCTCCTCTTTTCGGGTCCCTGGCTGGAGCTCCTGGCCCCTCCCTCCTTCGAGTGCCCCCACAGCAGGCAGCTTGCTATAGGGTCCTCCTCTTTTCGGGTCCCTGGCTGGAGCTCCTGGCCCCTCCCTCCTGTCGAGTGCCCCCACAGCAAGCAGCTTGCTATGGAGGCACCTGAGCCGAGCTGCAGCTCTGTGTATCCATTCAGACACAGAGCTGCCATTTGGCCCCCGCCCTCTCTCTCCTGATTGGCTGAGACACAGCAGCGCTGCTGCTGTCAATCAAACTCATTTAGCCAATCAGGAGAGTGAGAGTCCCGTTAGGCTGAAGCACTCGTGGACATCACTGGATAGAGAGGGGGCTCAGGTAAGTATTAGGAGGGCTGCTGCACACAGAAGGCTTTTTATCTTAATGCATAGAATGCATTAAGATGAAAAACTTTCTGACTATACAAACCCTTTAAGGTTCTCTGCTATGATCAGCACCAGGGCTTGTTTTCAGCAGGAACATGAGGAACGCAGTTCTGGCACCTCCAGCACTGAATGTATGTAATGGCAAGGGGTGTGCTGTAGGGCATACTGATGCTGGATGCTGGGGGATCTATTGTTGCTGTAGTGGATCTATTTTTTGTGAGGTTGTCTATTGTTGCTGGGGAGGTCTATTGTTGGTGGTGGGGGATCTATTGTTGCTGGAAGGGATCTACTATTGAGAGAGGGATCTATTGTACCTAACTGCTGGAGAGTTTATTGATGCTGGCTTTTGGAAGACCTGTTGTTGCTGCCAGGGGTCTATTGTTGCTTGGGTAATACTTTGTTGCAGGGGTTGACTTTTGCTGGGGGAATCTAATGGTGCTTGGGGGGGGGGGGGTATATTGCTGCTGGCTGAAGGGGGGGGGGTCTACGTTACAGCTTTTCTTGTTATCATTAACAAATTTCATACAAGTTACAAATTACTTAGGACAGCAAAATGATACTTGGCTCTGTATTCCCTAAATGAGGTGGTGCTTGGAGGTGGGTAGGGGGTGGAACCAAGGGATGGTGTTCAGAGGTGGGTAGAAGCAAAGGCACGAAGTGACCCAGAAGGGGGGACTTCCAGCACCATTTCACTGAGAATAAAAGCCCTGATCAGCACAAATACCAATATAACATATAAACAATATATACACTCACCAGCCACATTATTAGGCACGCCTGTTCAATTGCTTGGTAGCACAAATTGCTAATCAGCCAATCACATGGCGGCAACTCAATGCATTTCGGCATCTAGACATGGTGAAGACGACTTGCTGAAGTTCAAACTGAGCATCAGAAGAATGGGGAAGAACGTGGCACGGTTGTTGGTGCCAGACAGGCTGGTCTGAGTATTTCAAAAACTTCTGATCTACTGGGACTCACACACAACCATCTCTAGGGTTTACAGAGAATGGTCTGAAAAGGAGAAAATATCCAGTGAGCAGCAGTTGTGTGGATGAAAATGCATTGTTGATGTCAGAGGTCAGAGGAGAATGGGCAGACTGGTTCGGGATGATTGAAAGGCAACAGTAACTCAAGTAACAACTTGCTACAGCCAAGGTATGCAGAATACCATCTCTGAACACAACTCATCAAACCTTGACGCAGATGGGCTACAGCAGCAGAACTGGGACCGCCCCAGATGACGTTGCAGTGACGAAACGCGTAGAGCGGCAACCAGCATCATACATCACTTCCGGTTAGGTGGTTCTGGTCGGTGGAACGCGGAAGCACCGCACGGCCGCACACCAGAAACACACCAAACAAGCTGACGGAGAACTTCCTAACAGTGAGTCGCTACTTTTTTTCCCTCAATGTAATACTGTACTACGCAATGGAAGCCTTGTTGGTTTTTGTACACTGACTCCCTAGATGCATGTGCAACGATATCTGTGAACATCCAAAAGCAAAGCTTTGCAGGCATCAGAGAAAAGGGGAGAAACAACCAACCAGGCTGGTCGAGGAGTAAGGGAGAGTTCTTTGGTAAGTGCTTTACCTCCGGTATTAGCACTTTTTCACTCCCAGCACGCGCTATAAGGGCGCAATTCACTTATCACTCCATTTTTATTGATATTGGTTTTATTAATCACGGATGTTAGTTCCCCCCGCAAGGGGATGTCACAATAAAAGGTTTTAACTTACTGTCCATTCACTTATTTTGCACTTTGGCACTTTACCCACTTACCACCGACAGAAGGTCGCTTACATCCGATGATTGGCACACAGACGGTACAATCCACTCAGCATTACGGGTTGTTGAGAGTACCATCTTCCTTTTACACTAACTGCACATTTCAATATTCCTTCATGCACACAGCACCTTATACAATACTATAATTTGCACAACTTTGCTACTACGTAAGCACTGTGCACTTTCTCTTGGGACCACATACACCAATTTGATTTGCTGTGCAAGGTGGTAGCGCCCCATACCAACAACCCCTGACCCCCACAATTTTTTACCCTTGCGGTAAGTTGGAGGCAGCATAACCATCTGGTCCCCCTGGTTTTAATAATTTTAAACCAATTTTAACCAGTTCAGTATTTGTGTTATTATCCATAGCGCGGGTGCACCCCAATTTTAAACTTTTACAGCAGCAGAAGACCACACCGGGTGCCACTAGCTAAGAACAGGAAACTGAGGCTACAGTTTGCCCAGGCTCACCAAAATTGGACAATAGAAGATTGGAAAAATGTTGCCTGGTCTGATGAGTATCAATTTCAGCTGGCACATTTAGATGGCAGGCTCAGAATTTGGCGTAAACAACATGAGAGCATGGATCCATCCTGCCTTGTACCAACAGTTCAGGCTGGTGGTGGTGGTGTGATGGTGTGGTGAACATTTTCTTGGCACACTTCGGGCCCCTTTTTAGCAATTGAACATTGTTTAAATGCCACGACCTGAGTATTGTTGCTGACCATGTCCATCTCTTTTTGACTACAGTGTACCCATGCTCTGATGGCTACTTCCAGCAGGATATTGCACCATATCACAAAGCTCAAACCACCTCAAACTGGTTTCTTGAACATGACAATGAGTTCCCTGTATTCTAATGGCCTCCACAGCCACCAGATATCAATTCAATAGAGCACCTTTGGGATGTGGTGGAACAGGCGATTCGCATCATGGATGTGCAGCCGACAAATCTGCAGCAACTGAGTGATGCTATCATGTCAATATGAACAATGCCTTTTCCAGCATGATGGAGCACCTTGTCATAAGGCAAAAGTGATCACTAAGTGGCTTGGGAAACAAAACATCGAAATTTTGGGTCCATGGTCAGGAAACTCCCCAGAGTATTTTTTTTTTTTTGCTTCCTAGGGTATCTATTTAACTAATGGAGCAGGAAGATAATATTTGTGACCCAAAAATGTATTTGCATGCCCAATAAAAGAATATACATAATTCTTCCATCTGTATTTTCAAAAGTCTTTTTTTTTATTAATTCAGGGCTCGCTCCCTCAAAAGATAAGGCATACTTTAATCTAGGCCTATTTCTTTAAGGCTTACAGCTGCTTTATAGATAATTGCTATAAAATAATAATATTTGCAGTGAAAACCTTGAATTACAGCACAAAATCCACCCCTATCTCTTGCATTATTTAACAGTCCTCCAGATTTGTATGCTGTAAAAGCCACCCAGAATTATATTTCCCCAGACAAAATATGACTCATGTTCCTATTAGATTGCTGATAAAAAGCAGATGAGAGTGGCCTGGTTTACCAATAGTCTGCTTTATCACAAGCCACAAAGAAGAGATATTACCGCTTACAGAGAATAGTACATCTGCCCTACGGCAGCAAAAAGCATCACTTTAATGGCACTGTCTCACAAATAGATGGCTGCTTCTAAAAATACGGTGCACTGGGCAGTCTATAAACTGCATCACCAAACAAGCCTTCACATTTCCACAAGTTTTCAAATTATATGTGATTTGTGTTATTTATTAAAGCAGTATTAAACCCAAATGCAAACATTTAATACATTGCAGCTTATCGAATCTTACACGTGATGTCTGCATTATTTTTCTTTTTTAGGTATTCTTTCTTCTATTTTTATCTGGTGATCTGACCAATAGGTCTGTTGTTTTTCAACAGAACAAGCTCTCTTGCACATGTATCAGATACAGTGATGAGACAAACCATGCAACACTCACCATAGGTGTGTGCAGCCTATTGCATTAGAGTGTGCACCCCAAAGCTCTAACACACATGCGTGTGTATGTGTATATACACTGCTCAAAAAAAATGAAAGGAACACTATGAAAATATATCAGATTTCAATGGGGAAAAATATCATGCTGGATATTTATACTGATATGGACTGGGTAATGTGTTAGGAATGAAAGGATGCCACATCGTTTGATGGAAATGACAATTATCAATCTGTAGCAGGATTCCCAGCCGTTTTGCTGGATATGGGTCCCCCTAGGTCACCGGGTGCAACAAAAGTACCTTTGTGCATGTTTCTCCAAGTGTGAGCACTGAGACAATGACCAGTCCAGTATCTTTGGGGTTTTTTGTATTTATTGAGAACTTGGATCGGAGAAGATATGAGTGGGATACTCCTTTGGCTCAACTATGCACAATTTGCTAGGGACAACTGAAAACGCTTCTTGGCGCTGACTTGACGCTGGCTAGATGCCGGTCAACGCCGGTTGACGCTGGTTAATGCTGACTTGCTGCCTGTTAACTCCAAATTGACCTTGGACTGCTCTCTCACATAAATAAGTCCTTTCTTTAGCTCCCTTAAGCACTCCTTGCTGAGGTATCTACTCGTGCTGCTGCTGCCAAACACTTCAGGGCCCACCTGGCACCCTCTTTTTTTCACTTATCTTCAGGGCTTAAACACCGGCACCCCTTTCTCTACACCTTCTCCACAGGTTAGCTGGCTCCTGGATCCCCTTGACCTTCTGGAGTGGTCCCCTCTCTAAGGCAGACCCCTGGGCAGTCTCAAGTACTCACGATACTGTTTTCTCTGAAACCTCTGCCCAGCAGCTCCACTCGGTCCACAGCACTCTGGATCCCTCCTCTGCAGCTCAGCTCAACCTTCGTCCTCTAGGCCGACCACCCAGGAAACTCTCATTTGCACTGACAGGAGGAGAGACAGCCGTCACCCTCCTCCTGGGACTCTGCTTCCCGCCAAAGACGCTGCATCATGTGCTCCCCTCAGACATATATCCTATCCCAGGATGCTTTGCGGCAGATTCTGCCCTCTGAGATAGATACAAGCCCTGGTGTGCTATTGGTCAGGTTTCCTCCACTGTCCAATAAGAGCCCTCACTGGACACAGTGGGGAGACTCCCCAGACACCCTTGGAAACACATGACAGCCTAAATGAAAATCAGGTCCCCCTGATAAGCAGACAGGGCCCCCATATGATTTTCCTATCACCTACCTATGAGGTTGCTACAAACCTACAGAGGGCTGAATTCAAAGACACCCCGAAAATCAAAGTGAAAAAATGATGCAGCAGGCTAGTCCATTTTGCTGAAATTTCATTGCAGAAACTCAAAATGGTACTCAGTAGTTTGCATGGCCCCCACTTTCTTATATGCATGCCTGAGAACATCAGGGCATGCTCCTAATGAGACGACAGATAGTGTCCTTGGGTATTTCCTGCCAGATCTGGACCAGGGCATCACTGAGCTCCTGAACATACTGAGGTGCAACCTGGCAGAGTCGGATGGACCGAAACATAATGTCCCAGAGCTGTTTTATTGGATTTAGGTCAGGCGAGCGCGAGGGGCCATTCAATGGTATCAATTTCTTCATCCTCCAGGAACTGGCTGCATACTCTCACCACATGACGCTGGGCATTGTCATGCACCAGGAGGAACCCAGGACCCACTGCACCAGCATAGGGTCTGACAATGGGTCCAAGGATTTCATCCCAATACCTAAAAGCAGTAAGGGTGCCATTGTCTAGCCTGTAGAAGTACGTGTGTCCCTTCATAGATATGCCTCCCCAGACCATCACTGACCCACCACCAAACCGGTCATGCTGAATGATCTTGCAGGCAGCATAACGTTCTCCACGGCTTCTCCAGGCCCTTTCTTTTCTGTCACATGTGCTCAGGGTGAATCTGCTCTCATCCGTGAAAAGCACAAAGCGCCAGTGGTGGGCCTGCCAATTCTGGTGTTCAATGGCAAATGCCAGTCAAGCTCCATGGTGCCAGGCAATGAGCACAGTGCCCACTAAAGGAGATCATGCCCTCAGGCCACCCTCATAAAGTCTGTTTCTGATTGTTTGGTCAGAGACATTCACACCAGTAGCCTCCTGGAGGTTATTTTTTAAGGCTCTGGCAGTGCTCATCCTGTTCCTCCTTGCACAAAGGAGAAGACACCGATCCTGCTGATGGGTTAAGGACCTTCAACAGCCCTGTCCAGCTCTCCTGGAGTAACTACCTGTCTCCTGGAATCTCCTCCATGCTCTTGAGACTATGCTGGGAGACACAGCAAAGCTTCTGGCAATGGCACGTAATAATGTGCCATCCTGGAGGAGTTGGACTACCTGTGCAACCTCTATAGGGTCCAAGTATCTCCTTATGCTACATGTAGTGACACTGACCCTAGCCAAATGCAAAACTAGTGAAAAACAGTCAGAAAAGATGAGTAGGGGGAAAAAAATGTCAGTGGCCTTAACAACCCCATCTGCTACTTAACTAACCAGCTAATGGATTTGGTTCCCAAGACCCTGTTAGTAAGTTTTAGCCTTCATCCCTGAGAAATTGGTATGGGTTGTTTTGGTACCTCAGGCCAGTGGTTTGGGACTTTATGGGCTAGTATAGAGTCAAGTTTGGTCAAAATAAATTTTATTCAAAAAAATGTATTCAAAGAAATTGAAAAAGTAACAATAACATATGTACAATAATCACATAAAGTGAGGGTTAGAGACCCGTTGGTGATTGGTGAAAAGTAAGAAAAAGAGAGGGTGACATGTGTGATGGGTGACAATTGGTATTCCCCCCTATTATCTTCACGCTTGCATGGCGTGGAGTCTGTAGGGGGAGATATCCCTCTTTTTCTTACTTTTCACCAATCACCAACGGGTCTCTAACCCTCACTTTATGTGATTATTGTACATATGTTATTGTTACTTTTTCAATTTCTTTGAATACATTTTTTTGAATAAAATTTATTTTGACCAAACTTGACTCTATACTAGCCCATAAAGTCCCAAACCACTGGCCTGAGGTACCAAAACAACCCATACCAACCTAACTGACCAGATCAATATCCCAGGAATTTAATTGACTTGATGATTTACTCTGATTAAAAAGTGTTCCTTTATTTTTTTTTTTAGCAGTGTCTATACTGTGTGCATATATAAATATATATATATATATATATATATATATATATATATATATATATATATATATATATATATATATATATATATATATACTGTATATACAGTATACACACACACACACACACATATATATATATATATATATATATACATATATATATATATATATATACACACACACACACGTTATATATAAATATATATATATATATATATATGACACTGCCAGGGGTTCTTGCAAAGTCAGCTTTTTAACCTCTCTGGCGGTATGATTATGTCTGGAAGTTCATACCAAAAGCGGTACAATTATTTTCATGGAAATTTGGCGTTATGCATATAGGCCTACAATTCTTAGTAATTACTGACTTAAACCTGAGCAAAACAAGACTCTAGTAGACATCCCAGATGTGATAAATTTTGAAACACAAACGCATGAATTATAATCTCATAAATAATGTAATTTTATTCAATAATGCAGTAAATAAGGAAATTTGTCAAAGAAAGAAAATTCAATACAAATGCTGCGTGTGATAAATCTTGAAACAAGGAACTACACAAAGTCCAACGTCACAGTCAGGACATAGGAACCTAGTTTCCTTTCGGACTTTCTTTCCATTTCTATCGCGTTTCGAGCAGCAGACAACACACATCCTGGTCGGTGCTGCCTTTTTTGCAGTTGGCGGAATATAGTCTGCAAAGTGACGGCCGGTCAGACGCTCTGGGTTGACCACGTCAACAGCGCGACGTCCAGGTCTATTTTCAACTCCTGATGGTGTCTGGTACTTTGCAAAAATCTGCTCAGCCACCTTCCAGACAAACTCGGAATGAGCAAGAGGGTTTTCACTGTTGGCTTTGTGCAGGATGTAAGCGTTCCATAGACATTGTTCCAGAAGATGTCTAAATATTTTTTTATAGTATTTTTTTTGCTGTTTTCGTACAGCGGGATAGAAGGTCATGGCCTGATCGGCTCTGTCCACACCTCCCATTGTTTTGTTATAGTCAATTACGACCTGTGGTTTCAGCACATCAGTCCCACATTTTGTATTGACCGTGGCAGTGGAGGTAGTGTGAACAGTGCTCATAAGACACACATCCTTCTTGTCTCTCCATCTCATTGCCATCACCTTTCCCTTCTGCCAGGCAACCATTTCTCCGGTTTTTAGGTTTTTTTTGGCAAAAAAAGATGGCATGTCTCGACGGTTAGGCCGAACGGTACCATATGCGTCGGTTCTATTTTGTAGCAAAACATCATATAGTTCCGGGGAGGTATAGAAGTTGTCCGTCGTCAAACAATATCCCTGGTTCAGCAAGGGGTCAAGAAGTGTCAGGACGGATGATGTGGCAATCCCATAGTCGCTGTACCTCGGGTTGAATTTAGTGCCTTTGCCGGTGTAAATTACGGAATTCCATATGTACCCCGTGGATGACTCGCAGAGCATATATGATTTGATGCCAAACCGCGCTCTTTTTGATGCGATGTACTGAATCCAACTTAGGCGACCTTTGTAGGCCATCAAACTCTCATCCACGCTGATGTCCCTTTCTGGCACGTAGGTCCGCTGGAAATTTCCCACAATAAGTTGCCATACCTCCCAGATCTTTTTCAGTTTGGGCGCAGGATGCGTGGCCTCATCAAATTCCTCATTGTTTGTGAAGTGCAAATACTTCATAATCAGGGAGAAGCGATACTCAGACATCACGGTCCCAAAGAACGGTGTGGCCAGTAACCTGTTGGTGGTCCAGTACCATTTTTGGAACGGTTTCCCCACCAACCCCTGAAGAAAGAGGAGTCCCATAAACAGCCACATGTCCTCTTTCGTTACCGGTTCCCACCTTCTGCTTCGGGAAAGCCTGGCATGCAGCGTTGCGGATTGCTGCTGTTGGTAGCGATTCGTCTCGGCGACAATTAATTCAATTACCTCCTCAGTGAGAAATAATTGAAGGTAGGCCAGAGGATTGTCACGCTCGACATCTACCTTCATCCCAGGTGATCCGGTGAAGGGGAATATTGGGGGCGCTACCTGGTCCGCATCGCAATCAATAGCGCACCAAGTGCACACATCGCTGAGGTCAGGGTCATCGCCGTTCTCACTTGCCAGATCCGTGTCAGTGTCGGACGACAAATCACCGCATGACTCGCTATCGCTCACTTCCGCGAGCACCTCTGGGTCGCTGTCGCTGCCGCTGTCACTCAGCTGGTCCAAAAGCGGTTTAGACTGGCGCTTTTTTGATGCCATAATATATTTTTTTTTTTTTGGGCACAAATCACAAGTTTACTGAAGAGAGGGGCACTGTAATATCAGATCTGAGGTGATCTGTGGTGATACAGTGTAATCCTATCAGATTACAGTGTATCACCTCTTTTATTTTGTTTCACTTTTCAAAATTCCCGCCCAGTTCCGCTCCCGTGCGCCGCCTCTGCTCGCAGGGAACGGAACCAGGAAGTCAGATGCCGGTCACCCGGCGATCGGAGCGAAGGACATCGCTGGATCGCCGGGACAAGGTAAGTGGAATGCTTCTGGGAGCCAAGGGAGGCTCCGCTGGCACTCTGCAACTCTACCCCGAGCGTGACTCGGGGTTACCGCTCTTGATATGAAAATTCAACCCCGAGTCACGCTCGGGATTACCGCCTAGGAGGTTAAATCTTTATCCCAAAACAATATAAAAAAACAGCTGTAACTGCTTAAAAGTGTTAGCTGGAGTTTGGTTTCAATTTGTTAGTGAAGCACCCTCCTAGGTAGGTGCTAGAGAGAGAGTATAGTTTTGGTTCTGTCTGCCTATCAGAGGAACAGCAGGCAAATTCTATATTGCTTTCTGCTTAACCACCTTGGCGGTAATCCCGAGCGTGACTTGGCAGTGGCGTAGCGTGTGGGGTGCTGTGGGGGCGAGCCGCACCGGGCGCAAAATCTGGGGGGGCGCAGTGTCATGCTGCCATTTAGGAGCCTGCTCAGCCATCCTGAACAAGCCCCTGCATGGACGGCGGGACTCAGGAGGCAGGAGGCTGATATTAAAGCCAGTAAAGCTCCGGAATGGAGGGCGGGACTTCAAGTTAACTCACTGGTGATTGGTTGCTAGCAACCAATCACAAGCTGATTACCTGGAAAAGTTATGCAGATCCCACCCTCCTTCCAGGGCTGTCCTGCTTCTGATGTCAGCTTCATGCTTGCTGCCATCCATGCGGCGCTGTCCACTCCACTGCTGTCCCCTCTGTGAGTAATGTGGATTGTGGAGGAAGCCGAGGGTGCTGTGAAGGTGGAGCTGAGGACAGGGAGCTGAGGATGGGGGGGAGCTGAGGACAGGAATCTGAAGATGGGGGATGGGGGGGGGGAGGGCTGAGGACAGGAATCTGAAGAAGATGGGGGATGGGGGGGGCTGAGGATAGGAATCTGAAGATGGGGTAAAGCTGAGGACAGGAATGTAAGGGGGTAGTGGGGGTCAAGAATGTAAAGGGGTAGTGGGGGACAGGAATGTAAAGTGGTAGTGGGGGATAGGAATGTAAAGGGGTAGTGGGGGTCAAGAATGTAAAGGGGTAGTGAGGGACAGGAATGTAAGGGGGTAGTGGGGGTCAGGAATGTAAGGGGGTAGTGGGGGTCAGGAATGTAAAGGGGTAGTGGGGGTCAGGAATGTAAAGGGGTAGTGGGGGACAGGAATGTAAAGGGGTAGTGGGGGTCACGAATGTAAGGGGGTAGTGGGGGTCAGGAATGTAAGGGGGTATTGGGGGACAGGAATGTAAAGGGGTAGTGGGGGTCAGGAATGTAAAGGCATAGTGGGGGACAGGAATGTAAAGGGGTAGTGGGGGTCAGGAATGTAAAGGGGTAGCGGGGGAAAGGAATGTAAAGTAGTAGTGGGGGGCAGGAATGTAAAGGGGTAGTGGAGGACAGGAATGTAAAGGGGTAGTGGGGGTCACAAATGTAAGGGGGTAGTGGGGGTCAGGAATGTAAGGGGGTATTGGGGGACAGGAATGTAAAGGGGTAGTGGGGGTCAGGAATGTAAAGGCATAGTGGGGGACAGGAATGTAAAGGGGTAGTGGGGGTCAGGAATGTAAAGGGGTAGCAGGGGAAAGGAATGTAAAGTGGTAGTGGGGGTCAGGAATGTAAAGGGGTAGTGGGGGACAGGAATGTAAAGGGGTAGTGGGGGACAGGAATGTAAGGGGGTAGTGGGGGTCAGGAATGTAAGGGGGTAGTGGGGGACATGAATGTAAAGGGGTAGTGGGGGTCAGGAATGTAAAGGGGTAGTGGGGGGACAGGAATGTAAAGGGATAGTGGGGGGACAGGAATGTAAAGGGGTAGTGGGGGTCAGGAATGTAAAGGGTTAGTGGGGCACAGGAATGTAAAAGGGTAGTGGGGGTCAGGAATGTAAAGGGGTAGTGGGGACAGGAATGTAAAGGGGTAGTGGGGGTCAAGAATGTAAAGGGGTAGTGGGGTTTGGACAGGAATGTAATGGGTTGGGGGGTGGTGAGGACAGGAATGTAAAGGGGTGGGGGGATGAGGACAGGAATGTAAAGGGGTGCTGGGGATGAGGACAGGAATGTAAAGGGTTGGGGGGGTGATGAGGATAGGAATGTAAAGGGGTACTGGGGTGAGGACAGTAATGTAAAGGGGTACTGGGGTGAGGACAGGAATGTAAAGGGGTGGGGGGGTGGTGAGGACAGGAATGTAAAGGGTGGGGGGGATGAGGACAGGAATGTAAAGGGGTAGGGGGTGAGGACAGGAATGTAAAGGGGTACTGGGGATGAGGACAGAAATGTAAAGGGGTGGGGGGGTGTAAAGGCAGAAGGGAGGTTATATAAAGGGGGCTAAGGACAGGAATGCAGAGGGAGGCTGAGGACAGAAATGTGAAGGAGGAGGGGCATGATATAAAGGGGCATAAGGATAGGAATGTAAAGGGGGGGGGGTGATGACAAGGATGTGAGGGGAGGGGGAGGGATATGAAGGTGGGCTGAGGACAGTAATGTGAAGGGGGGTTTTTGATGTGCAGGGGGGACTGAGAACACTATTGTAATGACAGGATTGTGATTTGAAGGATATGAGGCTAGCTTTATAACATTGCTACCTGTGTTCTGCATGTAGGCAGCCCATTCATTTCATTTTGTGTAATTGTCAGTATAGTAATCAGGTAGGTCTGTGCAGTGGTCAGGTAGGTCTGTGTAGGTGTCAGTATAGTAATCAGGTAGGTCTGTGTAGGTGTGAGTATAGTAATCAGGTAGGTCAGTGTAGGAATAAGGTATGTCTGTGTAGTGGTCAGCTAGGTCAGTGTAGGTGTCAGTATAGTAATCAGGTAGGTCAGTGTAGGAATAAGGTAGGTCTGTTTAGTGATCAGCTAGGTCAGTTTAGGTGTCAGTGTAGTGGTCTAGTAGATTTGTGTAGGGGGCGCAAATTACTTACCTTGCCCCGGGCGCTGACAACCCACGCTACGCCACTGTGACTTGGGGTTGATTTTTTCTATCAGGAGCGGTAACCCCGAGTCATGCTCGGGGTAGTGTTGCAGAGTGCCAGCGGAGCCCCATTAGCTCCCCGAGTCAATGCACTTACCTTGTCCCGGCGATCCAGCGATGTCCTTCGATCCGATCGCCGGATGACCGGCGTCTGACTTCCTGGTTCCGTTCCCTGCGAGCAGAGGCGGCGCACGGGAGCGGAACAGGGCGGGAGTTTTGAAAAGTGAAACTAAATAAAAGAGGTGATACACTGTAATCTGAGAGGATTACTGTATCACCACAGATAATCACACATCTGACAGTACAGTGCCCCTTCTTACAGTATACTTGTGATTTATGCCCAAAAAAATATATATATTATGGCATCAAAAAAGTGCAAGTCTAAAGCGCTTTTGGACCAGCTGAGTGACAGCGGCAGCGACAGCGTCCCGGAGGTGCTCGCGGAAGTGAGCGATAGCGAGTCATGCGGTGATTTGTCATCTGACACTGACACTGACACGGATCTGGCAAGTGACAACGGCGATGACCCTGCACCCGACCTGAGCGATGTGCGCACTTGGTGCGCTATTGATTGCGATGCGGACCAGGTAGCGCCCCCAAGATTCCCGTTCACCGGATCACCTGGGATGAAGGTAGATGTCGAGCGTGACAATCCTCTGGCCTACCTGCAATTATTCCTCACTGAGGAGGTAATTGAAATAATTGTCACGGAGACGAATCGCTACCAAGAGCAGCAATCCGCTACGCTGCATGCCAGGCTTTCCCGAAGCAGAAAGTGGGAACCGGTGACGAAAGAGGACATGTGGCTGTTTATGGGACTCCTCTTTCTTCAGGGGTTGGTGGGGAAACCATTCCAGAAATAGTACTGGACCACCAACAGGTTACTGGCCACTCTGCTCTTTGGTACCGTGATGTCTGAGTATCACTTCTCCCTGATTATGAAGTATTTCCACTTCACAAACAATGAGGAGTTTGATGAGGCCACGCATCCTGCGCCCAAACTGAAAAAAATCTGAGAGGTATGGCAAATTATTGTGGGCAATTTCCAGCGGACCTACGTGCCAGAAAGGGACGTCAGCGTGGATGAGAGTTTGATGGCCTACAAGGGTCGCCTAAGCTGGATTCAGTACATCGCATCCAAAAGAGCGCGGTTTGGCATCAAATCATATATGCTCTGCGAGTCATCCACGGGGTACATATGGAATTCGGTAATTTACACCGGCAAAGGCACTAAATTCAACCCCAGGTACAGCGGCTATGGGATGGCCACATCATCCGTCCTTACACTTCTGGAGCCATTGCTGAACCAGGGATATTGTGTGACCACGGACAATTTCTATACGTCCCCGGAACTATATGATGTTTTGCTACAAAATAGAACCGACGAATATGGTACCGTTAGGCCTAACCGTCGAGACATGCCATCTTTTTTTGCCAAAAAAAAACTAAAAACCGGAGAAATGGTTGCCTGGCAGAAGGGTAAGATGATGGCGAAACAAGAAGGACGTGTGTCTCATGAGCACTGTGCACACTACCTCCACTGCCACGGTCCACACAAAATGTGGGAAAGATGTGCTGAAACCACAGGTCGTGATTAACTATAACAAAACAATGGGAGGTGTCGACAGAGCCGAAAACAGCAAAAAAAATGCTATAAAAAAATATTTAGACATCTTCTGGAACAATGTCTATGGAACGCTTACATCCTGCACAAAGCCAACAGTGACAAGCCTCTTGCTCATTCCGAGTTTGTCTGGAAGGTGGCTGAGCAGATTTTTGTAAAGTACCAGACACCATCAGGAGTTGAAAATAGACCTGAACGCCGCGCTGTTGACGTGGTCAACCCAGAGCGTCTGAGCGGCCGTCACTTTGCAGACTATATCCCGCCAACTGCAAAAAAGGCAGCACCGACCAGGATGTGTGTTGTTTGCTGCTCGAAACGTGACAGAAATGGAAAGAAAGTCCGAAAGGAAACCAGGTTCCATTGTCCTGATTGTGACGTCGGACTTTGTGTAGTTCCTTGTTTCAAGATTTATCACACGCAGCATGTGTATTGAATTTTCTTTCTTTGACAAATTTCCTTATTTACTACATTATTGAATAAAATTACATTATTTATGAGATTATAATTCATGATTTTGTGTTTCAAAATTTATCACATCTGGGATGTCTATTAGAGTCTTGTTTTGCTCAGGTTTAAGTCAGTAATTACTAAGAATTGTAGGCCTATAATACATAACACCAAATTTCCATGCAAATAATTGT
Organism: Pelophylax lessonae; assembly: GCF_965119305.1. Taxonomy (NCBI): domain Eukaryota; kingdom Metazoa; phylum Chordata; class Amphibia; order Anura; family Ranidae; genus Pelophylax; species Pelophylax lessonae. The sequence continues at coordinate 165,118,440 of NC_138776.1, forward strand.
ACCGCTTTTGGTATAAACTTCCAGACATAATCATACCGCCAGGGAGGTTAACGGAGAGCAGGATCTGTGAATTAGGTCTGCTCATGGTGCTCAGTGTGTGATTCAGCTGGTCTAGGGAGTGTCCACACTGGTCCAATAGGGAGGCATATAGGACAGTGGAGGAAACCAGGCCAATGGGTACACAGGCTTTGATACAGCCTCAGTGATTGCCACAGACTGGTTGTCTTGGTGCATTCTGGGGTGTGGTATAAAAGCCAGGAGCCCTCGGGGTTCGGGGCCTTTGGCTGGGGAGCAGAGTCCCGGAGGGAGGGTGGTGGCTGTCTCCTCCTCTGCATTGGTGGGACGTGGTCACAGTCAGTCGGACTGGTGAACCAGAAGGAAGGAGCGGAACCAAGGTCCAGGAGAGCTGACTAGAGGGGTTGAGAAATTGAGACACTGGAGAATCTGAAAAAAACGTATCGTGAGTACAGGGGATCGTGTCTGAGGGCCTGACCTGTGAGGGGGGTCACCCCGGAGTAGAGTAGTCTGAGAATGTGTGTCAGCTGGTGGAACGAAAGGGGTGCTAGGCAAGTACCCTGAATATAATTGCTCAATCAAGTCTTAATTACAGAGACTTTACCCTAAATTCATCTAGTGGCAAGGTGAATCTGCAGCTTGGCTGCATCTTCAGATAGGAGTCCTCATCAACTGTGAATAGTTCAATTCTGGAGTATTCCACTCTATGCCTTCTCCCATCCCTATTTAAAATAAAACAACAAAAACAACTACAACCCCTAGAATTATCATTGACTGAGCCGAAAATTAAAGTGTTAAGTTTGTGCATGCAGTTGCTAACAGAGGGACCAGAGGGACCCAAAAAGGTGAAGAATTCAGCAGTCCTCAAGGGGGCAGTGCTACATTAGTGTATTTAATTCTGCTGGTGCATCTAACACTCCCCTCCTCCCAGACTGACAGTGCTAATTCATCCAGAGTAGAGGTACTCTAATACAGGAGGTGTGTTACTGGCCAAATTACCAGGTGAAATCAGAGTTAAAATAGCCTAAAAAATGAATGCAGCCAGCACATGTAATAATTGGTAAGCGTTTAGGCAGGTGCAGTCTACTTTCTTCACTGCAGGTCAAGGGGAATACACTTCCTCTATGGTCTCCTGGCTCACTAGGTAAACAGTCAATTGGATGCTGCAGCCCCATGTGACTCTGGCAGCCATCTTGGGGCAGGCAGAGCCTTTTTAAGGCCCTGGCTCCCAGCTTTGGTGCACATTTGCAAGTTGGTAGAGTAGAGACAGGTACCCCCGCCTGGTAGGGACAGTATTAAACGACAGGGAAAGGTTCCTGACAAGGAGTGAAAGAGTAGAGCTTGTAACTGCTCTAGACACCTGCCTGTTGAGGACAAAATGGCCAAGACGCATTCCTTCCCTCTCTACAGACGCTGACAGTTCGGCTCTCTCTACACGCTTTTGGAAATTTGAGTGTTTCCCGTTGTGCTGCCTTCCCACCTGGTATTTGTGAATTGTTTCTGCATTTTCTCAATACAAGTTATTTCATTGCACTGTGATATTGTGCCGCACTGCGCTGCACCCCACCTACATGCTGCAATACATTACATTTTGTTTTCTTTGGGGTTTAATACCACATTAAGTTATATTTAAAGCTGATATTTAACCACTTCAGCTCTGAAAGGTTTTACCCCCTAATGACCAGACCATTTTTTGCGATATGGCACTGCGTTGATTTAACTGAGCAGTCAAGCGAATTGTACCCAAATAAAATTGATATATTTTTTTCTCACAAATAGAGCTTTCCTTTGGTAGTATTTGATCACCTCTGCGGTTTTTATTTTTTGCGCTATAAACAAAAAAGACAGACAATTTTTAACAAAAAAAAACAATATTTTTTACTTTCTGCTATATAACATTCCCATTAAAAACATTTAAAAAAATCAAATTTTTTCATCAATTTAGGCCAATATGTATTCTGCTACGTATTTTTGGTAAAAAAAACCATAAGTGTATTTTGATTGGATTGCGCAAAAGTTATAGCGTCTACAAACTATGGGATAGATTTATGGCATTTTTATTTTTTTATTGTTTTTATTAGTAGTGGCGGCAATCAGCGATTTTTAGCAGGACTACGACATTGCAGCAGACAAATCTGACACTAATGCCCCGTACACACGTTCTGATAATCGTACAACAATAATCGTTTGACTCATCTTTCGCAGATTGTTGCATGGCACTAAAATCAAAACCAACTCTGCGTACTTACCATCAGATTTTGTTCGTACGATTCTCTGAAAAAGTTTGTTTGCGTAGCTTCGTATCAGAAATGATGTCATATACGTGTGACCCCTGCGTTATTTTCCTGTTTCCGATCATGCGTGGTATTTGTCGATCAAATTTTAGCGAACGCATACTGTACTGATGAAACGATTGTCGTTCGCTAAGCTATCGTACGACAGAAGTTTTCCTGTTTGTCCCTTCGGATTTTGTTGGACCAACTGTCGTGATCGGCTGTCGAAAGCTGTGTACCAACGTTCAGATTATCGTGCAAAAAAGTCGTAAGCGAGTTTAATCGTACGATTATCGGAACATGTGTACGGGGCATTAGTGGCACTTTTTGGGGACCAGTGACATCAATACAGTGATCAGTGGTAAAAAAAAAATGCATTGTTACTGTATAAATGACACTGGCAGGCAAGGTGTTAACACTAGGGGTGATCAAGGGGTTAAGTGTGCTCCTAGGGAATGCTTTCTAACTGTGTGGGGGATGGATGTGCTAGAGGAAAAGAGAGATCTGTGTTTCAGCTTAGCTGAAACACAAGATCTCACTCTTCTTCTGTGACAGAACAGCCATCTGCCTTGTTTACAGACGGCCATTCTGTCATTCTCTTGCACGATCGTGCGCGCCCCTGAGAACCCCTGCACAAAAATCACGTACCTGTATGTGATATTTGCGCAGCTGGGTCACCCTGCCGCAGCATATATGCGGTGGGCGGTCCGGAAGTGGTTAAAATTTTTGTAAAGCCTCCAGGTTTTTCCAGGTCAACATGGACATCCTAGACTCCCCTTTGTGTAGCAAGTGCTCAAAGGACCACAGGAACCCTACTGGGCGGTAGTGCTAAATACTATTAATAGAGTGTTTCAGACCTCCATACCATTGGAACCCAAGCCCTGCCTCTTTGGTATATTAGATGACCTACAATTGGCGGCTCCTACTCAAGAGGCAGTGGCCAGAGCACTATTTTAAGCTTGGAGGGTGATACTTTGGTACTGGAGATCTAATGACCCTCCCTTGTACAAGGAATGACTGCAATGTATGAGAGAAACCCTCAGATTAGAGAAATATATCTACCAACATAGGGGTTGCCCCCATTCATTTGATAACTTCTGGGGTTCCTGGTTAGACACCCCTGGCTTAGGTCCACTAGTAACTTAGTAATGGACAGACTGCTAATAGGTTAATCCTGATTCCTCTAACCTATGAATACAAGCATAAACTTTCCACTGGAAGCGGAGGGCGGAGGTCATATCCCAGAATAGTCAGATTGAGGTGGTAATAGCTTGGTTATTTACGCAATCATGCTGTATCACTCTTCTTAGCACTGTGATTATTCATGGTTACGTACAGAATTATCTATGACTTTACACCCTCTGTAAAGAATTCCTGTCTCTTTGAAGAGTGCTACTAAAATTTTGCCCTCACTCATACCCTGTGTGGTGTGACAACGACTAATACAGAAATTTAACAAAGGTGGGTATTGATAAACTGCTAAAACGTGACATCAAAAGCTCTTCTGGGGCCCATTTACTCTGTTCCCATGCATTGCATTAATGCAACATATGGGTGTTGCATTAAGGCAGCTTTTTCATTTTGAATGGGCTTGTCAACATATACCCAGATAGCAAAAATAACTTGCCACAAATTTGTGGCAGTGTTGAATTGTAAGTCTGTTAACTCGCAGCACATTTTACTGGCAAGTTGTACACTTGCAGAGCACTTGAAACACAAGCTCTAGTTGACACTTTTCCAATTTGTAGAAAATTTGCGTGGCAAGTAGAGATGCACTCGGACGTGTTCAAATTCACACATGCCTGATACCGCTAGGAAGCCGTCACTGCAGTCCACTATACACAGGCACTGACTAATTTCCCGATCTGTTCAGTTTTGGATCGGGAAATGTCTTATGCCTCGTACACACGCAACGATTGTTGGCCGTGAATTTTCGGCCAACGTCTGATCGGCCGATTGTCGGCTTGTTAGTATGATGCTTCCGACAACCGACTGCGACTTTTCGGCCGAACAAAATCTGGCGTGCATGCTATAAAATTTTTGTTGGCCGTCAACAGAACGGCCGATTTTCCGTCAGTCAGTACAGATTTCGGCAGACAAAAATCAGATGAGCAAGACTGGGCATGCTCAGAGAAGAAAAAAACACACGGAAAGTTAACCAGCACATGACATCACTTCTGAAGTTGGTTGTTGTTGGCCGAGAAAATTTTTGTGCAGTCTAGAGCACATTTCAACCAACACAACAACACTGGACAAAAGACGGCAGATCGGTCGGCCAACAATCGTTGCGTGTGTACGAGGCATTAGTGCCTGTGATTAGCAGAGTGCAGTGTTGGCTTCCTGGTGGGATCGGGCATGTGCAAACTCAAACACGCCCAAACTCATCTCTAGTAGCAAGTCTCTAGCAAGAGCAAAGTTGCAGTAGTGAGCCTACAGCAAGAGCTCTGCAGGTCTACAGCATGAAAATTCAGCCACAGTGACCCCTTGTGGTGGGAGGACTATTGCACAACATAACTGAACCAGAACTTGCAGCAGACTTGCAGAATGTTTGCATAGAGCAGGGATCCTCGAACTATGGCCTTCCAGCTGTTGCAAAACTACACATCCCATGAGGCATTGTAAGAGTCGGTTCGCACTAGCGCGACTTGTCAGGCGACTTGTCAGCCTGACAAGTTGCACTCCCTCGCGGTCCATTGACCGCTACAGGCCCCGTTCTAATAGGAGCGACACAAGTCACTCAGACTTAGAAAAAGGGTCCTGTACTACTTCGGGGCGACCTCAGAGTGACTTGCATAGACTTCCATTATGTGAAGTCCCTGCAAGTCGCTCCGAAGTCGTGGTGCATGGTAATGCACAAGTCGCCCCCGAAGTAGTAAGGAGTTGTGTCGCCTCAGTGTGAACCGGCTCTTAAACTCTGACATTCATAGACTTGACTAGGTATGATGGGAATTGCAGTTCCTGAAGAACTGGAGGGCCATAGTTTAGAGACCCCTGGCATAGAGAGTTGATCTGGAGTCACGCTATGTGGACTTGCTGCAATTGTGCAACAAACCTGTGAAGACCTGGCAAGTCTAGCAATAGCCTAGCAAGTTATTTTCAAACATGCAGCACAATCGCTTGCTATCTGGGATAGGAACAGAACAAAAATGGACAGACAGCATTTTTTCTGGGGCAGTACACCATAACACAATGTAGTGTGTTGCGATGTGGTGCAATGCATGTGTGTCAGAGCTGTGACGTGCGAGTGCATTGGAGTGTTATTCTAAATGAGCACAACATGTGTTGAATTGCGGTGCGTTGATGTTGAGGTGTATTTAAACCCTGAGATTCAGACTGATAAAATGTTTGTAATGCTTTAACAGCATGTTCAAATACCATGTCTATCTGCTGCTGATAACGAACATCTTTTTTCTTCTTTAACCCTGCAGAGAGACATACGTTATAACAGAAAGCTATCCAGAGGCACACACAACCCATACTGTGCGAAAAGCAAGAAAATCAACATTGAGGGGGCGAGATTTCCCCTTTCACCGTGCAAACTCAGAAATGTGTGCCTTACTGAAGGCAGAGGAGGATATAATCAAAAATTTGACAGCATGACAGTGACAGACGTATATCTCCCGAAGCCATGTACTGTGCCCTGCTAATTACCAGACATGTCCACTAAACTCCTTACACAGCTGCACCATGACTTTGTAATTTGAAGAGGTCAATAAAATCCATTGTGAAGGAAAATCAGCCTGTGCTTGAGTCACTTTATATGAAGTGGAGGTGTGCTTCCATTATTGGAGAAATGTTTGTCTTTCTGAATGAAGACAAGAGAACAAGCCATAGTCTCCAAGACTCTACTTAATATTTCATAGGTCCTCCCGGTGCACATTAATATTGCTTGACATGACTTTAATTAAAGACACAACTTCATTAAAAGTCAATGTTTTTTAAAAATAACAGGATAAGCATAGACATTTTTTTTTCATGCAATGCCATAATATACCATGATGCTTTGCAGGACAGTAAACTTAAATTAAATAAAAAAATAACTGTGCACTTGTGCACCCCAAAGTATACCAACAAATATGCATCCTAGAAGCTGCATTCTTTTCAGTGAATATGTTAATAATAATAATAGTAATAAATTGGATAATAATAATAAATAGCACAATAAGTGTTAATAGCATACATACATTCATAGTCTAATGTAGCACCTGCCTAGGTAGGTGCTGGTAAAATATATGTATGGCTCTGTTCTGCTTATCAGGAGAGCCTGATCTGTAGGTTAGCCTGTCATATGCTTCCAGTTATGACTTATTGAGTCTGAGGAGTCTCCCAACTGTATCCAATGAGGGATCTTGTTGGACAGTGGTGGAAACCTAGCCAATAGCACACCAGGGTTTATGACTGTCCCAGTGGGTGGGCATTGCTGCAATGCATCCAGGGATTGGAAATAAATCCAAAGGGGGCATGTGCTAACTAAACCCCTGTATTGACGCAAACTGTTAGACAGGCCAATTTGGTTGGTAAGCAGACTGGTTGGCAAATTGAACTGGGAATTTTATCTTTGTTTGTTTCATGTGCGTTGCCCTTCCATGTGTTCTCTGCTATGAAGGCCAGTTATAGGTGGGGGCAGAGGCCATTTTCTTTGTTGTATATGTGTACTGGTGAGTGGACATACTGGGTGCCTTTGCTGTAATACTATCAGCTGGGCTTCCATTATGCCCCCAATTACCTTTCAGGAGGGATGGGCCACCTCCAGGCTCACCTGCCCCCTATCTATCCATTAGCTTGCATGTGCTCCCACTGTGGAGACTCTTTAAAATTCATTAGAGTTAGGACTGCAGGTAACAGGGAGCCTTGACGTGGCCCTGCAGCTTTCACATGCGTTTGCAAATGTGTGCTAACTAAACCCCTGTATTGACGCAAACTGTTAGACAGGCCAATTTGGTTGGTAAGCAGACTGGTTGGCAAATTGAACTGGGAATTTTATCTTTGTTTGTTTCATGTGCGTTGCCCTTCCATGTGTTCTTTGCTATGAAGGCCAGTTATAGGTGGGGGCAGAGGCCATTTTCTTTGATCTGTAGGTTATACCGTGTCATATGCTTCCATTTATGACTTATTGAGTCTGAGGAGTCTCCCAACTGTATCCAATGAGGGATCTTGTTGGACAGTGGTGGAAACCTAGCCAATAGCACACCAGGGTTTATGACTGTCCCAGTGGGTGGGGATTGCTGCAATGCATCCAGGGATTGGAAATAAATCCAAAGGGGGCATGTGACAGGGCATAGTTTGGCGGGAGCAAAGTCCCAGGAGGAGGTGGACGGCTGTCTATCCTCCTGCAGAGTATGGTGGTCCAGGCAGTCGGCCTAGGGACCAGGAGTGGAGCTGGGCTGCAGAGGATCCAGTGTTTTGACCAGTGGAGCTGTTGGGCAGAGGACTTTGGTAAAAACAGTATCATGAGTACCAAGGGATATGCCGAGGGGACCACTCCAGGGAAGTCAGGGGATCAAGGAGCCAGCTCACTTAGAGTGTTACAGTAAAAGGGTTGCTGTGTAGTGAACCCTGAAGATTAGGAACAAAGGGGGCGACAGGAAGGGCCCTGAAGTTGTTCAGCAGTACAGATTACTTCACCAGTACAGTTCAGTTGCTTCAGAGTACAGATTGCTTCAGAGAATTACTTCAGTTCTGCATCACAGCTAGTGACAGACTGAAACCAGCAGCCTAGATGTAACTAGCTCAATTTCAGTGTTACCCAGCGTTACTCAGCACCAACCAGCATTTACTCAAGTCGTCCCTGCCTATTGTCGTCCCTGCCTATTGTGCATAGTTTTGTTCAGTTGGAGTATCCCACTCATCCCTTCTCCTATCCAAGTTGCTAATAAAACATAAAAACCAAAGAAACTGGACTGATTCTTGTCCGAGGTCAAAAAAACTTGGAAAATGCCAGATTGTTCTACTGTTGATAATGGTAACCCAGGGGGACCCGTAACCAGCAGCTCCCTTGGGAGTAGTGCTACACTAAGATGACTATAAAGTAATGAATGAGTAAATCATACGGTGCACTTATAGGTCAAAATAAGTGAAACAAAGTCCATAAAAAGTAAAAAAAAATAAAAAATCCAGTTGAATTGTGATATAGTGTTCCTCAGTGAATTTCACTCCAAAGGTGTCACCAAGATTCACCATCACCCAACGTGTAGGAGGAGTGTTTGCTTACCAAATCCTAGGGTTTGAGAGAACGGTCTCGGAAGTACATTGGTGGCTTTGAGTGATTACACATGCTTTATATGACTTCTCTTGCAATAGGAGGGTCATGGCAATTCGGTAAGCAGACACTCCTCCTACACTTTGGGTTATGATGACTGTTGGGACTGTTTATGGATTTTATTTCACTTATTATAAATTATAAGTGCACCATATGAGTTACTTATTCATTACTTTATAGTAATCTTTCACTTTTTATATATTTTATATACACTTATTTTGCTTTTTATTATTGTCCTTTGATTTTGTATTTTTTTTTAGCTCAACACTCTATTCTCTTGTAAACTTACATTACTTGATTTTATTGCAATGCAGAAAATAACAGGTAGGAATAGTAATGAGAGTCTTGTGCAAATTACAGCTTGCAACTAAAAGCTGGCCATATATATATACATTAATAAATGCCTCCATCTATGCTACTTCATCTGGACAGGGCCACCCATGGCATGAATTTAAGCAGAATTAACAATAGGGAAAGTTAAAATTAAACAAAGTTGGCCGTAGGCTTTTAACTGATGGTGGCTAAATGCTATACTTCTACAGCTAAAATATACTAACTTGTCTCAGAGTAAAAAATAGCTCTTTTCTAAAAAAAATTCTTCTATATTAGACATTTGTATTTGTTAAAATTATTCAAAAAAAATATCAATAAATGGTGTATTACATGCTGTTCATACTCACTCAGTCACTATGAGATTTTTTTTTCTGTATTCTGCAAAAACCTGGTTGATCCTGCTGTTCTCTAGCCTTCTGTTCATGTCCCCAATTAAGCTGGGGATTTTGCAGAGCAGTGTTGGCAGCTCTGCACATGCTCAGCTTTCAGTGAGTTCCTATGCTAAGCATTTCCTCCCTATCACATCTGAGAAGCCCATGTGACTATAGGGTCACACATGTGGGCGTATACACAGTGGTCCTCTCCCTCCTCCTTCATGCCCACTAACCAGCTAAACACAATGGGGGCAGGATGTTACACGTGGATTGATGGAGACTTCCCCTCCCTCTTATTCTAAGACACAGGCTGAAGGGGCGTGACACTGCCTGTGACTGGAAGAAATTCACCCACACCATGTATTGGCAAAAAAAAAAAAAAGATTTTGTTATATACTGTATATATATATATATATATATATATATATACTGTATATATATATATATATATATATATATATATATATATATATATATATATATATATAACTTAAAACAGTTTATTGATATACATTATTTATTTCTACTTTGTATTCCAAAGGCTGTTTTTTTCCTTTTTGAACACATGATCAGCAGCAGAGGACTAGCAGCAACTCATGCTTATACAGTATTTCCCTACAGACAGGATGGGAAATAGCTGTGTCACAGTTTTTATTGAAATAATTGGAATGCCATCATCCATATACAGAAAAAAAGAAACAATGTAAATCTACTGTTTGTTTTTCCAGAGTCCTCCCTCGATCCAGCGCTGTGCCCATCTGCAGCAGCACTGGTCTTTCTCCCTGCTCTCAAAGGACAGATTGATAGCAGCAGGAGCCATTGACTCCTGCTGCTATCAACCAAATTTTGTGAGAAGGAGGCAGTTCTGCGCCGCCCTGTGTGTGTCTATTGATGCACACAGCCAGGCTCAGAAGTACGCCCGCACATGTGCCCCATAGCACACAGTTTGCTATTGGAGCACACTCAGGAGGGCAGGAGTGGACAGTGGCAACAGGCGGCCCCAGAAGATGGGACCATTGAAGGAGAAGTAAGTAATGGAGATTTCAGATCCGCTTTAATAAAATTTCCAGGCATACTGTGATGCTGAATAAGCAAATTCTATTCTGTTGTGTGATATGGAAAGCAAACAAACCTGAGCCAGGAGGCAACAAGTGGATGGCCAGAGGTCATGTCAAGTAAATATGTGTGAACAGGACAAGCTGATGAGATCACATTTGTTGAACTTTTGTTCTGCATGCATGACTTCAAAGATGTATATTAAAAAAGAATAGCGCACACATGCAAAAGAAATGACCAAATTTGAAGACAATCCATAAATAAAAATGGCGATTTGGTCCCACCATATGGCCAATGGCCATATAGTGCTCAAGCCCACCACTACGTCAAAGTACCCCATTATCAGTGGGTCCTACACTACCCATTTTCATGGATAGTGTAGGACCCACTGATAATTGGGTGCTTTGACGTAGTGGTGGGCTTGAGCACTATATGGCGGGACCAAATCCCCATTTTTATTTATGGATTGTCTTCAAATTTGGTAATTTCTTTTGCATGTGTGCGCTATTCTTTTTTAATATACATGTCTTTTGGTTCATAGCTGCACCAGCTTTAGAAATACATGGGTATGCTCCCCAAATTTTTTGCTTGTTTATTATGACTTCAAAGATGACCTTCCACCAATCTGACAAAACTCTAATTTACAACAAATGTTAGTACATTACAATTAAAAAATATACATTTACTAGCCCAAGTACTCCACCGATATCTCACTTGCAACTGAAGTTTTCCTTCTATTGGGAGATGGCTGTCCTTCCAATCCTTCCACAACCAGACATGCTCCTAGAACCTGTGCATGTACACATGGAGATCCAGTGGCTGTCATGTTAGTTACTCTTTGCCATGGTATCAGCAGTATCAGCAGATGGTCGCATTGCGATGCTATGGCAGGAAATACACAAGCTGTATGGGTAAATCTCAAGATAGCTAGGAGTTAATGCCTTCCGCCTTCTGAGCCAATGTGGATATTCTAGGAGGCTGCAGTTGGCCCAGGATAAATCAACTTTGCCTAGGTGACAAAGAAGAAAGTAGGACAATGAAAGTGCGTAAAGGTATAAAAAAAAAAGGTTACAAATTAGTGTGATTCTAACATGATGGGGGGGGGGTGATGTAGTGCACTAAAGTTATAAACAAGGTTAAAGGTTAGCTGTAAGGGCTTGTTTACATGAGCAGTAGCTCTCGCTGCCCCTCTGAAATGTGATCAGCTGTTTTCACTTTTCAGAGGTTGACAGGTGGTAGGGACGTTATATGTCGCCTCTTCACCACTTGTTTTAAAGTGATTGTAAAGTCTTGTTTTTTTTCTAATAAAATAACAAACATGTTATACTTACCTTCTCTCTGCAGTTGATTTGCACAGAGCAGTCTGGATCCCCCTCTTCTCAGGTCCCTAGCTGGAGTTCCTGGCCTCTCTCTCCCTTTGAGTGCCCCCACAGCAAGCAGCTTGCTTTGGGGGCAACTGAGCCAAGCTGAAGCCCCCCCTTCTCTCCTGATTGGCTGAGTTTGATTGACAGCAGTGGGAGCAAATGGCACGGCTGCTGTGTCTCAGCCAACCAGGAGAGAGAGAGTCCCGGACAGCTGAGGCACTTGTAGACATTGCTGAATAGAGTGGTGGCTCAGGTAAGTATTAGGGAGGCTGGGGGGGGGGGGTTGTTGCACACAGAATTTTTTTTTTAATCTTAATGCATAGAATACATTAAGATAAGAAAAACCTTCTAACTTTACAACCAACCACTTTAAACCTAAAAAAGGCTGAAAGCATTTGCAAGGTGGTTGTGGAGCGGTTCCATATACTTAAAGTGATTGTAAACGATCAACTTGTAAATCAACTCATTCAGTTTAAAAGAGAAATGAAAGGCAAAACATTTTCGTATAGATATAAAAACATTATAAATACCCTGTTTCCCCTTTTTTATAAATGGTTACATGCCCTCTGTTCTCAGCTGCATAAGAGCTGGGGGAGGAGAAGCAGAAGCACACTGAACTTCCCAGTGAATGGCTGTGCAGCAGGGACGTGTCAGGACAAGTCTGATTATTAGAGGAGAACACACTGAGTTCCCAGCATAGCTAGATGGTGTGCTCTCCTGTGGACAGTTTGTAATAGGAAAGCAGAGGGACTGGCAGGAACGCCAGGGATTTCTCACAAAGGAAGCAAAAAAAGAGAACAGGATACTTTCTCCTACAAGTACATGGTACAGCAGGCACATATCAGGAAAATAAAGTGTTGGGGGGGTAACAAACACTTTAAATACGTTGCATTCTGTGGCTGTACTGGCTGCCAAATGCGACATTTGGTTTCATTTTTGAATATGCTACAAAGTATCATGGAAGCAACATGTGTGCAGCCCTAAGTGGCTGCAAGTTCTTCTTTGGTTTGGGGGGGGGGGGGGGGGGAGTTGAAACCACAGTTCAACCAGATTTTTTTATGGGCTACTTTTACCACCCCCTGACTGCCCATGAACAAGCTCTTACTGGCCTCTTTGAAACACATTTGTCTAAAGCTACGTTCACATGTTAGCGTAGCGGACCGCGGGCAGAATCACCGCGGTTCTGCCCACGATCCGGAAATCATTGCAAATCGCGGGACGCCTGTGCGTTGCCGTTGATTTGCAATGGCACCCCAAACGCTGTGCGATGTTGCTGCGACTTCTGCCTGCCGAATCGCGGTAACATCGCGCAAACAAAATCGCGGGTCACATGACACCCAAGAAAGGTACAAGAGCTTCTTTGGGGAGTCATGCGACCCGCAATTTTGTTTGCGCGATGTTACCGCGGAAGTCCCACGATTTGCAATGATTTTCGGATCGCGGGCAGAATCGCAGTAATTCTGCCTGCGGTCCACTACGCTAACATGTGAACGTAGCCTTTACCGCAATTCGGCAGGTGGAAATCGCGGCAACATCGCACAGTGTTTGGGGTGCCATTGCAAATCAACGGCAATGCACAGGATTTGCAAGGATTTCCGGATCCACTAACATGTGAACGTAGCCTAAAGCCTATTGACTTGTATGCTCCCCCTTGCACCTGGTGCACAGTGGTACGTACACTGTTTTCCAGACTGGATCCCTATATTCCCTCTTGTATCGTCTCATTAAATCTAGTGCTTCTTTTTTTTTTTTTTTTTTTTGCAAAATGCCAGACCCACTTTACCAAAGTGGGTCTTTCAAAAATGTGCTAAAAAAACAAAACTTGATAATGTTCACAGGAGGAAACAGGAGTTTTTTTTTACATTTCTTTCTAACAAACAGCTACTTCTTTTCAGACTACCCCTTGGTAGATATCCATGGGAATGCATCAGCTCAGTAGTTACCATAATTGTGTAATCTTGAGAAAATCAGTAGTTGCTGTTTCCTCCCTGCAAGTTAGCAGTGTAATTCAAGGACAGCATGGCATGAGTGACAACAGGCCTCAAGAGAAAAAAAAAAAAAAAAAAAGCTGTCTTGTGTATAGAAGCCAATCAGACAGAATCTGGGAATTATGGAAATCACTCCATGGAGCAAAAGAAGGATAAAAGAGAAATTAATATTGAAAGGATAACTGTGCTTTTCTAATAACAGCCATATTCTCAGACAGGACACCAAAATGTCCAGCTTTATAAATAACATTCATGTTGATACATTATGTCACTAGAGAATGACGACTCATCTTTTGTGCACAGGTGGAAATGTTCACATTTTGATTGCTGCCAGTTGGATTTACCGTAAGAACTTGATTTTACATTGGTCAATGTTAAAATGTATCTATGCTCAAGATGTAAAATCATATATTTTTAAAATAAAAAATGTATCATACATATAAAAGGGCACCAATTGTCCTTCAATATATTTAAAGTGTTACTAAACCTTCTCAGTAAAAGGCACATGATAGCCAGCCTGGAGTTTGCCAAAAAGCATCTGAAGGGCTCTCAGAAAATGAGAAACAAAATTCTCTGCTCTGATGAAACAAAGATTGAACTCTTTGGCCTGAATGGCAAGCCTTACATCTGGAGGAAACCAGGCACAGCTCATTACCTGGCTAATACCATCCCTACAGTGAAGCATGGTGGTGGCAGCGTCATGCTGTGGGGATGTTTTTCAGCGGCAGGAACTGGGAGACTAGTCAGGATTGAGGGGGAGATAAACGCAGCAATGTACAGAGACATCCTTGAAGAAAATCAGCTCCAGAGCACTCTGGACCTCAGACTGCGGCAAAGGTTCATCTTCCAAAAGGACAATGACCCTAAGCCCACAGCCAAGATAACAAAAGGAGTGGCTACGGGGCAACTCTATGAATGTCCTTGAGTGGCACAGCCAGAGCCCAGACTTGAACCCAATTGAACATCTTTGGAGAGATCTGAAAATGGCTGTGCACTGACGCTCCCCATCCAACCTGATGGAGCTTGAGAGGTCCTTCAAAGAAGAATTGGAGAAACTGCCCAAAAATAGGTGTGCCAAGCTTGTAGCATCATAGTCAAAAATACTTGAGGCTGTAATTAGTGCCAAAGGTGCTTCAACAAAGTATTGAGCAAAGGCTGTGAATACTTATGTACATGTGATTTTTTCCCTTTTTTATTTTTAATAAATTTGCAAAGATTTCAAGCAAACTTATTTCACGTTGTCATTATGGGGTATTATTTGTAATAATTTCGAGGAAAATAATGAATTTCATCCATTTTGGAATAAGGCTGTAACATAACAAAATGTAGAATTTAGAAAGTAGCACAATGTGTTGTGAACTGCATCCTGGAGTAACTCCAGCTCCCCTGTAGACACTGGTCCCAGCATACCACTGTAGGAAATGCTAGCCTCTGGTAGCCTCTGGCTGCCTCTTTACCAGCCCACCTGGCTGCTTCTTCACCAGTCTACCCGACTAACTCTCTGGGGATCTCCCAAGGCAAGGTTAAAAAGACTTAAGCACACTGCTGTCTTCAAGAGAGACCTGCTACATGTGGCAGTCTCTCCCCCTGTAGATTCCTGCACCGTGCTGTAGTACTCGCACTGTCCTCCTTGCTCCCACTGCCTCTCAGGAAAGACCTCCTCCAAGCTTCTCCTGTTGTCAGGATCTTCCTGGGCCAGCATCCGAGCCCCGGCCCAAGGCAGAGCAACCCCCCCCCCCAAGACTTGGGGGTTTATCTCAAGGGCCACCGACAGTCTCCTCAGAACTAAATCTCCATCTTCCACCCGACTCCCTTCCCAACATGACTCATTCCTATTTAAGAGCTCACTTAGTCCCCTGCCAGGCCCACTTCCTGGGGATTGGCTAAGCACTTTCCTTTTTTGGACCACTGAGAAAGGTGATCGACCGAAACGCGTCTGGTCTCTTGCAGGACATCTCAGCCATTCCTAGCTTCTGTGACGTATTTTTCTGGCCACGTTTTTAAATGTTTTTCTGTTTTTTGTATAACATTATGTTTTTGCTTTTCTGTACGATTTTGAAACTTGTATATCTATGTAATAAATATTGATACTCACACTACTCAAGTCCTGGTCATTGCCACTTAAAGTCCCACCCTTTAGGGGATTTGTTTCTTTGGTCCTATATCAGGGATGCTGGCAATTCCCAGGAAAACCACTGAATCTGAACCTTTGTTTTCATTAAATATGCAGAACAACCCTCCTAGCCTCGGCCCTCTAGTTTCCAGAATGTTCTCCAACTTTCCAGAACCAGGTAGAGGCACCAGAGAGCTGTCTGTATGAGTCATGCTGCCCTGAACTCTAAAAACCCTGACCCAGATTAGGACTCACAGGGTTTCCACATGAGTCAGAATATGTTTTACCTACTCTGACACTAGTAGCACACTAGAGGGTGCCACACACACATAAAAGTGCTCCACCACGTGTTGTAAAATGAACCACTCACCAGATCTGCATGACCATATAGACCTACACGGCTTTTGGGTTGTGTTACCCAAAAGCTAAGATGGACTTAGCATCTATCATGCATTCCTATGTGACCTCTCTCCCATGTATAAATAAATCCAAAAATAAGGATATTTTGTTTCTTTATTTTCCAAGAAATGGTGACCAAAAAAAATTACAACTTTAAAAAAGCTTGCCATGTCTCTTGATAAATATCTCAGACTGTCTACTTTTTAAAAAGGGGTAATCTGGGGGTATTTGTAATGTCCTGGCATTTTAAGGGCCTCAAGATATGAGATAGTACTGTACATATTTGGTCAATGATGTCACAAGGATCTCCCCAGGGCACTATCCAGCCTCTCATGGCATTTGATTAAAAAAACATTGCCTATTAGCCTAGAAAATTGCTCTATACAGATCTCGTTCTGGCCAAGACTGGGTAGGTTTCCCTTGGCAGAAATTGTAACATTTTTCTACTGCTTTCAAAACTAAAATCAAACATTTGTATTATAATTTAGTAAATGCACAAATAAAGCATTTTTTTTATTATACAAAAGAAGTTTGACATTTATAAAATAAATTCTGTACAGCCTCTTGTTCTATGTAAACTGTCAATTCAGCTCATTATTGCTGAGTGGGATTACTGGGAGTTGTCAGCTGCAAACTAGAAAAAATGTATCCCCATTATACGCTTCCTTTGAAATATATTCAGTAAGGATATGTTCCTGAAATATTTCCATATTTATTCTACAGTGTTATTAACCATTTGACTTCCGGAAGATTTACCCCCCCCCCCCCCCGCATGACCAGGCCACTTTTTGCGATATGGCACTGCGTTACTTTAACTGACAACTTGCATGATCATGCAATGCTGTACCCAATTAAAACGTATGTCATTATTTTCCCTCAAATAGAGCTTTCTTTTGGTGGTATTTGATCACCACTGCGGTTTTAATATTTTTGCGTTATAAACAAAAATAGACCAACAATTTAAAAAAAATAAATAAAATAAACAATATTGATGTAGCACCCTCCTAGGTAGGTGCTAGGTTGGTAAACGCTTAGCAGCTCTATCTTCTTAAGGGAGCCTGATTGTTTGTTCTGCCTGTTGCATGTGTCCAGGGTTTGATTCATCTGGGCTGAGGGAGTGTTCTGGGCTGAGGGAGTGTCCCTACTGTATCCAATGGACAGTGGAGGAAACCCAGCCAGTGGCACAGGGGCTGTCCCAGTGGGTTGGCACAACAGTGGTGCATTCTGGGATAGGTCATAAAAGCCAGGGGCACATGTGACAGGGGGTCTTTGGGTGGAAAGACAGGTCCCAGGAGGAGGGTGACGGTTGTCTCTCCTCCAGTCAGCAAGGAAGGTGGTCACAGGCAGTCGGCCTAGTGGACCGAGTATGTGATGCTGAGCCAGGAGGTCCAGGATACTGATGAGTGGAGCTGAAGGCAGAGCAACCCAGGGAAAAACAGTGTCCGTGAGTACCGGGAAGCTTTCCAGGGGTCTGCCCAGGAAGGGGACCACTCCAGTGGAGAGTCCGTGGACAAGGGCTAGCATGCATAGGTAGTGAGAAAGGGGGTGCCAGGTTAGGACCCTGAAGAGGAATACATTCAGGAACATATCTTCTACTTCACTTCAGTGGCAAGGTGAATCAAAGGCCTTGCCACACACACTACAGTCAGTTGTCCTCAGAGATTGTGCATAGTTCAAGTTGCAGCATCCCACTCATCCCTTCTCCCATCCAAGTTCTAAAATAAAACACAAAAACCAAATCCCCTGGACTGTTCATTGTCTGAGCCAAGTCCTAAAGTTTCACAGACTGTTGCTATGGGTAACCCAGGGGAATCCACACTCAGCAGCTCCCTAGGAGGCAGTGCTATTGCAGTAGCAAATGGCTCCCACCTTTGCCTCCATGTCCAGTGAGGAGTGAAAGAGAGCAGCAAGCCGTTGCTCTTGGGCACATCACTGGATAGAGATTGGGCTCAGGTAAGTATTTAGGGGGAGCTGTGGAGGAGTTGAATACAGAAGGTTTTTTACCCTAATGCAGAGAATGCATTAAGTTAAAAAGAAAAACCTTCTCCTTACAACCACTTTAACCACTTAAGCCCCGGAAGATTTTACCCCCTTCCTGACCAGGGCCTATTTTGCGATTCGGCACTGCGTGACTAATGGACAATTGCACGGTCGTGCGACGCTGTACCTAAACGAATTTGACGTCCTTTTTTCCCACAAACAGAGCTTTCTTTTGGTGGTACTTGATCACCTGTGCGATTTTTTGATCATGCGCTATAAACAAAAAAAATAGCGTCAATTTTGCAAAAATAACAATATTTTTCACATTTCTTTATATGAAATTCTCAAAAAAAAAAAATGTAAAAATCACAATTTTTTAACATTTTAGGCCAATTTGTTTTATGCTACATATGTTTGGTAAAAAAAAAAAATCGCAAAAAGCGCATTTTGATTGGTTTGCGCAAAAGTTATTGCGTTTACTAACTAAGGGAAAGATTTTTGTCATTTTTGTTGTTTTTTTTTTAAACAAGTAATGGCGGCGATCTGCGATTTTTTTTGTGGGACTGCGACATTTCGGCGGACAGATCGGACCCTTGACTGACATTTTTGACACTTTTGGGGTTACCAGTGACATTACTACAGTAATCAGTGCAATACATATGCACTGTTACTGTAAAAATTACACTGGCAGGGAAGGAGTTAACTTTATTTGAGAAGGAGGGATTAAGTGTGTCCCTAGGGGCGTGCTTCTAACTGTGATTGGATGTGGCTTGAGGTGTAAGAACAGAGATCAACCGTCCTACATAGCAGAACCGTATGATCTCCATTCTTACACAGGGGAGAATGACAGGCGGCTTTGTTTACATTAGTCGCCTGCCTTTCTTCCGCTGGAACGGACAATCGCGAGTGCCCGGCGGACATCGGGTCCGCCAGGCACACGCGCGGGGCGGTGTGTGTCCGTGGGCGTGCGCCGGTGGCGCGCGCTTGCTCCCTAGAGCCTCACAGGCTAGCGACATAGCCCTACGTCGCTTTGTAAATAGACCTACGTCGCAGTAAATATACTGATGGCAGTTGGCAAGTGGTTAAGTGGTCCTTTAGCCATGGTTTAAAAGCCACCACATGACTAGTCTGGTGAGATCTGAGGCACAATAAAAAAATAAACCAGCAGAGATATCGGTTATGTCTGTGCTTCCTCTTGAAGTCTCATGGCCAGGCTTTCATCTCGGCAGAAGTATCCCACGCGTCTGGGATGATCCAGGCTGAAACTGGGCCAACTGTGTATAATCACACACATGACCGATCCCTCCTCTCACACGCCATGTCCCTGGCTTGTTTGAGCTGAGCAGACATAACAAATTACTTCAGCTGACGTAACCACACATTTGTACTTGTGGTGTGGTTTTTTAATATATTAGAAAACATTTGCCATGTGGTTACTGTACCTACTGACCTTTGATCATTTGCTTTCTAAAGCAAATGTCTTTTTTCTTTTGCTGTCCAAAGTGGAAACTAAGTTATTACTGGAAATAAATGCCTGTGTAAAATAGACATGTTAATAATCCTAAATGATATTTTTAATGGAACTAATTCATGGTAAGAGGCTGATAAGATTGAGATTTTAATGCATAACTTATGACTAACCTGGGGCGCTTTTTTCTATTATCCCAATACTTCTAATGTATGTATAATTGCAGTGCATCCGGAAAGTATTCACAGCGCTTTCCTTTTTATACATTTTGTTATGTTACAGCCTTATTCCAAAATGGATTCAATTCATTATTTTTATCAAAATTCTACAAACAATACCCCATAATGACAATGTAAAAGACAACTGTTTGAAATCTTTGCACATTTATTAAAAATAAAAAAACAAAAAAAACTTACTTGCTTTGCCTTGCTTTGTGCACTGGTCCAAATCATTTGGTGGAGGGAGGATTTGGTGTGGGGTTGTTTTTCAGGGGTTGGGCTTGGCCCCTTAGATTAAGTGAGGGGAACCGTTAAGGCATCAGCATACCAGGACATTTTGGGCAATTTAATGCTCACAACTTTGTTTTGGGAGGGCCCCTTCCTGTTCCAACATGACTGCGCAGCAGTGAACAAACAAGGTCCATAAAAGACACGGACGAGTGAGTTTGAGTGAGTTTGGGTTGAATTAGAGCCTTCTCGTCCGACATCAGTGCCTGACCTCCTAAAGCGCTTTTGGAAGAATGGTCAAAAATTCCCATAGACCTTATGGACAGCCTTCCAAGAAGAGTTGAATCTGTTATACAGTAGCTGTAAAGAGTTGGCTAACCCAATATTGAAGCCTATTACCTGACCCTCCTAGGTAGGTGCTAGAAGAGAGTATAGTTTTTGGGTCTTTCTGCTTACCAGGAATATTGTTAGGTAAATGTATAGTTCTCTCTGCCTACAAGGGAGCAGGATCCATTGGTAGGGTCTGCTCATGGTGCTCAGGTGCAGCTCAGCTAGTCGGAATGTTTCACACTGGTCCAATAGGGAGTCCTATTGGACAGTGGGAGGAAACCTGACTAGTGAGGGCACAGGCATTGTTACAGCCCCAGTGATTGGCAGAGGAAAGTGCCTCGGTGCATGCTGGGTGACTGTATAAATGCAAAGGGCACATGTGCTCAGGGTCTTTGGCTGGAGAGCGGGGTCCCAGAGGGAGGGGTGGCTGCCCCTCCACTGTAGAAGCTGCCATGTGGCCTTGGGTAGTCGACCTGAGGGCCTGAAAGTCAGATAGGAGCTGAACCCAGATATCCTGCAGAGATGACTGAAAGGGAGACATTGGAAAGGATCTGAATCTGCCTAAAGTGAGTACAGATCCACGTTATGAGGCCTGTGAGGGCCACCCCTTCAAATAGAAGAGTCAGTAGATGGGTATCAGTCAAGGGGATGTTAGAGAGTGTCCTGAAGATAAAGTAGTTGCATCAAGTCTGCTGCTAGAGAGAGCAAGAAGACTTAATTCTTCCATACAAGGGGCAGTGTGTCTGCTTCCAAAAATAATATGACGAGGCCAAGTTAGAGTTGTCCTTATCTATTGTGATTAGCTCAGTTGGAGTAACCCACTATTCGCTTCTCCCATCCAAGTTCCACAATAAATATAAAAACCAAATACCCTGGACTGTTTATTGAGTAACAAGCAAATGGGAGTAAGGAGGGATATGTGAAAACCCCCCAGCAACTGTATGCAGGTGATCAAAGGGAGGCCTAAGAAGTCAACACACAGCAAGCCCTATGGGGACAGTACTACACTAAGACTGGGATGCCATTAAAGTTCATGTGTTTGTAAAGGCAGGCATCCCAATACTTTTAGTAATATAATGTATTATGCAAATATGAAATCACTCAATTTTTAAGACCACGTTACATGTTCCACCCATATTTAGAGTGTAGCATGTTACATGGTGCCAAGAGGATTCTCCACACTCCCAAATCACTCTCCCCTGCAACAGCAAGGGGGGAAGGGGTTCTCCCCTGTAGCATCTGTGAGATATGAAATCAACTCTTCACAAAAGAATTCGGGGGATACAGTAACCTAGACTGTAATGCTAAAGTTAATGCCACGTCACAGAAAGCACCCTCATGGTTAACAGAAGACAGACCTAGAACTAGACTTGGAAAACTTAACATAAATAAGTCACCAGGACCAGATGGCTTACACCCAAGGGTCCTTAAAGAACTAAGCCAGGTGATAGCCAGACCATTGTTCCTAATTTTTATATATAGTCTACTGACAGGAAAGGTACCAGCTGATTGGAAAAAAGCCAAAGTGGTACCAATATTTACAAAAGGGCCGAGATATATCCCTGGGAACTACAGGCCGGTTAGCCTAACATCAATAGTCTGCAAGATATTGGAGAGGATGATAAGGGACTATATACAAGACTTTAGTAAAGAAAACGGTATCATTAGTAGTAAACAGCATGGATTCATGAAAAATCGCTCTTGCCAGACCAATCTATTAACCTTCCATAAAGAAGTGAGCTGCCATCAAGATAAAGAAAAGCCTGTGGATGTGGTGTATTTGGATTTTGCAAAAGCATTTGATACAGTTCTCCACAAACATTTATTGTACAAACTAAGGTACATAGGTATGGACCATAGGGTGAGTTCTGGATAAATACGAACGCAAGTTACTCACTAGAGCCTTTGGGGGAATCTAAGATGGAAAAGGACCTGGGGTCCTAATAGACGACAAGCTCAGCAATCGCATGCAATGTCAAGCTGTTGCAAGCAAAGCCAACAGAAAACTGGCATGCATAAAAAAGGGGATTCACTCCAGAGATGAAACAAATTTTCTCCCGCTCTACAAGACTCTGGTCCAGCGATATCTCGAGTATGCCATCCGGTTCTGGACACCGGTCCTCAGGAAGGATGTGCTGGAACAGGAGAGAGTCCAGGGAAGGGCAACAAAGCTAATCAAGGAAATGGAGGACTTCATCTATGAGGAAAGACTACAAGCATTGAACTTATTCTCTATGGGATAAGACACTTGAGAGGGCATATGATATCAATGTACAAATACCATACTGATGACCCTAGCATAGGGAGTAAACTATTCAATAAAAGGAATATAAAAGGTCTTGCGGCCATTCACTAAAATTAGAAAAGACGCGGTTTAACCTTAAACCGCAAAAGGGTTCTATACCGTTAGAGCGGTAAGGATGTGGAATTCTCTTCCACAAGCAGTGTTATCAGCAGGGAGCATCGATAGTTTTAAAAACGACCTTAACGACCACAACATATAAGGGTATACGATGTACTATTGACACAAACAATTATGCACACACTCATCATAGGTTGAACTGGATGGACTGGTGTCTTTTTTCAACCTCACTAACTATGAAACTAAAGTTTCTCACAAAAGTGAGTACACCCCTCACATTTTTGTAAATATTTTATTATATTTTTTCATGTGACAATAACACTGAACAAATTACACTTTGCTACAATGGAAAGGTAGTGAGTGTACAGCTTGTATAACAGTGTAAATTGACTGACCCCTCAAAATAACTCAACACACAGCCATTATTGTCTAAACCGCTGGCTTAAAGGTGAGTACACTCCTAAGTTAAAATGTCCAAATTGGGCCCAAAGTGTCAATATTTTGTGTGGCCACCATTATTTTCCAGCACTGCCTTAACCCTCTTGGGCATGAAGTTCACCAGAGCTTCACAGGTTGCCACTGGAGTCCTCTTCCACTCCTCCATCACTGAGCTGGTGGATGTTAGAGACCTTGTGCTCCTCCACCATCCATTTGAGGATACCCCACAGATGTTCAATAGGGTGAAGGTTTGGAGACATGCTTGGCCAGTCCATCACCTTTACCCTCAGCTTCTTTAGCAAGGCAGTAGTCATCTTGGAAGTGTGTTTAGGGTCGTTATGTGGGAATACTGCCCTGCGGCCCAGTCTCTGAAGGGAGGGGGATCATGGTCTGCTTCAGTACTTTTTTATAGTACACGTTGGCATTCATGGTTCCCTCGATAAACTGTAGGTCCCCAGTTCCAGCAGCGCTCATGCAGCCCCAGTCTATGACACTCCCACCACCATGCTTGACTGTAGGCAAGACACACTTGTCTTTGTACTGCTCACCTGGTTGCTGCCACACACACTTGACACCATCTGAACCAAATAAGTTTATTTTGGTCTCATCAGACCACGGGACATGGTTCCAGAAATTCATGTCCTTAGTCTGCTCGTCTTCAGCAAACTGTTTGCGGGCTTTCTTGTGCATTATCTTTAGAAGAGGCTTCCTTCTGGGACGACAGCCATGCAGACCAATTTGATGCAGTGTGCGGCGTATGCTCCGAGCACTGACAAGCTGATGCCCCACCCCTTCAACTTCTTCAGCAATGCTGGCAGCACTCATACATCTATTTGCCAAAGACGACCTCTGAATATGATGCTGAGCACGTGCACTCAACTTCTTTGGTCGACCATGGCTAGGCCTATTCTGAATGGAACATGTCCTGTTAAACCGCTGTATGGTTTTGGCCACTGTGCTGCAGCTCAGTTTCAGGGTCTTGGCAATCTTCTTATAGCCTAGGCCATCTTTATGTAGAGCAACAATTCTTTTTTTTCAGATCCTCAGAGAGCTCTTTGCCATGAGGTAACATTTTGAACTTCCAGTGACCAGTATGAGAGAGTGAGAGCGATAACACCAAATTTAACACACCTGCTCCCCATTTACACCTGAGACCTTGTAACACTAATGAGTCCCATGACACCGGGGAGGGGAAAATGGCTAATTGGGCCCACTTTGGACATTTTCACTTAGTGGTGTACTGACTTTTGTTGCCAGCGGTTTAGACATTAATGGCTGTGTCAGAAGTGTAACTAGAACCTTCAGGGCCCCCGATGCAAGAAACCATGAAGGACCGCCCGGACCCCTGGCCGGGGCCCTTCCCTTTAAGCCTGGGGCTCTTCCCACTGATCCTGGGGCCCTTTCACAAGTTCTGCAGTGGGCTTCCTTCCCACCATCTTGGGGCCTCCCCATGGTGGTGGAATGCCAGGGTCCGGTCACAAGTGTGACCTTTGCGATCCTGGAAGTTCACCCACTGGTGTCAGTAGTTTTTATTTTTTGGTATTTTAATTGTATTATTTTTTATCATTTTATTTTATTTTTTTACAATGTCACTGACTATGACTCTGTCCATTCAGAAAAGGAAGGAGCTGGTAAATTCCTAAGGCTCCATGTACACGGGACGTTGTAAATGGCCATTTAGGAGCCGTTGGGCGTTTTTTTCAGAAGCCCCTGAACCCATCTACATTTTATCTTATCTGTCCATGTACACAGGGTCGGTTACAGTCATTTGCAGGCAGTTGAGTTCAGGGACATTTTTTGGAACGCAATTATTTGCATTCGAACGTGTGTTTCCCGGCGTTTCAAACGCAGAAACGCGGCCGAACGTGACCAAACGTGACGGAACGTGATGAACGTACGTTCAGCCACGTTATAAGTTTTTTTTCTTCCATTCAAAATCAATGGTTCCCTATGGGAGCCTATTGATTTCAATGGAAGTCGCACCGCAAGTCGGATCAGGATGATCCGACTTGCGGCACGACTTGCACTGTGAGAATCTTGAGGGCGAACTCCACACCAAAAATGGGAAAAAAAACTGCGTGAGGGACCCACTGGGTTCCAAACCAGGCCCTTTGGGGGGCCCCCCAGATCCCAGACCCCCTCCCTATGTGAATGGGTATGGGGTACACTGTACCCCTACCCATTCACCCCATAAAAGGCAGTGAATAACGACAGGAGACGTTTTGGAAAGTTTATTAAAAATCTTCATCTGTTCTTCTCTACTCTGGTCTTCTCCCTCTCCTGGTCTTCTGGTCTTCTGCTCTTTTGCTGTCCGCTCTTCTGCTCTTTTGCCCTCGGCTCTTCTTTTCTTCTTCCTCCGGTCCTCCTCCGACGATGTCTTCGGTGATTATGCCGGTCTCCGGTCTCTGCAGCTTGTTATATAGCCATTGTGGGCGTTGCCCCCCATGACGTCATCGGGAGGCCCCGCCCCCTCATGTCACAGATGACGTCCCCTGTGACATGAGGGGGCGGGGCCTCCCGATGAGGATTTTGAATGGAGGCAGAAAAAACGCTGCTAAAAGCAACGTGGCCAAATGTGCAATAACGCAAATGGAAAAAGCTACTGAAAGCACGTTTAACAGCTGCTTTTTCCCGGCGTCAGAACTAGCTTTGCAGCACGTTTTTTCTAACGTCCTGTGTACATGGAGCCTTATTTACCGACCCCTTCCTGATTCTCTATTGTGACACATCTCCTGCAGCAGCCTGCAGGAGAGGGGAGGGAGCACAGTGGGGGGGGGGGGGGGCAGGGGAGTACACAGGTGTAAATATTTACAAAAATGTGAGGGGTGTACTCACTTTTGTGAGATACTGTGTGTAGCTATGCACCTCCAGATCCTTGTCATTCATTCACAGAGATCTGGATGAATGAATAAACTAGAGCTCTCGTCTAGTTCTCAAAAGAACACAGTGCTGTGATTACCACACTTGTAGTCTCTCTGCCACTTCCTCCAGCTCTCTGTCTGTATCTCTGTAATGACATAGAACAGGAGGAAGTGTGTGCAGGAGCCTGCGCATTGCACCTGCAATCCACTAATTATGGTTGCAATGCTTTGCAGGCTCATTAAAAAAATAAAAAATAATAAAAATGCACACTTCTCTTTCTGCAAATATATACACATTTATTTATTTATTTTTAGATGTAGCACCTTCCTAGGTAGGTGCTAGGAAAACCTATAAAGGGGGCCCTGCCTGCTTATCAGGGGGGCCTGATTGTTCAGCTAGGCTGTCATGTGTTTCCAGGTGTGTCTGTTGAGTTTGGGGTGTCTCTCCAGTGTGTCCAATGAGGGCTCTCATTGGACGATGGAGGAAACCTGGCCAATAGCACGCCAGGGCTTGTATCTATCTCAGAGGGCAGAATCTGCCGCAATGCATCCTGGGAAGGGGTATAAGTCTGAAGGGAGCACATGACAGGGTGTCGTTGGCAGGAAGCAGAGTCCCAGGAGGAGGGTGACGGCTGTCTCTCCTCCTGTCAGTGGTAGTGAAGGTGTCCTTAGCGGTCGGCCTGAAGGACAGAAGGTTGAGCTGAGCTGCAGAGAGGGATCCAGTGTGCTGAGGATCGAGTGGAGCTGTTGGGGCAGAAGTTTCCAGGAAAGTAGTGTCGTCAGTACTGTAATCTGCCCAGGGGTCTGCCTAGGATAGGGGACCACTCCAGAAGGTCGGAGGGATCCAGGAGCCATCTAACCAGTAGAGGGGGCTTGGAAAGGGGGTTCCAGTGCTTAAGCCCTGAAGATAAGTGTGTGTGAAAGAGGGTGCCGGTGCAGGCCCTGAAGTGTAAGCAATGCAGCAGTCTTATAAATAGCTACCTCAGTGAAGAGGGATAAAGGAAGCTTTAACTAGGACTTTGTGCCACATGAAAGTGTCAGAAGTCAGTTTAGCGTTAACAGGCAGCAAGTCAGCGTTAACCAGCGTCATCCGGAGTTGACTGGAATCCAGCCAGCGTCAAGTCAGCACTAATAAGCGTTTTTCAGTTGTCCAACTAAAATTGTGCATACCGTGTTTCCCCGAAAATAAGACAGTGTCTTATATTAATTTTTGCTCCCAAAGATGCGCTAGGTCTTATTTTCAGGGGATGTCTTATTTTGCCCCCTCTGATCCTCCTGTGTCATTTTGATTGCCACCTCTGATCCTCCTGTGTCATTTTCATTGCCCCCTCTGATCCTCCTGTGTCATTTTATGGTAAGTGATCCCCCACCCCTGTGCTAGTCACCCCCCCCCCCCCCACAACTTAATCAGATATTTCCTACCTCAGTCACCAGTGCTCAGTGCCCGACTGTGTGTCCACACACTGTGCCCCGCGCGACTCACTGTCAGGGCGGAGCGAGCAGCAGACGGCAGCACCGGCTCTCTGATTGTCCTGTCTGCTCCGGCTGTGCTGCGGCATACAGTGAGCTGCACGGCGGCGCCCACCGCTAAGGTCCAGAGTTACAGTACCGGTGAGCTTCGGGGGGCCTTATGTTTGGGGGGGCCTTATTATTGGGGATGTCTTATTTTCGGGGGGATGCCTTATATTTCAGCGAGAGGCAAAGCTATTAGTAGGTCTTGTTTTCGGTGGATGTCTTGCTTTCGGGGAAACACGGTAGTTGAGCCAGAGGAGTATCCCAGTCCTCCCTTCTCCCATCCAAGTTCACAATAAACATAAAAAACCCAAAGATACTGGACTGGTCATTGTCTAAGTGCTTGCACTTGGAGAACATGCTTAAATGTGCTGTTGTTGCTAGCGGTAACCCAGGTGGACCCATATCCAGCAACGGCTTGGAATCCTGCTTCATACAAAAATGTGGACTCGGCCTTTAAAAAAAAAGCTTATATTTATTCTTCCAGTGGATTGATTACTGGCTGGATCAATAGGTCAGAAAAAAATGTATAATAATTTTAAAGCAATGCCATAATAATCAGTGTTTCAAGTGAGACAGACTTGTGAAACATTGCTGAGATCATTTTTTTACTGCTATCTGAGGTACAAGTCATTTTCGGCTTGTAACAGGAGATGGTGTGAAAATCCATGCCAAGAGAACACCACTTATCATAGCCCCTAAACACAGCGCAAGTCTTCCAATGGTGGTAATATGATAGCCTGTCAATGAGAGGACTTCTATTAACACCACATTCCACCATAATCCTCACTACTCCTTGGTGTCATGGGCATAACAGAATTCACCAAATAACACTTAAGGAATGTAAAGCCACTGCTGAGAACTGACAGTGATTGAGCTCCGCACAAAATATGTGATCAACAAACTTCAAATCTTACTTTCTGTTCTGGGACTGGGAAATCTCCCATCTTCAGACATGGACTCATATTACATATGTTTTTATTGATGTTAATCTGCACAAAAACTAGGCCTGGTGCCATGCCTAATGGGCTAGAACTGTGTGAGTTTTGTAGTATTTTCATTTCTTCTTTCTATGTATCGGTGCACAGAATTGTAGGAATGTGCAATGTAATTGTGCACAAAATCTTGTCAAAATCAAAGAACATGCTTCTGATGGGTAACCCCATTTTTACACAGAGACAGGTAGCTGTGAGCAGTGGTGTATTTTGGTTTTGTGCTGCCCTAGGCAAGACTAAAATAACCCCCCTATCTAAATTAGTCCCACCCCTTCCTCGCCTCTTGTCATCTGGAAGGACAGTGCACGGAGCATACATACTTGAAGGGTGGCCAAGTGATCTTTTACCCTCCTCCCCCCTCCCTGCTGTGGTTGCCGGGAATCAATAATTGTGACAAATCTGTGAAACATCTATAAAAGTACCTATTGAGGTGCCATTTATAAGACAAAACCATATAGCACTGATCCAACTGGGGTGTTCGGACATCAGCGACTCTCTGTTGTGGGTACCTCCGTGGGGGCATCCTATCGGCCCAGGAGTGGTGGAGCCCTCTTGGCTCTGTCATCCAAGCAGGGATAGTGACTTTTTCTTTTAAGCACCTACATGGCTCTACATTTTTATAACCATCTTGGTGAATACTGTTGAACAAATACACCTCCTGTAAAAGACCCCTGAAGAAAGGCGCGGACCTGAAACACATATGGTTTATCGGAGACAATTTCTATATCGCTTGAAACATGTATTCATACATATGATGTTTGTAGATGGTTGAGTAACTTTTATATCCTTTTTAGTGACTTTTTCTTTTAAGCACCTACATGGCTATACATTTTTATAACCAACTTGGTGAACAAATACACCTCCTGTAAAAGACCCCTGAAGAAAGGCGCGGACCTGAAACACGTATGATTTATCGGAGACAATTTCTATATCGCTTGAAACATGTATTCATACATATGATGTTTGTAGATGGTTGTGTAACTTTTATATCCTTTTTATGTTTTTCATTTTTTTATTCTTTTAATATGTAATAAATGAATGTGGCATACTGATTTCTGGTGAACGGGTTGCCTTTTAAGTCCCAATTCCTCAGGGGGATCTCTCCTTTTTTCTATATGTACCGGGGTGGTTTGCAACTGGCACCAAGTCTTGCAATAGTGAAAACACTTTTTTTAAATTTTATATTATTTATTTAATTTTTTTTTTGGGGGGGGGGGGGGGTTTGGAGAGACATCAGCGGTCTAAACAGATCTCTAATGTCTGTTTTTTGAGACAGAGGAGGACTGAAGAAGACAGTCCCTTTCTCTACAGCCTGAGCTGCACCTCGGATGAATAGGAGTCTGTTTAGAGACACCTATTCATTCATAAAATGAAATATTGTATAGTAAACAGTGTTTACTATATTTTATTCACAAAATGACAAATAGTAAACATAGTTTACTATGTATCAGTGATTAATGAAAACAGAAGCAATCAGTACTGTGATAGCTGCCTGTATTCTTTCAGCAAAGAAAAGGAAGTGGGCTGGAAAACACAAGGCCATAGTAAGCATGAGTGCTGAAAACCCAGCATTTCTCAAGCTGTACAAGAAAGTTCAAACACTTTAGAAGTGTCCCAACATAACAGCACTCCCTAATATTTGAAAAGATGCAAGCCTTTGAATTTGACCCAACCCACTTTTCCCCCGTGGGAGACAGGAGCACTGTTCTGAATACACACACACGTCTCTAACACTTAAGAATTCCATGTCACTCATTCATATGATAGCCTCTCAGTCCATAATTCAAATTCCTTCCTTTAAACTGTGCTGTATAGTTCGGGATCACAAACAGACTCCTACATGCAAAGGACTCCTTTATTATCTTGCACAACCAGATGTAAATATAAAGGGGCACTCCTAAATTGCCCTTAGCCTAAAGGGCAGCAATTAAAAAAAAATGATTTAACATAGTGGCTAATATAATTGCTACACAAGCCATATTGTATTTTAGTGTTATTAGAACAGCTTGTCCTTGATGACACCCTGTGGGAGAGGGTGAAACACGTTGACATAATTTCTGGCTTTGCAACAAAAGATGTCACTTCTGTCCACCATGGAACGCACACTGATTTGCGGCAAACTCGGAAGAGCCTCATTATTGTTCCAATGCCTGTTTTATTCAGAGATTTTGATTTGAAACAATTTTTTTTATGGACTTGAGGAGTCCAGGGACCCGGCTCAGGAGGAGTCCAGGGGCCTGGATTGGAAAGATTCCAGGGGTCCAGCTCAATGGAAGGCAAGGCTCGTGAAAGGCAGAGGGGCTCAGCTTGGCCAGGCAAAAAGTCAGCTCACAATGAGTCCAGGTGTTCAGCTTGGTGAAAGGCGAGTGCCCTGACCTGTTAGTAAGTCAAGGAACCTTTCTCAGGAAGATGTAATGTTCCGGTACCTTTGGTACCCTAAATTACTCTTTTTCACAAGTGTATGCGCCCCACCATTCTCTTTTGGAAAGGTGCGCATACACCTTTAAGACTGAAGCTGTCATCACTCAGCGCCGGACTAGATGGCTATTTAAAGCGCCGGTTCTCACTCACATGTGTTCGTTCAAACACCCTTACCTGGATGCTAACTTGGCTTGAAGCTTTCGTGCTTGCAAGCATACCTCACTGACGGAACCTCGCTGCGCTGATCCCTGCATCCCGCTTCTGGATCATCCGCTCCTCCTGAACCAACCTTCGGCTGTCTTGCTATTAGTGCTAAGTACCCCGCAGGGGAACCCTCTATAAAACTTATACTAAGCTTACACTATCTAGTTCTGCATAGTAAAGACTATTTATCACATCTGCATATCTAGATTGCTAGCTCTTAAGACTACTGCTACTTATTCCTGCACTGGGTTGATCACTCTTGTATGTCCACCTGCTACTCTGTCATCTGCTACCATACATGATTGCTAAACCTACCTGCATCCATCTGCTACTGTCTTACCTTCAAGTGTCTGTCACCTACCACCTCCACTCAGTCTGTCTCTCAAATCTTCACCACTGTGGTACTACATACATAAAGTCACTCTAGGAACCAGCTTGTTGAGTGTGTGTATTTACTAGCTGAATTAAGACCTTCCACACATGATGAGTCATTGAGGTTGGGAATGGTATCTCAGCATCTCTCTTACATGACTACTGAAGTGGAATATTTCTGCAGCTGAAAATCAACACCATACATGAAACGCAGGAGCGTTACAGATTGAACGAACCTACAAATGGATTCAGCAGAAATAACCACTCAGGTGACACAATTAAAACAGCAAGTACCTGCGTTAATACACGCACTTGCTGAATTAAAAGAAGATAATCAGGCTCTGTCGCAGCAGGTAATTAGACTGACACAACTTACCTCTGCTCAGTCCCCTGAACCCAAGATAAATCCCCCTTTGGTATTTACAGGCGATCGCAAAAAATTTCGCGAATTTAAAAACGCATGTGAGTTACTTTTTTTGCTAAAACCTCGTACCTACCTTACTGATCACATTAAGGTTTATACTATTATTTCTTACCTAACAGGCGATCCTCGAGCCTGGGCAGACTCTCTTTTCGAGAAAAACGACCAGCTTCTCAACTCCTATGCCTTGTTCCTAGCAGAACTCACTAGCCTATATGATGACCCCAATAGGCAGAGTACTGCCGATCTTCAATTAAGATCCTTGAAACAAGGAAGGAGGCCTGTAGAAGACTTTGTCGCGGAATTCAAGAGATGGACCCTTGATTCAGAATGGAATGATGCATCTCTGAAAACCCAATTTAGGCTTGGCCTATCAGAAGCCGTTAAGGACGAGCTCGCCCGAGCGGATCTACCAAAAACCCTGGATGCATTAATACAACTCAGTATTACCATAGATAGAAGACTACGAGAAAGAAAGGCTGAGAAAATGGGTATGCCATTATCCGTTTCCTCTCGGATTCCGGCCGTTAACCCCGTTCCTATGGAGGTAGGAACCATACGCCCACCGCTATCAACTATGGAAAAAGCCAAAAGACGATATGAAAATCTCTGCTTGTACTGTGCATCCCCGGATCACAAGATAAATGTCTGTCCCCTAGTCAACAAAAAGAAGGGTGAGTGTTCACATGTCCTCCTAGGGGGATTGACAACTTCATTCACTAACCCTTACATTTTTGTTTGTTTGACATTACAGTGGGACCAGAACAGGATTACTACTAAGGCCATGATTGACACAGGATCTTGTGGAAATTATATTGATATATGTTTTGCTGCTTCAAATAAAATTCCTATTATTTCTAAACTTAAACCTGTCTCAGTAAGTCTTATTACCGGTGTTCCATTATCCTCTGGTCCAATCACCGATCAGACACAAGCACTTCTAGTCACTATTAACGAGTCTCATAGGGAGACTACTACCTTCGATTTAATACCTTCACCCCACTTTCCCATTGTGTTGGGACTTCCCTGGTTACACACACACCAACCAACCATAGATTGGAAGGAACGGTCCTTGGCCTTCCTCTCTTGCTATTGCGTGGATACGTGTAACCTCCCGTCTTCCGGGAAGATTCTGTCTATGGTGACAGATGAGATTGCACCACTATGTTATCAGGATCTTTCTGAGGTTTTTCTTGAGAAAAATGCTCAAGCATTACCTCCTCATCGAGACTATGATTGTAGCATTGATCTACTCCCAAATAGCAAATTGCCGTTCGGTCATGTTTATCCTCTTTCACAGGATGAACTTTCCCATCTCAAAACCTATTTGGATGAGAATTTGGAAAAAGGTTTTATTAGACCTTCCACTTCTTCCACAGCAGCAGGACTCTTTTTTGTTCGCAATAAGGACTCAAGTCTCAGACCTATCATCGACTACAGGAAATTGAATGCTATCACAATAAAAGATCGCTATCCTCTACCGCTTATCCCTGAGCTCATTGAGCAGGTGCGTGGAGCTACCAATTTTTCAAAATTGGACCTGAAAGGAGCATACAATCTCATTCGAATCCGTGATGGTGACGAGTGGAAGACTGCATTCAGAACCAAATACGGATTGTTCGAATATCTTGTGATGCCATTCGGGCTATGCAACGCCCCTGCAGTTTTCCAACGATTTATAAACGATATTTTTAAAGACTTACTAGATGTCTGTGTTGTGGTATATCTGGACGATATACTTATATATTCACGATCCTTGTCTGAACACATAAGACATGTAAGACTTGTACTATTGAGATTGCTCGCACATAACCTTTATGTGAAACTGAAGAAATGCTTGTTTCATAAAGACGAGGTACTCTTTCTAGGCTACATCATATCCAAAACAGGAATCGAGATGGACATGAGTAAAATATCCTGCATTCAGGATTGGCCTACACCAACCACACGCAAGGCGCTACAGCGATTCCTGGGATTTTCAAATTTCTACAGGAAGTTCATTAAAAACTTTTCTGCTATTGTGAGACCCCTCACACAGCTCACTAGCATAAAAAAAAACATTCAAATGGTCAGAAGAAGCCAGTAAAGCTTTTCACTTGTTAAAGACAAGGTTTACTTCCGCTCCCATATTACGCCATCCAGACCCATCCCTCCAATACATTCTGGAGGTAGATGCGTCAAACATGGCAGTAGGAGCAATACTCTCCCAACGACCAACCCACACTTCACCACTTCATCCAGTCGCCTTTTTTTCTAAATCCCTAAGCAGTCCCGAGATAAATTACCCCGTGGGTGAAAAGGAACTGCTTGCTATAAAATTGGCTCTGGAGAATTGGCGACATTTACTCGAAGGCACCCAATTACCAATAATTATATACACGGACCATAAAAACCTCCAATATCTTTAGACTAGCAAAACTCTCTCGCACCGACAGGTACGATGGTCACTATTCTTTCTGAGGTTTAACTTCCTAGTGACTTACACACCTGCAGATAAAAACAAAAAGGCGGATGCACTATCACGACTAACTGAAGAAAACTACTTTGAAATCCCTTCCGTTCCTATAATACCTCACAAACGCATTATTGGAGTTGTCCGTTCCTTGAAGGAAGAGGTTTTGCATGGTATAAGTTTGGATTCACCCCCACCACAACTAAATACTGATGCAGAAGGCTTCCTCTACTACAACGACAAACTTTACATACCACCTACCCTACGCACCAAGATCTTGGAATTATCTCATGATGTGCCTATGGCAGGACATATGGGTATGACAAAGACTCTTAATTTGATTTCCCGGCAATTCTGGTGGCCTGACATGAAAACATCTATACAAAAATTCGTCTCTTCATGCAATGTCTGTGCCAGGTCCAAAATTGACACTACGAGACCATCCGGTCTACTATGCAGTCTACCAATACCCCAAACTCCATGGGAAGTTTTGTCCTTGGACTTCATCGTAGAATTGCCTCTTTCCAAAGGATTTAATACCATCTTGGTGTCAGTGGACCATCTGACAAAGATGGCACATTTCATTGCTATTCGCAGACTACCTTCGTCCAAACAAACGGCAGAACTCCTGATGAAACATGTCTTTAGATTACATGGTATCCCAAAAACCCTTCTGTCTGACCGTGGATCCCAATTTATTTCTAAGTTCTGGCAAGAACTATGTCACATACTACGGATCGAGCGGAAGCTCACTTCTCCTTACCATCCGCAGACCAACGGAAAGACTGAAAGAGTCAACCAATGCATCGAGCAGTATTTACGTTGTTACACTTCTTACCAACAGGATGATTGGGTGGATCTTCTCCCTCTGGCAGAATTTGCCTACAACAACGCAACCCACAGTACAACCAAGCAGAGTCCGTTCTACTTGAACTATGGGTTTCATCCCTCTATTCTTCCACCACGCATCCTTCCTTCAAACAACCCAGTAGCCTCAGACTATCTTACCCAAATAAAGGATTCTCTGGGTTTATTAAATACTACCATTGCACACGCTCACAGTCAACAAAATAAGTACTATGATCTTCGCAGAAGACCTTCTCCACAGTACACTATCGGGGACCTCGTTTGGCTCTCAACAAAAAATTTAAGACTGAAGATCCCTAGCAAAAAGCTTGGACCTCTGTTCTTGGGACCTTTCCCAATCAAAAAACTTAATGGAAAAGCTGCAGTACAGCTTACATTGCCAATAGACCTAAAAATCCATCCCATTTTCCATGTGTCGCTACTGAAGCCCCATGTTCCGGACCACGGAATAAGGCCTAATATTCCACCTCCGCCTCCTGTACAAGTTGAAGGTGGAGAAGAATACGAGATAAAAGAGATTCTGGATTCTCGTATCTACAGAAGAAGACTTCAGTACTTGGTTAGATGGAAGAACTATGGGCCCCAAGACGACACCTGGCTAAACACCTCTGAAATACATGCCCCTAGATTAATCCGCAATTTTCATGCGAGATACTCAGACAAACCAGCTCCAGAGGCCTTCAGGAGCCGGCCTTAAGGGGGGGGTATTGTAATGTTCCGGTACCTTTGGTACCCTAAATTACTCTTTTTCACAAGTGTATGCGCCCCACCATTCTCTTTTGGAAAGGTACGCATACACCTTTAAGACTGAAGCTGTCATCACTCAGCGCCAGACTAGATGGCTATTTAAAGCGCCGGTTCTCACTCACATGTGTTCGTTCAAACACCCTTACCTGAATGCTAACTTGGCTTGAAGCTTTCGTGCTTGCAAGCATACCTCACTGACGGAACCTCGCTGCGCTGATCCCTGCATCCCGCTTCTGGATCATCCGCTCCTCCTGAACCAACCTTCGACTGTCTTGCTATTAGTGCTAAGTACCCCGCAGGGGAACCCTCTATAAAACTTATACTAAGCTTACACTATCTAGCTCTGCATAGTAAAGACTATTTATCACATCTGCATATCTAGATTGCTAGCTCTTAAGACTACTGCTACTTATTCCTGCACTGGGTTTATCACTCTCGTATGTCCACCTGCTACTCTGTCATCTGCTACCATACATGATTGCTAAACCTACCTGCATCCATCTGCTACTGTCTTACCTTCAAGTGTCTGTCACCTACCACCTCCACTCAGTCTGTCTCTCAAATCTTCACCACTGTGTTACTACATACATAAAGTCACTCTAGGAACCAGCTTGTTGAGTGTGTGTATTTACTAGCTGAATTAAGACCTTCCACACATGATGAGTCATTGAGGTTGGGAATGGTATCTCAGCATCTCTCTTACATGACTACTGAAGTGGAATATTTCTGCAGCTGAAAATCCACACCATACATGAAACGCAGGAGCGTTACAGATTGAACGAACCTACAAATGGATTCAGCAGAAATAACCACTCAGGTGACACAATTAAAACAGCAAGTACCTGCGTTAATACACGCACTTGCTGAATTAAAAGAAGATAATCAGGCTCTGTCGCAGCAGGTAATTAGACTGACACAACTTACCTCTGCTCAGTCCCCTGAACCCAAGATAAATCCCCCTTTGGTATTTACAGGCGATCGCAAAAAATTTCGCGAATTTAAAAACGCATGTGAGTTACTTTTTTTGCTAAAACCTCGTACCTACCTTACTGATCACATTAAGGTTTATACTATTATTTCTTACCTAACAGGCGATCCTCGAGCCTGGGCAGACTCTCTTTTCGAGAAAAACGACCAGCTTCTCAACTCCTATGCCTTGTTCCTAGCAGAACTCACTAGCCTATATGATGACCCCAATAGGCAGAGTACTGCCGATCTTCAATTAAGATCCTTGAAACAAGGAAGGAGGCCTGTAGAAGACTTTGTCGCGGAATTCAAGAGATGGACCCTTGATTCAGAATGGAATGATGCATCTCTGAAAACCCAATTTAGGCTTGGCCTATCAGAAGCCGTTAAGGACGAGCTCGCCCGAGCGGATCTACCAAAAACCCTGGATGCATTAATACAACTCAGTATTACCATAGATAGAAGACTACGAGAAAGAAAGGCTGAGAAAATGGGTATGCCATTATCCGTTTCCTCTCGGATTCCGGCCGTTAACCCCGTTCCTATGGAGGTAGGAACCATACGCCCACC
The DNA here is from genome assembly GCF_965119305.1 of Pelophylax lessonae. NCBI lineage: Eukaryota > Metazoa > Chordata > Amphibia > Anura > Ranidae > Pelophylax > Pelophylax lessonae. Next base: position 165,156,026 of record NC_138776.1, read on the forward strand.
GCTATCAACTATGGAAAAAGCCAAAAGACGATATGAAAATCTCTGCTTGTACTGTGCATCCCCGGATCACAAGATAAATGTCTGTCCCCTAGTCAACAAAAAGAAGGGTGAGTGTTCACATGTCCTCCTAGGGGGATTGACAACTTCATTCACTAACCCTTACATTTTTGTTTGTTTGACATTACAGTGGGACCAGAACAGGATTACTACTAAGGCCATGATTGACACAGGATCTTGTGGAAATTATATTGATATATGTTTTGCTGCTTCAAATAAAATTCCTATTATTTCTAAACTTAAACCTGTCTCAGTAAGTCTTATTACCGGTGTTCCATTATCCTCTGGTCCAATCACCGATCAGACACAAGCACTTCTAGTCACTATTAACGAGTCTCATAGGGAGACTACTACCTTCGATTTAATACCTTCACCCCACTTTCCCATTGTGTTGGGACTTCCCTGGTTACACACACACCAACCAACCATAGATTGGAAGGAACGGTCCTTGGCCTTCCTCTCTTGCTATTGCGTGGATACGTGTAACCTCCCGTCTTCCGGGAAGATTCTGTCTATGGTGACAGATGAGATTGCACCACTATGTTATCAGGATCTTTCTGAGGTTTTTCTTGAGAAAAATGCTCAAGCATTACCTCCTCATCGAGACTATGATTGTAGCATTGATCTACTCCCAAATAGCAAATTGCCGTTCGGTCATGTTTATCCTCTTTCACAGGATGAACTTTCCCATCTCAAAACCTATTTGGATGAGAATTTGGAAAAAGGTTTTATTAGACCTTCCACTTCTTCCACAGCAGCAGGACTCTTTTTTGTTCGCAATAAGGACTCAAGTCTCAGACCTATCATCGACTACAGGAAATTGAATGCTATCACAATAAAAGATCGCTATCCTCTACCGCTTATCCCTGAGCTCATTGAGCAGGTGCGTGGAGCTACCAATTTTTCAAAATTGGACCTGAAAGGAGCATACAATCTCATTCGAATCCGTGATGGTGACGAGTGGAAGACACCTCCACTCAGTCTGTCTCTCAAATCTTCACCACTGTGTTACTACATACATAAAGTCACTCTAGGAACCAGCTTGTTGAGTGTGTGTATTTACTAGCTGAATTAAGACCTTCCACACATGATGAGTCATTGAGGTTGGGAATGGTATCTCAGCATCTCTCTTACATGACTACTGAAGTGGAATATTTCTGCAGCTGAAAATCCACACCATACATGAAACGCAGGAGCGTTACAGAAGAGTCCAGGGCCCAGTTCAAGGGCAATATTCAGAGATTTTGTATGTGGAATTTTTTTTAAATTACGCAAATAAATCTTTTTTACTGTACGTCACTATAATTACTTTTTTCTTTTGTTGAGCCTGGAGGATGTTCCAGCTGCCCTAAAGAGTAGCATTTTGGAGACCTCAACAAGGACGCCAAAGAGGCCTGGTGTTCCCGACACCAGACACTTGCGTGTTTGACTCCCAGGCTGAAAAGCTGAGGGTCCATTTTCTCTGGTGAGTGGGGATACAAGAGGGGAGTATGGCACATTGCATGGAATGTTTACTTGAAGCATTTAAAAATCCAGGCGCGTATACCACCGATCGGCCGGGGGAAATATAGAGTCTGCAATGAGGTTGCTGCTATCCCAGATCCATAACCAGTGAAATCAATAAAAAAAAGCCAAAATTGGGAAAACGCACTATACAAAAGCAGAGTTATGACATCATTCCATACTATATAAAAACATGTGTTTAGTAAACAGACCACGACTGAACAGAGACCAAAGCTAGCCACAAGGAACATTGCCAATGGAGATAAAATGCCTGTCATAAGGGCTGCATGAGTGACAGATGACTCCAAGTAATTTCAGGAATACCAACTGGTCTGTGTGGTGGAGATAAAAAACAGCCAGACATCAAGGGGAAAGAGGTCTTGAATCAATCCGATGGTAATGTGGTTCCATGTGTGGGAACCTGCTTGTGGCAATGCGGCTGCCTGGGACCCCAGGGCAGGTGGAAATAGCCTGGATGCTCGGGATTGACAGGACGGACGGCCGCTCTACAGCAGGAGCCCCTAAGATAAGGTCACGAGGCTGGCAGAAGTGGATGCTTGAGGCTGAAGATGGAAGGAGGCACTTGGATGGAGCGCTGAGCCAAGCCTGACTGTAGCCAGTGGGACAGGGACCAAGCTTGGGAATAAAGGTGGATAAAGCGCCTGGACCAGATGGCATCCACCCAAGCATCCTAAAAGAATTGAGCGCTGTAATTTCTAAGCCTTTGTTTATATTTTTTAGGGACTCGTTAAGGACTGGAATAGTACCACTTGATTGGCGTAGGGCCAATGGGGTGCCTATATTTAAAAAGGAATCAAAGTCTTTGCCAAGTAACTATAGACCTGTTAGTTTAACTTCTATAGTTGGGAAGATATTGGAGAGGTTAATAAAAGATCACATAGATGAGTTCTTGCTGGAAAATTTTTTTTTTTAAGCAACAGACAGCATGGATTCATGAAAGACAGAAGTTGTCAAACAAACCTGATTTCTTTTTATGAGGAGGTAAGTAAAACCTTGGACAGAGGGGTGGCTGTATGCTTGGATTTTGAAAAAGCGTTTGACACAGTTCCCCACACATAGCTAATGTGTAAGGTAAAGTCTATTGGCTTGGAAAGATCGGTTTGTAGTTGCATAGAAAAGTGGCTAAAAGATAGAATTCAGAGAGTATTGGTAATGATTCTTACTCTGAATGGTCTAAAGTTATCAGTGGTGTACCCTAAGGTTCATTGTTGGGACCCTTACTTTTTAATATCTTTATAAATGATATAGGGTCTGGGATTAAAAGTAGCATTTCAGTCTTTGCAGATGACACCAAACTTTGCAGTGGAATAACTTCTTTACAGGATGTCTCCAACTTACAAGCTGACCTCAATGCACTGTTTCATTGGGCATCTATGTGGCAAATGAGGTTTAATGTTGATGAATGTAAAGTTATGCACTTGGGGGCTAAGAATATGCATGCATCATACATACTAGGTGGAGTAGAACTGGGGGAATTCATAGCGGAGAAGGATTCGGGTGTTCCGGTAGATCATAAGCTTAATAATAGCATGCAATGCCAAGCTGCTGTTTCCAAAGCAAGCAAAGTCCTTTCTTGTATTAACAGAGGCATGTACTCCAGAGAGAGAGAGATAATTTTGCCCCTTTACAAATCATTAGTAAGACCTATACAGTTCAGTTTTGGGCACCAGTTCCTAAAAAGGATATCGGGAACTGGAGAAAGTGCAGAGAAGGGCAACCAAACTGATAAGAGGCATGGAGGACCTCAGCTATGAGAAAAGATTAGAGGAACTGAAATCTTGAGAAGAGGAGATTAAGGGGGGATATAATCAATGTGTATAAATACATAAGGCGTCCATATAGTGAACTCGGTGTTGAGTTGTTCACTTTAAGGTCATCACAGAGGACAAGGGGGCACTCTTTTCGTCTAGAGGAAAACAGATTTAGTCTCCAAATACGGAAAGGTTAATTCACCGTAAGAGCTGTGAAAATGTGGAATAGACTCCCTCCAGAGGTGGTTCTGGCTAGCTCACTAAATTGCTTTAAAAAAGCCTGAATTCTTTCCTAGGTGTACATAATATAAATGGGTACTAACATTTTTTTTAGGTAAAGTTGATCCAGGGAATATCCGATTGCCTCCTGGGGGATAAGGAAGGAATCTTTTTCCCCTGCTGTAGCAAATTGGATCATGCTTTGTTGGGGCTTATTTTCGCCTTCCTCTGGATCAACAGCGGGTATAGGATGGTGTATATGGGATTGTATGGTTGGGTTTTCAATACAGTTTTTTTTTTGGTTGAACCGGATGGACTTGTGTCTTTTTTAACCTGACTAACTATGTAACTAACTATGTAACTATGTAAAGCCAGCTGCACAAACGACTACATGTTTCCTTCTTCAGGCCAAACAGTGCTAACTGGAAAAACTAAGGCAGTGACTTAAATGAGAAAAGGAAGGGGGGCACCAACAGGAGGGGAGGGAAGGAGGGGCCTAAGGACCGTGTCACTCATGCTGGACCATCCTTTTTAAGATAAAATGACATTTAAAAAGTATACACACTCGTAAACAATTAAAATAAATTAAGCTTATGTAGCAGGATTCCCAGCCGTTTTGCTGGATGTGGGTCCGCCAGGGTTCCAGCTAGTAACAACAGCACATTTAAGCATGTACTCCAAGTGTGAGTACTGAGACAAGAAACATTCCAGTATCTTTGGGTATTTTAGGTTTATTGAGAACTTGGATGGAAGAAGGGACGAGTGGGATACTCCTCTGGCTCAACTATGCACAGTTTGAAGAGGACAACTGAAAAATGCCTATTGACGATGACTTGACCCTGGATGGATGCCAGTCAATGCCGGTTGGCACTGGTAAACGCTGACTTGCTGTCGGTTAACTCTGAACTGACTTCTAAAACTCCTTTGTGGCACAAAGTGCTCTGTACTGCTCTCTTTAGCCCTCCTGGCTGAGGTAGCTACTTGTTGATCTGCTGCACTGCTGTAACACTTCAGGGCCGGCACCCCCTTTCTTACAACTATCTTCAAGGCTCAGACACTGGCACCCCCGTCTAAGCTTTCTCTACTGGTTAGTTGGCTCTGGATCCCTCAGACCTCCTGGAGTGGTCCCCTATCCTAGGCAGACCCCTGGGTAGTTTCCAGTACTCACGACACTGCTTTCCCGAAAACTCCTGTCCAGCAGCTCCACATGGTCCACAGCACCCTGGATCCCTTCTGCAGCTCAGCTCAACATTCTGTCCTTCAAGCCAACCACCAAGGACACCTTCACTAGTGCTGACAGGAGGAGAGACAGCCGTCACCCTCCTCCTGGGACTCTGCTTCCAGCCAAAGACACCCTGTCATGTGCTCCCCTCAGACTTATACCCCTTCCCAGAATGCATTGCGGCAGATTCTGCCCCCTGGGATAGATACAAGCCTTGGTGTGCTATTGGCCAGGTTTCCTCCACTGTCCAATCAGTGCGGCACTGATGGGCATTGATAGGCTGCACTAATGGGCACTGATGGGCACTGAAAGTCAGGACTGATTGGCATTACTACTGGGCACTGACTGGCTTCACTTCTGGGGACTGTTGAGGCTACACTGATAATCAGTGCCCTGTTTATCTGTGAAGATCTCCCCTGTGAGGAAATGCCACTGATCGGCACTCCTCTCCTCACACACTGTCAGGAATGCCAATAACTGGAATTTCCTTGTTTACATGTTATCAGCTTTGATTTGACACAGTTGATCACATGGGTAAAGAGACTTGTCATCAGCTCTTTTCCAAAATTGGTAATGCGCTGTGTCCCAGGGACAGAAAGCACCACCGATCGGCGTGCGCATGCACGGTAAGAGTGTCATACGACATCGTCCCAGAATAAGAGGGAGAAGCCCACTTGTCAATTGACAATACAGTGGACGGGAGGTACTTAAGCAAAGTTATACTGGCCTGAAAGCTTCACATCTATTACTTATGCAACACTGCCCCCTAGGGAGCCGCTAAGTGTGGATACCCCTAGCTTACCTATAGCAACCCATAGCAACAGTCTGTAAAACGTATCACTTTAAGACTTGGCTGAGACAATAAACAGTCCAGGGGATTTTTTTTTTTTTTGTGTTTTATTTTAGAACTTGGATGGGAGAAGGGATGAGTGGGATACTCCAACTTGAACTATGCACAATCTCTGAGGACAACTGACTGAAGTGTGTGCAGCAAGGTGACTGCTTCACCTTGCCACTAAAGTGAAGTAGAAAAAATGTTCCTGAATTAGATTATATATTCCTGGATGAATTCCTCTTCAGGGTCCTAACCTGGCACCCCTTTTTTGTGCTGTATAGTTACTCGTTACGATTATAAAAATCACCACTGCCAGAACAGTAGATGGCAGTTTTCATGAAGCTCAAAAAAATGTGTATAATGTCATGTGTACTTTTGAATTTTGACTTCTTTCTTTAATAACTTTAACTTTAATAACTTTAGACTTCTTTCTTAAAAAAACTACATAACACGGTACTTGTACTTTTACTTTCAGTACTTGAGTAGCACATTTTTTTTAAAAACTACTGGTACTTTTACTTTCAGTACTTGAGTAGCAAAATTTAAAAAAAAAACACTTGCAATACTTAAGTACAAAGAATGTTGAATACTTTAGTACTTCTACTCAAGTCACTTTTTGATCGAGCACTTCCACTTCTACTCAAGTATGGGTTTCAAGTACTTTATACAACTCTGGTCCCTAGATGGGTTTCCTCCACTGTCCAACAGGCTTTCCCATTGGATACAGTGGGGACACTCGCTCAGCACAGATTAATCACACCCTAGACACCCAGGTCCTCCATGCCTCTTATCAGGCTCCCCTGATAAGCAGATAGAGCTGCTAAGCTTTTACCAACTACATCCACCCCCACCAAGATTGAGCCATGTCCCCATTGGCTCTAGGGCAGCCGCCCCTTATAAAAATCCCTACTGGAAAAATCCTAAGGTGTATCCCACAAACCTGGAAAGGGGGGAAAGGGAAAACAAATCTACAAAATAAGTTAAGTAGAAAAATATAGACATTTGCTATACAGATATGATACAGTTTTTGGGGTGCATTTGAAACAATGCACCCCCCATCAAGTAAACCTTGCTCCGGTGATCAACAAAGCATTCTAGCTAACTATCTACAACAGTCTTGCACATCCTGAAAAGGAGAAAAGAGCATTTTAGACACTTCCGCATTTGGCAAGTACAGGTCTAGCTTATATTTGATGAGAAGACCCTCCCAGCCTTCTCATCCAACATCTAGTTAAGAATTTATTAGGCGTTAACTTGTGAAGATGGAAAAAAGATAACACTATGCTAGTGTATCTCCCCGGGCCTCGGAAAAGGTTTTCAATAGATAAAAGATAAAAATATAAAAGTATATAAAAATTGTGTGTATGGTTTGTGAGATATAAATATAAAATTATATATTGTGTGGCAGCAGCTGTAGATTAAAAATAGATCCTGTGAAAACGTCACAGGAAGTGACGAAACGCGTCAAGGTTGTGGAACGCACGTCAGCACGCTATGCACCACGTGGAACGTAAGCCGGAACACTCCGCTTGCCACTCTGCTACGAGGTGTTTGTAAGCGGTTTCTTTGCCTGCAAACTTTGAGTCTTTCTTCGCTCCCATTTTTATGAATATTTGATGAATAAACTTTTAAAACGATAATGCACTATCTGGAGCCTTTCTTTTAACCCCATATTCTGAGGATCGAGATCGGGTAAGGAGGAACCTAACCTGTATCCCACCAGGATTATCCACAAAGGGGATCCCTAATCCAGCCTGAACGGCCTCCAAGCGCTGTAGGTCCTAGTGCTATACAGTCACAAACTTTTATTTATTGAGCATGAAGCATTTTGCACCTGATCACCACTTGAATTTTACATTTATTTTATTCACATATATTGATCACCACCGGAAAATACTTATTTATTTATCAATTTCTTGGAACTTTTCATTTTATATGCTTAATATGCTTATATGCTTAATTGATTTGTATTTCCACTTATGCTGTAAAGATAAGTTTTCAATATTGTTCACATACATTAAGTTAATTGTTTTCTTTTGCGGCAAGCGCTGTATATAGCCTAGGCTATTTTTCTGTCAGGCGTTAACTTGTGACTTGACACGCCATTCCTCCTGGGCAGGTTTCTCTGTATCCTGTCACTAACTATCTAGCAAGTCTATTGCACAAAGTGGGTGTCTGCAATATCTTCTTTAGCACAGTCTCCAACACCCAGTCTTTCTTCCCTACAGGAACTTGATTGTTGAAACCTTAACAACCATTCACCCTGTAGGGGCTTGCAGCAACCTCTTCAGGGGCCCCTGGCACCAGGGCACCCCTCACCAAAAACTCCCAAGACACTGCCCACTTTCTCTTGACGGTCCTGGAAAAGTTCCACTGTTGGCCCCATTGGCCAAGGATAGTCCATTTGAGACTTCAAATAATTTGTAATCCCAGATCCCGGCCCGATGGCCCAAAGGATCTCCAGAATAGCAGCTGGTAGTCTTTTAGGTTCTCCTGGAAGGGTCGGCCCTCTGTTATAAGTCCACTAGCCAGTGGTATCTCAAATTGTCCTCAACCCCTTTCTGCAAGGATAGAAGGGGGAGGGATAATGGACATAGGGCATAAGCCCCAACAATAACTGGACTTGAATGTTCCTTAGCTGTAGTATATATTTTTTTCTTCTCCAGACAGAACGCTTAGGCTAGCCAGCCTTCATTGAAGTTTGTATATTTCCTTCAGCAATATAAGTCTGAATGGGGAATCCGCACAGTCTTCCCATCCTCTTCCCGAATTCAGATCGACCAGGCCTGGTCCCATATAGCTTCATCACACCAGGACTCTCTTTTGGCCTCTATCTCTAGCATGACCTCCCATGGAGCATAGGGATGGTCATACCCATACTCTAAGGCCACCTTCCTCTGTATCCACCTCTGCATCCTGGAAAATCTGGGGAGGGTATTCCGATTACCTCTCCCAGCTGGGGAGTACGGGGTCTCTTCTCTTTTGTTGAGGGAGGCGTAGGCTTCATTTTGATCCCGAGCATAGTTCTTAGGTGGGGTTACGTCTGGGGCCCGATTAGCATAGGCCTCACAGAACCCCAGATTCCTGGCACACTCTCCTCGCACCACGGAATCCCTAGTCTCCTCATCAGGTGTATCAAAACTGGTGGACTGCTCCGATCTCTGGACCCCCAGTCCCATTCTGTCTCTTCCTCAGACTTACAAACATCCAGTGTCTCCTCCAAGGATTCAAACTGATTCTGGAAGCTGGGAGACCCCACATCAAATGACCAAGGCATCTTCCTCGCTGCTCACACTCACACTAGCAGCTCCGGTCACCGCTGGCTATTTTTTCCCCTCTGCCTGTATGGGAGCAGACTCCTTCTCTGCCGCTGCATTTTTCAATGCATCAGGTGGCCACTCCCCATCCCGTACTACCTGCATGCATCCTGGCTCGGACATTTGGGTCTCCTTCCATGTGCACGCTGGACCACTGACAGACTGCATGGACTCCAACTGCATCATGAACCGCAGCACTCTTCCAAGGCCCAGGAGAGGCCCCGACTCCACAGCCGACTGGGCATGAGTGACCCCGGTCTCCCATGTCACACTCAATTTTCTGGGCCGACCTTCACTCCTCTCTGCCCGCAGCAGTAGATTGCCACAGTGCCCGCACTGGCCCCAAACTTGCATACACATGGTAACACTGACTACATACCAGGCCCAAGTGCTCCACTTCTCCTCCAGTGCGCAACGGCAGTCTTCCATCGGGCACCATCCACAACCCTGTATCTGCAGGTTCTCGGCCAACATGTGGGATAGCCTCTGTGCTTCGGCTCACTCCTGTACTCACCATCTTGCTCCTCCACACACATGTCTCCCTCTCAGTCCCACCCAGAGGCAGAAGTAATTTATAGACTCTCCTTCCCACTCCACATCTCCAGATCTCCCCTGATAAGCAGATAGAGCAGCTAAGCTTTTTACCAACTTTTACACTTATCAGCCTGAATGGACTATAACAGGAGACTATATGTTATATGGCATGCAGATACCACCACACACTGACTTCCGCTTAGATCCCAGCCCATCAGTCACTTCCCTCTGTTTCAACCCCCCTGCCTCTTCAAATCTGGCACATCAAATCATAACTGATTGAGAACCACGGGTCTATATAAGTGTGGATCCACATGTTGGTCCTGTTGTGTGTTGTTGGGAGATTCCCATACGATTGATTCTTATTCGAATGGCAACTTTTTCTTTATAAATCAATTAGTGAATTGCCAAACTATATTTGTGATCATCTCATGTACCACATGCAAACTTCAGTATGTAGGTCAAACTAGTAGACGGCTATGCAAGAGCATGAGAGAACATTTATAGAACATCAATACTTGAAAGAAAACTAATGTAGCCAAATGTTTTGTGCAACAACATGGATCAAGTATACAATCTCTGAGGATACAAGTATTAGAAAGAGTGGATAATCTTAAGAGGGGGGGTGACCATTTTTTTTACTTTGATGTATAAGAAAAGTTTTTTTGATCTTTAAGTTGGACCCTTGATTTCTTTGAGGATTAAATTATGAATGGGATGTCATTCACTATTATGAGTGACTACCAACTTTAAACTTTTTTTCCCTCCTCCCCTTCCTCCCTTCTTTCTATGAATACCAATTCACTATACTCTCTTATTTGGCTATGAAAGTTATTTTTATTATTTCATTTTTACCATTGTGTTCACTCATACATCTGAATGTCCTCCCAAATTCATCCTTCTCCAGCTCCCTGTGTTAGTTTAGCAGTGTTTTTGTGTTCCTTTTTGATGTTCAGTCTTTTTGACACAAAGGTTTCAAGTACATGGGACGTTTGAAAACCTCTCCTGAACGCTGGAACTTGAAAGCTAGTTAAAGATGGTTAAAAACATCAGTTTTGCCGCGTTTACATGCCACATTTAGGGGCGTTTGCGTTTAGAAGCAATTTTACATTGTAAAATTGTCAGAAATGTATCCCCATTGAAAACACCTATAAACTAAATCAGATGTGTGCAATCAGTGCCACCTATAGATATATACTTTTCTTTTTTTATTTTTATTGTAACTCCTACACTAAGTGATCAAACAAAATAACTATATGTCAAACTCTGTGTTCAGTAGCTGCTGAACACCTATTAGTGATTTCATCACACTAAGGAATAATCAATATATAAACATATGGTGCAGCACTGCTGAATATTCAATACTGTGAACAACTCCTATTAAATCACAAAAGACAATAATAATAAGTGAATAAAAATATAAATGTGTAAAGTAAAAGTAAATATATATTCCCCCGCCATGCTCAAATCTTCTTAAACAAATGAATTGGTGCCACAACCACCACCACCAGTTGAATTGAATGCTCACCTGTAAAACTTCCTTCCTTAGATCTGGTGCTCCCATCTGGGCCAATACTCCTCACACGGACCACATGTCACACAACAAAGGCAACTCTATAGTGCTCTCCATTTAAATAATTTACTAGGATGCCCCAATTAAAATACACTTACAAGAAATCAGATTAAATAAGCATATATAAATCACCAAACGATCGTCAGACTGCATACCACATGTGTGACATCCTGGACTGAACTCCTCCCTCCTATACGCGTATCGCCATTGGATTGGCTTCTTCAGTAGAATGGAGTAGCTCACTCCCCTCAGCCTTTATATTGGTTCATATCACCATAGTAACTATTCAAGTCTCTCCTCGACAGTCTAGAAACTGTGAGACTCCGCCCTTCTCTTCAGGGCATGCAGTCCATGTAAGTACTACTCTAATGAACCCACATTTAATCACACCAACTAAACATGCAATAGGATATATGCGGCACTCATAGTTCCCATCTGACCGCCTGGAAACCTTGAATGCACTATCATATAACAAATAATATGGCAGCCATACATTAAAATATACAATGGAGACAATGAATAAAACATATAATAGAAATATCTTAAACCCTCCTCATATGCCCATATACTAAAAGTACATAGAGAGCAAAGTCTATAAGGATACATTTGTTAAACATAAAATTAATAAATAAAATGTAAATTAAAATATATTTAAAAAAAAAAAGAAAAAAACAACCCGAATACCTTCTCATGGATATAATCCCTTCCTACACTTATGTTCGATAATATGCCCCTACCCTATAATTCCACAATTGCACTATAAATTCATAAATATGCAAATTAATAGAAAATTACACCTATACCAAGACCACCATATCTCTAATTAATATCCATTCCCATGAACAGAGGTCTATACTACAAATACATATTACAGTATTACTATTAAGACAATTTAAGTCAAAATTGACATTGAGATCTCTAGGAACTAATACCTGTGTGTTATAGATCCAAAAGGATTCATGTTGACTTAGGTACCGTATAAAATTACCTCCCCTCCAATGATGTTTAACTTTCTCTATACCCCAAAACTTCAAACATTTAGGATTTCTACCATGGCATTCTCTAAAATGTTTGGCAACACTATACCTTTTTTTATGTAATTTAGATGTTCACGTATCCTCACCTGTAAGGGTCTGGAGGCTCAACCTACATACTGAATTTTACAGAGACACTCCAGCATGTATACTGAAAGAGTGTATCAACGTGCCTTACTAAAATATATATTTCATAATATATTTCAGCTCATGCCCACTTATCCCCATGGAATGTGGTCCCTTGCAATTACATATTAACGAGCCAGACTAACACTCATTCATACACCCTGGACATCAGACAGCTGTATTTTGCATATAGACGACAAGACATTGGTAGGTGTTTACATGTCAAACACCTTTCCATTCATTCATTTGGACACTTAACAGTTGGATATTTTGCATATAGACGACAAGACAACACTTAAACTTAATTGACAATTGCTTACATTAACACATGACAGCTGAACACAGACGGAGCGGCTCTCCCACAAATACAATCTCAGACACACGACACCCCACACTTACAGAAGTGTATAGGGAAAACAAAAGCCTTTTCATGTACTGTTTCTGTGAGATATGTTCTATTGTTAAATTGACCGATGAATTGTAACCAGTTTAAAAGCAGTTTTTCCCGCTCAAACTTCCCTTAAATATGAGCGAAACTTGAAATAAATCAGATGTGTCTACGCCTTGCTTAAGTGCTATGTGTCGTCACACCTCCTGGCTGGAAAGGGAGAATTCACTATGCAGGGGAGATTGGGACTGAAGGGCCGTATATCATCGTGTAAATTGCCTCCGGACAAGATTGAGCTAACATATACCACCCCTTCTGATGAACATGTTCTAAATTCTTTCATTTTGTGAACCTTCCCTGTGGCCGTTGCCACAAAATCCTTTCTCTTTCTAATATTATGGTCTCTAGTTCTACATGCCAAACAAATACCACATGAAAAAAACCCTGTAAGTGCCAGAGTAAGAATATTTATTCTATTTATAGGGGGGTCCAAAATCCCCAGTGCTAGTGTCTGCCTCAATTCAGGGTTTTTCTATATACAAATTTAGGATGGGTGAGTAAAATATCCCCTAATACCTTAACCTTCAATAATATCCCCCAATACTTCCTAAAAATCTTTTCCACCTTTTTACTTTGTGAATTAAAAAATCCATTAAGATCCTAAATTCTTCTACCTAATACCACCTCTTTAATTTTAATCAAATCATTCCTCTGCATATTTTAACTGCTTCTATCTCCTTTTTTATATGTACTCTCATAACCTTTTTGGACAAACTTTTTCTTAAAGATGCTTGTGCTATAAAAATCGTTCTATGTAGTACAGTTATACCTCAGGCATACAAACTGTCTCTTGAGAATATTCAAGAGCCAAGGTTCGTGATGGCAAAAATCTGTGGCAATATACCCATTTCTGTCCGTAGGTTTAAAATAATTCCTCGTAAAGATCATCCCATCTTGAAAACAGATTTCTAAATCTAAAAATACCATGGCATGCTTATCATACTTCCCTGACAACACAATGTTTTTATTATTCATTTTTAACCTGTCTTTGAAGGAGAGGAGACCGGACTCATCCCCCTCCAAATCATGAACAGGTCATCTATAAACCTTTTATAGCATACCAGCTCATTGGGCTTATTGGTGAATACCACCTCCGTTTCCCAGTGTGCCAAAAACAAATTAGCATCACTGGGAGTGAAGCGGGCTCCCATCGCGACTCCTGTAGTTTGCACAAAGTATCTGTTATCATACCAGAAATAATTATGTAGGAGTCCAAAATCCAGACATTCCAATAAATATCTCTGATGTTTCTTCTCCAACATAGAACTGTTTAATACCCATTTAACTGATTGTTTAGCCTGCAAGTGTTCTAGAATTGTATATAAAGAACTAACATCCCCAGTAACTAAATAATATGGGGCATCATCTAGAGTGATATTATTTAGAATTTGTAATAAATGTTTGTATCCTTCAGGTAAGCAGTGGTTAACATAACTAGAGGTTGTAAAAAAAAATGTCTAGATGTTGACCTAATCTCGATGAAAGGGAATCCACCCCGTTTACAATGGGTCTTCCTGGTGGGTTGTTAATGTTCTTGTGTATTTTGGGTAAGAAATGTATTACCGGAGTACAGACAGATGTAGGATTCAAATACTCAACTTCTTTATACCTCTTTTTAATAATCTTGATAATTCATCTTTATATTGTTTTACAGGATTATTACTCAATAAAATATATGTATTTCTGTCTCTTAATAATTTCTCCATCTCGTTCTTATAATAGGCTTTCGACATAAAGACAACCCCCCTCCTTATCCGCAGGTCTAATGACCACATCCTTCTTTCTTTCTAATGTTTGCATCCCTTTCTCGATATGTGCAGGGTCTTTTATCTTCCTTATCTTTAATTTTTCTGAATCGTTATTCACCATATTTCTAAAAACATCTATACATTTTTTATCTGTTGTAGGTGGATTCAATGTAGGATTTATTCCTAAGGTTAGTACCTTGTTCAACAATATTGTGATTAGATCTCTCCATGGGTTTGGATAGAAAATATTTCTTAATATTCAGGGTCGTTGGGTATTTTTGAATATTTACATATGTATCAAATTTATTTAAATTTTTTATAAGGGCAAATTTTTAACCTTTATCTAAAATCTATATATACTTATCTAGTATCAAGGGGCACTCCATTCAAATTATATATCCCTTCTCCTACTGGTATTTTCTTTTTTTGGAGCCTCCTCCCTGCTCTCCTTCCCCTCTGTCTCTTGTTCTACCCCAGATAGGTTTCCATTGTGTACTTCCCCTTGGCCCCCACTCCTGGGGGTCATCAATGGTTCAAAAAATTCCCCCTATATTGTTCTTCATCATATCTCTGTATGAGGTGAATCTATTATTTCATTCAAGGCCATGATCACCTTGTTGGGGCCTCTTATAACCTCTAGGGGATCTGTATTCATGTTGCCCAGAGTAGTATGGGGCAGAATGGGGATTTCCAAAATTCCCTGGTCTGAAGGACCTTCTCCCATTAAAACCACCTTTATAAAATCCATTGTTGTGAGGTCTCCTTTGACCTTTAGGTGTATTATAAGGTCTATTCCCTCCGAACTGGCTATTATAGGGACCATTATATGGCCTATTGTATGATTGTCAATTATTAGGGGCACTGTTAACTTGTTGAATGGGACCTTTCTGTATAGCTCCTTGTACAGCCCCATCTTTACCCATCTCTGATCTAGAGGGCAGGGGCAGACTGGCAACTTTCAGCCCAGGGGACAAGTACAAGCCAGAGGCCCATGGTGCAGCAACTCGGCCCCTTCCCACTCTCCCTCTTCCCGTCCTCCTCCTGACCCCCATTCCAGGCTGAAACCCTGCTCCAGTTACTCTCTACTCACCAGCTGAATCCAGGTTCCCAACCTGGCCAGCAGGGGGCGGTTGGGGGGAAGCTGGGACAGCTTGGTTGGGGCTGACCAGGGAAGAGAGTCTCCAGTGGGGCATGGAACCAGTCACTGTTCAGACACAGTTTATACCATCCATTTTGGGGGGGGGGGGGGGGGGGAGGCCTGCGCTCTGTCCTTCTCTTCATTCCACACTCAATAGGTCAGTGGCAGAGACTTTTTACTTCTCTTCACCAGGAATCCTTTAGACATGTCTGTGAAAGAAGCTGAGCAGCCTTTTTACAGGACATCATAGCGGCCCAGGTGGCAATTGCCCCCCTGCCCCCTGGCCCAGTCCTCTCCTGCTAGAGGGGGGTGGTGTTCTGCGAGGGGGTTTCTTGTTCCTTTATTTTAGATTGACATTTGAACTAGGGTTGAGGGGACACCTAGATGTCCGTGTTCGACGGGTTCGGCCGAACTTTAAAAAAAAGTCCGGGTCCGTGTCCCGGACTTTTACCGAACTTTTCCCGGACACCGAACCCCATTGAAGTCAATGGGGACCCGAACTTTAAGGCACTAAAATGGCTCTAAAACACCAATGGAAAGGGCTAGAGTGCTGCAAATGGCAGCAAAACGTAGTTAAGAGCATGGCAAGTGCTCTGCAAACAAATGTGGATAGGGAAATAACTTAAAACAACAAAAAAAAACAGAAAAATAAAACAATGTTCTTCATCTCTGAAGGACGAGGCCCATATGGAGTAGGAGGGAGGTTGAGGTGGTGGTGGATGTGGCGGTGTCATAGGCGTGCGCACAGGGTGTGCCTGGTGTACCTGGGCACACCCTAATCATCTAGGGCACATAGCATTATCGCTCTGTTTGCCAGTGAGGAGATGGGAAAGATCTCCCTCGCACCTGCTCTGCTCTATTTCTCTTTGCCAGCAGGGAGAGTAATGTATCGGGGCCATGTACATGTAGGCAAACACATGCATGTGTATTTCAACTTTGGGGTGCACACCCTAATGCAATAGGCTGCGCACCCCTAGGTGTAGGTGGAAGCGGCGGTGGAGGAGGACCAGGGCCGGATTAAGAGCATCATGGTCTTGGTGCTGAGGATTTTGAAGGGCCTTAAGGGCCGTGCCTTGGCATGCACCCAGAGGAGGAAGGGTGCAGCCATGCATGCCTAATTCAACATGGGATGCTGTCTCTGAAGCCCATAAACACATCCATGCATCGGCAACTGTCCCTCCTTGTCCGGCCTTCGCGCTGTGTGGGGAGGTTCTGAGTGTGCTGCCTGGGGAAGCGAGCATAGAAGCCAGACTTCTGTGTTTACAAGTGACAGAAGAGCGGTCACAGTGAATATGGCCAACCCGGGGCCTATATAAAAGGTAGGGGCCTGCATGGAGCTGCAGCTCCAATAGCCCCTACGTTAATCTGGCCCTGAGGAGGAGGACGAGGTAGCCAACACTGCTTCTTTTCACAAATTTTAAATGAGGGTACACCCCAAAAAAGAGTGAGAAAGAGCAAAAATGGAACAATGGCTGGGTAAGGTCGGTATCCATTGCTATTCTGCACAAGGTACGGAAAAGTCCCGTGGGATCCATGCCTGGTTCATTTTAATGAACGTGAGCTTGTCCACATTGTCTCTGGACAGGCGGCTGCACTTGTCTGTTATAACACCCCCAGCCGTGCTAAATACCCGTTCAGATAATACACTGGCTGCAGGGCACGCCAGCACCTCCAAGGCGTAAAGGGCAAGCTCAGGCCATGTGCCCAATTTGGAGACCCAGAAGTTGAAGGGGGCAGACCCCTCATTCACTACATGTAGGCGTGTGCACACATACTGCTCCACCATGTTGGTAAAATGCTGCCTCCTGCTAAGACGTTCCATATGAGCTGCTGGTGCTGCTGTTTGTTGTGGCGTGTTGACAAAGCTTTTCCACATTTCGGCCATGCTAACCCTGCCTTCTGAGGTGCTGGCGGTGCCCTGGTTGAGTTGGCGACCTCCTCCTCCTCTGCCTTGTGCTTCCACTGTGGCCCCGCTGTCAGATGGGAATGCCAGCAGCATCGCGTCTACCAGCGTGCGCTTGTACTCGCGCATCTTGCGATCGCGCTCCAGTGAGTGAATTAAGGACGGTACGTTGTCCTTGTAACGGGGATCCAGCAGCGTGGCCACCCAGTAATCAGCACAAGTTAGAATGTGGGCAACTCGGCGGTCGTTGTGGAGACACTGCAGCATGTAATCGCTCATGTGTGCCAGGCTGCCCAGAGGCGACGAAAGGCTGTCCTCTGTGGGAGGTGTATCGTCCGTGTCCTCTGTATCCCCCCAGCCACGCACCAGTGATGGCCATGAGCTGGCCTGGGTGCCACCCTGCTGTGAACATGGTTCCATCTCCTCCTCCAGCTCCTCCTCCTCCTCATCCTCCTCATCCTCCAGAACTGTGCCCCTGCTGGACAATTGTGTCCCTGGCGTTTGTGTGTGCAGGAACCCACCCTCGGAGCCCCTTGCGAATGACTGCCCTGAAAGCCTTTGAAATGTTACCTCTTCATCCTCCTCCTCCTCCTCATCCTGTGCCACATCCTCTTCCATCATCGCCCGAATTGTTTTTTCAAGGAGGCATAGAAGTGGGAAAGTTAAGCTGAGAACGGCGTCATTGCCACTGGCCATGTTGGTGGAGTACTCAAAACAGCGCAACAAGGCACAATATATGCAAATGTCAAATATGCAAACTATGCCGCAATTTAATGTTTTTTACACCAAAAGGGTGTGTATTGAATAGCGGAATAGGATAAAAAACTGTGTATCTCACACGTACAAACACAGACTAGGCCCGATTAAATTTTTTCCTACCCTAAAGGGAGGATGAGGAAGAGGAGTATGGAACAGGCAGCACCCTCAAATCTTCAGAAGTATGAGATGAACCCCAAAAACTTGGAAAGGTGGATCTCACACGTACCGACACAGACTATTCCGCAATTTAATTGAGCCCCAAAGGTTTTTATTGAATAGCGGAATAGGAAATATGATCAAAAAAAAGTGTATGTTTTTCACACGTACAGAAGCACACTAGGCCCCAATTACTATTGTTTGTACACCTAAAAGGATGGATGAGGAAGAGGAGGAGGAGGAGTATAGAACAGGCAGCACCCTCAAAGCTTCAGAAGTATGAGATGAACCCCAAAAACTTGGAAAGGTGGATCTCACACGTACCGACACAGACTATTCCGCAATTTAATTGAGCCCCAAAGGTTTTTATTGAATAGCGGAATAGGAAATATGATAAAAAAAAAGTGTATGTTTTTCACACGTACAGAAGCACACTAGGCCCCAATTACTATTGTTTGTACACCTAAAAGGATGGATGAGGAAGAGGAAGAGGAGGAGTATAGAACAGGCAGCACCCTCAAAGCTTCAGAAGTATGAGATGAACCCCAAAAACTTGGAAAGGTGGATCTCACACGTACCGACACAGACTATTCCGCAATTTAATTGAGCCCCAAAGGTTTTTATTGAATAGCGGAATAGGAAATATGATAAAAAAAAAGTGTATGTTTTTCACACGTACAGAAGCACACTAGGCCCCAATTACTATTGTTTGTACACCTAAAAGGATGGATGAGGAGGAGGAGGAGGAGGAGTATAGAACAGGCAGCACCCTCAAAGCTTCAGAAGTATGAGATGAACCCCAAAAACTTGGAAAGGTGGATCTCACACGTACCGACACAGACTATTCCGCAATTTAATTGAGCCCCAAAGGTTTTTATTGAATAGCGGAATAGGAAATATGATCAAAAAAAAGTGTATGTTTTTCACACATACAGAAGCACACTAGGCCCCAATTACTATTGTTTGTACACCTAAAAGGATAGATGAGGAGGAGGAGGAGGAGTATAGAACAGGCAGCACCCTCAAAGCTTCAGAAGTATGAGATTGTGTTCACTGTACCCCACAAAGATTGTGTTCACTGTACCCCACAAAGATTGTGTTCACTGTACCCCACAAAGGTTTTGTTCACTGCACCCCACAAAGATTGTGTTCACTGCACCCCACAAAGATTGTGTTCACTGCACCCCAAAAGGATTGTCTTCTCTGCACCCCACAAATATTGTGTTCACTGTACCCCACAAAGGTTTTGTTCACTGCACCCCACAAAGATTGTGTTCACTGCACCCCACAAAGATTGTGTTCACTGTACCCCACAAAGGTTTTGTTCACTGCACCCCACAAAGATTGTGTTCACTGTACCCCACAAAGATTGTGTTCACTGCACTCCAAAAGGATTGTCTTCACTGCACCCCACAAAGATTGTGTTCACTGTACCCAACAAAGGTTTTGTTCACTGCACCCCACAAAGATTGTGTTCACTGTACCCCACAAAGGTTTTGTTCACTGCACCCCACAAAGATTGTGTTCACTGTACCCCCCAAAGATTTTGTTCACTGCACCCCACAAGGATTGTCTTCACTGCACCCTACAAGGATTGTCTTCACTGCACCCCACAAAGATTGTGTTCACTGTACCCCACAAAGATTTTGTTCACTGCACCCCACAAAGATTGTGTTCACTGTACCCCCCAAAGATTTTGTTCACTGCACCCCACAAGGATTGTCTTCACTGCACCCCACAAGGATTGTCTTCACTGCACCCCACAAAGATTGTGTTCACTGTACCCCACAAAGGTTTTGTTCACTGCACCCCACAAAGATTGTGTTCACTGTACCCCACAAAGATTGTGTTCACTGCACTCCAAAAGGATTGTCTTCACTGCACCCCACAAAGATTGTGTTCACTGTACCCCACAAAGGTTTTGTTCACTGCACCCCACAAAGATTGTGTTCATTGTACCCCACAAAGGTTTTGTTCACTGCACCCCACAAAGATTGTGTTCACTGTACCCCCCAAAGATTTTGTTCACTGCACCCCACAAGGATTGTCTTCACTGCACCCCACAAGGATTGTCTTCACTGCACCCCACAAAGATTGTGTTCACTGCACCCCACAAAGATTGTGTTCACTGTACCCCACAAAGATTTTGTTCACTGCACTCCAAAAGGATTGTCTTCACTGCACCCCACAAAGATTGTGTTCACTGTACCCCACAAAGGTTTTGTTCACTGCACCCCACAAAGATTGTGTTCACTGTACCCCACAAAGGTTTTGTTCACTGCACCCCACAAAGATTGTGTTCACTGTACCCCACAAAGGTTTTGTTCACTGCACCCCACAAAGATTGTGTTCACTGTACCCCACAAAGATTGTGTTCACTGTACCCCACAAAGGTTGTGTTCACTGCACCCCACAAAGGTTTTGTTCACTGCACCCCACAAAGATTGTGTTCACTGCACCCCACAAAGATTGTGTTCACTGTACCCCACAAAGGTTTTGTTCACTGCACCCCACAAAGATTGTGTTCACTGCACTCCAAAAGGATTGTCTTCACTGCACCCCACAAAGATTGTGTTCACTGTACCCCACAAAGGTTTTGTTCACTGCACCCCACAAAGATTGTGTTCACTGTACCCCACAAAGATTTTGTTCACTGCACCCCACAAAGATTGTGTTCACTGTACCCCCCAAAGATTTTGTTCACTGCACCCCACAAGGATTGTCTTCACTGCACCCCACAAGGATTGTCTTCACTGCACCCCACAAAGATTGTGTTCACTGCACCCCACAAAGGTTTTGTTCACTGCACCCCACAAAGATTGTGTTCACTGTACCCCCCCAAAGATTTTGTTCACTGCACCCCACAAGGATTGTCTTCTCTGCACCCCACAAAGATTGTGTTCACTGTACCCCCCAAAGATTTTGTTCACTGCACCCCACAAGGATTGTCTTCACTGCACCCCACAAAGGTTTTGTTCACTGTACCCCCACAAAGGTTTTGTTCACTGCACCCCACAAAGATTGTGTTCACTGTACCCCCCAAAGATTTTGTTCACTGCACTCCAAAAGGATTGTGTTCACTGCACCCCAAAAAGATTGTGTTCACTGCAGCCCACACACAGCCAAAAATGGATGTGGATCACTGACACCTGCCTATCTCCTATCCCACACCACACAGCAATATCGATTGTAGTTTGTAGAACACACTTTCCCTAAAATTCAGCAGACTCTGTCCCTAACAGGATTGAAAAGAGATCGTAGATCAGGAGAACTAAGTGCAGACCCCACCCCACACAGCAATATCGATTGTAGTTTGTAGAACACACTGACCCTATAATTCAGCAGACTCTATCCCTAAAATGCCTACAACTCGCCCTGCCTAAACACTCCGACCTGTCCCTCAATTCTATCCGGACACAAATGGTTTTTTCCTGCCTATCTTACCCTAATCAGCAGCCAGCACGTTGATGTGTGCTCTGTCCCTGATCTAAGCAGCATAATGACGCCGCTGCGGCTGCCTCGAACTTATAAAGACTTGGTCACATGCTTCAGACGGCCAATCACAGCTACTGAGACATTTGCAGGCATGGCTGGGATGGCTTAAGGCACACCAGTTAAACGATTGTTGATTGGCTGTTGAAAGCCCGCCATGAAAAGAGCGCCAAAGCATGCAAAACCCGGAAATAAAACGACCGAACACGGATTTTTACCCGAATATACAGTAAAGTGTCCGTGTTCATGTTCGGGTAACAAAAATCCAATTATTCGGTACGAACACGAATAATACAGTCCGTGTTCGCTCAACACTAATTTGAACGCCTTATTATCCTTATAATCACCAATTTCTCCTAAAAACTTAACCTCTTTTTCCCATTTTTCTGTGGTAACTTTTAACTCTCCTGATAATCTCGTGAATTCAGGTTCCTCTTTATGTGGTTCGACTAGATCTTTTAAAATATTTATTTGTGTATCGAGGTTCCTAATTTTAGTTTGTTTACGTTTATGTAAAAATTTCAATAGCTCAATTCCTTCAGCGTTAAAAAAGGTTTACCAACCATTCTTTAATGGAATCCATCATTTGGTGGTACTTCCCACCTCAGCCCTTGCGGGGGACCATATCAGCTTCAATGTACCTGTCAAAAATGGCCAAATCCCACCAGGCTCTAATCTTTTTTTAAAGCAAGTTATTTAACTTTCTAAATGAGTGTTTTAAATCTCCTGTCCTGACTGGTTCCTAGGGTTGCCACCTCATCCCTTTAAAACAGAACACATATTAATTACACAGGTTCTGTGGCTGATTAAGGTGGTAATTAAACTCACTTGGAGCCTTCTCTGCATTAAATTAGCCTCAGAACCTGTGTAATTAATTTGTGTTCTGTTTTAAAGGGATGAGGTGGCAACTCTACTGGTTCCCATTAGTATTACTAGAAAAAAAACTCATCTAAATCAACATCCCTGTACTCTAATAAATTAAAAACATCCATGGTTGCAGCTGATTGAAATGTGAAACCGTGATTAAATCAGATGTGTGCAATCAGTGCCACCTATAAATATATACTTTTCTATTTTTGTTTTTATAGTAACTCCTACACTAAATGATCAAACAAAATACCAATATGTCAAACTCTGTGTTCAGTAGCTGCTGAACACCTATTAGTGATTTCACCACACTAAGGAATAATCATTATATAAACATATAGTGCAGCGTTGCTGAATATTATACTGTGAACAACTCCTATTAAATAACAAAAGACAATAATAATAAGTGAATAGACATATACAGTATCTCACAAAAGTGAGTACACCCATCACATTTTTGTAAATATTTTATGATATATTTTCATGTGACAACACTGAAGAAATTACACTTTGCTACCACGTAAAGTAGTGGTACAGCTTGTATAACAGTGTAAATGTGTTGTCCCCTCAAAATAACTCAACACACAGCCATTAATGTCTGTGGTGGATCTACTACTCATAGTCTGACTCAATCATTATCTTTCACCATTCGGTCTCTACATCTCTCCTCAATCCCAGCTACCCTCCTCTCTTTCTACACATTCCCACACTTTTCTACACCTTCCTACATTGTTGGATCACCTTATCCATACTTACATATAATCCAACTCATTTCCTTTCTATACATCCCCTGCTTGGGCTGGATTAACATTGATACAACTAGATTTTGTATACCCATATATTTACTCATATTTTTTTTATATCTTTTGTGAGAGAGTAGTTTTACTCTTACACCGCTATACTCTACTGAGATATACAATTACATATATATACTTACTTATTTATTTCCAGCCCATGCTCTACCATCAAGCAGAAACTTTGCACCCCACAATCTCCGCCTCCCTCGCCTGGCTTCCTGCTGTGTTTGCCATTTGTTCAGCCCTGTCAGATCCCGGTTTAGAATATGGCAGCCTCCGCCTCATGGCAGCATGAACTCATCATCTCTTTTGGGCTACATGTGAGTGTGATTCTCCCAATATTGGTTTTCACATACAGATGTTGAAATTTCACACTCACTGGTTGAATCATCCATTAATATGCTGTTTACTTTTTTACTTTTAGATACATTTTATCTCATATATACTCCTGATGAGTGAGCATACTCAAGACTCACGAAACGCGTTGAGTTTCCACATTATATGAGTTCAACACATGATATTTATTTGCAATATTGATGTTACCATTTCCTATGCCCATTACGCTGTATATGTATTTATTATTTTAATATTGTTGTTACATTTTATGTGCGACTGCATCAATAAAATCTGCTGATTCATCGCCACTTTCCAGTTATGGTTACTCAGTGTGAATACCTCACTCAAAGTCCCACCCAAGGGCACCCCTTTTTCTTGTATTGATTCGGGATGGAGGTGTTCACATTGGACAGCACGTGACCATTTTATTTTATTAGATGTATGAGTGCTGCCAGCATTGCTGCAGAGGTTGAAGGGGTGGGGGGTCAGCATGTCAGTGCTCAGACCATATGCCGCACACTGCATCAAAATAGTCTTGATGTCTGTCATCCCAGAAGGAAGCCTCTTCTAAAGATGATGCACAAGAAAGCCCGCAAACAGTTTGCTGAAGACAAGCAGACTAAGCACATGGCATACTGGAACCGTGTCCTCTGATCTGATGAGATAAAGATAAACTTATTTGGTTCAGATGGTGTCAAGTGTGTGTGGCGGCAACCAGGTGAGGAGTACAAAGACAAGTGTGTCTTACATACAGTCAAGCATGGTGGTGGGAGTGTCTTGGTCTGGCTCTGCATGAGTGCTGCTGGCACTGGGGAGCTACAGTTCATTGAGGGAACCATGAATGCTAACATGTACTGTGGCATACTGAAGTAGAGCATGATCCCCTCTCTTCGGAGACTGGGCCGCAGGGCAGTATTCCAACATGATAAAGACCCAAAACACACCTCCAAGATGACCACTGCCTTAAAGAAGCTAGGGTAAAGGTGATGGGTAAAGGTGATGGACTGGCTAAGCATGTCTCAAGACTTAAACCCGTTTGAGCATCTGTGGGGCATTCTCATACGGAAGGTGGAGGAGGGAAAGGTCTCTAACACCCACCAGTTCCTTGATGTCGTCATGGAGGAGTGGAAGAGGACTCCAGTGGCAACCTGTGAAGCTCTGGGGAACTACATGCTTAAAAGGGGTTAAGGCAGTGATGGAAAATAATGGTGGCCACACAAAAAATTGACACTTTGAGCCCAATTTGGAGGGGTTTATTAGGGGTGTACTCACTTTTGTTGCCAGTGGTTTAAACATTAATGGCTGTGTGTTGAGATATTTTGAGGGGACAGCAAATTTACACTGTTATACAAGCTGTACTCTCACTACACAATTTCTTCAAAGTTGTCACATGAAAAGATATAATAAAATATTTTACAAAAATGTGAGGGGTGTACTCACTTTTGTGAGATACTGTAAATGTGTAAAGTAAAAGTTAAAGAGGTTGTAAACCCATGAAACTTTTTTTTTTGCTACAACCTGAAAGAGAAACCCATAATGAGCTAGCTCATTATGAAATACTTACCTAAGAACGAGCCCCCGCCGTGCCGCCCGCTCACCTGTATGACGGGCGACATGTCCAGTCGCCCGTCTTCTGGGATTGCGGCATCCGGCCATCTGATTGGCCGGAGCCGCGGTGACGTCACTCCCGCGCACGCGTGCGGGAGCCGATGTTCACAGCACGGGGCTCTGAAGAAACGGCACCACCGGCCGTTCCTTCAGAGCACATGCGCCAGTGACGTCACGGGCTGCATGTAAGGTAAATATCTCCTAAACGGTGCATGTTTAGGAGATATTTACAGTAAAAAAAGTGTCAGAGGAGGGTTTACTTCCTCTTTAAATGGGCATTAAACAGTTCTATGTTGGAGAAGAAACATCAGAGATATTGGAATGTCTGGATTTTGGACTCCTACATAATTATTTCTGGTATGATAATAGGTAATTTGTGCAAACTACAGGAGTCGCGATGGGAGTCCACTTGTTGCTAATTTATTATTATTTTGTGTTTCTTCCATTTGCGATTAATTGCACCAACTGTTGTCACCCTCTCACCACAATCTTGTCCCTGACATTCTTTGACAGCTCTTTGGTCTTGGCCATGGTGGAGAGATTGGTATCTGATTGATTGGTTCTGTGGACAGGTGTCTTTTATACAGGTAATAAACTGAGATTAGGAGCAATCCCTTTACCACTTACCCACTGGGCATTTAAACCAGACCAATTTTCAGCTTTCAGTGCTCTCACATTTTGAATGACAATTACTCAGTCATGCAACACTGTACCCGTATTAAATTTTCGTCCTTTTTTTCACACAAACAGATCTTTCTTTTGGTGGTATTTAATCATAGGTTGAGGTAAGGTGCCAATCGTTGAAAATTAATCACACTTGATGTACTGACAGCCTATCTCAATTCTTGAGATCCTAACAAGCCAGTAAAGTACAAATACCCCCCAAATGACCTCTTTTTGGAAAGCAGCCATTCTAAGATATTTAGTAAGAGGCATGGTGAGTTTTTTGAAGTTGTAATTTTTTTTTCACAATTCTTTGCAAAATTAAGATTTTTTTTCCCACAAAATAATACATAATACAAAGTTATTTCTCACACACTTTTTTGGCATACTTGCAACTACATCCCAAAATACATTATGCTACTCCCCCTGAGTATGGCAATACCACATGTGTGGGACTTTTCCACAGCCTGACCACATACAGAGGTCCAACATCCAAGTAGCACCTCCAGGTGTTCTAGGAGCAAAAATTACACATATAATTTCCTGACAACCTATCACACTTTTGAAGGCCCTGGAGCACCAGGACAATGGAAACGCACACAAAATGACCCAATTTTGGAAAGCAAACACCCCAACACATAATCTAGGAGGCATAATGCATCTTTTGAACATGTCATTTTTTCCCCAAGTTTTTGGAAAATGTGGAAAGAAAATTAAAACACTTTTTTTTTTTTTTTTTTTTTTTTTTTACACAAAGTTGTCCATTTATAAGATTTCTAACACATAGCTTGTACATAGCAAAAATTACACCCCAAAATACATTCTGCTACTCCTCCTGAGTATGGAGATATGACATGTGTGACACTTTTACACAGCCTGGTCATATATAAAGGCCCAACATGCAGGGAGCACCGTCATTTCCTGATTTCCCATTACAATTTTGTGAGGCACTGTAGGGCATTATTAAGCACTGTAGATGCACTGATGTGTCACGGATGAGCACTGATGTGGCACGGATGAGCAATGATGTGCCATGGATGTGGCATGAATGAGCACTGACGTGGCACTGATGAGCACTGACGTGGCACGGATGAGCATTGACCTGGCATGGATGTGGCACAGATGCGCACTGACGTGGCATGAATGTGGCACGGATGCCCACTGATGTGGCATGGATGAGCACTGACATGGCATGGATGTGGCACGGATGAGCACTGGCGTGGCATGTATGAGCACTGATGTGGCATGGATGAGCACAAATGTGGCATGGATGAGCCAAGGATGAGCACAGAGGTGCCATGGATGTGCATGGATGGGCATTATGTGGCATGGATGTGGCACGGATGAGGCACGTATGTAGCATGGATGGGGCACGGATGGGCATAATTGAGGTATGGAGGAGGTAGAGGATGGGTGCAGCTGCAGTTTCTCTCCTCTTCTCGAACACTGTACCTATCGTTGTGTACAGTGTTCGAGGAGAGGAGAGAAATTAACCGGACATGCGTTGGTTTGTTGACAAGTGATTGCTCTGTCATTGCACAGAGCAATCACGTGGTAAAGGGTCGCTGTCATTGGCCCTTTACCACGATCTGTGATGCGCCGGGTCCCCGGGACCCAGTGAAGCATGATTCTGGGAGGACGTCATAGTACGCCCTCCCAGAATAAGCCGACTGCTCTGTAGCCGTCATTCGGCTATGGCCCGGTCGGCAAGTGGTTAAGAGAGTGCTCCTAGTCTCAGCTTGTTACCCGTATAGAAGACACCTGGGAGCCAGAAATCTTGCTGATCGATAGGGGATCAAATGCTTATTTCACTCATTAAAATGCAAATCAATTTATAACTTTTTTTTTAATGTTTTTTTTCTGGATATTTTTGTTGTTATTCTGATAGACTGATAATTTCTTTGCCAGTGGGATCTCCTCACTGTGCTGTACTCTGCACATGCAATATTGTTTTAGTTACATCAGCAATTTTTATTTCTCTTCTCTGTGTGGTCGATTGTACAACGTATTTTGGCCACAATGGTGGGGGGGGGGGGGGGGGGGGGCTGAACTCTTACCATATAAAATTTTGCTGTGTAAAATACTCAGTAGCTATTCTGATATTTGGGAATATAATCAACCACTGGCCGACCAACGACATACCCAGCCACTGGCCAACCAACGACATACCCGTACGTTCAAGGAGTTATACTGGGATGATGCTTGCAGCTGCATCATCATCTCGGTATTGTTTTTTAGAACCTGCAGTTGGCTGTCTTGTAAAAGCAATCCTAGCAGCTAACTATTAGCAAGATTGATTTTACAAGCAGCAGGGAGAGACATTTCCCCTGCCCGCTCATTGCCGCTTCATTGGGCTGTCCCGTCCCACCGGGACACCTGATCGACCAGCCGATGCTTTCGGCTCTATGATATAGTAACCTGGAAGCGATGACCTTACATCACTTCCAGGTTACCCGGATGTAAATGCTGCTATTCTTAAAAACGAAAATTGATCACACCAATCTTGAGTAGGGGAAGGATCTGGAGTCTTATAGATCCCAGATCTCCATAAAGAGTACCTGTCACATACCTATTGCTGTTACAAGAATGTTTACAATCCTTGTGACAGCAATAAAAATGATTAAAAAAAAAAAAAAAAAAAAAAAAAACCTGTAAAGCGACAGTGTAAAAAAAAAAAAATAAATTAAAGTGCCCCCCGTCTCCCCATACTTGCGTGCAAAAAAAAAAAAACCTGACTCTTTCAAAAAAATGCAGCAGCTGAAAAAAGCATAGATGTGAACGTGTCCCATAGGAAATCATGGTAAATGGACTGTAGTGCGTTTCTGCAAAAAGCATTAAAAAATGCATAGGTTTGAACCAGGCCTAACCGAAAATTGGTGGCCAGAGAATCTGGTGCAGCTGTGCATAGTAACCAATCAGCTTCTGAATTCAGCTTTGTTCAATGAAGCCTTGACAATAATGCCTCGTACACATGCAACGATTATCGGCCGACCGATCATCCGACTTTTGTCCAGAGTTGTGTTTTGTTGGTTGCAATGTGCCTACACTGCACATGAATTTTCTCGGCCAACAAAAATCTACTTCAGAAGTGATGTCATGTGCTGGTTTGATAAAAAACGAGGACCAATGTGCTACCTGAGGTATCAATATCAAGCAGACAAACTAATAATCACTGATGTCCGCAACACGCTGATCTCCCGGTGCGATTTGAATTTTCCGCTGTGCAGTACGATCACTCAGAGCAGTCCAGCTTTAAATATTTTGCATATTCAGGATCCTTCCAGTAGAGCAGGTATTTCAGATAATTAACAAATGACTTGTCCTTGAAGAATCCCCGCTGTGCTAGAAAGTTAAGGTAATTAGGATTTGCCTGAACAAACTCCAATTCCAACTGGAACCGGTATCGGCTTCTTTATCAGTGTAAGGGAGAACTCCTCCACTGTACCTTTTCAACCAAACTCACTGAATGTGAGAGAGCAGTACAGTGTTTCTCCCTCAGTTGGGCTCTCAGCAGTTTAACATCCATCCACCATCCAGTGATTGGAGGGCAAGCCGGGGGCGCAGGACACCGGCAATGAGAGTAAGTGGAGCTGTCAAAATGAAGAACTGATGTCGGGGTGGGTGGGGCCGCAGGCCTGGCGTCAGCATAATGTCCAGAGTTGTGTTTTGTTGGTTGGAATGTGCCTAGACTGCACACGAATTTTCTCGGCCAACAAAAATCTACTTCAGAAGTGATGTCATGTGCTGGTTTACTTTCCGTGTGCTTTTTCTTCTCTGAGCATGCCCAGTCTTGCTCATCAGATTTTTGTCTGCCGAAATCTGTACTGACTGATGGAAAATCGGCCGTTGTGTTGACGGCCAACAAAAATTTTATAGCCTGCACACCAGATTTTTTTCGGCCGAAAAGTCGGAGTCGGTTGTCGGAAGCATCATACTAACAAGCCGAAAATCGGCCGATCGGACGTTGGCCGAAAATTCACGGCCAATAATCGATGCGTGTGTATGAAGCATAATGCTGGCCACACACTAGCCGAAAAATTGTTTGAAAATCTGTCAATCGGAGCCTTCGTTCGTTTTTCGCCCAGTTAATGGGCACAAATAAAAAGTGAGATGGGTTTCTGCGCTAAAAATAACAACGTGAAAAAAAGTGACTGTGAAGAATTGAATAACCTCGTGAATAAGGGGGGAAGTTGCACACATGGACCTATAGAAAATCCCAAAGTATAGTGCAAGATATGTGTAGCGCTTAACCCATAAAAATAAATATCAGAAACAGATCATATATTCAAACAAGTGATATCCACCAAATTAATAGCGATCACCAATAAGTTCATAAAATAGTCCCAATACGATGAATATATACATGAAGGTAAAAAAATAAAAATAAAATAAAAAAAATTTAGTCCCTGCGACTATGTGTCGCTAAATGTGAAAATCCCACTGTAGCAGGTTCCAATGAGTGGATGTTGTTCTCTATGGCAACTTATAAAGCAAGTTCTAGTAAACAGGGCTGCTTACCAAATGTAGTTGGTCTTCCAAATTAATGGACAGACCTTGGCTCACTTTAAAGAGGAAGATGATGACAGGATCAACTCGCTAGACTTAGAAGAGGGCTCTCAAAGGCAGGTGTTCAAAAAACCATATATGGCAGGTAAAAGAAAAAAGCACAAAGTGTAATACCGTACGTACAATGGAAAAGGAAAGGAGGTAAAGAATTGCACTCACATGAAATCCTTATAAGCACCGTGTGTCACTGTTAACCACAATCAGAGAAAAGGAAGAACCACAGATCCCAATAGATGGCAAGCAACACACACTAAGCACTTGGGAGACAAGTGTACACCCGTGGATAATCACCAAAAGAAAGCAACTAATTAAGCTGCTTACCAGATGCGCACGGTCACCCAATCAAGGGATAGACCTCACTCAGTATTTTTGGATACTCAAGGGATACCTCAGGCATAGTATTGCGATGTATGGACAATCAAATCCCCCCAATCAAAAGTTTGGACATAGCGTAATAACGTTTGAGCAAAGAAAACTATTTATTGGTAAAAATGTTAAACTTACATGCTAAGGGGGGGGGGGGGGTTTAACCTGTTGTCAATTGTTTGTGAGTGTTGCCCTGCGTGGCATTGTGTTGTACTTGTCTGTTTTTTTTGTATAATTAATAAACACAAATTTTCAAAAAAAAAAACTTACATGCTAAAATGCAGTAGTAGGCATATAAAACATACGAACAATGGTAGAGATGAATTGCAGCATCTTCATGAAAAATCGTGGGCCGGCTCCGGGGGCGTGGTTACGTCACGTCTGACTCTACCCAACGCGTTTCGTCATAGGTTTGACGTTGTTCGGCCCCTGACGTCCTAAGCTTCCACCACGCTAGGTTTTGGAGACCTTTTAGCAAGATGTAGCCTAAACAGTGATACAGCTCTAATTGTTCTGATCCTCAATACAGGATCACCTTCAATAATGTCTGAATCAGGGATCCTTAACCACTTGCCGACTGCCGCACGACTATTTACATCGGCTGTCAGCCCCTCACAAGCAGAGCGACGTAGGGCTATGTCGCTAGCCTGTAAGGGTTTTGGGAGCAAGTGTGCGCCACCGGATGCGCGCTCCCGCTCGGTCACGGACCCCCCCGTGCGTGTGCCCGGCGGACCCGATGTCCGCCGGGCACTCGTGATCGTCCGTGACAGCGGGAGAAAGGCAGGCGGCTAGTGTAAACAAAGCAGCCTGTCAGTTCTCCCTGTGTATGAATGGTGATCAAATGGTTCTACTATGTAGGACCGTTGATCATTGTTCTTACACAGCAAGCCACAGCCAATTACAGTTAGAAACACGCCCCTAGGACACATTTAACCCCTCCCTCTCCTTCACTAACTCCTTCACTGCCAGTGTCGTTTTTACAGTAACAGTGCATATGTATAGCACTGATTACTGTAGTAATGTCACTGGTAACCCCAAAAGTGTCAAAAATTTCAGTCAAGGGTCTGATCTGTGCGCCCCAATGTCGCAGTCCTGCAAAAAAAAATTGCAGATCGCCGCCATTACGCGTTAAAAAAAAAAACCAACAAAAATGACAAAAATCTTTCCCTTTGTTAGTAAACGCAATAACTTTTGCGCAAACCAATCAAAATACGCTTTTTGCGATTTTTTTTTTTTACCAAACATATGGTAAAAAAAAAAAAATTGGCCTAAAATGTTAAACAATTTTGATTTTTACATTTTTTGGGGGGGAATTTCGTATAAAAAAATGTGAAAAATATTGTTATTGTTGCAAAATTGACGCTCTTTTTTTGTTTATAGTGCATGATCAAAAAATCGCACAGGTGATCAAATACCACCAAAAGAAAGCTCTGTTTGTGGGAAAAAAAGGATGACAAATTCGTTTAGGTACAGTGTCGCACGACCGCGCAATTGTCCGTTAAAGTCACGCAGTACCGAATCGCAAAATAGGCCCTGGTCAGGAAGGGGGTAAAATCTTCTGGGGCTTAAGTGGTTAAACTATGGCTATCCAGCTGTTGCAGAATTACACATCCCATGAGGCATTGTAAAACTCTGACATTCTCAGGGATCGGCCATAGTATTGCACTATGGCACTACTGCACTTCTCCACTTCCCTTTCCCCACTTTTATATGTGTGTTTTGTCACTTGCACCGTACACGTTACTCACCTCAATTATTAGGGTGTTAGTCCTTGGGCCTACCCTGAAAGTCTTGAGAAGGGGAGGACATGGGGTTCAGATCTGGTTCGCCCTCTCTTATGGGGTCTCCCTTCAGAGGAGCCCCACCCAGTACTGGGGGTTGGTCTGATTTGGCAGACCTCCCAGAGTACAGGGTTTGCCTGGTTTTGGCCACGTGGACCAGTCCCTGTCAGAAGCCTTGTGCCCCGGGGGATCAGGATAAGGGTCCTTCCTCTTCAGAGGAGGACCATGTGAACACCCTGTGCACTTTTTTGTGTTCTCACTTTTGTGTGTGCACTTTTTTTTTGCACCTGGTGTTAGTTTGAGTATGTGTCACACACCACGGGCTTTAAAAAAAAGTATCTGAATGATCCCGCTCAAAAGCAGATGAATACAATAAAGGATAAAGTTGAAGGCTTTTTGTCTAGTGCAGAAGGACAAACAGAAGTAAAAGATTAAAAATTGGGCTTAAGCCATACCAATTAGTCACCCCACTGTCTGCATAATAATGTGCAACTAATTAGCATATAAATATATTAGCAGCATACATACACTACATTTTTTTGGTGAATTAAATCCATTTTTAGCACTAACTAATCCAAGTAATCATACTTAGATACGTACATTGGAAATCCTTAAAAGGTATTTCAAAATAGAAAAATTGGATTCAACTCAAAAGCTGGCCATACACTAGTCAATTTCCAACCTCCTAACTGTAAATATATGTCATGTTTTTTATTTAAAGGAAAAATAGTCTGTGTGGGATCTGGGTGTAAGATCACAACACTGAGACTATGTTTCACAATGAAGGGAGGGGGAAGACATAAAAAGGAACAAGTGTAGGAAAAGAAGAACAGGTGAAAAGAAAAAAGGGGAAAGAAAAGGAAAAAGAGGAGACCTGGAGTAAGGAATAAAAGAAAAAAAGGGGGAGGGGGGAGGAGAAAGAGGAGGGGGGGAGAGGAAGGGAAAAAGGGAAGGAAGGGCGGAAGGGAAGGGAGGGAACGTGAATGAGGGATGGGGGACGGAGAAAAGAGGGGGAGAAAGAGAAGGAAAGAAGGGGAAAATGGAAAAAGAGGGGCAAGAAAGAGGGGAAAAGAAAAAGAAAAAGGAAAAAGAACAGGTGGGAAGAGAGGGGAAGAGAGGGGGGGAAAAAAAGAGGGAAGGAGGGCTGGTGGGATTTTAACGGTACAGTAGATCTGAAAAGTATGCAACTAATGTATATAAAATATAAGTTTATTTAACATATTTAAAATCACAATAAAACATGTAACTGAGACATACAATCAAAGTACAGAACATACATC
Source organism: Pelophylax lessonae (assembly GCF_965119305.1). Taxonomy (NCBI): domain Eukaryota; kingdom Metazoa; phylum Chordata; class Amphibia; order Anura; family Ranidae; genus Pelophylax; species Pelophylax lessonae. Next base: position 165,190,126 of record NC_138776.1, read on the forward strand.
ACTATATCATATGTAGACATACAGGCAAGTGTACAGGCAATTTAGGATAAACATATAGAACAATAACCGGTGGTCAATTGAGCACCTGGCATCAACCCAACATGTTTCGCGGACGATTAGATCCGCTTCTTCAGGGGTTTGGTACAAGATATATTGTTTTGCCTTGAGAATCCTGTGTACAAAAAGTATACATTAAAATACAGCAAAAACAGTTAATGCTTAGGGAGTCACTTCAGGCACATGCACACCAGTATCTCATGCTCAGTCCGCCCCAGCTAGTGGCTATTGTTCGCCATTTTCTTCTCTAGGTAAAAAAAAACAATATATTTTTGGGGGATTCTAAGTAACTGTCTAGCAAAAAAAAAAAATACTGATTTTTAACTTGTAAGCAACAAATGGCCATACATAGTTTAAAATTTGTCAGGTTCAGCAGTAGGGATGGGCTTGATGTTCGAGTAAGTTCAGCTCAAACATCAGTTGTTCGTGTTTTCGGCGAACACGTGAACAAATGGGGCGCTCGGTGGAAAGTTTGCCGCCAATGAGTGCCCTATATTGCACTGCGCTGGTGCAGTAAATGAAGTACTGATGATTGGCCAAAGCTTTGGCCAATCACAGCACCATGTCCTGTCAGAGCCATGATTGGCCAAAGGCAGGGTGCCTTTAGCCAATCATGGCTCAGGGGCTAAGCCACGCCCCACACTATATAAGGCTGCCGCTTACACGGCAGTCGTGTATGGTGTGTTATAATAGAGATTAGGCAGGTAGATAGTGGATAGTGAGTTGAGTTAGTTTAGTGCAGTCAGTGTAGTGTTCAGGCATACCCCACTTTGATAATGTATAGATATGTTGTAGTCCTGGGTCCCCTCTTGGTGCTGCCCAGGGTTTGTGTCCCTGTCACTTATAGTTCGTGAGCAGTACCATGCCAAGCTGACCAAGATTTCCCATGGACGCCAATGTTAGACAGGGAGCAGTGCAATGCTGAGCTAACCAAGATTTCCCATTGATGCCAATGAGCACTGAAAGCTTAAAATTGGTCTGAGCAGGAAGGGGGGTGGAAGTGCCCTGTATTTAAAGTAGTTAAGGGAAACCCTATGACAGAATAAAAAAAAAAAAACGGGGATGGGGTCTCCCCCGAAATCTATACTAGGCCCTTTGGGTCTGGTATAAATTTTAGGGGAACTCCATGCCAAAATTTAAAAAAAATGGTGTGGGGTCCCCTCTAAAATCCATACCAGACCCTTATCCGAGCATGCAGCCTGGCAGGCCAGGATAGGGGGGAGGCAAGCGAGCGGCCCACCTCCTCCTGAACCATCTAGACCATGTGTCTGTGTAGATAACACCCCGCTTCAATTTGTGGTATTGGGGGGCCACAGGTTTATCACACCAGTTCTACAAATAATTGGCCAGTATCTGTTGTCAATGTGTGTAGCACAGTTAACACAGAAAGAGGCCAAATTTTTGCAGTACTAAAATACAATCTTAGAAAAGTATACTGTTAAATAACCCCCCGCTTCAATATGTGCTATTGGGGGCCACTGGTTTATCACACCAGTTTTTCAAAAAATTGGCCAGTGAGTTTGGCACTGTGTGTATCAGACTTAACTCAGCAGAAGAGGCAATATTGTTGCAGGACACAAATACACTTGTAAAAGTATACTCAGAAAACACCCCACTTCAATATGTGGTATTGGGGGGGCACTGGTTTATCACACCAGTTGTTCAAAAAATTGGCCAGTGAGTTTGGCACTGTGTGTGTATCAGATTTCACTCAGCAAAAGAGGCAATATTGTTGCAGGACACAAATACACTTGTAAAAGTATACTCAGATAGGCTCCAAAAATTAGCTCACATAGTTTGAACTGACAGCAAAGAACGTAGTATATGGTGGCTAGAGGTACAGTAGGCATTCACAATATACACAAGTTGGTGGCGGGCTGTTTAGGCCACAAACATGAGCTCACATGGGTTGAACTGACAGTAAAGAACATAGTATATGATTGCTAAAGGTACAGTAGGCGTTCACAGTATACACAAGTTGGTGGCAAGCTGTTTAGGCCGCAAACATGAGCTCACATGGGTTGAACTGACAGTAAAGAATGTAGTATATGATTGCTATAGGTACAGTAGGCGTTCAAAGTATACACAAGTTGGTGGTGGGCTGTTTAGGCCGCAAACATGAGATCACATGGGTTAAACTGACAGCAAAGAACGTAGTATATGATGGCTAGAGGTACAGTAAGCGTTCACAGTATACACAAGTTGGTGGCGGGCTGTTTAGGCCGCAAACATGAGCTCACATGGGTTGAACTGACAGCAAAGAACGTAGTATATGATGGCTAGAGGTACAGTAGGTGTTCACAGTATACACAAGTTGGTGGCAGGCTGTTTAGGCCTCAAACATGAGCTCACATAGGTTGAACTGACAGTAAAGAACATAGTATATGATGGCTAGAGGTACAGTAGCCGTTCACAGTATACACAAGTTGGTGGCGGGCTGTTTATGCCGCAAACATGAGCTCACATGGGTTGAACTGACAGCAAAGAACGTAGTATATGATGGCTAGAGGTACAGTAGGCGTTCACAGTATACACAAGTTGGTGGCGGGCTGTTAAGGCCGCAAACATGAGCTCACATGGGTTTGAACTGACAGCAAAGAACGTAGTATATGATTGCTACAGGTACAGTAGGCATTCACAGTATACACAAGTTGGTGGTGGACTGTTTAGGCCGCAAACATGAGCTCATATGGTTTGAACTGACAGCAAAGAGCGTAGTATATGATGGCTAGAGGTACAGTAGGCATTCACAGTATACACAAGTTGGTGGCGGGCTGTTTAGGCCGCAAACATGAGCTCACATGGGTTGAACTGACAGCAAAGAACGTAGTATATGATGGCTAGAGGTACAGTAGGCATTCACAGTATACACAAGTTGGTGGCGGGCTGTTTAGGCCGCAAACATGAGCTAACATGGGTTTGAACTGACAGTAAAGAACGTAGTATATGATTGTTAGAGGTACAGTAGGCGTTCACAGTATACACAAGTTGGTGGCGGGCTGTTTAGGCCGCAAACATGAGCTCACATTGGTTGAACTGATAGTAAAGAACGTAGTATATGATTGCTAGAGGTACAGTAAGCGTTCACAGTATACACAAGTTGGTGGTGGCCTGTTTAGGCCGCAAACATGAGCTCACATGGGTTGAACTGACAGCAAAGATCATAGTATATGATGGCTAGAGGTACAGTAGGCGTTCACAGTATACACAAGTTGGTGGCGGGCTGTTTAGGCCGCAAACATGAGCTCACATGGGTTGAACTGACAGCAAAGAACGTAGTATATGATGGCTAGAGGTACAGTAGGCATTCACAGTATACACAAGTTTGTGACAGGCTGTTTAGGCCGCAAACATGAGCTAACATGGGTTTGAACTGACAGTAAAGAACGTAGTATATGATTGTTAGAGGTACAGTAGGCGTTCACAGTATACACAAGTTGGTGGCGGGCTGTTTAGGCCGCAAACATGAGCTCACATTGGTTGAACTGATAGTAAAGAACGTAGTATATGATTGCTAGAGGTACAGTAAGCGTTCACAGTATACACAAGTTGGTGGTGGCCTGTTTAGGCCGCAAACATGAGCTCACATGGGTTGAACTGACAGCAAAGAACGTAGTATATGATTGCTAGAGGTACAGTAGGCGTTCACAGTATACACAAGTTGGTGGCGGCCTGTTTAGGCCGCAAACATGAGCTCACATGGGTTGAACTGACAGCAAAGAACATAGTATATGATGGCTAGAGGTACAGTAGGCGTTCACAGTATACACAAGTTGGTGGCGGGCTGTTTAGGCCGCAAACATGAGCTCACATGGGTTGAAATGACACCATTTTTACGCTCCAATATTTGAGCCACAGAAGCCTGCCTTTTTCCAGAAAAACGTGATGACGGCATCATGGAAGGTGGAGTGTTGGACAACTGTGAGGAGACAGGAAAAGGAGAAAGGGAAGGAGAAGGAGAAGAGGCTGGACGGTGAGAGCATGGAGTGTGGCTTTTTGGGTTCTGACAGTTTTGCTCCCACTGGGCTTGGTGATAGGATTTCAGGTGCCTTCTTAAGGCGGTTGTCCCTAGGTGAGTGTTGGGCTTACCTCGACTTATGCGTTGACTGCAAAGGCTGCAGATGGCAACACTGGTGTCAGCAACGGACACATTAATAAAAGCCCACACTGCGGAGCCATGTGCCAGCGTCCAGAGAGTGCCAGATGTGACTGTACATGGTTGATGACTCGCTCCTGATACATTTGCAGTCTGCTTTCTACCTCTTCTGCAATGCAAGTTCTGCCTGCCTCTCCTCCCTATCTGCCGGTCCGTCAGTCTGCCAGTTCTACAAATAATTGGCCAGTAACTGTTGTCACTGTGTGTAGCAGAGTTAACACAGCAAAAGAGGCCAAATGTTTGCAGGACTAAAATACAATCTTAGAAATGTATACTGTTAAATAACACCTCAATTCAATATGTGGCATTGGGGGGGGGGGGGGCACAGGTTTATTACACCAGTTTTACAAATAAATGGCCAGTAACTGTTGTCACTGTGTGTAGCAGAGTCAACACAGCAAAAGAGGCCAAATGTTTGCAGGACTAAAATACACTCTTAGAAAATTATACTGTTAAATAACACCCCACTTCAATATGTGGCATTGGTGTAGCACACCAGTTCAAAATATTGGCCAGTGAGTTAGGCGCTGTGTGTACCAGACTTCACTCAGCAAACTAGGCAATATTGTTGCATGACACAAATACACTTGAAAAAGTTTACTCAGAGAACACCCCACTTCAATATGTGGCATTGGGGGACGCACAGGTTTATTACACCAGTTCTAGAAATAATTGGCCAGTATCTGTTGTCACTGTGTGTAGCAGAGTTAACACAGCAAAAGAGGCCAAAAGTTTGCAGGACTAAAATACACTCTTAGAAAAGTATACTGTTAAATAACACCCCACTTCAATATTTGGCATTGGTGTAGCACACCAGTTAAAAAAAGTGGCCAGTGTGTACCAGACTTCACTCAGCAAACTAGGCAATATTGTTGCATGACACAAATACACTTGAAAAAGTTTACTCAGGTAACACCCCACTTCAATATGTGGCATTGGGGGGGGGGGGGCAATTGGTCTATCCCACCAGTTATGATACATTATAAGTGCTTTTGTCACTGTGTAGTGTTGCTGCAGAAACGCTCAGTCTCACCACCACACCTGTCACAATGCTGCACAGTGCACAATAATCGTACTAATCCACTATAATATGCTTTCTACAAAGTATATTATACTGTGGATTACCCCCCCCCCCTTTTTAGTGCACTGCACAGCGATACCAAAACATTTGCAGCTCTTTACATGACTTTTGTGGACATTGACAAAGCGATTTCTGTGCGACTGCAGCCGATATCTACCTGTCCCTAAAGCAACCACAGTATACCTGACCCTGATGTTAAAGAGACTGTAATTGACCCTGAAACGACATTGGAGCATTTTAAATGACTTTTGTGGACATTGACCAAGCGATTTCTGTGCGACTGCAGCCGATATCTAACTGTCCCTAAAGCAACCACAGGATACCTGGCCCTCATGTTAAAGAGACTGTAATAGACCCTAAAACGATATTGGAGCATTGTAAATGACTTTTGTGGAAATTGACCAAGCGATTTCTGTGCGACTGCAGCCGATATCTAACTGTCCCTAAAGCAACCACAGGATACCTGGCCCTCATGTTAAAGAGACTGTAATAGACCCTAAAACGACATTGGAGCATTTTAAATGACTTTTGTGGACATTGACGAAGGGATTTCTGTGCGACTGCAGCCGATATCTAACTGCCCCTAAAGCAACCACAGGATACCTGGCCCTAATGTTAAAGAGACTGTAATAGACCCTAAACCAACATTGGAGCATTTTAAATGACTTATGTGGACATTGATAAAGCGATTTCTGTGCGACTGCAGGATACCTCTCCCTAAGCTCAAAAGATACTAGACCTATACCGAAATACAGGCCCTGAGAAGGACTTTTGTGGACATTGACAGAGCGATTTGTGACTGCAGCCGATCTCTAACTGCCCCTAAAGCAACCACAGGATACCTGGCCCTCATGTTAAAGAGACTGTAATAGACCCTAAAACGACATTGGAGCATTTTAAATGACTTTTGTGGACATTGACAAAGTGATTTCTGTGCGACTGCAGCCGATATCTAACTGCCCCTAAAGCAAACACAGGATACCTGGCCCTAATGTTAAAGAGACTGTAATAGACCCTAAACCGACATTGGAGCATTTTAAATGACTTATGTGGACATTGACAAAGCGATTTCTGTGCGACTGCAGGATACCTCTCCCTAAGCTCAAAAGATACTAGACCTATACCGAAATACAAGCCCTGAGAAGGACTTTTGTGGACATTGACAGAGCGATTTGTGACTGCAGCCGATCTCTAACTGCCCCTAAAGCAACCACAGGATACCTGGCCCTAACCTAAAAAGAGACTGTAGAAGGCCTATACCGAAATACCAGCCCTGGAAAGGACTTTTGTGGATCTTTACAGCACTATATGTGTCTAGCAAACTCTCCCTGATGAGCACAGCAGACCTCTACCTACACTGGCAGAAAACGGAATGTGAAATGGCCGCCAGGTCAGGTCTATTTATAGGGTAGGGGGACTGTCCATGTGCTGGAATGTTTCAATTGGCTGTGTGTCCGAAAATTTGTCGGGTAGCGAACATGCAAAGTTCGCCGCACACCGACCGCCGGGCGAACCGAACACCGAGGCGAACCGCAAGGCCATCTCTACTCCTGACGTGCTTATTATACATGCTGGGGGTAATGATTTGGGTTTAAGGGCGATAAGAGAGCTCATACGGGATGTTAAATGTGATTTCCTAAGGCTTCACACAGCCTACCCAGACTTGTTGATAGTTGTGGTCCGATATCGTGGCCCTTACCCAATGGCAATTATATAGGTCAGTGGACAGTTTGAATAGGGCTCGAGTGAAGGTGAATAGGGAGGTGTCCTGATTTGTGATGCGCAATGGGGGTTTTGTGGTGACATGATGATGGTTTAAATGATGGTTTATAGAGGGCCCTGAGGGTGTGAAGGTCTGCACAAACCTAAGGTGTCAGGTTTGCATACATTATAAGTGCTTTTGTCACTGTGTAGTGTTGCTGCAGAAACGCTCAGTCTCACCACCACACCTGTCACAATGCTGCACAGTGCACAATAATCGTACTAATCCACTATAATATGCTTTCTACAAAGTATATTATACTGTGGATTACCCCCCCCCCCCCTTTTTAGTGCACTGCACAGCGATACCAAAACATTTGCAGCTCTTTACATGACTTTTGTGGACATTGACAAAGCGATTTCTGTGCAACTGCAGCCGATATCTACCTGTCCCTAAAGCAACCACAGTATACCTGACCCTGATGTTAAAGAGACTGTAACAGTATATGCTAGAGGATTGCGTTCAGTGACAATGAAGACACATTTAGGTTTTAGTGATTAGAGAGTGACCGCAAATTAAGGTTAACCACAATTGTAAAATAACTGTAACATGAACAGTATAAATGTACTACCTGAATATCAGAGTGCACTCTGTGTACTTAACGGGGGGCCCCCTTTATACTGAACTGCAACAGTCTCCTGGAGAGTGAGGCCTCACTAGTCTTCGCCGGCAAGGAACCCTCAGTCAAACCAAGGAAAGTAATTGTAATCCAAATAAAGGTAATTGGTAGTTATAATCTCTAAAGTAGTCAGTAATTATAATCCACAAGGATGAATGCGACACTGGTCTGATTGCTTCTCATCAGGCAGACAGCTTAGTACTGGAAAGGACTTAAAGCCTAGTTCACCCACTTTGCACTAAGTGTAACGGCAGTGTCCAGTGGTAATACTATCAGTCAATATGGCCCTTCTATCCAAACAGTTCGGCAATCCTGCCCTGGCTCAGTCTACGGGTATGACAGATATAACTGTAGATGTAGATGCTGGATGTCTCTCACCCAATACCAGGAACTCCGCTCCCCACTGCAGCCAGGCTCCGCTCTCTCGGCCTGTCAGACGTCCTTCCGCTTGGTCACACTACAGAGGTTCCTCCGCATACACACCGCCCGCCTCAGCTCCGGTGTCCGCCACTAGGCCTCTGGCCTACTCCTCTGTGATCTGCAGCAGCTCTTCCCCTTCTTTTCAGCATGCTGTCCTCGAGGCAAGAGAGTGAAAATGGATCCCGCCCCCCTTTATAAAGACACTCCCAGCAGGCTCCACGGGTCACATTGCTCCCTGGGAGAAGAGTCTCTATACATAGCAGTCTATAATCCTAGGTCCCCCCCGGAACTACATTTCCCATAATTCAAAGTCACTGTCTTTGCAGAACTTTAATAACAAATACAGTTTGAACAATAGAAAATTAGTATAGAAAAAGTGCGCTGGATAAAATAAAGTAAAGCTGCAACCTTAGAACCAATGGGGAAATATACTATAGATAAAAAAGCAGGTGCGCTAAACTCATATGTGTCAACCAATCAGGTTAAAGTGAACCAATAAAGTGATATCAAAAATAATTAGTCACAAAACTAATAATAAACACATCCCACAGTGAAAAGAAGAGCGCTCTTCTGACAGGTGGGGCCAGCTCTGTCCTCCACTGTCAGTACTCCCTCTCCTCTCCATAGTGTGGGCACTCATCCCAGGAAGCATTAGAGTGGATTCATCCAGACCTAGGCTGCCCAGGAAGGAGGATATGTATCATCAGGAGAGTTTTTGATCAGCCCTATGCCATTAATAATCCGGTAAGAGGCTCATCCTCCCTTTGAGTGGTGCTTTCCAGCATATATCCTCACTTGGGCATTTTCCTTCATCTGGATTTTAATACCTATACACCCTTATGATTTAAATTCTCTGGTAAGGGGCCAGTCCAGACATGGTGGTGGGATCACCTGCACCCTAAGATGCTGTGGGTTTTTTCACCTGGAAGTCACCGTATATTTCACACTATATCACTGACTTTTTTCTGGACTTTATGCACCTTATCTTAATTGCACCTTCAAGAGTTCTTTGTCGCCACTTTTCATTAGTGTGTGACCTTCATTATTTCATACTGTTTATTTACTTTGTCCTTTGAGGCTACACTAGTTATATCATTCAGTATTCACCGTGGGATGTGTTTATTATTAGTTTTGTGACTAATTATTTTTGATATCACTTTATTGGTTCACTTTAACCTGATTGATTGACACATATGAGTTTAGCCCACCTGCTTTTTTATCTACAGTTTGAACAATACCAGCCGTGTGGCCAGGTCCGTTTTTTCCAATGGGCATGCCCGGCGGTTGCCCGGGGGCCCCACTTGCCAAATGGCCCCACACACATGGTGGCAATTACCTGTCAACAGGCCTGAGGCCAGAATCCAGATTACCTGGTGGTCTAGGGCCCCCCCGTTGTCCGCCGGGCCCCGCGCCCCCCCCCCATTGTTGTCCGTGGTGGCTCGAGTCTGCACTGCAGTGCACACTGGTTGCTAAGGCCAGGCCGATTGGCATCTAGCAACCAGTGACGTTAGCAGAGCTGACCCATGATGCACAGCGGAGGAGGATCCTTCTCGTCGGCTCGTCCTCCCTCTACGCGCCTAGAAGACTGGCTCCGCCTTCACCCAACTTCTCTCTTCATGTGCAGCCATTGTGAAGGTAAGGCAGCCAGCCCAGCTGCCAGGCTGCTTGATTTTCTTTTTTTTCTTCACACTCTCTCTCTCCATCGACACAAGAGACAACTACCTGGAGGATATACCTTACTATATATTGGTCCCTGTAATATGTATATAGTAAGGCATATCCTCCAGGTAGTAGTTGTACTCTCTTGTAGTATATAGTGTTCCCTGTAATGTGTATATAGTAAGGTATATACTCCAGGTAGTTGTACTCTCTTGTAGTGTATATATTGGTCCCTGTAATATGTATATAGTAAGGTATATACTCCAGGTAGTTGTGCTCTCTTGCCATGATGAATGCATGTCCTCGCTTACCTCCTCCGGACTTCTTCCCCGCCCTCTTCCTCCAGGCGCCCCTCCCATTGGCCGCCGGGCTATCGCTGCTCCGCAGGGGGCCCCAGAGCACTGCATTGCCCAGGGGCCTATAAGGCTCTTAAGATGGCACTGCGTGTGGCCAGGCTACATATGGTAATCTCTGTAAACAAATGTATTGTATGTCATTTTACAGTTTTCACAGTGCTCATGGTGCTTATGGTTTATGGTGCTCAAGGTGTTAAAGAGATTAATGTTGGTGGTGCTCAACCCTCCTGCACCTCTTTGATGCAAAATAATAAAAGTTCAGCACCTGTCAGAAGCTCTCATCTTGTTATTTACTCAATGCCAAAGGGGCCACTACAATTTAAATGCTATTTGTAGCATCTTAGGGCGACTTCACACTGGCCCTCTGCTCTTTGGCCATGGAGGTGCAGCGCCGTGTACCTGCAGTTTTGGTGTGGGCAAGCTGCGCTTTGCCATAGACCAGTGGTTTTGTTGAGCTTTCAGAAAGTCCTGCATGCAAGATTTTTGGTAATCTTTTAGAAAACACACCAAAACTTAGGATATAATAGAAGTCTACGACAAAGCATAGCTAACCCGTACTAAAATCACAGGTACACTGTGCTGTGTCCAAAGTCACAGTGTGCAGCTGCTAGAGGATGATTGCTTACATGGAAGTAATAGTAGTCTTTGGCATTTTGTATTTGATTATGTTGATGTTCCCAAAACATTTCTCTGTTTTGACTGACCTTTCTATTACAAAAAAAAATTAAACAATGGGCAGACTGAAAGGACTACTGTCTTTTTCTGCCGTCACTTCTATGTGTCTGTTATGCATGAACCAATATAACCAGATAATATGCACTATATTACCAAGTATTGGGATGCTTGCCTTTACATGCAAATGGTATTTAATGGCATCCCAGTCTTGGTCGGTAGGGTTCAATATTGAGTTGGCCCACCCTTTGCAGTCATAACAGCTTCAAATTTTCTGGGAAGGCTGTCCACAAGGTTTAGGAGTGTGTCTATGAGAAATTCTGACCATTATTCCAGAAGTGCATTTGTGAGGGCCATCCCCAAACTGTTCCCACAAAGTTTGGAACATGAATTGTCCAAAATGTATTGGTATGCTGACGCCCTAAGAGTTCCCTTCACTGGAAATAAGGGGCCAAGCCCAACCCCTGAAAAACAACACACACCATAATCCCCCTCCACCAAATGATTTGGACCAGGGCGCAAAGCAAAGGTCCAAAAAAGATATGGTTGAGCGATTTTAGGGTGGGGGAAATTGACTGGCCTGACCTCAACCCGATAGATCACCCTTGGGATGAATTAGAGTGCAGACTGTGAGCCAGGTCTTCTCTCCAACATCAGTGCCTGACCTCACAAATGGAAGAATGGTCAAACATTCTTATAGACACATTCCTAAACCTTGAGAACAGCCTTCCCACATAAGTTGAAGCTGTTATAGCTGCAAAGGTTGGGCAAATTCAATATTAAACCCTACAGACTAAAGCCCCGTACACACGGACGATTATCGGCAGACCGATCGTCCGACTTTTGTCCAGAGTGGTGTTTTGTTGGTTGGAATGTGCCTAGACTGCACACGAACATCCTCGGCCAACAAAAATCTACGTCAGAAGTGATCTCATGTGCTGGTTTACTTTCCGTGTGTTTTTTCTTCTCTGAGCATGCCCAGTCTTGCTTATCAGATTTTTGTCTGCCGAAATCTGTACTGACTGACGGAAAATCGGCCGTTGTGTTGACGGCCAAAAAGAATTTTATAGCCTGCACACCAGATTTTTTTTGGCCGAAAAGTTGGAGTCGGATGTCAGAAGCATCATACTAACAAGCCGAAATCGGCCGATCGGACATTGGCCGAAAAGTCACGGCCAATTATCGACCCGTGTGTACGGGGCTTTAGACTGGGATGCCATTAAAGTCCATGTGCATGTAAAGGCAGGTGTCCCAATACTTTTGGTAATATAATGTATGTAAGCTTAGGAAAAGTTTATATTTAACTGTCCTTTCTTTGGGCAACATCAATGTCTTAAGTGTAGATAATATTGTATGTGCAGATGTATCAGTTGGCTTGTAAACTTCTAAATTATTTCTTTATTCTGTCATCTGGTTTCCTCCTCTGAGCTTTCTCAGTCCTTGAACTCTCTCCATTCCCATTTTCTATCTGGAAACTTGCTGCCTATCATCAGGTGCTGTCCTTCAGGATAACTATAAAGATAGGAGAGTGTAGAGTGCACATCCCCTCCAACTAGGAAGGCTGGACTGCACATCACACCGACTATGCTTCCTGCAACTCTCAAACTATGCTGTGGCATTTCTCATCAGCCTCTCCGCAGCCTGACCGGTACTGTATCTTGTTCTTATCATTTTATAGTGCAAGCCTATGATATATATTATTTTTAAATGGCTCATGTTTGACATTATAACAAAATATTTTATTTGGAATTACATTTTCATTTCATTTAAAATATAATCACTTTTCTAAAACATATAGGGGTTGATTTACTAAAACTGGAGAGTGCAAAATCTGGTGCAGCTGTGCATGGAAACCAGTTTGCTTCCAGATTTTTTTGGCAAAGCTTAATTGAAGAAGCTGATTTGCTACCATGCACAGCTGCACTCTTTAGTAAATCAACCCTATAGGCTCTATAAATATAACAAATGATACTAAGCAATTTTGGAAATATACAAATTTTTCTGCTTTACTTGTGCTTTGAAATCAGAGGTCCAGGATAGTGTAAATATTGCTTTGTTTACAGTCAGCCTGTCTGCGGTCTGTGCTGATCAACAGTCAATGTAGAGAGAGGCATGCCTGCAGACGGGGGCTGAAAAGAAGAGGGAAGACATCTTCTCCTTTAACCTTTTAAGTCAAACTATTGTTGATGGCTAGGAGCCCTAAATTATGTTTTTTTTTTTTTAAAGGAGGTGCACTCAAATATACATGTAAATCAGATAACCCTCCCCTGTCTGCCTATGCTCTATCCCATGTAGTTCTTAAGACTGATATGCTCATTGATATGCCTGCTAAATATCTATCGTAATATTTTATTGTGTATGGAAGATGTGCAGTATAGTGTAGACAGATTATTATGGTTTATTATTAGTTTTCAGAATGTCAGGAACTGTTGAAATAGTAATTATTTTGGATTGTCAGAGGATATTGCACTTTGCACATCATTGTTGCTTTTTGTACTGCATTATTAGATAAGACCAGGGGTCTCCAAACTTTTTAAACAAAGGACCAGTTTACTGTCCTTCAGACTTTATGAGGGCCCGTGGGAGTAGAAAGTAGAAGTGCCTGGGGCTTGGTGGTCAGCGGGAGTAAAAAATGACATTGTGTCTGTGATCAGTAGGAGAAGAAATAGTATTTCACCATTGGTATCAGTGGGAGAAGTAATGCCCCATCGTCGGTATCAGTGGAAGAAATAGTGCCCCATCGTTGGTATCAGTGGACGGTGAAGTGCCCCATCATTGGTATCAGTAGAAAGAATAGTGCCCCATCGTTGGTATCAGTGGGAGAAGTAATGCCCCATCGTCGGTATCAGTGGAAGAAATAGTGCCCCATCGTTGGTATCAGTGGAAGGTGAAGTGCCCCATCATTGATATCAGTAGAAAGAATAGTGCCCCATCCTTGTTATCAGTGGAAAGAATAGTACCCCATCATTGGTATCAATGGGAGGAATAGTGCCCCATCGTTGGTATCAGTGGAAGGAATAGTGCCCCATCATTGGTATCAGTAGAAGGAATAGTGCCCCATCGTTGGTATCAGTGGAAAGAATAGTACCCCATCATTGGTATCAGTGGGAGGAATAGTGCCCCATCATTGGTATCAGTGGAAGGAAAAGTGCCCCATCATTGGTATTAGTGGAAGGAATAATGCCCCATTGTTGGTATTAGTGAAAGGAATAGTGCCCCATCATTGGTATCAGTGGAAAGAATAGTGCCCCATTATTGGTATTAATGGAAGGAATAGTGCCCCATCATTGGTATTAGTAGAAGGAATAGTGCCCCATCATTGGTATTAGTGGAAGGAATAGTGCCCCATCATTGGTATTAGTTGAAAGAATAGTGCCACATTGTTGGTATTAGTGGAAGGAATAGTGAACCATTGTTGGTATCAGTGGAAGGAATGGTGCCCCATTGTTGGTATCAGTGGAAGGAGTAGTGCCTCATTGTTGGTATTAGTGGAAGGAATAGTGTACCATCATTGGTATTAGTGGGAGGAATAGTGCCCCTTTGTTGGTATTAGTGAAAGGAATAGTGCCCCATTGTCATTAGTGGGAGAAGTAGTGCCCCATCATCAGTATTAGTGGGAGGTCTAGTGCCCCATTATTGGTATTAGTGGGAGGAATAGTGCCCTTTTGTTGGTATTAGTGGAAGGAGTAGTGCCCCATTGTTGGAATCAGTGGAAGGAATAGTGCCCCATCATTGGTATTAGTGGGAGGAATAGTGCCCCTTTGTTGGTATTAGTGTGGGAGGAATAGTGCCCCGTCATCAGTATTAGTGGGAGGTCTAGTGTCCCATCATTGGTATTAGTGGGAGGAATAGTGCCCCGTCATCAGTATTAGTGGGAGGACTATTGTCCCATCATTGGTATTAGTGGGAGGAATAGTGCCCCATCATTGATATTAGTGGGAGGAATAATGCCCCATCATTGATCTTAGTGGGAGGAATAATGCCCCATCATTGATATTAGTGGGAGGGAATAATGCCCCATCTTTGGTGTCAGTGGAAGGAATAGTGCCCCAACATTGGTGTCTGTGGGAGAGATAGTGCCCCATCATCGGTGTCAGTGGCAGGAATAGTGCCCCATCATTGGTGTCAGTGGGAGAAATAGTGCCCCATCATTGGATTGGTATTAGTGGAAGAAATAGTGTCCTATTGTTTGTGACAGTCGATTAAATAATGCTTTATTGTTGGTGTCAGTAAAAGGAATTGATTTATTATTACAAAGTAATTATTGAGAGGAAATATGCCCCACTGTTGGTGTCAGTGGAAAGAATGGTGCTTCATCATTGGTGTCAGTTAGACTAAATAATACTTTGAATCAATGAGAGGAATAGTGCCCAAAGGGCAGCATAAAGGCAAGCAAAGGGCCGCATCTGGCCTTTGGGCCACAGTTTGGAGGCCGCTGGATTAGACTAATGATAATATTTCATGGAAATAACTAAATATAGTAAAAAAAGCTTCATTGCTTCAATATACACAGAAAACTCTGAGACAACCTTTATCTTTGTCATTAAAGTATAACTAAAGGTACAACTTTTTATTCTAGTTTTGGATAATGGAGAGGGAATAGAACACCTGTCAGGTTTTTATTGCTATCTGTGTTCCCCAGTTTAGGAGATTAACCCTCTCTATTTGTCCTGTTTACCATTTTCACCAAGACTGAAAGTGAAGGAACATCTGAAATGTTGGGTTGTCACCATAAAAGGAATAGAAGGGACACTAGTTCTGGTGCCAACAATGGATTCTCTCACTTTGGGGGAATTTCCTCTAAAGTCCTGTTTCGGTTATGGGACAGGAAATGAAGGGAAAACTCCCCAATTGGACACAGATGGCAAAAAAAACTCATAGGATTCATAGACATCATTGCAGCATATTCTGTAAATTATTCCTTTGGGCAGAATTACACAGCAGCTGGGGTTACTGGGCGCTTCATATGCAGTTAGATTTCATGCGTACGCCCATAGGCCTGCAAATACATTGGTGTTCTTGAGCCTTTAGGTTTACCAAACCTGTGTAATGTGAAGAGCTAGCCAAACATTTTATTCAATTTACATCCAGTCATAAGTCAACTCACCGGCCACTTTATTAGGTACACCTTGCTAGTATAGGGTTGGACCCCCTTTTGCCTTCAGAACTGCCTTAATTCTTCTTGACATGGATTCAACAAGGTGTTGGAAATATTCCTCAGAGATTTTGGTCCATATTCACATGTCAGCATCACGCAGTTGCTGCAGATTTGTTGGCTGCACATCCATGATGGGAATCTCCCATTCCACCACACCCCAGGGGCGTAACTACAGGGGTTGCGATTGCTACCGGGCCCCATGCTCCAGGGGGCCCAGTAGCAAACCAGAGGGTGAACTTCCAGGATTGCAAAAGTCACACTTGCGACCGGGCCCTGGCATTGCACCACTGTGGGGAGGCCCCAAGATTGTAGGAAGGGAGCCCACTGCAGAACTTGTGAAAGGATCCTGCTGCGGGACCATAATAAAAGGCCATGCAACGAGAATAAAGAGCCCCAGGATTAGTGGGAAGAGCCCTGGGCTTGAAGGGAAGGGCCCCGGCCAGGGATCTGGGGGGGCCCTTCATGGTTTCTTGCATCGGGGCCCTGAAGGCTCTAGTTACGCCTCTGCCACACCCCAAAGGTGCTGTTTTGGATTGAGATCTGGTGACTGTGGAGGCTATTGGAGTACGGTGACCTCATTGTCACGTTCAAGAAACCAGTGGTGAGATGATTTGAGCTTTGTGACATGGTGCATTATCCTGCTGGAAGTAGCCATCAGAAGATGGGTACACTGTAGTCATAAAGGGATGGACATGGTAAGCAACAACACTCAGGTAGGTCGTGGCGTTTAAACGATGCTCAGTTGGTACTAAGGGGCCCAAAGTGTGCCAAGAAAATATCCCTCACACCATTACACCACCAGCCTGAACCTACAAGGCAGGACGGATCCATGCTTTCATGTTGTATACGCCAAATTCTGACCCTACCATCCGAATGTCGCAGCTGAAATCGAGTCTCATCAGACCAGGCAACGTTTTTCCAATCTTCTATTTTCCAATTTTGATGGGCCAGCGCTAATTGTAGGCTCAGTTTTCTGTTCTGTTCTTAGCTAACAAGAGTGGCACCTGGTGTTGTCTTCTGCTGCTGTAGCTCATCTGCTTCAAGGTTTGATGTGTTTGCATTCAGAGATGGTATTCTGCATACCTTGGTTGTAAAGAGTGGTTATTTGAGTTACTGTTGCCTTTCTATCATCTTGAACCAGTCTGCCCATTCTCCTCTGACATTAGCAAGGCGTTTCCATCCACCCAACTGCCAATCACTGGATATTTTCTCTTTTTCTGACCATTCTCTGTAAACTGTAGAGATGGTTGTGCATGGAAATCCCAGTAGATCAGCCCATCTGGCACCAACAACCATGTCACATAAATCCCTTTTCTTCCCCATTCTGATGCTCGGTTTGAACTTCAGCAAGTCAGCTTCACCACGTCCAGATACCTAAATGCATTGAGTTGCTGCCATGTGATTGGCTGATTGATCATTTGTGGTACCAAGTGTAGCAGGATTCCCAGCTGTTTTGCTGGATATGGGTCCCACTGGGTCACCGGGTGCAACAAAAGTACCTTTGTGCATGTTTCTCCAAGTGTGAGCACTGAGACAATGATCAGTCCAGTATCTTTGGGTTTTTGTATTTATTGAGAACTTGGATAGTAGAAGGGATGAGTGGGATACTCCTTTGGCTCAACTATGCACAATTTACATTGGACAACTGAAAAATGCCTGTTGGTGCTGACTTGACGCTGGCTTGATGCCAGTCAATGCCGGTTAATGCTGGTTTGATGCCTGTTAATACTGAACTGACTTCTGACCACTTCCTTGTGTCTAAAAGTCCTTTTGAAGCTCCCTCTGGCACTCCTTGTTGAGGTAGCTACTTTTATCACTGCTGAAGACTTCAGGGCCCACACCGGCACCCTCTCTCACTCACTTATCTTCAGGGCTTAGACACTGGCACCCCCTTTCTAAGCCTTCTCTACTGGTTAGCTGGCTCCCGAATCCCTCTGACCTCCTGGATTGGTCCTCTATCCTTGGCAGACCCCTGAGCAGTTTACAGTACTCACCACACTGCTTTCCTGGAAACCTCTGCCCAGCAGCTCCACTCGGTCCACAGCACACCGGATCCCTCTCTGCATCTCAGCTCAACCTTCCATCCTCTAGGCCGACTGCCAAGGACCTTTCCTCACGCTGACAGGAGGAGAGACAGCCATCACCCTCCTCCTGGGACTCTGCTTCCCGCCAAAGACGCTGTGACATGTGTTCCCCTCAGACTTATACCCTATCCCAGGATGCTTTGCGGCAGATTCTGCCCTCTGTGATGGATACAAGCCCTGGTGTGCTATTGGTCAGGTTTCCTCCACTGTGGAATAAGAGCCCTCATTGGACACAGTGAGGAGACTCCGCAGACTCAACAGGCACACCCGGAAACACATGACAGCCTGACTGAACAATCAGGCCCCCCTGATAAGCAGACAGGGCCCCCATATGGTTTTCCTAGCACCTACCTAGGAGGGTGCTACACAAGCAATCGAACAGATGTACCCAATAAAAAGGCCGGTGAGTGTATGATGTAAATGGTCATCTTTAAAGTTTAGGTTTGAAGGCGTTGTTAGTTTACAGTGGACCTTGCACCGCAGTGACAAGGTTTGCTTATTCAAGACAACCCCCTTTTCCTAATTGGCTGGAAGAAAGTGCAATTAAAACTTTTGGGGGGAAAAAAGTTAGATGATATTTTTACCTTTTACCCTCCGGTAGTTCCTAAGTGAGGGTGACATCGCCTTCCTGTAAGCATATGCCAAAAGGATATAGATGCCGAAAAACCAATGTGCCTACAAAACACAACGTCTAAACAAAAATGATGATATAATGTTTGCATGATTCCTATAGTATCTAAATGGTGTTTGTTTACTTGCCTTTAGGTCTTCAGCAACCTGCTGTTGGTGCATTAAGAAAGGAAATGTCAAAAATCATCTTAAGCAAGACGGACAGCTGTTTCCAAAATATACCTCATTCTCTGCAGACTCTTCTACGTACGAAATTAGGTAATTATCAATGTGCCCTGGTGCCTTATGTATTCTATAAAGCGTGCCCCAGCTTTGCTGGAGCAGTGGGGTCATACTGTTGTTTGGAGGGTAGTGATGTCATTCCTATAACATATTTAAAGTGATATTAAACCCAAAACCAAAATTGGAATATATCACTGCTTAACAATCATTAGATGTGGTGGCTGCATCAGTTTTCTTTTCGTTGGCTTTTTTCCCCTCTGTTTTCACCTGGACATCTGGCCAGTAAAACATCTCCAGTATTAGTGAGACACAGCTCTGTAGAAATGAGATTTCATCTCCAAATACAGAAAGGCTTCTTCACAGTAAGAGCTGTGAAAATGTGGAATAGACTCCCTCAAGGGCTGGTTCTGACTATCTCAGTAGATTGCTTTAACCACTTTACCACCGGAGGATTTTGCTGTCTTACGTCCAGGCCACTTTTTGCGATTCGGCACTGTGCGACTTAAACTGACAATTGCGCGGTCATGCAACGCCGTACCCAAACAAAATTGACGTCCTTTTTTTCCCACAAACAGAGCTTTCTTTTGGTGGTATTTGATCACCTGTGCGATTTTTACTTTGATCACCTGTGCGCTATAAACAAGAAAAGAGCGAACATTTTGAAAAAATAACAATATTTTTCACATTTTTCTATATGAAATGTGAGTGGGGGTAAAGCGGTTAACAAAGGCCTGGATTCTTTGCTAAATGTACATAATATAACTGGATACTAACATTTATAGGTGAAGTTGCTCCAGGGAATATCTAATTTGAATCTCGGGAGATCAGGAACGGATTTTTCCCCAGTTGGAGCAAATTGGATCATGCTTTGCTTGTTTTTTTTTTTGCCTTCCTCTGGATCAATTGTGGGTATCGGATTGTGTATATGGGATTGTATGATTTTATTTTTTTCCCCTTTTATTGTTTGAACTAGATTGACTTGTGTCTAACTATGTAATGAGCACAGGAGTCACAGCAGGGGGTAGTGTAAAATTCACTAGCACGATTAGATACACCAACAAATTAAAGTCAAACTGCAGATCACACTTTATAATTAGTTAACCACTTGCCGACCGCTCACATGGAGCGTACTGCGGCAAAGTGGCTCGATTCCTTCCAGCGACGTAGACCCCTCCCCTTGTGGGCGGCGCACGCGCGCCGCTGGAGGCTCGCTCCCGCTGTATTCAGACACAGCGGGAGTTGGGCCAGGGGAGGAGAGGCGGTGATCACAGCCGCTCGTCCCCGATCATCGGGGATCGAGTGAGGAAATCCACCTCGATCCATAGCTGAACCCGCGATCTGTGCCTGTGTCACACAATCCCCTCCCCCCACACATGTCAGTAAGCACCAGGCATATATTTAACCCCTTGATCACCAATAAAGTTAACCCCTTCCCTGCCAGTGTCTTTATTACAGTAACAGTGCATATTTATAGCACTAATTACTGTAGTAATGTCACTGGTCCCCCCAAAAGTGCCAAAAATGTCAGTTAGGGGTCCAATCTGTCCGCCGCAATGTCGCAGTCCCGCAAAGAAAATCGCAGATCGCCGCCATTACTCGTTAAATAAAAAAATAAAACAATAAAAATGACATAAATCTTTCCCGTAGTTAGTAGCTGCGATAATTTTTGCGCAAACCAATCAAAATATTATTGCGATTTTTTTTTTTTTACCAAAAATATGTAGCAGAAAACAAATTGGCCTAAAATGTTAAAAAATGTTGATGTTTACATTTTTTTGGGGGGAATTTCATATAAAAAAATGTGAAAATATTGTTATTTTTTTCAAAATTGTCGCTCTTTTTTTGTTTATAGCGCAAAAAGTAAAAATCGCACAGGTGATCAAATACCACCAAAAGAAATCTCTATTTGTGGGGAAAAAAGGACATAAATTTAATTTCGGTACACCGTTGCACAACCGCGCAATTGTCCGTTAAAGTAACGCAGTGCCGTATTGCAAAATATGGCCTGGTCAGGAATGGGGTAAAATCGTCCGGTCTTAAAGCGGTTAAAAATATGCTCATTGAGAATTTATTTTGTCAAAGACATGTAGCTAAATACATTTTGGCCTAAATATATGACAAAAATTTATTATATTGGATATTTTTTTAACTGTCAAAGTAGAAAAATATTGTTATTTCTTCAAAATTGTCGCTCTTTTTTTATTAATATCGCGAAAAATGAAAAGCGCAGAGGTGATCAAATACCACCAAAATAAAGCTCTGTTTGTGGGAAAAAAGGACATAAATTTCGTTTGGGTACGGCGTTGCGCGATCGCGCAATTGTCAGTTAAAGTCGCACAGTGCCAAGTTACAAAAAGTGGCCTGGACGTAAAGCAGAAAAATCCTCCGGTCCTAAAGTGGTTAAAGCAAACAGTTTTTTTTTTTCCGTTGGGATCAAGGTTTTGCATGAATGAATAAAAGCTGACCATTATAAGCATCCAGCTAGTGTTAAGCGGTTTGTTTCATCCATGTAAACTGATATATTTTGATTTGAGTTGTGAAAAATAACAGACTTGCTGGCTGGATCACCAGATGAAAACAGAAAGAAGCCTAAAAAAGGAAACTAAATACAGCCATCAAATCTAAGATTGAAAGAATAGAGCTGACATTAATTATATCTCAATTGGATTTTTTATATCTCTCTATCATTTTAAAATGAACCCTGAATGAAAACATTCCAATATTTGCTTTTGGCCCCTTTCACACCAGCGGACCGATCATGTCTGCCTGTCCGTTTTTCAGGAGGACCCGATCAGACCACCTTTTGTTCTCTATGGGCGGTGGATGTCAGCGGACATTTGTCTGCTATCACCTGTCGGCATCCGAGCCGCTAACAACAGACAGATGGGGGTACATTTGTCATCTGTCCGGCAGATCGGATTGGATGACAATTGGCATGCAGTCCGTTTTCCTCCGACCGTCTCATAGAGAACAGCAGGCATAGTAGGACCTCTGATGTAAGGGGGGTCCCTGATGTAAGGGGGCTCTGTGGGGGGGGGGCTCTGATTTAAGGGGGGCTCTTTGGGGTCTCTTAATGAGGGCTTTTTGGGGGTCTCTAATGTAGGTGGGGCTCTGTGAGGGTCTCTGATGTAAAGGGAGCTCTGTGGGGGGGGGGCTCTGATGTAAGGGAGGTCCCTGATGTAAGGGGGGGCTCTGTGGGGGGGGGGCTCTGATTTAAGGGGGGCTCTTTGGGGGTCTCTTAATGAGGGCTTTTTGGGGGTCTCTAATGTAGGTGGGGCTCTGTGGGGGGGGGCTCTGATTTAAGGGGGGCTCTTTGGGGGGGCTCTGATTTAATGGGGGCTCTTTGGTGGTTTCTAATGTAGGTGGGGCTCTGTGAGGGTCTCTGATGTAAAGGGGGGCCTCTGTGAGGGTCTCTGATGTAAGGGGGGCTAAGTTATTAGTGATCATAAAAAAGAAAAGTCAAATAAAGGGCAAAAAAGGTGCAAGAAAATGCGCTTGTGGGGGGGGGGGGGGGGCACCACAGGATTAGCTCGCACAGGGCGTCTGAACACCTAAGGCCGGCCCTGTCCACCCACAACATGAGACACAGAAGTGACAGGAGGACTGAGGACAGACAGTGGGTGTTTGGTGTCCGATGAAAAGTTATTGAAGAAGATAACAGCAAATATAATATTTTCTAAATTTTTTATTTATATAAAATAACGCATGTGGGGGGCCTATTATTGGGTGTAATGATGATGGCACTGCTTCTTTTACAAAGTAATATCTGTGGTTACAAAGGCATTTGGTGCACGCAAAGTGGTTTTAAATCTTTTGTGGCTATTGAGAAATATATTTAACCACTTGCTGTCCAGGGCAATTTTGATATTTTTTCACGTACATACCTTCATGACCAGGGCATTTTTTGCTTTTCAGCATAGCGCTACTTTAACCACTTAAGCCCCGGAAGATTTTACCCCCTTCCTGACCAGGGGGTATTTTGCGATTCGGCACTGTGTCACTTTAACGGACAATTGCGCGGTTGTGCGACGCTGTACCTAAACGAATTTGACGTCCTTTTTTTCCCACAAACAGAGCTTTCTTTTGGTGGTATTTGATCACCTGTGCGATTTTTTGATCACGCGCTATAAACAAAAAAAGAGCGTCAATTTTGCAAAAATAACAATATTTTTCACATTTTTTTATATGAAATTCCCCCAAAAAAAAAAGTAAAAATCAAAATTTTTTAAAATTTTCGGCCAATTTGTTTTATGCTACATATGTTTGGTAAAAAAAATCGCAAAAAGCGTATTTTGATTGGTTTGCGCAAAAGTTATCGCGTTTACTAACAAAGGGAAAGATTTTTGTCATTTTTGTTGTTTTTTTTTTTAACGCGTAATGGCGGCGATCTGCGATTTTTTTTTTTGCGGTACTGCGACATTGGGGCGGACAGATCGGACCCTTGACTGACATTTGTGACACTTTTGGGGTTACCAGTGACATTTCTACAGTAATCAGTGCTATACATATGCACTGTTACTGTAAAAATACACTGGTTGTGAAGGGGTTAACTTTATTTGGGAGGGAGGGGCTGTGTGTATCCCTAGGGGCGTGCTTTCTACTGTGATTGGCTGTGGCTTGAGCTGTAAGGACACTGATCAACGGATCTACATACTAGATCCGTTTGATCAGTGTCTTTACAGCGAGGAGAATGACAGGCAGCTTGTTTACACAAGCTGCCTGACATTCTCCCTCTCCCCCGCCGATCGCCGAGTGACCGGCGGACATCGGGTCCGCTGGTCACACGCGCGGGGGGGTCCGTGACCATGCGGGAGCGGGAGCGCGCCTCCGGGGGCACGCGCTCGCTCCCTAGACCCTCACAAGCTAGCGACGTAGCCCTACGTCACTTTGCCTTTGAGGGGCTGACTGCCGACGTAGATCGGCGTTAGGCAGTCGGCAAGTGGTTAACTGGTAATTGTGCAGTCATGTAACGCTGTGTGCAAATGAAATCAAAATCATTTTTTTTCATACAAATGGAGCTTTCTTTTGAAAAAGACCAACAATTTTGAAAGAAAAACAATATTTTTTTTTTACTTTCTGCTATAAAACATATCCAATAAAAAAAAAATTTAAATTTTGTTATAAAATTAAGCCAAAATGTTTTCTGCTACACGTCTTTGGTAAAAATAAAATCCCAATAAGTGTATATTGATTGGTTTGTGTAAAAGTTATAGCGTTTACAAACTATGTTCTATATACCGTATTTTCCGGCGTATAAGACGACTGGGCGACCCCCCCCTAATTTTCATCTACCGGTAATACTTATACTTAGGTTACCTTGGAGATATTATACTCGGCGTATAAGACGACCCCCCATTTTTGGGGGATTTTTTTGAGGTTCAAAAGTAGTCTTATACGCCAGAAAATACAGTACTCAAATTTTAAGCTATTTATTTTTGTATACTTGTAATGGCGGTGATCAGTGACTTTTAGTGGGACTGTTAGCGTAGCTGGCAATCTAAGGGCTCTTTCACACGGAGTGGACCGTATTGCGATCCGCTCCGGCACTTTTTTTTTTCTTTTTTTACGTACACGGATGACATTTGTGTCATCCGGTCCGTATGTCCGCATATCATCCCACCCGTTTGCAGATGATATACGGAAATAATGTATGTCAATGCAATTGCGGATGTCAGCGGATGACACCGCTGACATCCGATTTACCGTCCTTTCCGTTTTTTAAACGGAAGAAAAAATAGGGTTCTGTTCCGTTCCAAAAAACGGAACAGAACTGAGGACGAAAATTGGATGTGAGCGGATGGTCATCCGCTGACATCCGCAATCCCATTGACATACATTATGTCCGTATATCATCCGCAAAAAAATAGGATGATATACGGACATGCGGAACGCCCGTGTGAAAGAGCCATAACACTAACTGACTCTGGGTAGAAGCTGATTACCTGACACTGACATCACCAGTGACACTAATACAATGATCAGTAATACTATACGCTATCACTGTACTAATGACACTGATTGGGAAGGGGTTAACATCTAGGGGTAATCAAAGGGTTAAGTGTGTGTGTGTAACAAGTGTTAAATTAATGTCTGTATAATGTGCTGCTTTTTACTAAAAATCTATTTGTTCCATCTCCCTGCTTTGCAGGGGAAGAAACAAAGAGCTCATTCCCTCTGTACAGATCCCTGTATTTGTCAACACAAGGCTCTGGGCTGTGATTGGACACAGCCAATCAGCAGGTCTCAGCCATGAATCATTGGCTGTCAAAATGTCACTGTGTCCCATCATAGTAGAAGTGGGCAGGGGCACCTTGAACCCAGAAGCAGGGCGCAACACACAGTTATGTCGCTGTGGCAGTAGGGGCCCCCCGTCCGCAGTACAATGCAGGAAGAAGCGGTTAAAAATCAGCATTTTTTGTTAGATTACTTTGAACACCCAAATATTATATATTTTCTGAAAGCAGAGTTGTTGACATTTTTTATGCCCCATGATTTTTGTGCAAATTTTCAGGAAATTCAGCAAAAATTAGCACACACAAAAAAAATACCCATTTCTTTTGGTAAAATATTAAAGATGATGTTGCACCGAATAAATAGATCCCATACATGTCAAGATTTATAATTGAAAATGCCTGTGAAAAACTGTGGTAGGTACCTTAAATTATCCATAGGTGAGACTTTAAAAGCCTTTACATGTCTACAGTTGAGAGTTAATTGTGAGCTCTGGCCTTTTTTCCTATTTAACTTGCTTATTTCATTCAACTTGAACAACACCCCTTTGTAATAGCTTTGGCAGTAACAGATACTTTTAATGGAGAGATTAGGGGCCTCTTAGATCTCTACTCTTAAGGCCCGTACACACGTACCGATCGTCGGCATACAAACGTCGGTGGACGAAGGATCTGCCGATTGTACGCGTGTTAGTATGGTGCCTCCGACAGATGTCTGCGCACAATCCGCGGACAAAAGTCTTTCGTGCAAACATGAAAATATTTGTATGCCGACACCAGAACGGACGATTGTTCGCCTGTCAGTACACAATTCGGCCGACAGACCGCAGATTTGCAAGACTGGGCATGCTCAGAAAATAGAAAACACAGGGAAAGTTAACCATTACATGACATCACTTCTGCAGTCGGCGGACAAAATTCTTGTGCTGTCCTTGTGCTGTCTTTGCACTTTTCAGCAGACACCGACATCCCGGGGAGAAAAGAGGAACATTTGTAAGCCGACCATCGGTACGTGTGTACGGGGCTTTAATCTTAAAGATCAAACAATCCACAAACCGCACATCATAAATTCACATTCCCCTGAGGACGCTATTGGGCGAAATGCGTCAGTGGAGTCAGTGACGTCATCATGCTCGGCCCTAGTCCGGGGGGCATGCAGTCTGTGGATTGTTTGCTCTTCAAGCTTGTCTTTGGTTGGAATCTGTAAGTGCACTATCAGAGTATTTGTCAGGGTTATCTGATCCGAGGCCGAGGTGCTGAGAGGGCTCCCATTGCGGCTCAGTGTGGTACAACCCTGAAGGTGATACAGCGGGTATAGCGCCCCAAGTGGCATGGGTTACCAGCTGGAGGCAGATGGGTAGATCCTGGGGAAATCCAAGAGCGTGCTGGGAAAGCTGGAAACACAGCAGAATGGGGTAGCTGGGAAACCTAGTGCCGAGGAATAGACTTTAGTAGAAGAGACAGGAACTGGCCGAGGTCTGGGACTGGAACCGGCAGCGGAAACCGTGGTAGTAGCCGAGGTCATGCACAGGAGACAAACAGGATAGCCGAAGTCTGGAAGCAAGTCAGGGTCGTACACGGTAGGTAGCAGGAGCAAGGTCAATGGATGAAGCCAAGGGTAAAACCAGGAGGAGGAGATCAAGCAGAGTCAGGAGCAAGCCAGGTCACAACAGGAGATCCAAAAGCAGAACACAGGAGGCACCGGAACACTGGGAAACTGAAGATAATCCAGAAATGAGTAGGATCCCACAGCCACCTTTTATAGGCCAGCAGGAGGCTGTGTCTGACACGCATTGCGTTCACGCATTCGCGCCATTGTGTCTTCGTGCATGCGCGTTCGCCAACCTTGCGCCACGGCGGACAGACACGGATGCGCCAGAAATGTCCATTGGCATTACTGGCAATGTTGCCAGTTCTCCTACGACCATTTCCCTGACAGTATTAATAATTAATTGTTAGCAGGTTTGTGCACTATGGTAGCTTTTATTTTGCACATACGTGTGCAGCTTCTATGTGAAGATACTGGGTGGCAAGCATTTCAAAGCTCAGTTCATGCGGGTAGTTGCGAATCACAGCAATTCCTGCAGCCACCGGCATTGATGTAAAATGAGCCTTACACAATAAACTGAGTAACATAGTCAGGTTGAAAAAAGACACAACCATCTGGCACAACCAATAAAAAACAAAAAACAGTAAAGAAAACCCAACCATACAATCCCATTTACACAATCCTATATCCGCAGTTTGAAGGAGAAAAACCCCCCAGCAAAGCATGATCCAATTTGCTAAAGCAGGGGAAAAAATTCCTTCCTGATCCTCCGAGAGGTAATTGGATATTCCCTGGATCAACTTTACCTACAAATATAGTACCCAGTTGTATTATTTACACCCAAAAAAGAATCCAGGCCTTTTTTAAAGCAATCTACTGAGCTGGCCAGAACCACCTCTGGAGGGAGTCTATTCCACATTTTCACAGCTCTTACTGTAAAGAAACCTTTCTGTATTTGGAGACAAAATCTGTTTTCCTCTAGACGTAAAGAGTGCCCCCTTGTCCTCTGTTTTGACCTTAAAGTGAATAACTCAACAACAAGTTCACTATATGGACCCCTTATGTATTTAAGTGAGTGAATATTCACTTCAATTATCCAATTATATAAAAAGCAAATCCCTGATTATTTATTTCATCTGTACATGGGTGGGTATTAAAGCGGAACTCACTTAAAACAAAATTGTCCTACTTTGTCCCTCTTCTGCAAATGATAAAAATTTTACTTTTTTTTTTTTTTTTTTTTACCACTGTTCTTTTTATTTGGTGAATTTTCTTTCACTTTTGGGTTTCCAGCCTAGGCCGCTGCTTCCTGGGATTACTACATCACAGCTATCCCAGGAGGAAGTGTGTTAGGCCTGGTAGGGATGCACCGAAATGAAATTCTTGGCCAAAGCCGAATAATAATGAAATGCTTGGCCGAAGGCCGAAGGCCGAATACCGAACGCGGCGTCTCGCATTTTTTCCATTTATTTTGCCAATTTTTAGGGGGCACGCTGATGAGCACATTTTGTTAGGGGGCACGCTGATGGGCACATTTTATGTTAGGGGGCACTCTGATGGGCAAAACAAAACATTTAAATCAGCTTTGCTCTTAACATAAAATATGCCCATTGGCGTGCCCCTTAACATAAAATATGCCCATCAGAGTGCCCCTTAACATAAAATATGCTCATCAGCATAAAATAAGGGGCACGCTGATGGCCACATTTTATGTCAAGTGAGCACTCTGTTGGACACATTTTTTTTCTTTTTTTTTTTTTTAAGGGGCACTTTATAGGGCACTCTAATGAGCATGGCAAGTGGCAACAACATATGGCAGTCGCTTGTGCAGCTACCGTATTCTCCCCCAAATGTGCTCCACATACCTGAACTGCAGCCAGGTCGGAGCCAAAAGCCGCGAACAGGGGGGCGGGGCGTGCACATAGTGTCACGCTCGCTGGACCTAGTGTGAAGGAGCCGCAGTCAGGAGCAGGGGGCGGGACGCGCGCGTGACGTCACACCCCCTACTCGCGGCCGGACAGGACACCGGCGGCGTGTATGCAGGGAGCCGCAATGAGGAAGGGGAGCGGTCCGGGCGGAAGCATCGCGCGGGCCGCCATTTAGTGACCGCCGCTGACATTGTTCGGCACAAAATTATTCGGCCTTTTTACTTATTCGGCCGAACACCGAAAGTGCTATTTTTTCTATTTTCGGCCAAATAATGTTCGGCCGCCGAACATTCGGTGCATCCCTAAGGCCTGGTTCACACGGGCTTCAGCTTGTATAAGAGCAGTGTTTACAGCAAGCTTTTATGAAACTTTCAGCAAGCTTTAACCACTTCTGGACTGGAAAATCCCCCCCCCCCCCCAATGAGCAGGCCATTTTGCACTGCGTTACTTCAACGGACAATTGCGCAGTCATACAACACTGTACCTAAATAAAATTGATGGTAACAAAATCGTAATAAGCGTATTTTGATTGGTTTGCACAAAAGTTATCACGTCTACTAACTACAGGAAAGATTTTTTCTTTTTTATTGTTTTTTTTTTTTTTTACTAGTAATGGCGGCAATCTGCAATTTTTAGCGGGACTGCGACATTGCGGCGGACAGATCGAACACCTAACTGACATTTTTGACACTTTTGGGGGGGACCAGTGACATTACTAGAGTAATCAGTGCTAAAAATATGCACTGTTACTGTAATAATGCCATTGGCAGCAAAGGGGTTAACCCAGGGGCAATCAAAGGGTTAAATGTGTACCTAGGGGCATATTTATAACTATATGGGGATGTGGCTTGTGAAATTATCACAGAGGCATGTGATCCTTTATAGAAGGATCACAGGAGCTCTGTGATCATTCCAGAGAGAAGAACGGTCAGCTGTGTTTACAACAGCTGACCGTTCTTTTCTCTCAGCAGGGAGCGATCGTGGGTGGCAGGTGGGTGGGAGCCGCCTGCATCGTAGTCCCCGCTGCTAAATGGGGGCAGGCGCGCAACCGACGTATACCTACGTCGGTTCACACAGGAGGGCCAGCCTGCCGCAGTATTTCTGCGGCGGGCAGGTCGAAAGCGGTTAACTGACAATTGCACGGTCGTACCACGCTGTACCCAAAAATAATTGATGTCCTTTTTTTCCCACAAGTAGAGCTTTCGTTTGGTGGTATTTGACCACCTCTGCAATTTTTCTTTTTTGCACTATAAACAAAAAAAGAGCGACAAATTCTCAAAAAAAGCAAAAAAAAAAAAAATTAAAATTACATTTTATCATCATTTTAGGCCAATCTGTATGCTGCTACATATTTTTGGTAAAAAAAATCCCAATTTTTAATTTTGTATATTTTGGTTGGTTCGCGCAAAAGTTATTGCGTCTACAAACTAGGGGAAAGATTTATGTCATTTTTATTTATTTTTTACTAGTAATGGCGGCGATCTGTGTTTTTTTTTTTTTTCTTTAAAGCGGGACTGCGACATTGCGGCTGACAGATCGGACACCTAACTGACATTGTTGACACTTTTGGGGGGACCAGTGACACTAAAGTAATCAGTGTTAAAAATATGCACTGGAACAGGGGTGGGGGAGAAGTAATTTGGGAGCAGTTGAGTTCTGCTTTAAAGTGAACATGACAAGGATTTATAGAGTACAGGATTCTTCTTATTTAATCAGCCATTTATTGTACAAAGAGACAACACATCTGCATTGCTGGTAATATTTTTGTTCAGCTTCGGAAGGAAGAAATTATCAGTAGATTGTAAGAGCAGACTGTGTACCATTATATCATGGTGACAACTTCCAGTAGCTGCTGCTTTCCATTTTCATCACGGTAAAATTCAAGAGCTTAAAAATCCTGGAGCAGAACCAGTTGGCCAAGCAGAAAATAAAATTACTATCTGGAACATTTTCTTTATCTAAAATTACAGCTGAAAGAAGAAGAATTGGCTAAACCCTTCAGTAACAATAAGTCATGTTTATTTATAGGTTTTTAAAGGTAATTTACACGCATATTAACCACTTCTAAATTTTGGCTGCAAATTTTTTCTTTTTTTTTTTTTAGGCAGTAAGGCCTTGAATTATGCAATAAGGAACACTGGAACTGATTTGCTTTGCTGCCTATGGTCATATTCACAAACATTACAAATCTCTAAAATGTATATAGGCTTTGGGTTTTGCACTAGAAAATGACCCTAAACACATTTTATACATAGTTTAACTTTAAATTTCAGATCACTGCACAGACTGGGGAAATTAACCATAAAGTACTTGTATAGCACATCAATAGGTCTTTTTACTATATACAAGCCTCCATAATGATATCTGGTACAGCAGTGGAGTGCATCAACCCAAGACAGGTCACCCTGATTTAGATAGCCGCGTCCGATATTGGCTGCAATTTTGGAGCTTTCCAAAAGCTTTCAACCTCAGCAGTCTTACACATACGAGGATATTTGGGCCCCACTTTTGAGGGACCAAAATTTAAATCTATCTAAACCACATTGCTTCCTGAAATTCTTTTTCAAACATATTCCATGGTCTGGAGGATCAGGGCATGATGCCTAAGCAGCAGAGCTGCAAAGAGAGCCAGGAGGCTTGAATATTGTTTTTTGTTGTATCATTGATGAGAACCCCCTGCGTGGGAAGCTATACATTTGTGAACTTTTGCTTTCTTTCGATAAAAGTGGGCAGGAAAAGCCCTGAAATGTACTTCTGGCGTGGAGTAAACTCAATATTTTGCACTACCACTGAGTTACAAAACCCCCAACTTGTCAGATTATATATATATATATATATATATATATATATATATATATATATATATATATATAATTTGTCACCATTTTTCTAGGTAAATATAGCTCTAAAGGTGCTATTAACATGAAATTTTCACCACATGTCGGAAACAACCCATGCAATCCATACATGCAAAGAAACCAAAACAAATAAGTCTGGAAATAAAGTTATGTGTAATAAAATGGAATGACACAGGGATAAAATATTGAACACACTAACTGAAATGTATTTAATATTTCGTACAAAATCCTTTGTTAATGACAGCCTCAAGACTAGGGATGATCGAACGGTTCGGGTCGACCATCGGTTCGACCCGAACATTGACCGTTCGAGATTCGGCCGAATTCCTAACTTTTTGCTGAAAAAGTTCGGAATTCGGCAACCAGAACTGACCAAAATGCAACGGGACAGGAACTGGGCTTTAATAGCCCGTGATTGGACCAGAACCATCAGTAAAAGCCAATTGAGGGGGCAGGAGAATGCTAGGAATGTGATTGGAGTGACTAGGGGGTCCAGAGGCCAATCATTAGTGAATACGCCCCCCAGTATATAAGATAGCCCCGCCAAATCTCTACCATTTTAATACAGGGCTGTGGAAGAGAGTGGAAGCAGTTCTGTTACTTCTGCTCTCAAAGTGTCATTTAGCAATTATTAGTGTGAGGAAAGGGATATCTAGTGTAGTTAGGGTACTATTTTCCACTATAGTTAGATTTAATAATCTAGTTTCTTTAGGGAAAGTGTTAAGTGTAAGAGGACCGTAGTGTAGTGTAGGGTTAACTGACTCTGACTGCTATGGCAGGGTGACAAAACCCTTACATGTCAGGGTGACCGCTATAGAGAAAAGATTGTTTCTCTTTGAACACTTATAGAACCGGATAGTGGCTTCGCCCCTGTCACCCTGCTTTTTGTTGCAGGCGTTTATAGGGCTTTTTTGAGGACATGTTTTGAGTCAGGCATATATATGTATATATACACACACACATGTATGTATATATACACATACACATATATAGGTGTGAAAGTAGCAGAAACCTATGCTTGCGCTAATGAAATAATTAACACCCATATGGCTTCTCTGCTATAACACCTATATATGTGTATGTGTATAAATACATATAAGTGTGTGTGTATATATACCCCTATACAGAATTTCAGATGTTTTGCCTGCCTCCAAAGATCCCCAAAAAAATGCCCAAAAAAACGCCTGCTGCAAAAACACACCTGGGCGTTTTTGTAGCTGGCGTTTTTTTGGGCATTTTTTGGGCGTCTTTGGAGGCAGGCATACCATCTGTACTTCTGTGTAGGGGTATATATACACACACACATGTATGTATATATACACATATATAGGTGTGAAAGTAGCAGAAACCTATGCTTGCGCTAATGAAATAATTAACACCCATATGGCTTCTCTGCTATAACACCTATATATGTGTATGTGTATAAATACATATAAGTGTGTGTGTATATATACCCCTATACAGAAGTTCAGATGTTATGCCTGCCTCCAAAGACCCCCAAAAAATGCCCTAAAAAAACACACCTGGGCGGGTTTTTTTTGGCGCATTTTTTGTGGGTCTTAGGATGTGGGCAAAACATCTGAAATTCTGTATAGGGGTATATATACACACACACTTATATGTATTTATACACATACACACATATAGGTGTTATAGGAGCGGAGACATATGCCTTTTAATTATTTCATTAGCGCAAGCATAGGTTTCTGCTACTTTCACACCTATATATGTGTATATATACATACATGTGTGTGTGTGTGTATATATACCCCTACACAGAAGTACAGATGTTATGCCTGCCTCCAAAGATGCCCAAAAAATGTCCAAAAAAACTCCAGCTACAAAAACGCCCAGGTGTGTTTTTGCAGCAGGCGTTTTTTTGGGGCATTTTTTGGAGGTCTTTGGAGGCAGGCAAAACATCTGAAATTCTGTTTAGGGGTATATATACACACACACTTATATGTATTTATACACATACACACATATAGGTGTGAAAGGAGAGAAGCCATAGGGGTGTTAATTATTTCATTAGCGCAAGCATAGTGTTCTGCTACTTTTACACCTACAGTATACATGTGTATGTGTATATATACATACATGTGTGTGTGTGTGTGTGTGTATATATACCCCTACACAGAAGTTCTGATGTTATGCCTGCCTCCAAAGACCCCCAAAAAATGCCCAAAAAAACACCTGCTACAAAACCGGCAAGGTGTGAAAATAGCGGAGCCACTATCCTGTTCTATTGCAATTCTAATACAAACAAACTTTTTTTTTTGGTTCTGGACATGCTACAGAGAAACTTCACAGGTACACTTTTTAGACCCCCCAGACACTAAATCCAAAGAAATCTAATTTTTTTTTTCAATAATTTTTTCAATAATTGGCTCTCTATCAAAAACGACAATTTTTAAGAACTTTTTTTTTGCGTGATTAATAGTCCCTGGGGCATGACCCAGAACTCTATGCACTTTTTAGGGGCATTTATTGGGTTTTAGGGCTTCAAAATGGTGTTTATTGATTACCGAAGTTCGGGTCCTATTGATTTCAATGGGGTTCTGAAATCTGGCCCGAACTTTCGGGAAGTTCGGGTGTTCTGGTCGAACCAAACTTTTGAAAAGTTCGATCTTCCCTATTGTCTGATAGTTGTGCCGCAAACTTTAAAAGAGCTTCAACATACTTTTTCTTTAGCAATGGAGTCTTGCGCGGTGAGTGTGCATACAGGCCATGGCGGTTGAGTGCATTAACTTATTGTTTTCTTTGAAACAATTGTACCTGTTAATTCCAGGTCTTTCTTAAGCTCTCCACAAGTGGTCCTTGGCTCTTGGACAACTCTTCTGATAATTCCTTTCACTTCACTGTCAGATCAGAAATTTTGTGAGGAGCACCTAGTCGTGGTCGGTTTATGGTGAAATTATGTTCTTTCCACTTCCAGGATATGGCCCCAACAGTGCTCACTGGAACATTCAGAAATTTAGAAACCCTTCTGTATCCAATGCCATCAGTATATTTTGCAACAATAAGGTTGCCAAGATCTTAGGCTCTTTGTTTTTACCCATTATGAGATGTTCCTTGTGTGACACTTTGGTAATGAGACACCTTTTTATAGGCTATCAGCTGAGACTGAACAAGCTGATAATAATTTACACTGACAAGGATTGCTTTCTAATTACCGATAGACTTCATCTGGTGTCTTGGCTTTCCATGCCTTTTTGCACCTCCCTTTCTTCATGTGTTTAATACCTTTTCCCTGCGTCATTCCATTTTATTACTCATAACTTTATTTTTGAACTTATTTGTTTTGGTTTCTTTGTATGTATGGATTGCATGGGTTGTTACCGAAATTTCCCTTTTCTGGCCTCCTCCTGACCCCCATTCCAGGCTGAAGCTCCACTCCAGGTACTCTCTACTCACCGATCGAATCCGGTTCCTTACCAGGCCATCAGGGGGCGGTTGGGGGGAGCTGGGACAGCTCGGTATGGGCTTTCTGGGGGAGGAGAGTATCCAGTGGGGCATGGAACCGGCCTCTGCTCAGACCCAGTTTACACCATCCATGCTGGGGGGGTTGGCCTGTGCTCTGTCCTTGTCTTCATCCCACACTCAGTAGATCAGCGGTAGGGACATTTTACTCCTGTTCACCAGGAATCCTTTAGGCATGTCTTTGACAGAAGTGATGCAGCCTTTTTATGGGGCATCAGAGCAGCTCAGGGGGCAATTCCCCCCCCCCCTGCCCCCTGGCCCAGTCCTTCCCTGCCACTGGACACCTCTCAAGTACGGTAAATGTGTCTAGCTTCTAAATTATGTTTCATGTGACTTCCTCACTCTGCTTTGCAGGTCAGGTTCAAACTGTTCGGTGGTTTTGAAAAGTTTCAAAGGCACTTATACAGCAGGCTCCCTGTATGTGGGAAACAGGAAGGAGCTTGCAGTGGGCGTGTATGATAACACGTGTTCTGTATTACATACAGGCAACAAAGGGGATTCCATTTGGCCAGTTCTGGGACAAGATCATCCAGTGCCCAGGGCAAAGATGCCAAATTGGGCCCTCTCTCCTTCATTATGTGCAAGTTTATGAAGAGACGGGGAGATAGAGCACAGCCTGCACCTCCTCCTCTCCAAGCCCCTTCCAGCGCTGGGCTGACAAAAGTAGTGATGCAGCCTTACAGTAGAAGGAACTTGCAGTGTCCCTATCCCGACAATACAGGCTGCGCCTAGGGCAGCCGTCCCTTTTGCCCACCTCTTGTCCTGGCCCTGCCCTTGACCTCCTTGATTGGATTAGGGACCCAGGTGGACTAGTGTATTATTTGTGTGCCTGGTTAAAAAATATGTACAACCAAACAGGCTGTGTATACATTTACCTACACCAAGAGTCAAAAATCAACCGATCGAGATTTCATTGTACTTTGCAGAACTGTTACACTGCAACTAATAGTCTTAACTTTTCAATTATTTATATAAAGTGCAATGTTAATCGTAAGTAACTTCTTCAATTATACACTGCTGGTCAATGCTTGCTATAATTATATATGTAACAAAGATTTGCTCATGACCAGTGTTCTTATATGTGGTGCCACATCCCTTTGAGGTACAAAAATTGGGGGATTCCCCTGGATTGGAACTTTTTAGGCACAAAGACTAGAGTATATAGAAAAAATTATATTTTATTAAACAATTATACAAAAAAATGGTAAGATTAAAAACTATGGCAAGCAACATTCAATATCATAGTTTACAATCATATATTCCAGAAACCAAAACCCAACATGTTTCGAAGATTGGACTCTTCTTCCTCAGGGGTGGTTCTGAATAATGCTCTGTCAACACAGAAAAAAAGTCATAGAATCGTACAACTGATGGTATATACGTATTACATTGTTTATACAAAACATTTTTACAAAATTATATTATATATGTAAGGTAACTGTAGGGTGATATATTAGATTGATGAAACTTGTTTGTGTTTACATAGGAATTAAAGCCAATGCCAACCTCGAAACGACTGCAATGCTTTCAAGCAGAGATATGTTCTATTTAAATCAAATTGAAGAAATGCTTCACATGGCAACGTCAATGCTGCAACAGGAAGGATGGCAGACAAAACAGGTAAGTGCACTGCTTATCTAACACCTAGGGGTCTATGCATAAAAAATGTGCTGTGCGGAAGTGTGAATTATTTGCACAGGAGCAATGAATCTTCGCTGTAATTTACTTAATGTGTTTATTTCCTAGGATCATTACTGCCGTCTAATGGCAATAATGATTTTTTTTCTGAAATACTGCATCACACACAACTGCATTATTGCCACTTATCTTATACATAGATCCCCTAATGTTACCCCCCCAAACAAAATGGGGGGGGGGGGGTCTGGGCTGGGCTTTTAAGAAAACATGTAGGGACCATATACATGTGAGCCGGGGCTTAGGTTAGTGGTTGTAAACCTTCTGGTGTTTTTTAATTTCAGATAATAAACACGTTTTACTTACCTGCTCTGTGCAAAACTATTGCACAGGGCGATCCCAAACCTCCTCTTTTGGGGTCCCCCGTTGGTGCTCTTGTCTCCTCCTCTCTTTTGGGCTCACCCATAGCAAGCTGTGTACTATAGGGGCACTCTCGTTCATCCACAGACACACACAGCATGGCTGGGCCCAGGCCCCCGCTCACTCCTCATAGGATTTGATTGACAGCAGCAGGAGCCAATGGCTCCCGCTGCTGCCTCTGTGTCCTGTGAATGCAGAAAGAAAGGAGATCAGGGCTTCCAGTGGGGACAGCGTTGGCTCAAGAGAGGTGACAGCTAACTGTTTATGTGGGAGGGGAGTCACAGACATTGGAGGGTTTTGTTTTTTACCTTAAGGTGGAGCTCCAGTCATTTTTGTAAAAATTAAAAGTCCGCATTTACAAATACTGTAGCTGCTGACTTTTAATAAACAGACACTTACCTGTCCCAGGATCCTGCACTGTGTACACCCGAGGGGGAGCCAGAGACTGTCTTCAGTCCCCGGCGCTGGCATCCTACCTGTGGGCACCCTCCTTGGGGCTTCACAGCTGGGTGCCCACTGCGC
Organism: Pelophylax lessonae; assembly: GCF_965119305.1. Lineage (NCBI taxonomy): Eukaryota > Metazoa > Chordata > Amphibia > Anura > Ranidae > Pelophylax > Pelophylax lessonae. The sequence continues at coordinate 165,227,624 of NC_138776.1, forward strand.
ATGGGCAAGCCTCGCTGCACATTGTGAATGGCCCCATAGTATTCTGGGACCTGTAACGTGCTTCAGAGGGAGGGGGAAGAAGAAGTTTTGCACCGATAGCCTAGGCCAGTGATGGTGAACCTTGGCACCCCAGATGTTTTGGAACCCCATGACGCTCATGCACTCTGCAGTGTAGTTGAGCATCATGGGAAATATAGTTCCAAAACATCTGGGGTGCCCAGATTTGCCATCACTGGCCTAGCCAATCCAACGGGAAGTGGGAGCAGGTACCTAGTCCCCCCGGCCGAATAAAAATTTCCAAATGTGATAGAGGAGGGGGAAGAGAAATTAAAGCTGAACTTTCCCTTTTGGGTGAAGTTCCGCTTTAATAAAGAGAATTCATTAATGTAAAAAAAAACCTGTGTGTTAGGGAGTGCTTTAATGTAGGGAACATGTTAATATGTTGTAGCAGCTTTCGGATTATTAGCTTCCTTTGACATGAAAATGTATATTAAATTTGCCAGGTGCGTTATATCTACAGAGATTATAAATGCTACTTTATTGTGTAAGCTTGAAGAGAAACTACTGAGCACATTGTATCATTGTTATGTATGTTGAAGGCCAAGTTATCAGGGCCAACTCAAAGATTGCTAATAATGTGGAAATTGGTTTATACAGGAAATCGGAGATTGGATTCTCAGTAAATCATTCCCAAAGATAGGAAAAGTATTTCGCGCAGAAGCTGTAATTGACTCCCCGCCAGAACACATCTGCACTCAACTATTTGAAAAACTTGAACGCATCGACCAGTGGAACCCAGACGTCAGTAAAGTGCAGGTAATAATGTTCATCATGTCTGAGCTGTCTATGCCAACAAATTCTGACCATTGCCCCAGTTCATTATATTTCCATGAAAACAATAGCGCAGCGTGGACTTTTATTTTTAATGTGAATTCTGTGGTTAATGTATTGAGATTGAGCTAGGAAAGTGTAACTTTCAGTTTTCTTATAGGTGGATGTAATACATCATTGCCATAAAAGGCCTCATTAATATATTCTACAGTTAACATGATTTTTCATTTCAGTCAACAGATATCTATGGTTTTCTATGCTTATATAATAAAATTCAGACATCTCTTTTCTACATATTCTCAGTTTATACAGTATTTCCATACCCCCCCCCCCCCATGCTTGTGAATGGCTCACGTATTGGTGTGCGCAGCCTATTGCATTAGGGTGTGCATCCCAGAGCACAAACACACATGCATGTATATCAGTAGAGCAGAGATTGGTGTCAATAGGGCAGTGGACGGTGTCAATAGATTTTATTTTTTATAATTATTTTTAACAATATTGTTTTTTATTATTGGGTGGCTTGGGTGAAATATTAAGGGTCTAAACAAGGAGAAAGGGACTGAGGACAGAGCTTCCCCCAGTCCCTTTCTCTGCAGCCTCAGCTGCACTGGACAGTGAATGAATGGGAAATGCTCTGTGCTGAGTGGCTTCCTGTTCATTTACAAAATTAGGCATAGTCAACATAGTTTACTACGCTTCCGTTAAGAAGGAACACAGGAACCCACCCCCCCTCTCCATTTTTTATGTCAGACACCTCTCTCTTCCTCTCCCCTGCCCCCTGCTACCTTCCCCTAATACGATATGGTTTCAAGATGACATCCTTGGTTTAACTGTGTAACTGTGTGTTCACCTTGTCCTCCGGTTAGTTGTTTTTCCCTGAAAGTATTTACTGTGCACTGCAATTTTGATGTTCTACATTAAGATTACTGTAAGATGCTAACTATGATCTCTGTGCCTGGATCAAAGGCAATGGTTTGTTGTATTGCATTTGAGATCAATAAAAACATTTCTGTAGAAAAAAAAATGAACACAGGAGCGATCAGTACAGATCACTCACTGTGTTCATTCATTTATCCATCCTGAATCATCCCCCACAGCAGTGGGCGGGAGAGGAGAGGAGAGGAGAGGAGAGGAAGGAACCTGGTAGCACTGCGGGGGGGGGGGGAGGGGGAAATGAGGAACCAGGAAGCAGGGGGAATCCTCACCGCACAGGGTGATTGGGGTGTGCCCAGGCACACCCTGCACGCACACCCATGGGCTCACATCCTCTCTCATACAGCTATACAAAAGGGTCTGAGATTGAATTGTATGCAATCTGTTATGTGACATTTAGCACCACCTGGCAGCTGTTTCAATGTGCATACTTCTTAAATGTCTCAGTGGTTTAAACCTGTGAAAGAACCAACTCACCTAAAGGGACAACCTGTGTAACAAACAGTCATTTCTACATTCTAAGTAGTTTTCTTTTTTTTTATTTAAATGTTCGTAATGGATTTATGCCCCGCTTAGAGTAGTTCCTATTCAGTATGAATTTGTCTGGCCATTAATGGGAGGATCTGTTCTTTGCTTCAGATGAATCAGACCCCTCGCCCAACTGTTTTGCATCTAACATCTGACATATGTGGTTTAGCCTAGGTTCACACTGAGGCTGGTTTAAAGTCGGGCTGAAATCCCGGTTTGAAATCGTGCGAATTCAGCTGAACTCGCACGATTTCAAACTGGCCTTTCAATCTGACTTTGAGGGGCGATTTCACAGACATCTGTGTGGGTTCCTGCACAGGTGTCTATTGAAATGGGCCCCCCCCCCCCCCCCAAAGAAACTACTTTTGGGAATAAGTGTGGCACCGCAAAGTCGGCATTGCATCGATTTGGACGGTGCCATTGCTGGCAATTGGTTCCTTTTCGACAAGCGATTTGACATTTCAAACCACATGTCAAAACGGAGCAATGTGAAGGTGGGCTTAACCACTTAAGCCCCGGAGGATTTTCCTGCTAAAAGACCAGGGGGTATTTTGCGATTCGGCACTGCGTGACTTTAACGGACAATTGCGCGGTCGTGCGACGCTGTACCTAAACAAATTTGGCGTCCTTTTTTTCCCACAAACAGAGCTTTCTTTTGGTGGTATTTGATCACCTGTGCGATTTTTTTTTTTTTTTTTTTTTTTTTTTGATCACGCGCTATAAACAAAAAAAGAGCGAGAATTTTGCGAAAATAGCAATATTTTTCACATTTTTTTATATGAAATTCCCCCCAAAAAAATGTAAAAATCAAAATTTTTTAACATTTTCGGCCAATTTGTTTTATCCTACCTATGTTTGGTAAAAAAAAATCGCAAAAAGCGTATTTTTATTGGTTTGCGCAAAAGTTATCGCGTTTACTAACAAAGGGAAAGATTTTTGTCATTTTTGTTGGTTTTTTTTTTTTAACGCGTAATGGCGGCGATCTGCGATTTTTTTTTTTTGCGGTACTGCGACATTGTGGCGGACAGATCGGACCCTTGACTGACATTTTTGACACTTTTGGGGTTACCAGTGACATTTCTACAGTAATCAGTGCTATACATATGCACTGTTACTGTAAAAATACACTGGTAGTGAAGGGGTTAACTTTATTTGGGAGGGAGGGGCTGTGTGTGTCCCTAGGGGCGTGCTTTCTACTGTGATTGGCTGTGGCTTGAGCTGTAAGGACACTGATCAACGGATCTACATAGTAGATCCGTGTGATCAGTGTCTTTACAGCGAGGAGAATGACAGGTGGCTTGTTTACACAAGCTGCCTGCCTTTCTCCCTCTCCCCCGACGATCACCGAGTGACCGGCGGACATCGGGTCCGCTGGTCACACTCGCGGGGGGGTCCGTGACCGCGCGATAGCGCGCCTCTGCGGGCGCGCACTCGCTCCCCAGACCCTCCCAGGCTAGTGACGTTAATTAACGTCACTCTGCCTGGCAGGGGCTGACCGCCGCAGTAAATCTACTTGCGGCGGTCGGCAAGCGGTTAATGCATGTCAGAAAAGGGGCCTATGAACATGGGTGAGGAAGGCCATCAGATATTCTACACAATGGGGCTGATTTACTAAAACTGGAGAGTTCAAAATCTGGTGCAGCTCTGTACAGTAACCAATCAGCTTCCATGTTTTTTTTTTTTTTTTTAAGCTTAATTGAACAAGCTGTAGTTAGAAGCTGATTGGCTACCATGCAGAGCTGCACCAGATTTTGCACTCTCCAGTTTTAGTAAATTAACCCCATAGAGTAGGAACAGGAGAGTCCAGGCATTCAAAACTTAAAGTGGTATTAAACCCAAAAGCAAACATTTATTATATTGCAGCTCACCAGTTCTTAGATGTGGTGACTGCAATTAGTAGCCCCCACTGGATTCCAAGGCTCCAAGCTGGGTGCTCAGGCTGAACAGGCTTCCTTCCATTCACCTTGAGCCCTCGTTCAAACTGAACGCGGCTTTGAAATGATGTGACTTCATCTGAAATCGCACGATTTCACAGCCGCATTTCAGTCCGGCTTTGAGGGCGACTTGAAAGACATCTGTGCGGGTTCATGCACAGATGTCTATTGAAGTTGCCAACAAAGTCACCAAAAGTAGTGCAGGAACTACTTTTGGAATTCAGTGCTGCGCCTGTAAAGTCGGCGTTGCGTCGGTTGGGGCGGTGCCATTTCCGGCTATAGGCTGTGATTTGACATGCGATTTAACCTCTCCAATCAAGTCAGGCGGTCCGTTCTCATCCGATTCCCCCATAGAGAACAGCGGGACCTGACAGCTCTGTCTCCTCACACAGCGCGGAGACACAGCTGTCATCCGCCTGCTCAGCGGGGGATCGATCCCCCGCTGAGAAAAACTAAGTCTGCCGATGGACTCCACAGTGAGAAAGGGGCCTAAGGTGTAACTGTGAAAATACGATACTCTGTTCTCCTTAACCCAAATGAGAAGCTTTTCAACCACTTCAATACCAGGCAGTTTTACCCCCTTCCTGCCCAGGCCAATTTTCTGCTTTTTTTCCAAATGTGTTTTTATTAGTGTCTGGTAAAACAGTTTTCAAATTAATATCTGTTCTTCAAAAATTTAGGTCAAAGTGTATTCTGCTACTTTTCTTTGGTGAAAATAACCCAAATCAGTGTATATTATATAGTCTGTAGGAAAGTTTTAGAGTCCACAAACTATGGTATTTATCTGAAAATTGATCAGTACTGATGGCATCTCCTTTATTGAGGCCCAAAAATGCCTGCACAGTACAAATACTTCCCAAATGACCATTTTTTAAAAAATAGGCAGCCCAGGCTAGTGAGTAAGAGACATGGCGAGTTTTTTTTAAAGTTGTAATTTTTTTGTCATAATTTTTCAGAAAATGACGAAGTTCTTTACCATTTTATTTATGGTACAAATGGGCTGTGATTGGCCCAGTCTGTACCATGTGAGCACACTTACCATTCACAGCTAGCAGCACAATTGTATAAAATGGATGGTATGAAAGGAAGCCCTCCATTGTTTACAACTCTCATGTGACCTTCTGTAATTGGTCAACGCTATCACTTGGTACCAGCAACGAGCTGGTACACTGATCAGTCATGGGATGCGTGCGGTGGATGCAGCCGGTGACAGATCGCTATGCTATGCAGGCGACTGACATCCTCTATATTAACTGATGATGCCATTGGTCGTTGGGATACTGGCAGCTAAAAGGTTATAATGGTGCACTATGAAAACCTGTGGCTTTGTGGCATGCCCTGCGGCCATGCATGGGGCACCATCCGGGAGGACATTATATGACGTCCATCCGGATCGGCGGGAGGCTTTCATTTTGTTATAGGCTTGGCGGGAAGTGGTTAAATCTGAAGTCAGGAATACAAGGTAGCAGGCTTTCATGGGTGACGATCCAATTGGGAGATTTATGGATTCATCAATTTTTGATTCAGCTGAATATTCCCAAGTAGATCTGTCAAATCTGAAAATCACCCAACATGAGGATCCAGGCTATCGAGATTTGTGAATTCTGTGATTCTCTGTAGACTTGCCAATTTTTCATGCATAGATTTATGTAAAAATTTTACAAGTGTTTGACTTGGTATTCAAAACTATTGCTCATAATTTGACAGCATTGAAAGAAGATGAATTGAGAAGGCACCAAAAGTTAAGATTATTACTCTGACCGGTAATGAAAATCATCATGGCCAATCACCACAAACTAAAATGAAATTTTTTTTTTTTTTTTTTGGCAGATCCTTCAAAGAATTGGAAATAACACATTACTCACGAGAGAAGTGACCGCACAGAACATGGTCAGCAAGAGAGACTTTGTCAATGTGCAGCATTGCTGCAGGTCAGGCTCCTCTTTATACCTCATTGGAACTGAAGCTCATTCACACTTGATGCCACCACAAAAAGGAATAATTAGGTATGTATGGTGCAGAGACCAGATGTTGGAAAGAGGTCTGAAGTTGGAGGCTCAACTCTAGGTTTGGGTAGAATAGGGAATGCTTAAAAGTATCTGCAAGGTTTTCTTTTTCAACCCAATAGGAATAATTCTCCTCACTTTCTAATGAGACAGGAATTGTTGGGAAATCACTCTGGTGGGAGCAGCACAAAGATTCCCCAGCACACCAACAGCTAGTGAGCACAAAAAGCTGAATCAAAATGATTTTTTTTTTTTATGGGCTTTTGCTTTTTCAAAGATTTTGTTCAGATTTTTTCAAATAAAGAATATACAAATAATGAATTTCATTAAATAGTACAGCAAGGGTACAATATCCAATAGTCTATACAATTACTGTATTTTCTGGCTTATAAGACTACTTTTGAACCTCCAAAAAATCCCCCAAAAATGGGGGGTTGTCTTATATGCCGAGTATAATATCTCCAAGGTAACCTAAGTATAAGTATTACCGGTAGATGTAATCTCTCTACGCTGGTGTGTGGGAATCCTGTACCGGTATACTGTATGTACCGTAGCTTCGGCTACATACAGTGTACCGCGCTGAGCCAATCAGGGAGAGCGATGTATTCTATTATTGAGTGCAAAGCCTGCTCGGATTGGCGGAGTAACATCAGCCCGCCTCTCTGACTCTGCCAATCCGAGCAGGATTGCATTCAATGCATTTTCATTGCATTTGCATTCAATAATAGAATACATCGCTCACTGTGATTGGCTCAGTGCGGTATACTGTATGTAGCCGAAGATACGGTATACCGGTACAGGATTCCCACACAGCCAGCGTCCTGAGATTACATCTACTGGTAATACTTATACTTAGGGTACCTTGGAGATATTATGAGAGATTACATGTATTACAGTACTTGGGGTACCTTGGAGAGCTATGAGAAATCTGATGTTTTTCAATGGTGTTGCCTTGCTTCGGAAGGGGGGTAGTCTTATATGGTGAGTATAGCCCAAAGCTTCGGAAGGGGGGTAGTCTTATATGGTGAGTATAGCCCAAAACCTATTTTTTAATTTTAAAATTAGGGGGGTCGTCTTATACGCCCAGTCGTCTTATACGCCGGAAAATACGGTATATTGTACCACCACCTCTGGCTCAGGCACTCTGCTCCCTACTCACCACTAACACTTGTAAGTCCAGCTTCTGTGTTTACAAGAGACAGCTTGTCCTCCAATGGCATCCACCGATCTGATCTCCTGAGTGGCTTCTACTGAGTGCATGATAGAGACAAGGGAGATGCAGGTGCCGGGGGTACAGTGCAGATGCCAACACCCCCACTGGATGATATCCCAGCAAGTGAGAGAGGCAGAGCCAACTACAGTGTGTGGGGAGGTACTAGGGCCAGCTGGGTGCTTCAGCTTAATACAGCAACAAAAGTAAGACACGTAGGAGATGGTGGAGCTTTTAAGGAGGTGAGGAGAAAATGGCAGTGGGGGGAGGGGGGGGGGTTGCATGCAGAGGTCAGAGCTGAAGAGGGGTGTAAGTGAGATGTGGATGGGGGGTGCAAAGGTAAGCACCTGTGGAAGAAGGCTGCGTGCAGCACACCCCAGAATTCTACACTATGTACATAGTGCACCCCAAACTCTACACTCTGTGTGTGAGAACCCCCCACAACTCTGCACTCTGTACATAATGCACTCCTGGCATTTATTGCCTCTTTAACCACTTCCATACAGAGCAGTTTGACACCCTTCCTGCCCAGACCAATTTTCAGCTTTCAGCACTCTCACACTTTGAATGACAATTGCTCAGTCATGCTACACTGTAACCAAACAAAATTTTTATCATTTTTTTCACACAAATAGAGCTTTCTTTTGGTGGTATTTGATCACAACTGGGGTTTTTTTTTTTCGTGATATATGCAAAAAAAGAGCAAAAATTTTGAAAAAAAAAACACTTTTTTTTAGTTTCAATTATGAAATTTTGCAAAAAATAAATTTTTCTTCATACATTTGGGCCAAAATGTATACTGCTACATGTCTCTGGTAAAATTAACCCAAATTAGTGTATATTATTTAGTCTGTGTGAAAGTTATTGAGTCTAGAAGCTATGGTACCAATTACTGAAAATTGATCACACCAGATGTACTGACTGCCTATCTCCTTTCTTGAGGCCCTGAAATGTCAGGACAGTACAAATACCGACCAAATGACCCCTTTTTGTAAAGTAGACAGTCCAAGGTATTTAGTAAGAGGCATGGTGAGTTTTTTGAAGTTGTAATTTTTTCCCACAATTCTTGGGAAAATGAAGAAAAAAATTTTTTTTTCTTTTTTTTCCCACAAAGTTGTCAATTTATAAGCTATTTCTAACACATAGCATGTACACAGCAAAAATTACACCCAAAAATACATTCTGCTACTCCTTCCGAGTATGGCGATACCACATGTGTGAGACTTTTACACAGCCTGGCCACAAAAAGAGACTCCACGTCCAAGAAGCACATTCAGGCGTTCTAGGAGCATAAATACACATAAAACTTTCTTACTACCTATCACACTTTTCAAGGCCCTAGAGCACCAATACAATGGAAAAGTCCACAAAATGACCCCATTTTGGAAAGCAAACACTCCAACGTATATTCTATGAGGCATTATGGGTCGTTTGAACATATCATTTTTTTCCACAGGTTTTTGGAAAATGTGGGAAAAAAATGAAAACTTTTTTTTTTTACAAAAAGTTGTCAATTTATAGGATATTCCTAACACATAGCATGTACACAGCAAAAATGACACCCCAAAATACATTCTGCCACTCCTCCTGAGTATGGCAATACCACATGTGTGAGACTTTTTCACAGCCTAGCCATATAGAGGGGCCTAACATCCAAGGAGCATCATCATGCATCCTAGCCACTTGCCTAGGCCTATTTTTGACATTTGGTGTTTACAAGCTAAAATCAGTTGTTTTGCTAGAAAACTGCTTAGAACCCCCAAACATTATATATTTTTTTTTAGCAGAGACCCTAGAGAATAAAATGGAGATTATTGCGATATTTTTTATCACACCGTATTTGCGTAGCGGTCTTCCAAACGCAATTTTTTTGGAAAAAATTCACTTTTTTTAATTAAAAAATAAGAAACCAGTAAAGTTAGCCCAATTTTTTTCCATAATGTGAAAGATAATGTTACGCCGAGTAAATAGATACCCAACATGCCATGTTTCAAAATTGCGCACGCTCACGGAATGGTGACAAACTTTGGTACTTAAAAATCCCCATAGGCGACAATTTAAAAATTTCTACAGGTTGCCATCTTTGAGTTACAGAGAAGGTCTAGGGCTCAAATTATTCCCCTTGCTCTAAAGATCGCGGCGATACCTCACATGTGTGGTTTGAACACCGTTCACATATGTGGGCGGGGTTTCTGTATGCATTTGCTTCTGCGCGCGAGCTAACGGGGACAGGGCGCTTTAATTTTTTTTTTTTTTTTTTTTTACTATTTATTTTATTTATTATTTTTTATTTTTACACCGTTTAAAAAAAAAAAATTGATAATTTTTATTTCTATTAAAAGAAATGTAAATATTCCTCGTAATAGAAATAGGCACGACAGGACCTCTTTTTTGTGAGATCTGGGGTCAAAAAGTCCTCAGATCTCACAAGTACACTAAAAGATAGAAAAAAAAAAAAAAATAATTATAATATAAAATGAAAAAAAAAAAAAAAGGACCTTTAAACCGGTTGCTAGGCAACAACATTTTCCGTAGCTCCGGTCCTCCAAGACCATAGAGTCAAGTGAGGGCAAGCTTGCCCTCACTCGACATCCTGTCTGTGAGGATTCGGGACCGGATCGTTTTCCCCGCTGCCGGCGGGTCCGGTAAGCGGGGAAAAGGACCGGAACGCGTCGGGAGGGGGGGGGCGCCTCTTCCGCCATCCCGGAAGGGTGATCCCACAGCGAATCCGCCGCTGGGACCACCCTTATCGGAAAGCCAACCGTCCACCATTTAAAAAATACCAGGGTTATGGCAGCTATCTGCTGCCATAACACCGGTATTTAGGTTTAAACGGAGGACGTATATAAACCTTTTTGGACTTGGACATGGTGGCTGTATGAAGGGTGACAGGTACTCGGGTACTTTGTTGGGCAGATGACAGGTACTCTGGTACTGATGAGCAGGTGGCAGGTACTCGAGTACTCCGATAGGCAGGTGACAGGTACTCGGATACTCTGATAGGCAGGTGACAGGCAGGTGATAGGTACTGATGAGTAGTACTGATACTGATAGGTGATACTGTACTGATGGGTACTGATGATCAGTACTGATACGTGATAGGTACTGATGAGTACTGATAAGTAGTGATGGGTACTGATGAGCAGGTGGCAAGTACTCGGGTACTTCAGGCGTCAGGTACTCTGATGAGCAGGTGGAAGGTACCCGGGTACTCTGATGGGTAGGTGACAGGTACTCAGGTACTCTGATGACGGGTACTCCGTTGACAGGTACTCAAAGTACCCGAGTACCTGTCATCAGAGTACCCGAGTACCTGTCATCAGAGTACCCGAGTACCTGTCATCAGAGTACCCGAGTACCTGTCATCAGAGTACCCGAGTACCTGTCATCAGAGTACCCGAGTACCCGTCATCAGAGTACCCGAGTACCCGTCATCAGAGTACCCGAGTACCCGTCATCAGAGTACCCGAGTACCTGTCATCAGAGTACCTGTCATCAGAGTACCCGAGTACCTGTCATCAGAGTACCCGAATACCTGTCACCAGCCCATCAGAGTACCCAAGTACCTGTCATCTGAGTACCTGATGGGCTGGTGACAGGTACTCGGGTACTTTGATGGGCTAGTGACAGGTGCTCTTTATTGGGGGGGGGGGGGCAATCAGTGTGTTTAGGGTGCACTGTAGTTGGTAACTAGCTGTTACCACACTCTCTTCCTCACACAGGATCAGTGTGTGAGGAGGAGAACACGGTGACAGCTAGTTACCTGTTCTCTGTTGACATTTGTGACCGGCTGTGATTGGACACAGCCGGTCACGTGGTAAAGAGCCAATTTCATTGGCTCTTTACCTAGATCGGGGATCGACTCTGTCCGAGGGACGACCCTCGTCCCCGATCGCTGCTCTGCGCGCCCCCGGGGGCGCGCATTGCAGAGAGAACGAGCGGCTCGTGCTGGAGCCGCTCATGTGATCGGCTGTGATTGACACAGCCGATCACGTGGTAAACAGCCAATTTCTATTGGCTGTTTACCTTGATCAGGGATGGGCTATGTCCGAGGGACGAGCCTCATCCCTGATCGCGCCGCTGCGCGCCGCCGGGGAGCGCAGTAGCAGCTAGAACGGGCCGACGTCATATGACGGTGGCCCGGATCTAGACAACCACTTTGCCGACGTCATTTTACATGACTCGGTATGGAAGTGGTTAAGACCCTCCCACTGTTAGTGAAATTTGACCGCATCCATTATTTAATGTGATTCGGAGAGTTTGTGTGTGTGGGGATGGAGGGGGTTTTTGGGGGCCTTGATTGAGTTCCTGTACCTATTTTCTGAGAAAAAAAACCATGATTATAATAAACAGTAATATGGAAATCTAATAGATATATTTCCATTAAATTATTATTTATTTAGATTAAGTTTTCAAACTGTAATAAAGAAAAGTTCCCCTAAATGTACAAAATTGTAAAATTGTAATTATTTTATTTATTTTTATAAGATTTACAAATTAATGTACTCTGTCTTGTAACTTTTTAACAAAACATATACTGTGTATAAAGGTAAAAACAGTATATACAAACTATATAATATATAAGTAGGAATCATCTTATTTCACTTTTATATTTTACTGTATTTATTGCAATATGTTTTTATTTAAAATTTTAATACATTTCTCAAATTTGGATAATTTGTTTTGTTTTAATTTGTTTCGGGTTTGTTGAAATTCTGTCAAAATTTTGATTCGTAACAAAACAAATCACACATGTCTAATCTCCACTTGCTCCTGGGTTCCATGTTGAGTGGCTGGCATGATGCATTGTGAACACAGGAGGTTGGTTGCTTGGCACAGGTGCCATTCTAAGAACGCTTTGTATTCTCTGAATGAATGCAAAGCGTTGTCTGATTGGATGAGGTGAGGTGGTGATGCCAAGCTTTGTTCAATCAGAGGACACTTTATATTCATTCAGAAAATGCAAAGAATTCTCTGAATGGCGCCTGTGCCAAGCAGCCAACTTCCTGTGCTGAGAATGCAGAAGGGCAGCCAATCAGCATGGGACCTAGACACTAGAGGAGATCACTGGAGTAGCGTTGTCTACTTCAGTGATTTCCAAATCCCAGGGGCCTCAGTCAGATATGGTATACACATAGTTACATTGGTCCAAGCAACAAAATATCCATACCTGGAACTCATCTTTAAACCTTACCATTCCAGACAAGTAGGTAAAAGATTATCAACCTTCATTTTTAAAACATTCCTGTAGAATAAATGTTGTATGCTATTTATGTTGTACTAACTTACCGTTGTCTACACAAATATTTCCTATAAGTAATAAGTTTATGCTTCTCTACAGGGCAAAAGCCAAACTCACTTGTATTATTTTAAGGCCTGTGGAAGGTGACAGGAGGAAAACACATTTCACTTGGCTTCTAAGTTTAGATCTCAAGGTAAGACTGTAAATGTATTCCTAGTCCATTATCTAACTATGCTATAATCATACGAAGGTTGGCCATATTCAACAGAAGGTGGACAAATGAGCAGGAAAAAGCGCACACACACATATATATATATATATATATATATATATATATATATATATACTTTAATGTCAAAAGTATTTGGACGACTGCCTTTAAACGCACATGAACTTTAATGGCACCCTAGTCATAGTCCGTAGGGTACAATATATTGTTGGCCCACCCTTTGCATCTAAACCGGGCTTCAACTCTTCTGGGAAGGCTGTCCACAAGCTTTAGGAGTGTGTCTATGGGAATGTGTGATCATTCTTCCAGAAGCGCATTTGTGAGGTTAGGCATTGATGTTGTACGAGAGGCCTGGCTCAAAGACTCTAATTCACCCCAAATCTGTTCTATCGGGTTGAGGTCAGGACTCTGTGCAGGCCAGTCAAGTTCTTCCACCCCAAACTCGCCCATCCATGTCTTTAAAGACCTTGCTTCATGCACTGGTGCGCAGTCATGTTGAAACAGGAAGGGGCCATGCTCAAACTGTTCTCACAAAGTTGGGAGCATGAAATTGTCCAAAATGTCTTGGTATGCTGATGCCTTAAGAGGTCCCTTAACTGGAACTAAGAGGTCAAGCCCAACCCCTGAAAAACGACCCTGCACCGTAATCCCCCCTCGACCAAATGATTTGAACTAGTGCACAAAGCAAGGTCCATAAAGACATGGATGAGCGAGTTTGGATGTAGAGGAACTTGACTGGCCTATTGTCACATGAAAAGATATAATAAAATATGTACAAAAATGTGAGGGGTGTACTCACCTTTTGTGGAGTACTGTGTGTGTGTATGTGTGTATGTATGTGTGTGTATATATGTGTATATATATATATGTATATGTGTGTGTGTGTATATATATATATATATATATATATATATATATATATATATATATATATATACAGTGTATATATATATATATATATATATATATATATATATATATATATGTATATATACAGTGTATATATATATATATATATATATATATATATATATATATATATGTATATGTATATATATATATATATATATAATATAGAGATAGATAGAGAGAGAGCGAGAGAGAGATTACAACCCTCACTTTTTGTAAATATTTTATTGTATCTTTTCATGTGATAACACTGAAGAAATTAAACTTTGCTAAAATGTAAAGTAGTGAGTGTACAGCTTGTATAGCAGTGTAAATTTTCTGTTCCCTCAAAATAACTCAACATACAGCCATTGGTGTCTAAACCGCTGGCAACAAAATTGAGTACACCCCCAAGTGAAAATGTTCAAATTTGGCCCAATTAGCCATTTTCCCTCCCTGGTGTCATGTGACTCATTACTGTTACAAGGTCTCATGTGTGAATGGGGAGCAGGAGTGGTAAATTTGATGTTATCGCTCTTACTCTCGCATACTGGTCACTGGAAGTTCAACATGGCACCTCATGGCAAAGAACTCTGAGGATCTGAAGAAAAGAATTGCTCTACATAAAGATGACCTAGGCTATAAGAAGATTGCCAAGACCCTGAAACTAAGCTGCAGCACGGTGGCCAAGACCATACAGCAGTTTAAAAGGACAGGTTCCACTCAGAACAGGCCTCGCCATGGTCTACCAAAGAAGTTGAGTGCACATGCTCAGCGTCCTATCCAGAGGTTTCTTCGAAAAATAGATGTATGAGTGCTGCCAGCATTACTGCAGAGGTGGAAAGGGTGGGGGATCAGCCTGTGTGTGCTCAGACCATATGCCACACACTGTATCAAATTGGTCTGCATGGCTGTCTTCCCAGAAGGAAGCCTCTTCTAAAAGATGATGCACAAGAAAGCCTGCAAACAGTTTGATGAAGACAAGCAGACTAAGGATATGGATTACTGGAACCATGTCCTGTGGTCTGATGGGGGCAAGATAAACTTATTTGGTTCAAATGGTGTCAAGTGTGTGTGGTGGCAACCAGGTGAGGAGTACAAAGACAAGTGTTTCTTGCCCACAGTCAAGCATGGTGGTGGGAATGTCATGGTCTGGGGCTGAATGAGTGCGAGCTACAGGTAATTAAGGGAACCATGAATTCCAACTTGTACTGTGACATACTGAAGCAGAGCATGATCCCCTCCCTTTGTACACTGGGCCGCAGGACAGTATTCCAACATGATAATGACCCCAAACACACCTCCAAGACGACCACTGCCTTGCTAAAGAAGCTGAGGGTAAAGGTGATGGACTGGCCAAGCATGTCTCCAGACCTAAACCCTGTTGGGCATCCATGGGGCATCCTCAAACGGAAGGTGGGGGAGCGCAAGATCTCTTACATCCACCAGCTCTGTGATGTCGTCATAGAGGAGTGGAAGAGGACTCCAGTGGCAACCTGTGAAGCTCTGGTGAACTCCATGCCCAAGAGGATTAAGGCAGTGTTGGAAAATAATGGTGGCCACAGAAAATATTGACACTTTGGACCCAGTTTGGAATTTTCACTTAGGGGTGTACTCACTTTTGTTGGCAGCGGTTTAGACATTAATGGCTGTGTGTTGAGTTATTCTGAGGGGACAGCAAATTTACACTGTTATACAAGCTGTACGCTCACTACTTCTACAATGTAGCAAAGTGTAATTTCTATAGTGTTGTCACATGAAAAGATAAAGTAAAATATTTACAAAAATGTGAGGGGTGCACTCACTTTTGTGAGATACTGTGGTGTGTGTGTGTGTGTGTATGTTTGTGTGTGTGTGTGTATATATATATATATATATATATATATATATATATAGTGTATATTTACAGTATATATTTTCTATATAAGATTAACGTAGATGATACTATGATGAATACTTGAGCAAATTAGCAGTGTTCAGGATTTACATGCACTTTAAGGCCTCATTCACACAGGCAACCATGGGGCGGTAAAAACCATAAGAAGGATCTGCATTGTTCCCTCCCCTATCCCCCCCCCCCCAACCAATCAACCACCTAAACTGTGCAATGGTGGCAGGAGGGGAATAGTAGTACATATTGACACGGTCGCTATGCTTTGCTTCGCAGCATGGCAAAAAGTATGCAGTATGTTGCAATTGACAGACAGTACTGCCACCAAACGCCACCCATGCAAATAATAACAAAAAAAGAAAACAAAAGGGTATTCTGGAAGCAGCGGTATCTC
This sequence comes from Pelophylax lessonae, assembly GCF_965119305.1. Lineage (NCBI taxonomy): Eukaryota > Metazoa > Chordata > Amphibia > Anura > Ranidae > Pelophylax > Pelophylax lessonae. The sequence continues at coordinate 165,243,713 of NC_138776.1, forward strand.
ATCCTAAATGCCTGCCAGCCACTATACTACCACCCTCTAAAACAAGATCTGCCTCATATCGCTTTATAGGGAGGTGGTAGAGAGTGTTGCACGTGTGAAAGAGGTTTTATTCCCTTTAAGATTTTAAGTGTGCTGTTTTAACTACATAAGTGTGACAAAATGTGCTAATAGTACATTTCTACATACGTAAAAAAGGAATGCAAATGCATGAATGCTCATTCCACTTGTAGACAAAAGTTTTAGCACTGTCCAATATGTTCTTGGTACATATTTACTCAAAAATACTGTCTAAATCAGCTAATAAGGCTTTATTTTTCCATCTCCAACAGGGCTGGATACCTCAATCAATAACCGAGCGGTACTTGTCCCAGTCCCAGGCCGCTTTTATCTCACACCTGAGGAGGCACCTGTCTTCAGTTGAGAAGATCTAAGATGTACCTTATTTTATTATATGTATGATGGTATATGAAGTTTAGCTATTAGAGGTATAATACATATCATAATGTAGCTAGCTTCAGAATGAGTTTTATTGTTGAGAAAATATTGCAGATTAGCAATAAAAGGAAAAAACAATATTCACTTAAATGTACCTTTCATGCTTACAGGCTTACTCAATAAATAAGGGGAATAACCTAGAGCAACCAATTAAATGTCAGATCAAAGAAAAATGAAGTGCAATAGGTTGATGGGGTTCAGATTAGATCATCTCTCTGGTTATTTAAAAACCCACATTGAGGATAATACAAATGACATTCTGTGCACACAGCTGCAGAACAGAGAAACATTTTTATTTTATGTCTTCACAGCTTGTTTTTTACATTTGAACCAAAAATGTAATTAGCTATTTAACACCAAGGGACACACACACACACACACACAAAAATTCAATTTCACATATTGTGGCCTCAGCTGACTAAAATGTGAAGTGTACTACATCCAATACATGTTGGAGATGCCAGCAGGACACTGAATCAATGGTCTTTATACAGTGGGAAAACACCTGTTTCTCCCCCTATTGTAGAAATTGTATTAAAGGCTTTATGAAAGATCAGTGTTTCTCTAAAATTTAAAAAACTAAAGTTATAGTTTTACATAATGCAGCATCATCCACATGCGTAGGACACCCAACATTATAGGTGATTTATTCTTCCAAAGCAAACACACCTTTGCACACTGGTACTGATTAGTAAACCAATGTTTCTTTTCTCCATCACGCTAATGTGACCCCAGTGTTGATGGAGAGGGGAGGTGCCCGACTTCCTCCCTAATCAACCGATGATGACATTGGGTGTTAGGACACTAGCAACTAGAGGGTTGTAATGGTGCACCAGGAAAACCTGTGGCTTTATGTAACTAATAGTCTTGATCCACCCGCTGGCCTGTATACATTTTTCTGAGCAATTTCTAGGCATTTTGCCAAGGCACACCTGAAGGTACCCCAGGGTGCCTGGGCACCCTGGTTTAAAAAGCCTGAACTAGATCAAAGAGACAAACTGATTTCCCCCCCCCTACCTTCTTATTACATGTCTTTAACCTCTCTCTCAAAAATGTAAATCCTCACTAGCCATACATCTTTCTAATGCAGCAAAAACCATAATCCATGTGACGTGAGTCACTTTGGCTGGGGGGGGCTTGTGGAACCCAGATTGCTTTAGGGAGCTTGGGAGACTCTTTGTCCAGCTTCCCCAGCCCCTCTTATGTGTAATTCACCCTGTGTCTATTAGGGGCACAGGGTGACCAAGAACCCCAGTCGGGTCTGCACAAATCAGACTCGCTGTACAACCACACCGGACTCAGCATTTGGTGTTGCCCCAGTTATTATTATTATTATTATTATTATTATTATTATACAGGATTTATATAGCGCCAACAGTTTGCACAGCACTTTACAATGTTCTGGGTTCTTTATGTGTGGTTTGTATTGAAAGAGTGAAGAGCTCTATCACTTGGGACAATTATATTTCTGGACAATATCCCTCAGGAAATATAAAAAGATATATTGCAGAATAGTTTCATAGACCCTTGCTAGTAGGGTGGGGTTTGTTGTTGTTGAATACCTGCATTCCATTGTTCTATTGTTCCTGTCTGCCTTGAGTAAGCTTATTATGGTATGTGTATGGCTGTGTGGATTGGCAAGGGGGGAGGGGGTTGTCAGATTGTATATCTCTGTGTGCATGTGTTTTGAATAAACAGTTTGATTCTGGTTTGACTCCAAAACTTGTACGGTTGAGTTCTTGGGGTAACTATAGCCAGATTCACGGATCCCGTGTTCCAGAGCTTAGGGAGCAGGTTACTGGCGGAGATACCACGATGGGGGTGTCCGGATTCCGTCACAATCCATATACATTGAAATTCCTCTTTTCCACCCTCCATAATAGATTGGATGCACAAGGCCATTGCAACAGATAACAACATCGGCTTCAACAAACATGAACTTGATGGTTCTTTAAATTCTCAAATATAAAAGGTACTTTACAGAACACACACCTAAAATAACTCGTATATTGATCTCACATTTGAAAACCACTGACGACCACGTTGATGATCATTGTTTGTGTTTTGTTGATGAAGGTGGGTTACCTTCGATAATAAACGACCTCCCACCTTCAATCCCTCACTATAATCTTCTATAATGACATCCTCTAATCCTATACTATTCCCTTTTTTTTCTTCTCTATTTCAAATCTATGCTTTTCTTTCATATGGGCAGGAACATGATTTAACTGTTTTTTATCCTAGATACCGGACATAAAAATTCTGGTGCTCAGCTTTGGATAAAACTTTCCATACAGTGGTCATATAGCGCAGGTACTGCTGAAAGCTTAGAGCTCCTTAATAGTTACATGAGAATTGCTCTTTTGAATTCTCCTCTGACTGAAGATCAGGTCTAGTAAAAAAAATCCCTTTGTGTACATGCCCTACTCTGAGATATTTCTTTATAGTGAGTGATATGCTAGGACATTGGAAATGTGCTAATGTACCCATATGGAAGTCATATACCATCAACACCTGTGGTAACTTTCTTTCCTCTTTGTAAAAAAAAATGTGCAAAGAAATGTGAAGTGCACCTGTTTTAACATAAAACATCCAAGCATAAAGTAAATTAAATAATAAAATGTATAGGCGCACCTGATGGGCAAAATCATCAGTGATTACATCATTATGATAATACTATACCATATACAACAATGTTCCTGCTGTGCAAAACTCCTACTGGAATAAAGTCTATATGGTTATTGACTATTGTACCTGCATTAGTCTTCCCAGACTTGGGCTCTGGACAGGGTAAGATAGTTCTACACCCAGAAAATACTGCTGTAGTCTTCCTGTCTCTTTATGGTTGGTGGAGGCTAAGAGCAGGGTTGCAAAAAGCCTTTTAAGCCAGACGAAGTGTTCTCTGTTGTGGGTGCTATTCCTCTGGAGGTCCTGGGAGAACTGTACTGAGCTACAGGAGCAGCTACAGTAGTCCTGTCTCAGGAACGACATGCAGGGAGTCATGAGCAGGATGCATTCGGCCTTTTGAAAGTCAAAGCCCTCTCATTAGAGTGAGTACTAATGACCCTGGTACGGAGAACGACTGTACAAAAGGGAAGTTGGCTTGAGAGTGATAATGTGTAATGTGATGCTTTCACATAATTACTGCTACAGTGCGTCCACATGTGTGACTGGCAAAGTAAAGCCAAGCAACCCTGCATAGTATGTCTGTGTAATGTGATGTGTCAATGCCATCTTCTGAAGAACACCAATAAAGTGCAGAAACTATACTATTTGTGTGGACATTCCTTTCTTCTGAATTTGAAGGCTATTGGAAGATATCATTGGAAGGCCTCTGCCAAGGAGATGGGCACAAGATGGTGGAGGTAAAGGGGCAACCAACAGGTGGGTTGTTGTCATATCATAGGAGAAGGGAGGCAGGTACTTGTACCATTTGGTGCCAGTCATCAACCAATCACAAGCCCCCAGGTTGACAGAAGATCTAGTTCATTCATTCAAAAAGGTCTTGAAAAATGTAGTTGTAGTATGAGTGGCTAGAGTAATGCTAAACACATTCTGCAAAGTCTATTTTCTTTTTAAGATATTATATTTTTAGATATTATATTTTTAGATATTATATTTTTAGATATTATATTTTTGGGTAATTTCCTTAACTTTGTAGATTTGCAAATTACTACACAAGTCAAATTTGAGTGCATTAATAATTAGGATTAAAAAAAATTAAATATATGTGTGATGTCCTTAAGCACAAGGGGATAACGTGTGGCTAGCATACAATACATTTGTTGGATTTTGCAGGTGTGGGTTTGGAAAACATGGTAAAGCTTAAAGCTGGCCAGGCATGTTAATATCTAGTTGTATAATCTCTTTTATGTTTGTCAAAACAATGTAATATACGGGGCTATATTAATAATCTATTCACTTTAATACAAATAACCAAACTCTTGACTACATAGATGCTGGGAGATCTTAAGAGGATTGTACCATGAGTTTGTACCATAAATGGTCAGCTTTAGAGAACTTTGTATTAACTTTGCTATACATGTTACAATCTTATTGCACAACCTTCTGAGTTTTGACAGAATTGTAAATAAGTCTAAGGTTATGTGGGTTCACCAATAAATTAGTACATATTGTTGGTGTGGATAATTTTTATTAAGACATAAGTAGAATTTGATTTACCAACAACTACAGTAGGCAGGGCTGGTGCAAGGAAATTTGGTACCCTAGGCGAAACCTAATTTTTACGCCCCACCCCCTCCCCTGGCTTTTCCTGACTCTACCCCCTTTGCCCTGCCCATGTATATCCCACCTTTTTGATGACTGCTACTATTAGCTGGATGAAAGCGACGCCATGAGGGATTAAAAGGTATGTTTTAACCCTTTAATCCAAGCAGAGAGGGCACTGCGGTATGCATTCCTTCACTATAGGTTCAATTTTAGTCTCATCTAACCACCTTAAAATGCACCTTGAAGATACTGAGGTCACATGGAAAAAGGTGTTATGGTCAGATGAGACTTAAATTTTATTATTTGGCCTCAACACTAAATGTTATGTCTGGCAGAAATCCAAATACAGCTCACCATCCAAATAACACCATTCCTACAGAAAAGCATGGAGGTGGTAATATCCTGTTATGGGGTGTTTCTCTACAGCAGGGACTGGAGCACTTGTCAGGATAGAGGAAAAACGGAAGGAGCAAAATACCATCAAATTCATGAGGAAAATCTGCTGAAAATGAAAATGTTGGAAGGTTTAACTTCCAACATGACAATGACCCAAAGAATAGTGTATAGAGAGAAATAGCCGCACTCCAACTTGAAGGTGAAAAATATAAAATCTGTTTTATTCGTATCCAAAAGATAAAATCAATTCAAAGTGTATCCATAATATAGTCAGAGACAAGAGATGAACGCATAGTAGTTGACGCGTTTCACGGATAAACGTGACTAAGCGGACGTTTATCCGTGAAACGCGCCAACTACTATGCGTTCATCTCTTGTCTCTGACTATATTATGGATACACTTTGAATTGATTTTATCTTTTGGATACGAATAAAACAGATTTTAGATTTTTCACCTTCAAGTTGGAGTGCGGCTATTTCTCTCTATACATTATAGTTGCCTGGACTGCAGATCCTTGCTGCACCTTATTTGGATGGTTGGGATTACTTTATCACTGGAGTGGTTCTTTTGCCCTTTCTGCTGATCTGTGACAATGACCCAAAGTACACAGCAAAAATGACCACACAGTGGTTGAAGGAGAAAAAGGTGAATGTCCTTGCATAGCCTAGTGAAAGCATAGACTTAAATTGAAAATCTGTGGAATGACTTGAAGACTGCAGTCCAAAAATGGTCACCATCAAATGTACCTGAACTAGAGCAGTTCTGCAAAGAAGAGTGGGCAAATACTGCAAAATCTAGATGTGCAAAGTTATTAGAGACATATCCAAACAGACTAAAGGCTGTAATTAAAGCAAAAGGTGGTTCGAGAAAATACTGACATAAGGGGGCGATAATTATTCCAACTCCAGTGATTCTGTTTTTGATTTTTTTTCTGACATGTTGGTGTTATATCTTTCACTTGGATATTATAAGTTGCACTAGTAAATACAGTTGAATAAAACCAGAACTGTGTCTGTCTTCATTTTCAGGCCTTATTTTAAAGGGGTGATTCTTTTATATACCGACCGTATGTAGTGAAAGGTTTTATCTGATGAGATGTAAATAGTTACCATATTTTCCGGCATATAAGAACACTGGGCGTACAAGACGACCCCCAACTTTTCCAGTTAAAATATAGAGTTTGGGATATACTCGCCATATAAGACTACCCCTCTTACAACGCACACCAAATAAAAATTCAAAAAACTTCCTGTTGCTATAGGAAATGTATGTCTGAAAATAAGGTTTGCAAACACCTCAAATGAAGACCATCACACTTAACCTTGTTATAAATTATATAGGGTTTGCAATATCTTTCTCTAACCTTCAAGCTCACCTGGATGCACTGATCAGGTAACTTCATGGCAATGGAGTTATAACATTCATAAATGATGTTCACCTGTCTGGCCCGCCCTTGTATCCTATTACCGTACCTTCTTCTCTGCCTCTCAGATCTTGCACATGCGCGCCTGCACCACTTTACTGCAGTCCTCAGGAGCGAGACGCAGAGAAGATGGTATGGTAATAGGATACAAGGGTGGGCCAGACGGGTGATAGAGGCGTGTTTTTCTGGTCACATCGCCACTCTCTCTCTTTTTTCCATACCCCGGGCATAACATAGTCTCTGAGACAGGGAGGGCTGGGCAGGCAGGGAGAGCCAATCCAAGCAGGCTTACAACCCCGGGCATAACCCGGCCGTTTTTGAGCCCCCCTACCGCATATTCTCCAGTTCGGCTTCGAGGTTTCAGCATCTGCCCTATAAGATGACACCGGGCGTATAAGACGACCCCCTACTGTTGAGAAGATTTTCCTGGGTTACAAAGTCATCTTATATTTCCCGGAAAATACAGTAAATGTCCACAGTCTGATCACTGGTGCACTTTAACATTATAATATGAACACCTTTACCAATGATGGATATATTAAGTCAACATGGATACAAAATGTTGTGTTTACATACTATTTAGTTAATTTCTGGGGATTTTATTAGTAAGTATGCATTTAAATGATAGTTATAGAAATGGATCAATTATCATGCACTGCAGGATATCCAGGACATAAAAATAAGATAAGCTTCATTGTTTATCATAGCTTTCTAAGAATAGATGGCACCACGGTTCTGCCATCTAATCAAAGTTTCTAACATGTTATATATGAAATAATTGCCTTCACAAGAAAAATCAGACCGTTAACTAATCAGGGAACTGTGAATTCCTTCCAGTGTACAGTGAAGTCAGCATATGTATAGTTATAATTCACATTTATAGGATCTATTGCTGCCAAATTTACTCGGTAATAGGACTGAAGCCTCTTCTCCCATGATTCTGTGTTTTGCAACCTATTCCTATGAATACAGTGCCTTGCAAAAGTATTCGCCCCCCTTGAACTTTGCGACCTTTTGCCACATTTCAGGCTTCAAACATAAAGATATAAAACTGTAATTTTTTGTAAAGAATCAACAACAAGTGGGACACAATCATGAAGTGGAACGAAATTTATTGGATATTTCAAACTTTTTTAACAAGTAAAAAACTGAAAAATTGGGCGTGCAAAATTATTCAGCCTCCTTAAGTTAATACTTTGTAGCGCCACCTTTTGCTGCGATTTCAGCTGTAAGTCGCTTGGGGTATGTCTCTATCAGTTTTGCACATCGAGAGACTGAAATTTTTGCCCATTCCTCCTTGCAAAACAGCTCGAGCTCAGTGAGGTTGGATGGAGAGCGTTTGTGAACAGCAGTTTTCAGTTCTTTCCACAGATTCTCAATTGGATTCAGGTCTGGACTTTGACTTGGCCATTCTAACACCTGGATATGTTTATTTGTGAACCATTCCATTGTAGATTTTGCTTTAAGTTTTGGATCATTGTCTTGTTGGAAGACAATTCTCTGTCCCAGTCTCAGGTCTTTTGCAGACTCCATCAGGTTTTTTGGTCCTGTATTTGGCTCCATCCATCTTCCCATCAATTTTAACCATCTTCCCTGTCCCTGCTGAAGAAAAGCAGGCCCAAACCATGATGCTGCCACCACCATGTTTGACAGTGGGGATGGTGTGTTCAGGGTGATGAGCTGTGTTGCTTTTACGCCAAACATAATGTTTTGCATTGTTGCCAAAAAGTTTGATTTTGGTTTCATCTGACCAGAGCACCTTCTTCCACATGTTTGGTGTGTCTCCCAGGTGGCTTGTGGCAAACTTTAAATGACACTTTTTATGGATATCTTTAAGAAATGGCTTTCTTCTTGCCACTCTTCCATAAAGGCCAGATTTGTGCAGTATACGACTGATTGTTGTCCTATGGATAGAGTCTCCCACCTCAGCTGTAGATCTCTGCAGTTCATCCAGAGTGATCATGGGCCTCTTGGCTGCATCTCGGATCAGTCTTCTCCTTGTATGAGCTGAAAGTTTAGAGTGACGGCCAGGTCTTCGTAGATTTGCAGTGGTCTGATACTCCTTCCATTTCAATATTATCGCTTGCACAGTGCTCCTTGGGATGTTTAAAGCTTGGGAAATCTTTTTGTATCCAAATCCGGCTTTAAACTTCTCCACAACAGTATCTCGGACCTGCCTGGTGTGTTCCTTGTTCTTCATGATGCTCTCTGCTCTTTAAACAGACCTCTGGGACTATCACAGTGCAGGTGCATTTATACAGAGACTTGATTACACACAGGTCGATTCTTTTTATCATCATTAGTCATTTAGTTCAACATTGGATCATTCAGAGATCCTCACTGAACGTCTGGAGAGAGTTTGCTGCACTGAAAGTAAAGGGGCTGAATAATTTTGCACGCCCAATTTTTCAGTTTTATATTTGTTAACAAAGTTTGAAATATCCAATAAATTTCGTTCCACTTCATGATTGTGTCTCACTTGTTGTTGATTCTTCACAAAAAAATACAGTTTTATATCTTCATGTTTGAAGCCTGAAATGTGGCAAAAGGTCGCAAAGTTCAAGGGGGCCAAATACTTTTGCAAGGCACTGTATATGCAAATACGCTTGTTAAAAAAGGATGATGTGGCTTGCATTTTGTCAAGGCAATTAAAAAAAAAAAAAAGGATACAGGCAAGCAGAAGACTTATAGAGTTGGACAGCTAGGTGCAAAGAACAAGTAGGGATAGTGTTCAAATGGAATAATTCCAATGGTCACTTTAAGACATAAGTAGGGCCAAGGCAAAGATCACAAGATTTCATTTAAAACCAATGGCATCTTCTGTTTTCAATATTTTGCATTTGGAAAATATCACTCACTGAAAGAGTTTCTGCATGTGGGTTGTCATAGAAATTCCAATGGTATCTCTGTGACTTTGTTAACATTTCCTGTTCTGGAAGTAGAACTTTAAAACATTTAAACAGAGCTGATCCAGATGTCCCTATATCTTTTTAATGACAGATCACTTAGAATAGTATTCTATTGCTAATTGTGGTCAATAGAAAACTATTTTAAATGACTTTGCTGCTACAGGGATATTCAAAATAAAAAGAGCAGGTCCCCCCTTTGCCTCATGTGTCCTGCAATTGAAAATACAATTACTAAAAAAGTAAAATTAAAGTGAAGTATTTACATGACCCAACATACACACAAAAAGGTAAAATCCAATGTCGCTGTACAGAATTTATTTGGTACCAGCAACCCCCCCCCCCCCCTCCTCCATTTTTTTTGCTATGTAAAGTTTCTACCTTTTGACGGGCCTACTTCGACCTAAGCAGGGACCCTTTGTCAACACGCACACTACTACTTAGGGGCCGCAGTCATGCGAAAATAAGCATTAGGGCGGCACCCCAAAATTAGAAGCTAGCCGTTCTCCTTGCACAGATACACGCAGCACTTTACTGTGAAGCACTCTTGCAGTGACACTGTACAGTTTTCTTCCCAAATGCAACATTTTCGGGGGACACTGTGGAACTTGTGTCCCACTCTACCAGCTCAGCCACAACTTTCCACCCCACTCCCAGTGACAACGCAAAACAGTGACAACTCCCTGTGGATCTACTTCTTTCACCCTCTCAGCACCTTCCGTCAGGCCCATTGTCAGACCACCAACCCCCTCGCCACTAGGGGATACCATCACCTATGCCTGGCACCACCCTTCCGCTGACTCCTCAGCAGACCTGGTTACTTATTGCAATGGCATGTTAGACATCTTCCCAGCAACTCCACTTTATGATTAACCCTTCATGGTGGTTCTCTTCTCCTCTTCATCCCCCTGATGTTACAGGCCCTGTACTTTAGGAAACGCCATGTACCTTAATGCACCCCCTTTAAAGACCTTAAGCACTTTTAATTAATGCTGGCCATACACTATATGAAATTCGGTCAATTGGACAGTTTGTTTGTTTTTCGACCAGGTAATGGGCACAAATCAGTAATCGGTTGTGACGTTTTTGAGCCAAAAAAATGAAGGACATGTATGGAAATTTTTTGATAAATTGAAAGGTTTATGTTTTTCTCGTCAAACGGTTAGCACTAGGTATATGTGACAAAACGAGCAAAAAAAATGGATTAATTTATGTCCATTGAGCGATTTATCGGTCATTACATGATGGCACTATCGTTTGCTCTCACAGTGTTTGTTTTTTCGAAAATTCGTTTGAACAATTTTTCGTATAGTTTATGGCGAGCATTAGAGAGCATTTACTGAAGACTTTGCAATTACATGGTTACCAGTTCACAGTTTCTCATTTTATTGGCTGATTCAGGCTATTCCAGGCTGCCCATGTCTTACCTCTCAAAAGAGTAAAGGCAGAAGGTTTTTTTATCTTAATGCATTCTATGTAGTAAACAATATTTTGCACCACAACACCCATAAGTACCTGCTTACGTACCTGCAAATGCATAACGTATTATTATTAATGGTACGCTTCAGACAAAATGAACCACTTAAGCCACGGAAGATTTTACCCCCTTCCTGACCAGGGGGTATTTTGCGATTCGGCACTTAACGGACAATCGCGCAGTCATGCGACGCTGTACCTAAATGAAATTGACGTCCTTTTTTTCCCAGAAACAGAGCTTTCTTTTGGTGGTATTTGAGCACCTGTGCGATTTTTTGATCATGCGCTATAAACAAAAAAAGAGCGTCAATTTTGCAAAAATAACAATATTTTTCACATTTTTTTATATGAAATTCCCCAAAAAAAATGTAAAAATCAAAATTTTTTAACATTTTCGGCCAATTTGTTTTATGCTACATATGTTTGGTAAAAAAAAATCACAAAAAGCGTATTTTGATTGGTTTGCGCAAAAGTTATCGCGTTTACTAATAAAGGGAAAGATTTTTGTCATTTTTGTTTTTTTTTAACGAGTAATGGCGGCGATCTGCGATTTTTTTTGCGGTACTGCGACATTGCGGCAGACAGATCGGACCCTTGACTGACATTTTTGACACTTTTGGGGTTACCAGTGACATTACTGCAGTAATCAGTGCTATACATATACACTGTTACTGTAAAAATGACACTGGCAGTGAAGGGGTTAACTGTATTGGAGAGGGAGGGGTTAAGTGTGTCCTAGGGGCGTGCTTCTAACTGTGATTGGACATGGCTACTGGTGTAAGAACAGAGATCAATGGTCCTACATAGTAGAACCGTCTGATCTCCATTCTTACACAGGGGAGAATGACAGGCGGCTTTGTTTACACTAGCCGCCTGCCTTTCTTCCGGTGTAACGGACGATCGCAAGTGCCCGGCGGACATCGGGTCCACCGGGCACATGCGCGGGGGGGTCTGTGACCACGCGAAAGTGGGAGCGCTCCCTAGAAGCCTCACAGGCTAGCGACGTGGTACTATGTCGCTTTGCCTCTGAGGGGCTGACCGCCGCAGTAAATAGTCGTGCGGCGGTCGGCAAGTGGTTAAAATACATATATAGAGAAAGTAAAGCCTACTTTCAGATTAGTTACATTTCTCATCCATCCCACTTTTGTATGTAATCTGGTGATCCAGGAACATACCTGCTGCTGATACTGGAACACCCTCCTAGCTGCCAGTCACACACAGAATAATGCAGTTGTGGCATTTCTTAAAGTGATTATAAAATCTCCTTTTTTTTTTAAATGACAAACATGTTCTACCAACTTACCTCCTCCGTGCAGTTGATTTTGCAGAGAGCAGCCCGGATCCTCCTCTTCTCAGGTCCCTCTTCCCTGCTCCTGGCTCTTCCCTCCTATCGAGTGCCCCTACAGAAAGCAGCTTGCTATGGAGACACCCGAGCCGAGCTGCAGCTCCGTGTGCCCATTTAGACACGGCGCTGCCGTTCAGCTCCGCCTCTCTCTCCTGATTGGCTAACTGACTTTGATTGACAGCCGCAAGAGCCAATGGTGCCACAGCTGTGTCCCAGCTAATCAGGAGGGAGAGTCCCTAACGGCCCAGAGGCTTGTGGACATCGTTGGAGAGAGATGGAGCTCAGGTAAGTATTAGAGGGTGCTGGGGAGGCTGCTACACACAGAAGGCTTTTTATCTTAATGCAAAGAATGCATTTCGATGAAAAAAAAAAAAAAACCTTCTGACTTTACAACTCCTTTAACCGCTTGCCGACCGCCACAAGTAGATTTACTGCAGCGGTCAGCCCCTGCCAGGCAGAGTGACGTTAATTAACGTCACTAGCCTGGCAGGGTCTGGGGAGCGAGCACGCGCTCGCGGAGGCGCGCTCCCGCTCCTGCGCGGTCACGGACCCCCCCGCGCGTGTGACTGGCGGACCCGATGTCCGCCGGTCACTCGGCGATCGGCGGGGGAGAGGGAGAAAGTCAGGCGGCTTGTGTAAACAAGCCACCTGTCATTCTCCTCGGTGTAAAGACACTGATCACACGGATCTACTATGTAGATCCATTGATCAGTGTCCTTACAGCTCAAGCCACAGCCAATCACAGTAGAAAGCACGCCCCTAGGGACACACACAGCCCCTCCCTCCCAAATAAAGTTAACCCCTTCACTACCAGTGTATTTTTACAGTAACAGTGCATATATATATAGCACTGATTACTGTAGAAATGTCACTGGTAACCCCAAAAGTGTCAAAAATGTCAGTCAAGGGTCCGATCTGTCCGCCGCAATGTCGCAGTACCGCAAAAAAAATCGCAGATCGCCGCCATTACACGTTAAAAAAAAACCAACAAAAATGACAAAAATCTTTCCCTTTGTTAGTAAATGCGATAACTTTTGCGCAAACCAATAAAAATACGCTTTTTGCAATTTTTTTTACCAAACATAGGTAGGATAAAACAAATTGGCCGAAAATGTTAAAAAATTTTGATTTTTACATTTTTTTGGGGGGAATTTCATATAAAAAAATTTGAAAAATATTGCTATTTTTGCAAAATTTACGCTCTTTTTTTGTTTATAGCGCAAAAAGTAAAAATCGCACAGGTGATCAAATACCACCAAAAGAAAGCTCTGTTTGTGGGGAAAAAAGGACGTCAAATTCGTTTAGGTACAGCATCGCACGACCGCGCAATTGTCTGTTAAATTCACGCAGTGCCGAATCGCAAAATACCCCCTGGTCTTTTAGCAGGAAAATCCTCCGGGGCTTAAGTGGTTAAGGTAAAAGACTACTTCACTGAAAGTTTTCCACCTGCCACAAGATGCGGGTGCTAGGGATATAGGTGGAGCTTGGTGGTGGCAGTAATGACACACAAAGAGACCCTAATGAATTTTTCATTGTTCTTCCATCTATATTCACAATTCACATTACCTGTGGGTTCTGTACCCTAGGACATACACGAGAACTAAGGGGCCAAGCCCAACATCTGAAAAACAAACCCACACTATAATCCTCCTATAACCAAATTGATTTGGAGGGGTGGCCCAATACTTTTGGCAATATAGTGGATGAGCGGATTTTGGGTGGAGGAACTTGACTAGCCTGACCCCCAACCCGATAGAACACCTTTGGAATGAATTAGAGCTGAGACTGTGAGCCAGGCTTTCTCGTCCAACATTAGTGTCCGACTTCAGTGTCCGACAAATGCGTTTTTGGAAGAATGGTCAAACATTCCCATAGGCTAACTCCTAAACCTTGTGAACAGCCTTCCCAGAAGAGTTAAAGCTGTTATAGCTGCGAAGGGTGGGCCAACTCTTTATTGAACCCTATGGACTAAGACTGGGATGACATTAAAGTTTATGTGGGTGTAAAGGCAGGCATCCCAATACTTTTGAAAATATAGTGTATGTCTCATTCTTCTGTGATATTTGGTTAAATATAACCTGAATATGGTGCCACCCTGCCAGAATCACATATTTGAAAAGTTTATAGACAAATGGGATTTGAACGACACCAAAAACATAACACAACATGTTTGTAAATCTATTTCACCTTTTCTTATACAGTACATGCAGTAAAATCATTTAAAATTCATGTCTAATTAAACAGAAAAGACCTCAACTTTTATCATATTTACAGACTCATAATGCGCAAAATGTCCATACGGAAACCATTGCAGATACTGTAGATGGCAAAGCAAATTGCACTCAATGTGATGATTATAAAATAGGTAACGAAGTTTGCTTTCTTACCTCTTCTACAATCATTACCTTGAGTGCTATTTGCTTTGCCATTTAAAGTATGTGCGATGGTTTCCATATGGGCTTTTTGCGCATTATGAGTCTGTAAATATGATAAAAGTTGAGTCCTTGTCTGTTTAATCAGACATTAATTTTAAATGATCTTACTGTACATACAGTGCCTTGAAGTATTTATACCCATTGACATTTTCCACATTTTGCCATGTTACACCCACAAAGGTAAATGTATTTTATTGGGATTTTATGTGACAGCCCAACATAAAGTAGCACATAATTGTAAAGTGGAAGGAAAATTATAAATGGGTTTCAAAATTTTTTCCAACTAAATATCTGAAAATTATGGTGTGCATTTGTATTCAGCCCCCTTTACTCTGATACCCCTAACTAAAATCTAGTGAAACCAATTGCCTTCAAAAGTCACCTAAATAATAAATAAAGTCCACCTGTGTGTAACTTAATCTTATTATAAATACAGCTGTTCTATGAAGTCTTCAGAGGTTTGTTAGAGAACCTTAGTGAACAAACAGCATTATGAAGGCCAAGGAACACACCAGACAGGTCAGGGATAAAGTTGTGGAGAAGTTTTAAGCAGGGTTAGGTTATAAACAAATATCCCAAGCTTTGAAAATCTCACGGAGCGCTGTTCAATCCATCATCAGAAAATGGAAAGAGTATGGCACAACTACAAACCAACCAAGACATGGTTATCCACCTAAACTGACAGGCCGGGCAAGGAGACCATTAATCAGAGAAGCAGCCATGGTAACTCTGGAGGAGATGCAGAGATCCACTGCTCAGGTGGGAGAATCTGTCCACAGGACAACTATTAGTCGTACACTCCACAAATCTGGCCTTTATGGAAGAGTGGCAAGAAGAAAGTCATTGTTGAAAGAAAGCCATAAGAAGTCCCATTTGCAGTTTGCGAGAAGCCATGTGGGGGGACACAACAAACATGTGGAAGAAGGGGCTCTGGTCAGATGAGACCAAAACTGAAAGTTTTGGCCTAAAAGCAAAACGCTATGTGTGAGGGAAACTAACACTGCACATTACCTTAAACACACTATCCCCACCGTGAAATATGGCGGTGGCAGCATCATGTTGTGGGGATGCCTTTCTTCAGCAGGGACAGGGAAGATGGTCAGAGTTGATGGGGAGATGGATGGAGCCAAATACAGGGCAATCTTATAAGAAAACCTGTTAGAGTCTGCAAAAGACTTAAGACTGGGGTGGAGGTTCACCTTCTAGAAGGACGACCCTAAACATAGAGCCAGAGCTAAAATGGAATGGTTTAGATCAAAGAATATATTTAGGTGTTAGAATGGCCCAGTCAAAGTCCAGACCTAAATCCAATTGAAAATCTGTGGCAAGATTTGAAAATTGCTGTTCACAGACGCTCCCTATCCAATCTGACAGAGCTTGAACTATTTCGCAAAGAAGAATGGGCAAACATTTCACTCTCTAGATGTGCAAAGTTGGTAGAGACATACTCAAAAAGACTTGCAGCTGTAATTGCTGCGAAAGGTGTTGTCACAAGTTAGCCTGTAGTTTTGTTTGTATACTCTTACCTCCTTGCTGCAGTGCTTCGATCTTGCTTCCTTTCACATGTGGCGTTTGGCTTCTCTGTTCTCCTATGGGCGTCACCTGCTCCACAGTCTATTACTTCCTGGGTCACCTCCCTGTGTGCTTCCCAATATATACACATGCTCAGTGCACTGCTCCTTGCTTGAGCAACTTCACTGTTCTCTGAGCTCCCATCTGTGTACCCCTTGGCTAATATATCTGATTTCCTGTGTAACGACCCAGCTTCATTTCTCCATCTATGTTCATTCGCTGCCTGTCCTGACCTCAGCTTTTCTCTTGGATATCCTTAAAGTCTCCTGTTTACTCTGCACATTCCAGCAGTCTCCACATCTTCAGCTGGGCCTAACTGGGGGCCACGACCTGGTTCCAGTCTGCTGCAAGTCCATCCCCACCATCAGGGACCCTGGTGTAGAAGCAGGCTGGGGCTTAGACTTCACGCCCTGGGGAATCCTGAGCTGGGGATCTATAAGGGCTCACTACCACAGACCCGCTGATAGGTGGTTCTACAATGTATTGACTCAGGGGGGCTGAATACAAATGCACGTCACACTTTTTACGTACACGTACAAAATGTGGAAAATCCTTTATATTTTCCTTTCACTTCACAATTATGTGCCACTTTGTGTTGGTCTATCACATAAAATCCCAATAAAATAAATTTACCTTTTTGGCTGTAACATGACACAATATGGACAATTTCAAGGGGTATAAATACCTTTTCAAGGCACTGTATAAATAAAGGTAAAATAGATTTTTTATACATTTTGTGGTATGTTTTTGGGGCCATTCAAATCTCATTTTCCGCATACACTTTTCAAATATCAGTCTTCTGTGACCAACAGCAAGATCTTCATTCTGACAAATACAACTCACTTCCTGACATCCAACCCATAGTATGCAGCTCTCTCCCCAGAATCCAATTTATCTCCCTAGTATCCAAGCCATAGTATGCATCTCTCTTCCCAGAATCCAAGCTATCTCCCTAGCAGTGGCGTCACTAGGGGGGGGCCAGAGGGGGCCATGGCCCCACCAAAACTAGTCTGTGCCCCCCCATGTGCCCCCCCAATTTATGTGCACAACAAAAGTCATGGATTCTCATTCTGCGTCTCCGCGGATTGATGGGAAGCCAGGCAGCTGCAGGGAGAGAGAGTAGAGCTGTCAAAATGTAGCTCTGATGTCGGGGATGGGCGGAACTGATATGCGGACCCGCCCTCTTTGTCAGACAGCCCATGCACAGAGACAAACAGCGGAGGTTACATTGCTGGGGAGGAAGGAGATGGGGAGGGACTGATTGTAACTACTGTATGTGGACACAGCAGTGTATAATTCAGGTTTATTATACATGCTGTGGGTACACATACAGTAGTTATAATCAGTCCCTCCCCATCTCCTTCCTCCCCAGCCAGCAGGGATGGGGGGAGAGGTGGGCAGTGAAGACACCTTGGACAGTGGCGTACCAACGGGGGCGGGCCGGGTGCCACGCACTAGGGGGTGTCAGCCGGTGTCCTGCCCAGCGTGTTCTGACAGATCCTATGTGCAGTGGCTGCTCCTTCAGTCTGCTGCTGCTGGCAGGCATCGGCGGTAATAAGGGGGCGGGGCCTCGGCGGGAAGAAGGGGGCGGAGCCTCGGCGGGAAGAAGGGGGCGGAGCCTCGGCGGGAAGAAGGGATGCAGCCTCGGCGGGACGGAGCATCGGCTGGGAGAAGGTGAGTGCCCAAGTACAAGTGTAAAGTGAATAGGGAGGTAATTGGCGCTGCCAGATGTAATTACACAGTTAAGTAAAGTGTAGGTGTCAGTGTGGGGGTGTCAGTGTAGGAGGGGTCAGTGTGGGGGTGTCAGTGTAGGAGGGGTCAGTGTGGGGGTGTCAGTGTAGGAGGGGTCAGTGTGGGGGTGTCAGTGTAGGAGGGGTCAGTGTAGGGGGCTCAGTGTAGGTGTCAGTGTGGCGGGGTCAGAGTACGTGTCAGTGTGGGGGTGTCAGTGTAGGAGGGGTCAGTGTGGGGGTGTCAGTGTAGGAGGGGTCAGTGTAGGTGTCAGTCAAGGGGGGTCAATGTAGGGGGGCTCAGTGTAGGAGGGGGGTCAGTGTAGGTGTCAATGAAGGGGGGTCAGTGTAGGTGTCAGTGTAGGAGGGGGGTCAGTGTAGGGGGCTCAGTGTAGGAGGGGGGTCAGTGTAGGTGTCAATGAAGGGGGGGTCAGTGAAGGGGTCAGTGTAGGTGTCAATGAAGGGGGGTCAGTGTAGGTGTCAATGAAGGGGGGTCAGTGTAGGTGTCAATGAAGGGGGGTCAGTGTAGGTGTCAATGAAGGGGGTCAGTGTAGGTGTCAATGAAGGGGGTCAGTGTAGGTGTCAATGAAGGGGGGTCAGTGTAGGTGTCAATGAAGGGGGTCAGTGTAGGTGTCAATGAAGGGGGGTCAGTGTAGGTGTCAATGAAGGGGGGTCAGTGTAGGTGTCAATGAAGGGGGGTCAGTGTAGGTGTCAATGAAGGGGGTCAGTGTAGGTGTCAATGAAGGGGGTCAGTGTAGGTGTCAATGAAGGGGGTCAGTGTAGGTGTCAATGAAGGGGGGTCAGTGTAGGTGTCAATGAAGGGGTTCAGTGTAGGTGTCAATGAAGGGGGTCAGTGTAGGTGTCAATGAAGGGGGGTCAGTGTAGGTGTCAATGAAGGGGGTCAGTGTAGGTGTCAATGAAGGGGGGTCAGTGTAGGTGTCAATGAAGGGGGTCAGTGTAGGTGTCAATGAAGGGGGGTCAGTGTAGGTGTCAGTGAAGGGGTCAGTGTAGGTGTCAATGAAGGGGGTCAGTGTAGGTGTCAATGAAGGGGGTCAGTGTAGGTGTCAATGAAGGGGGGTCAGTGTAGGTGTCAATGAAGGGGGGTCAGTGTAGGTGTCAATGAAGGGGGTCAGTGTAGGTGTCAATGAAGGGGGTCAGTGTAGGTGTCAATGAAGGGGGTCAGTGTAGGTGTCAATGAAGGGGGGTCAGTGTAGGTGTCAATGAAGGGGGTCAGTGTAGGTGTCAATGAAGGGGGGTCAGTGTAGGTGTCAATGAAGGGGGTCAGTGTAGGTGTCAATGAAGGGGGGTCAGTGTAGGTGTCAGTGAAGGGGTCAGTGTAGGTGTCAATGAAGGGGGTCAGTGTAGGTGTCAATGAAGGGGGTCAGTGTAGGTGTCAATGAAGGGGGGTCAGTGTAGGTGTCAATGAAGGGGGTCAGTGTAGGTGTCAATGAAGGGGGTCAGTGTAGGTGTCAATGAAGGGGGTCAGTGTAGGTGTCAATGAAGGGGGTCAGTGTAGGTGTCAATGAAGGGGGGTCAGTGTAGGTGTCAGTGAAGGGGTCAGTGTAGGTGTCAATGAAGGGGGACAGTGTAGGTGTCAGTGAAGGGGTCAGTGTAGGTGTCAATGAAGGGGGACAGTGTAGGTGTCAATGAAGAGGGGTCAGTGAAGGGGGGTCAGTGAAGGGGTCAATGAAGGGGGTCAGTGTAGGTGTCAATGAAGGGGGGTCAGTGTAGGTGTCAGTGAAGGGGTCAGTGTAGGTGTCAATGAAGGGGGTCAGTGTAGGTGTCAATGAAGGGGGGTCAGTGTAGGTGTCAATGAAGGGGGGTCAGTGTAGGTGTCAATGAAGGGGGGTCAGTGTAGGTGTCAATAAAGGGGGGTCAGTGTAGGTGTCAATGAAGGGGGTCAGTGTAGGTGTCAATGAAGGGGGTCAGTGTAGGTGTCAATGAAGGGGGGTCAGTGTAGGTGTCAATGAAGGGGGTCAGTGTAGGTGTCAATGAAGGGGGGTCAGTGTAGGTGTCAATGAAGGGGGTCAGTGTAGGTGTCAATGAAGGGGGGTCAGTGTAGGTGTCAATGAAGGGGGGTCAGTGTAGGTGTCAATGAAGGGGGGTCAGTGTAGGTGTCAATGAAGGGGGGTCAGTGTAGGTGTCAATGAAGGGGGTCAGTGTAGGTGTCAATGAAGGGGGTCAGTGTAGGTGTCAATGAAGGGGGTCAGTGTAGGTGTCAATGAAGGGGGGTCAGTGTAGGTGTCAATGAAGGGGTTCAGTGTAGGTGTCAATGAAGGGGGTCAGTGTAGGTGTCAATGAAGGGGGGTCAGTGTAGGTGTCAATGAAGGGGGTCAGTGTAGGTGTCAATGAAGGGGGGTCAGTGTAGGTGTCAATGAAGGGGGTCAGTGTAGGTGTCAATGAAGGGGGGTCAGTGTAGGTGTCAGTGAAGGGGTCAGTGTAGGTGTCAATGAAGGGGGTCAGTGTAGGTGTCAATGAAGGGGGTCAGTGTAGGTGTCAATGAAGGGGGGTCAGTGTAGGTGTCAATGAAGGGGGGTCAGTGTAGGTGTCAATGAAGGGGGTCAGTGTAGGTGTCAATGAAGGGGGTCAGTGTAGGTGTCAATGAAGGGGGTCAGTGTAGGTGTCAATGAAGGGGGGTCAGTGTAGGTGTCAATGAAGGGGGTCAGTGTAGGTGTCAATGAAGGGGGGTCAGTGTAGGTGTCAATGAAGGGGGTCAGTGTAGGTGTCAATGAAGGGGGGTCAGTGTAGGTGTCAGTGAAGGGGTCAGTGTAGGTGTCAATGAAGGGGGTCAGTGTAGGTGTCAATGAAGGGGGTCAGTGTAGGTGTCAATGAAGGGGGGTCAGTGTAGGTGTCAATGAAGGGGGTCAGTGTAGGTGTCAATGAAGGGGGTCAGTGTAGGTGTCAATGAAGGGGGTCAGTGTAGGTGTCAATGAAGGGGGTCAGTGTAGGTGTCAATGAAGGGGGGTCAGTGTAGGTGTCAGTGAAGGGGTCAGTGTAGGTGTCAATGAAGGGGGACAGTGTAGGTGTCAGTGAAGGGGTCAGTGTAGGTGTCAATGAAGGGGGACAGTGTAGGTGTCAATGAAGGGGGGTCAGTGAAGGGGGGTCAGTGAAGGGGTCAATGAAGGGGGTCAGTGTAGGTGTCAATGAAGGGGGGTCAGTGTAGGTGTCAGTGAAGGGGTCAGTGTAGGTGTCAATGAAGGGGGTCAGTGTAGGTGTCAATGAAGGGGGGTCAGTGTAGGTGTCAATGAAGGGGGGTCAGTGTAGGTGTCAATGAAGGGGGGTCAGTGTAGGTGTCAATGAAGGGGGTCAGTGTAGGTGTCAATGAAGGGGGTCAGTGTAGGTGTCAATGAAGGGGGTCAGTGTAGGTGTCAATGAAGGGGGGTCAGTGTAGGTGTCAATGAAGGGGGTCAGTGTAGGTGTCAATGAAGGGGGTCAGTGTAGGTGTCAATGAAGGGGGGTCAGTGTAGGTGTCAATGAAGGGGGTCAGTGTAGGTGTCAATGAAGGGGGGTCAGTGTAGGTGTCAATGAAGGGGGTCAGTGTAGGTGTCAATGAAGGGGGGTCAGTGTAGGTGTCAGTGAAGGGGTCAGTGTAGGTGTCAATGAAGGGGGTCAGTGTAGGTGTCAATGAAGGGGGTCAGTGTAGGTGTCAATGAAGGGGGGTCAGTGTAGGTGTCAATGAAGGGGGGTCAGTGTAGGTGTCAATGAAGGGGGTCAGTGTAGGTGTCAATGAAGGGGGTCAGTGTAGGTGTCAATGAAGGGGGTCAGTGTAGGTGTCAATGAAGGGGGGTCAGTGTAGGTGTCAATGAAGGGGGTCAGTGTAGGTGTCAATGAAGGGGGTCAGTGTAGGTGTCAATGAAGGGGGGTCAGTGTAGGTGTCAATGAAGGGGGTCAGTGTAGGTGTCAATGAAGGGGGGTCAGTGTAGGTGTCAATGAAGGGGGTCAGTGTAGGTGTCAATGAAGGGGGGTCAGTGTAGGTGTCAGTGAAGGGGTCAGTGTAGGTGTCAATGAAGGGGGTCAGTGTAGGTGTCAATGAAGGGGGTCAGTGTAGGTGTCAATGAAGGGGGGTCAGTGTAGGTGTCAATGAAGGGGGTCAGTGTAGGTGTCAATGAAGGGGGTCAGTGTAGGTGTCAATGAAGGGGGTCAGTGTAGGTGTCAATGAAGGGGGTCAGTGTAGGTGTCAATGAAGGGGGGTCAGTGTAGGTGTCAGTGAAGGGGTCAGTGTAGGTGTCAATGAAGGGGGACAGTGTAGGTGTCAGTGAAGGGGTCAGTGTAGGTGTCAATGAAGGGGGACAGTGTAGGTGTCAATGAAGGGGGGTCAGTGAAGGGGGGTCAGTGAAGGGGTCAATGAAGGGGGTCAGTGTAGGTGTCAATGAAGGGGGGTCAGTGTAGGTGTCAGTGAAGGGGTCAGTGTAGGTGTCAATGAAGGGGGTCAGTGTAGGTGTCAGTGTAGGGTAGGGAGGTTAGTGTAGGAAAGGTCAGTGTAGGAGGGTTAGTGTAGGAGGGGTCAGTGTAGGTGTCAGTGAAGGGGGGTCAGTGTAGGTGTCAATGTGGGGGGGAGGGGTCAGTGTAGGTGTCAGTGAAGGGGTCAGTGTAGGTGTCAATGTGGGGGGGGGGTCAGTGTAGGGGGGTCATTTTAGGAGTCAATGTGTAGGGGGGGGTCAGTGTAGGGGGTCAGTGTAGGTGTCAATGTGGGGGGGGGTCAGTGAAGGGGTCAATGCAGGGGGGTCAGTGTAGGGGGGTCATTTTAGGAGTCAATGTGTAGGGGGGGGGTCAGTGTAGGGGGTCAGTGTAAGTGTTAGTGTAGGGGGGGGTCAGTGTAGAGGTCAGTGAAGGTGTCGGTGCAGGGGTCAGTGTAGGTGTCAGTGAAGGGATCAGTGTAGGGGGGGTCAGTGTAGGTGTCAGTGAATTGGGTTCAGATCCCCATAGACAGGTCCCATCCTTCTACTTATTTCTTTTCCTACCTTTTTCTCAAGCACCTTTTTTTGCTTTTATGGGTCAAACTGGGAGGAGTATGTGCTTCATTGGTGTACCACCCCATGTCTGACTTCCCTCTCCTCTCCTCTCAACCCCTTGTTCTCCTCTCCTCCTCTTCTCTCCTCCTGACCCCCTGTTCTCCTCTTCTCTCCTCCTAAACCCCCTGTTCCCCTCTTCTCTCCTCCTGACCCCCTGTTCTCCTCTTCTCTCCTCCTGACCCCCTGTTCTCCTCTTCTCTCCTCCTGACCCCCTGTTCTGCTCTTCTCTCCTCCTGACCCCCTGTTCTCCTCTTCTCTCCTCCTGACCCCCTGTTCTCCTCTTCTCTCCTCCTGACCCCCTGTTCTCCTCTTCTCTCCTCCTGACCCCCTGTTCTGCTCTTCTCTCCTCCTGACCCCCTGTTCTCCTCTTCTCTCCTCTTGACTCCCTGTTCTCCTCTTCTCTCCTGACCCCCTGTACCATGCTCCATAGCACCCCATGTCTGACCTTTGACTGAGGGGGGGGGGGCATTGGGTGGAGTATGGGCGGTACTTTTTAAATGTGGGAGGAGCTTAAGCGGGACTTTAAAATGTGGGAGTGGTTATCAAATTTACCTTCGGGCTGAAGCCCCTGGTCTTTTTCCCACCTAGCAGTGCCCCTGCTAGCAACACAACAGACAGGCCGGCGGGTGTATGTATGTATATATATATATATATAAAAATTGCGTTTTATAGTTGGCCCCCTACTTTTGATCCCGTCCCCCCATGTGCCCCCCCTAAATATAAAAGCTGGAGACGCCACTGCTCCCTAGTATCCAAGCCATAGTATGCAGCTCTCTTCCCAGAATCCAAGCTATCTGTCTAGTATCCAAGCCATAGTATGCAGCTCTCTTCCCAGAATCCAAGCTATCTCCTTAGTATCCAAGCCATAGTATGCAGCTCTTCTCCCAGAATCCAAGCTATCTCCCGAGTATCTAAGCCATAGTATGCAGCTCTCTTCCCAGAATCCAAGCTATCTCCCTAGTATCTAAGCCAAAGTATGCAGTTCTGTTCCCATAATCCAAGCTATCTCCCTAATAGCCAAGCCACATTGTGCAGCTCTCTTCCCAGAATCCAAGCTATCTCCTTAGTATCCAAGCCATAGTATGCAGCTCGCTTCCCAGAATCCAAGCTATCTCCCTAGTATCCAAGCCATAATATGCAGCTCTTCCCCCAGAATCCAAGCTATCTCCTAATATCCAAGCCATAGTATGCAGCTCTCTTCCCAGAATCCAAGCTATCTCCTAATATCCAAGCCATAGTATGCAGCTCTCTTCTCAGTATCCAAGCTATCTCCATAGTACCCAAACCATAGTATGCAGCTCTTCTCCCAGAATCCAAGCTATCTCCCTAGTATCCAAGCCATAGTATGCAGGCCTCTTCCCAGAATCCAAGATATCTCCCTAGTATCC
Organism: Pelophylax lessonae; assembly: GCF_965119305.1. Lineage (NCBI taxonomy): Eukaryota > Metazoa > Chordata > Amphibia > Anura > Ranidae > Pelophylax > Pelophylax lessonae. The sequence goes on from NC_138776.1 coordinate 165,268,119, forward strand.
AAGCCATAGTATGCAGCTCTCTTCCCAGAATCCAAGCTATCTTCCTATCATCCAAGCCATAGTATGCAGCTCGCTTCCCAGAATCCAAGCTATCTCCCTAATATCCAACCCATAGTATGCAGCTCTCTTCCCAGAATCCAAGCTATCTCCCTAGTATCCAACCCATAGTATGCAGCTCTTCTCCCAGAATCCAAGCTATCTCCTAATATCCAAGCCATAGTATACAGCTCTCTTCTCAGTATCCAAGCTATCTCCCTAGTATCCAAGACATAGTATGCAGCTTTCTTCCCAGAATCCAAGCTATCTCCTAATATCCAAGCCATAGTATACAGCTCTCTTCTCAATATCCAAGCTATCTCCATAGTACCCAAACCATAGTATGCAGCTCTTCTCCCAGAATCCAAGCTATCTCCCTAGTATCCAAGCCATAGTATGCAGCTTTTCCCAAAATCCAAGCTATCTCCCTAGTATCCAAGCCATAGTATGCAGGTCTCTTCCCAGAATCCAAGCTATCTCCCTAGTATCCAAGCCATAGTATGCAGCTCTTCTCCCAGAATCCAAGCTATCTCCCTAGTATCCAAGCCATAGTATGCAGCTTTTCCCAAAATCCAAGCTATCTCCCTAGTATCCAAGCCATAGTATGCAGGTCTCTTCCCAAAATCCAAGCTATCTCACTAGTATCTAAGCCATAGTATGCAGATCTCTTCCCAGAATCCAAGCTATCTCCCTAGTATCCAAGCCATAGTATGCAGCTCTTCTCCCAGAATCCAAGCTATCTCCCTAGTATCTAAGCCATAGTATGCAGGCACTGTGTTCACAAAAGAACAGATAAAGATGTCTGTTCTCCATTATAAATGTGTCCCTTATTGTCCTGATATTACTGGGGGATGCAGGACAATGAAACTTCTGGAAGTGACGGTTTCCGCAATGTTTATAAAGCATAATTTACCAGGATTAGAGAGGTGTTTGGTGAGTCAGGCAGGGAGTAAAATAGGTAAACATCCATTATATTCTTTTAGGGAGAACTGTTACTGGACATTTAATTTTAGTGACAGGGTCACTTTAAAAATCAAAGCCTTTTTTACATTTTTAGAAAAACTCTTGCAATGGATATTACCTAAGCTTCTTTAAAAATCAGTTTCTGCATTCACTTAGCTCCATTATTTCATGCATGGTAAATTAAAGGAATGTATCAGTTTTGTGTTAATATGAAATGTTGTAAAACAATAGATAGAGGGATCTTGTCGTCTAATATTAATGGAAAGTAACACATCTTTATGCATGAAATACTGCAAAAATGATGAGCAGATGCGTTTAGAAGAACAGCATATTTAAAACATGTTTTTTTTTTTACATATTTCTTTTCTTCAATTTATCTTGTTTCACGGCTTATTTTATAGCACAGGCTTATCTCATTCACCAAAGCAATCACACGCCTCATTGATGGTACATCAAAGTGCATCTTTTCTACAATCCATTAACTCAATGTCACACATATAACCTCACTTACTTAAAGTATTAAAGGCAAGATAACTTTTTTTTTCTGTACCATCCTGTGCTGATGTTGGCAGACATCATTTCTTAAGGAAATCTGCAGTGAGAAGAAAACAGTGGGCTGTCATTGCTAACCTCCTTCTGAAAATGCTACCTGCTTGGCTGTCTATGGCTTTTTTTTTTTTTTTTATTGAGTCACTGATCTGGACCAATAATGCAAATAAAAGAGTCAATATCAGAACTTTATGATCTGCATACTTGGTCAAGGTTAATGCCTTGGAAAATACTGAAGCCATTGGAGCAGCATGACAGCAAAGCAACTGTTTTTTTTTTCTCAGGAGTATTGTACCACGACAACTTTTTCACTACAAGTTTTCTGTGAAGCAGATTTTCATTTATTTATTAGGTTGCCCAAATGTCCTAAAATCTAGGTGCAGCCAAAAAAAAAATAAAAAATCAGCACAAGGGGCATAACTTACAGTCAGTAGGATGTGTCCTTTGTGCTAATGCCTCTTATGTTAGATGAACATTTATGCCCTCCACCCCTACTATCATAATCTTCTGCTGGACCAACCACCTGACATATGGGTCACCACCCTACAGTAGTAGAAGGTGGTGTTGAAATTATTAAATTCATGTTGTTCTCTGCCATCTCAACCCCTTCCCCCAAAAAGTACTTATCGGTATGCCCTCTGGTTGAAGGGGTTATACCTGGACCATGGCTGAAGCTACAGTCATGACCCTGGCATCATTTTTTTTCTTTAAGAAAGAGATGCTTTTTTAAATAAAAGCAATCGTAGTGGCTTAAAAGCTGCTGGATTGCTTTTACACACGGCGGAAAGGGGGTCCCCTTCCCATCGCCTTCCCGAGCTCGCCCATTCCTCGGGGGATCCTAGGACTGAAGCTGGCTGTTCCAATGGTTTGCCATAGAGATGACTAAGGCCTGGAACATCCTCAAACATCTCTGTGGTCTAAGAAACCCGGAAGTGTTGAGTATTTTGTCACTTTTGGTTCCGGTCTAATGTAAACTGGCCATTACCAGCCTGTGAAAGCATCTGATCAACTGATCTCAGTTTGATCAGATAATTTTAAAGCCAGAGAAGAGATCTGGGGCCCCATAGAGTAATAGAGTACCTATTACTGCCCATGATGTGCTGTGCCCATGATGTTGCTCATCCCTTGTAAAGGCAATAAAGTTAAGTTTAAAAAAAAGTAATAAAATAAAAAAATAAAAAATTCAAAGCGCCCTCCTGTGCTTTTGCACAAAGGCAAACTCATACATAGGTTGTGCATGCATATGTAAATGGTGTTCGCACTGTTTGAGGTATCCCTGTGAATGTTATAGTGAGAGCAATAATTCTAGCACCAGCCCTCCTGTGTAACTCTAAATTGCTAACCTGTAAAGGTTTATAAGGTGTCACTTATAAACCTTTACAGGTTAGCAATTTAGAGTTAGGTGGAGATTTTAAAGTACCGTAGTTTGGCACTGTATCACGAGTGTGTGCAATTCTAAAGCATGACATGTTAGGTATCTATTTATTTAGCTTAACATCATCTTTTATATTTTACCAAACAATTGGGTATTATAGTGAGTTTTTGTGCAATAAAATTCCCTAAAATGTATTTTTTCCAAAAAACAAAATTGTGTTTCAAAAACCGCTGTGTGACATACAAAATTGCAACACCCTCCATTTAATTCTCTAGGGCCTCTGCTTAAAAAATATATCACATTTGTGGGTTCTACATCATTTCCTAGCAAAAAAAAAAAATATATATATATATATATATATATATATATATATTTATATATATGTGAGAAGTGTCAGAATTGGTTCAGTGTTGAAGTAGGTAAAGGCAGCCCACCATTGTCATAGGGAGAGGAGAAATAATCCCCAAAAGAAAGCACGTGACTGGCCAGAAGACCCTAAGGAAAATGTATAAATTATTTCAAAGTTACTGAGTTATTCTTTAAAGGAAAACACCAGTCTAACTGGGATATGTAAGTCTAATTGATGTAAATATCCTCAATTGGGCAAAGATGGCAAAATATTGACAGTGGTTTTAACCATTCCCAACTCTTATTTAAATTTAAAAAAATTGGCTTTAGGTATACTGCACTTGATGACACTTCCTGATACAGTGCATCTGGAAAGTATTCACAGCGCTTCACTTTTTCCACATTTTGTTATGTTACAGCCATATTCCAAAATGGATTCAAGTAATTTTTTTTCTCTCAAAATTCTACAAACAATGCATCATAATGACAACGTGAAAGAAGTTTGTTTGAAATTTTTGCAAATTTACTAAAAATAAAAAAGGAAAAAAATCAAATGTGCATAAGAATTCACAGCCTTTGCCATGACACTCAAAATTGAGATCAGGTGCATTCGGTTTCCACTGATCATCCTTAAGATTTTTCTACAACTTGATTAGAGTCCACCTGTGGTAAACTCATTTGATTGGACATGATTTGGAAAGGCACACAACTTTCTACATAAGGTCCCACAGTTAGCAGTGCATGTCAGAGCACAAACCAAGCCATGAAGTCCAAGGAATTGTCTGTAGACCTCAGAGACAGGGTTGTATAGAGGCACAGATCTAGGGAAGGGTACAGAAAAAAATCTGCAGCATTCAAGGTCCCAATGAGCACAGTGGCCTCCATCATCCAAGTTTGGAACCACCAGGACTCTTCCTAGAGCGGGCCGCCTGGCCAAACCTGAGTGATCGGGGGAGAATGGCCTTAGTCAGGGAGGTGACCAAGAACCCGATAGTCACTTGACAGATCTCCAGTATTTGATCCTTGATGGCTCTGGACCTCAGACTGGAACAAAGGTTTATCTTCCAACAGGACAACGACCCTCAGAACACAGCCAAGATCACAAAGAAGTGGCTATGGGACAACTCTGTGAATGTCCTTGAGTGGCCCAGCCAGAGCCCAGACTTGAACCGATTAAATATCTCTGAAGAGATCTTAAAATGGCTGTGCACCGACGCTTCCTATCCAACCTGATGGAGCTTGAGAGGTCTTGCAAAGAAGAATGGGAGAAACTGCCCAAAAATAGGTGTGCCAAGCTTGTAGCATCATACTCTAAAAAACTTGAGGCTGTATTGGTGCCAAAGGTGCTTCAACAAAGTATTGAGCAAAGGCTGTGAATACTTATGTACATGGGATTTTTTTCGTTGTTTTTTATTTTTAATAAATTTGCAAATATTTCAAACAAACTTCTTTTATGGGGTCATTATGGGGTATTATTTGTAGAATTTTGAGGGAAATAATGAATTGAATCCATTTTGGAACAATGCTGTAAAATAATGTGGAAAAAATGAAGCGCTGTGAATACTTTCTGGATGCACTGTATTTGACAATCTTATTCATTTTGACATGACAGTATTGAGCCTGGGGCAAATGAAGGATTGGCATATGCCTTACCTAAAGCAGAGATACCCTGGGTTTTGTGATAAGTTTGTTCTTTTTTTACAAGCAGCTATTTTTTCTAAAGGGGGATTATTATGATTATATTTTATCTAATTTTTCAAATTGAAATTTTACTCAATAAGAAGAGTGAAATGCCATCTCAAATATTTGGGTAGATAGGCCTTGACATTTCTACACTGTGCTGAATGAATGAAAAGGCATTTGAATTGATTGACTTCATTGTTCTCACTTTGTTTTGGCTACAACTCAAAACTTTGTAATTTTGTCTTCTCCATCTGTCAACTCCTTTCTGTATTGCCAGGAAGCTAAGAGAGAACACTTTTTTTAAAATATTGTTCTGTGTGTCCTGTTTTAAAACCTAAATCCAGCCAACATGTTCTTTTTTGTTTTAGATAGAATTGGGAGGACCATGGTATTGTTACTGCCTCTGTTCCTATTAGGGGGCTTTCCCTACACCTCCCATCAGAACAATGCTGGGAAAAATCTCTAACAGGGATACAGACAAAAGCAAAAAACATATACAGTACCTCACAAAAGTGAGTACTCCCCTCACATTTTTGTCATCATATCCAGAGGTTGTCTTTGGGAAATAGACCTATGAGTGCTGCCAGCATTGCTGCAGAAGTTGAAGGGGTGGGGGATCAGCATGTCAGTGCTCAGACCATATGCCCCACACTGCATCAAATTGGTCTACATAGCTGTCATCCCAGAAGGAAGCCTCTTCTAAAGATGACGCACAAGAAAGCCCGCCAACAGTTTGCTGAAGACAAGCAGACTAAGGACATGGAATACTGGAATCATGTCCTGTGGTCTGATGAGACCACAATAAACTTATTTGGTTCAGATGGTGTCAAGCGTGTGTGGCGGCAAGCAGGTTAGCAGTACAAAGACAAGTGTGTCAAGCATTGTGGTGGGAGTGTCATGGTCTGGGGCTGTATGAGTGCTGCCTGCACTGGGGAGTTACAGTTCCTTGAGGGAACCATGAATGCCAACATGTACTGTGACATATTGAAGCAGAGCACGATCCCCTCCCTTCAGAGACTGGGCCGCAGGGCAGTATTCCAGCATAACAACCCCAAACACACCTCCAAGACGATCACTGCCTTGTTAAAGAAGCTGAGGGTAAAGGTGATGGACTGGCCAAGCATGTCTCCAGATCTGAACCCTATGGAGCATCTGTGGAGTATTCTCAAACGAAAGGTGGATGAGGTCTCTAACATCTACCAGCCGGTGATGTCATCATGGAGGAGTGGAAGAGGACTCCAGTGACAACCTGTGAAGCTCTGATGAACTCCATGCCCAAGAGGGTTAAGGCAGTGCTGGAAAATAATGGTGGCCACACAAAATATTGACACTTTGGGCCCAATTTGGACATTTCACTTAGGGGTGTACTCACTTTTGTTGCCGGCTGTTTAGACATTAATGGCTGTGTGTTGAGTTATTTTGAGGGGACAGCAAATTTGCACTGTTATACAAGCTGTACACTCACTACTCACTACTAACGTCATTTTTTAGTGTTGTCACATGAAAAGATATAATAAAATATTTACAAAAATGTGAGGGGTGTACTCACTTTTTTGAGATACTGTAAATGTGACAGATCAGAGGTAGCCCGATGTAAATGGACACAAGTCAGCTTACATTTGGCCTCTCATACAGTCATCACAAGTCCACCCCTGTCTATTGTGTGGAGTATGCTGACGCTAACTGAACAGGCATGGATGTTAAAACATTGACATCTGTCCCATTCCGCTACACATTTGAATGGTGAGGCACTGTGACAGCTTCCTGGCAGGATAGCTGAGGTGGGTTCAGACTAGGGTTCGAACACACCTAAGCTCATCCTTGCTATTTAGTTGCAAAAAATTCTAAAATAAGACATCTCTGCTGCTTCAGAATATGTATAATAAGTTTAGAATATTATAGTAATGGTCGTTAAGTTTGTAATAAGTTTATTATGCATGATGCACAAGTAAGGCTTCCGAAGATATCACGCTTTGATGACGAAACGCGTCAAGCTGAGACGCACGTAGCCTCACTCTAGTGGTACCTGGGATGCAAACCGAAAAGCACCCGGAAGCTCCGTGATACAGGCGTGAGGACTGTCCTTTGGCGTCCATAGCCGGCTTCCACAGTAGCGCGCTGAGCGATCCCCCTTCATGCTAATATAGCTGTACCACTAACGTTTTTTATGCCAATATTTTTATATTTCATTTATCTGTTATACGCTTTTTAAAAAATAAATACTATTGTTATTTATACTACACTATGAGGAGTGCGATTTTTTTGTCTCACCATATCTACTGCTAGTACCAGGGCCACCCGAACGCGGACGGATGGGATGGGACCCCGCTGGATACTTACTAACAAGCTCTATTGACCCACTTGCCGTAAGGTATTGGGGGTCAACAACTTCTGGTGAGTTGGAATTACCTACACTATATCGCACCAGCACGGAGGGTGACACCACCATTGCACCATTTGAAAACCCCTTATTTTGACAGTTTTTGGACACTTTCACTGCAGTATTGCTTTGGACAATTTGGACACACATCACCTTTCTTCACCATTTTTTCCTGTTGTTTTCCTATGAACTCTAAGGACATTTTGTATGTTTTAAATAATATTAATTTATTATACAACCAAGTGTGGTATTGGCTGCATAGTTATAAATGCACTGTTTAAGCACTTTATATATGTATATATGTTGAAATGGTGTACACAATTTAGGTAATAGGGTTAGGTAGCTGAGAAGCTATCTAGCACGGACTTAAGAGTTTTTTGTTTTGTTTTCCAATTATTTTGTCTTCACATATCAATTATTACAGGACATGCGCTGTGGGTAATATTAGTATTACATTCTCTTCCACAAGTAAGGGTGCCTTATTTAAGAACTTCCCTGTAAACAACCAGAGTGAATTCTGTAGCTGCCTAATAAATCTTAATAACTGACGGCGCTAGGGGCGGGGTCGAGGGGGGCCCCGTCAGGTAGGCTGTATGGGGCCCCATGATTTCTAACAGCAGCCCTGAGTATCTGATGCAATTTTCCATTTTTCTGGCACCAATATGGCAGCATATAGGGTATGTGGCATTTGATACAATTTTCTGTTATTTTTTTTCTGCATCTGTCTTCTATAATAAATTCTTGTTCATTGAAATCATTGATCACGCTAAGATTTGCAAAGATATCTTCCACTGTTTTTACTTTATGAGGGATCTCAGTACTGTTTTGCAAGGTTCTCAGAAACTGAATATGTATCTATTAATACAAAGAAACCCTCTATTACTTAAAAATAATTGCACTCATGATGATAATAACACGGTACAGCCTCAGGTTTTTTTTTTATCAAATTAAAATTGTTTTCCTGTGATGTAAAGTCCTGAATGAAAGCTTGTCAGCTGGACCTTTGAACCAGCAGAATATGTGCTTCGTTAGTACATTCAATGGCTCTCACACTGGGATTATAAAATTTTAATACAAAACATTCAGAGACATACAAAATACAGCATACATAGTGACGATGCAGACAGGCAATCCAATAAAGAGTGCAGTCTCAAGAAATAAATATGTCTTTAAACTACTAAATGCTATGCAGAAAATGAAAAAAAATACAATAAAGCAGTAACACTTTTAATACAACAAATAAATTACTATTAGCAATAGTATTGCAATAGCAATGGTCCATTGTTTACTAAATGATATATACATTACATCCTTCAATAAACCCACATTGGAGCTATGAGACATGACCACGTACTATGCAGCTACAATGTGTGATCCTACAGCAGCTATAACATTTCATTCAAAACATCTTTGGTGGATTGCTTTAGTGCTAGTGGAGATTATTCGATTTCATCAGCGCAGTGGAAAATATAGTTCTATCAAGTTGTTTCATTTTGTTTTGTCACTGTAGCTTATTAAGGCCCCTTTCACACGGGCTTTCTGATCCGATTCGTCTGTCAGTTTTTCAGGTGGACCTGATCGGACGCTCCATGCACCCCTATGGAGCAGCGGATGTCAGTGGAGACATGTCCGCTGACACCCTCTGCTATCCGATCCGATCCTGTCCGTGAACTCCAGACCGATGGAAACCCTATTTTCCATCCGTCTGGAGGATCAGATCGGATAGGATCGGATGAAAATGGACAGGCGGTCCCTTTTCATCCAATCTCCCATAGAGAAGAGGGAGGATCTGACAGCTCCGTCTCTACACAGTGAGCGGAGACAGACCTTTCATCCGCCTGCTCAGTGGGGATCGGCGGATCGATCCCCGCTGAGTAAAACCGAGTCTGCCGGGCTGAAAGCCCGTATGAAAGGACCCTAATGCATATTTGAGTGTATTTGTAGAGAAATTCCAGAAAGAAAACACCAGTGAATCAGGTGTGCTGACAAAGAAAATGCTGATAGGAGCAGAAAGCAAAAAAATGACCTCCGCAATCTGTTACTGCTACTTCATGGTCCAATCACAGGTTGGGGCAGGGAGGGGACCTAGATGTGTTTCTTCTCTGCATCGGGGAAAAGTAAGGTCACTAGGGTGAATGTTCTATCAGGGCCTAACCCATAGGACTGGATGAACTGAAATACAAACCTTTTTTGTAGTTAAAACACCTTTCAAATATACATTTGAACTATGTAATTAGCAGTTTGCCTGGAGTTGCCTAGAAGTTCCAAAAGTGGAACTTCTGCTTATCTGTCTCCTCCCCCCTTCTGCTTATCTGTCTCCTCCCCCCCTCTGGTGCCACAATTGGCACCTTTTAGGGGGGAGGGGGGAGCTGGTACCTGTTTTCGACAGGTACGCTGTCCCCACTTCCGTCGGACTTCGCCGCAGCGAGGTTCGTCACAGGTTCTGCCCCCTATTCCTCCCTCTGCTTCGTGGCCAATTACAGAGTGCAGCGCGCTTCGCACATGCGCAGTAGGGACCCGGCCGCGAAGCCGCAAGGCTTCACTGCCGGGTTACCTTATTGGCAATGGCGGCGACAGCACCCTACAGCCGATGGAAACGTCGGCTGCGGTGCAGACATCGCTGGACTCCAGGACAGGTAAGTGTCCTAATATTAAAAGGCAGCAGCTACAGTATGTGTAGCTGCTGACTTTTAATTTGTGGAGGGGGGGGGGGGGAATTCGCTATAAAGGTATGCCTATAAAAAAGGCTTACCTATATGTACTGTGATTATCTCCTAAACCTGCACAATTTAGGAGATATTCAGAGTGCATGCAGCCAATGACGTCATCAGCGCATGCGCTCCGAAGGTCTGGCTTATCATGCCAGACCTTCACAGCCTGTGCCGCAAACGGCAGCTCCTGCGCGCATTTGTGGGAGTGATGTCTTTGTGGCTCCAGCCACTCACAACGCCAGAGCCTGCGAACCCAGAAGAAACACAGGGGAAGATGTCAGCTGTCTCAGGAGTGTGTGGGTGTGGCTGGAGGGCTTCCTTTTATGGTAAGTTTTTCATCAGGGGATACCCCTCATGAAGTCATGTGACCACATAGGGTGAGTCAGGTGACACTGCTGCACACAGGAAGTGATGTGAGAACCTTTGTATCTTGCTGTCCATCACAGGAGCTGTTTTTTTTTTAAACTTAAATGTAAGTTACTACTTTTAAATAAATACCTACTTTGAAATTATTACACGATGAGGACCCCTTTTTTTACATGAATCTTTATATGGGGGAAAAAAAACACAGTTCTAAAGGGCCACACACCCCACTAAAGAAAGAGTATCTGGCTATACAGTGGAACAAACAAGGAGGAGGAGGACACAAGAGGAGCCCACTGTGCATACCCCAGCATATAGGGGAGGGCGAAATTTGACCTAGTAAGTGAGGTCAAACATAGAGATAAGCGCATTCGTTGAGAGATGGTGGGGATCACCGAAGCACTAGCACTTTTCTGATTTCGGATTAGTATGGACCCAGTTATGAATTGTATACACATGTTGCACTTTTAAGGACTTTTTCAGCTTATGCGATTTTATTGTAATTTTGCGATGACGCCATTCAGTTGCAAATTTTTTTTTTTTTTAGTACATATTTGTGTTTCACATTTATAGTCACTGTATTCGAGTTTACCTAAGAACCAGTGTTTGATTTTTTGATATCGATGTTTACCAAGGACACTAAAGGAGGAAGATTTTAGACTTTGTTTGCACTTTACAACACAATTCTTTTACTGACACTAAGGGCATTAGGCGCAACAACACAACATTATTTGATTCACATTGTGGGAAAACAATTAGGTTATATGCAGTCACCCATTACAAGACAAGCCATATATTATTACCTATGAGGTAGCGCAGGATATCCCACACTTTTTGTCATACCTTGTTGCCATATAATCAACAGGGGTGGCTTCTATTAATAGGTCAGTCTATTTAAAAGTAATATTTCATAGCTAAGTAGAGTCTGTCGGGATGAATCACCCACTGATTTCTAATATGTTATGGCAGCTCTAACAATTGGAGTAGCCCCATAGTTTCTGGTTCTATTTCTTCTCATTGGGGAGTTTGGGGTGCCCCTATCCACAGTAGTGTGTTCCCACTCCTTCTATTCCCTTCTACATTACATCAGATAAAGTAAAAATCCAGCAGAAGGGTGGAATCTCCTTGTTCTTGCCATGGCAGATGTGAAAACCTTTGCGGTCAGCCATGGGGGGGAAGTGATTACCGATCAACCGGGGGAGAGGAGTGGAGTTCAAGTGACAGCTGGGCAGACAAAGGCAGGTGGCAGTTGTTGGCGGATCCCCTTCCATCCCCTCGCCTGCCTGCCCTTTCTCCCCCCAGTTGGACTCTCTGATCTTCCTGATATCCTCTTCCTGTCCTCAGGGCTGGTGCAAGAGGTTTTGTCTACACAGGGCGCCAGGATAGGGGGGGGCGGTGCATTTTACCTAAGGCAGCTGCCTAATGCTGGCGCCGACCCTGCATGTACAGATGGGCATCTCTCTAGAAAGGGCGCCTGAAGGCACATGACTACAGTGCCTAATGGGAAATCAGGCCCTGTGTTTGTCCCAAACATTTTTGAGTCCACTTACTGTTGACTGAATCATTGCCTATCAGTCTGTCCAAGCATCGGCTACACTGCAGATATACATACGGTACATCTATGAGGCTGTAGGCATAGCAGTACCCAAGTGTCCTCACATAATCACTATATTATCCAAGTATTGGGATGCCTGCATTTACACGCACATGAACTTTAATGGCATCCCAGCCTTAGTCCATAGGGTTCAGTTTTGAGTTTGGGCCACCCTTTGCAGCTATAACAGCTTCAACTCTTCTGGGAAGGATGTCCACAAAGTTTAGGAGTGTGTCTATGGGAAAGTTTGACCATTCTTCTAGAAGTGCATTTGTGAGGTCAGGCACTGATGTTGGACGTGAATGCCTGGCTCGCAGTCTATGCTCTAAGTCATCCCAAAGGTGTTCTATCGGGTTGAGGTCAGGACTCCGCAGATGGCCAGTCAAGTTCTTCCACCGGAAACTCGCTCATCCATTTCTTTATGGACCTTTTTCGTGCGCTGGTGCGCTGTCATGTTGGAACAGCATGTTCCCACAAAGTTGGGAGCAGGAAATTGTCCAAAATGTCTTGGTATGCTGACGCCTTAGGAGTTCCCTTCACTGGAACTAAGGGGCCAAGCACAAACCCTGAAAAACAACCCCACACCATAATCCTCCCTTCACCAAATGATTTGGACCAGTGCACAAAGCAAGGACATAGATGAGTGAGTTTGGGGTGGAGGAACATGAATATTCTGACATCAACCCGATAGAACACCTTTGAGATGAATTAGAGCGGAGACTGCGAGCCAGGTCTTCTCATCCACATCAGTGCCTGACCTCACAAATGCGCTTCTGGAAGAATGGTCAAACATTCCCATAGACACACTCCTAAACCTTGTGGACAGCTTTCCCAGAAGAGCTAAAGCTGTTATAGCTGCAAAGGGTGGCCCAAACTCAATACTGAACCCTATGGACTAAGACCGGGATGCCATTAAAGTTCATCTGCAGGTAAAGGCAGGCATCCCAATACTTTTGGTAATATAGTGTATTTTTCAGTTAGAATTCCAGACAAAGTGTACAATTTTCAGGGTACTGTTTAGGCCTCATTTACACGGGTGCTGAGGCAAATACACTGTGAATGGGCCATTTGTTCATGTGGCAGGAGCAGCCAGGTGCTGTGTGCAGACAGCCCATGTATGTCTGTCTCTAAGAATGCAGCGGCTGCATGGACACAGTTGCTCATCCTAAATTGACAGGCATGTAGTATACCTTCATGCCTGTCAATTTAGGATGTGCAACTGTATCCATGCAGCCCCAAACACAGACAGTAGCACCAATATCAATTCTAGATGTTCCCTATAACAAAGTAAACCTTTACTTTTTGAGATTGCATTTGAATGAGGAGGACAGCCCAGGGAAGACTTTTTAGCACTAGAACTATACTTTAACCACTTGCCAACCGCCGCAAGTACATATACTGCGGCGGTCAGCCCCTCACAGGCAAAGTGACGTATGGGTACGTCACTAGCCTGTGAGGCTCTGGGAAGCGAGCGCGCGCCGCCGGAGGCGCACTCCCGCTTGGTCACGGACCCCCCCGCGCGTGTGCCCGGCAGACCCGATGTCCGCCGGGCACTCGCGATCATCCATGACAGCGGGAGAAAGGCAGGCGACTGATGTAAACAAGCCGCCTGTCATTCTCCCCTGTGTAAGAACAGTGATCATACGGTTCTACTATGTAGGACCGTTGATCACTGTTCCTACACTTCAAGCCACAGCCAATCACAGTAAGAATCACGCCCCTAGGGACACACACCACCCCTCCCTCTCAAATAAAGTTAACCCCTTCACTACCAGTGTCATTTTACAGTAACAGTGCATATGTATAGCACTGATTACTGTAGTAATGTCACTGGTAACCCCAAAAGTGTCAAAAATGTCAGTCAAGGGTCCGATCTGTCCGCCGCAATGTCGCAGTCCCACAAAAAAAATTGCAGATCGCCACCATTACACGTTTAAAAAAAAAACAACAAAAATGACAAAAATCTTTCCCTTAGTAAACGCAATAACTTTGGCGCAAACCAATCAAAATACGCTTTTTGCGATTTTTTTTACCAAAAATATGTAGCATAAAGCAAATTGGCCTAAAATGTTAAAAAATTTTGATTTTTACATTTTTTGGGGGGGGAATTTCATATAAAAAAATGTGAAAAATATTGTTATTTTTGCAAAATTGACGCTCTTTTTTTGTTTATAGCGCATGATCAAAAATCGCACAGGTGATAAAATACCACCAAAAGAAAGCTCTGTTTGTGGGAAAAAAGGACGTCAAATTTGTTTAGGTACAGCGTCGCACGACCGCGCAATTGTCCGTTAAAGTCATGCAGTTAACATTGAAACATGCCTTTATTATTAAAATACATGGTTTCCAAGTGTATGTGGACAGCCATATAAAAGAAAGCCATGTGATAGAAAAACATACAGCTCTGCCGGAATGCATATCTGTTCCTCCTAGAGCTCAAACAAGTTTAATGAAAAATTACCAAATATCTGATTTGTAAATCTTTCAGTTTGTACTAGTCTGTATGCATGAATAACCTTGGTTTCCATTTAAACAGACACAATATATTAAGTAATATGTTAAGCAGAGTACAAAATTTTACTAGAGACAAAGATCAAATACAAAAGTTATCAGTAAATACCCAACAACTCTATACTGTAAATTGTAGCAAACCTCGGTGTGTTTCTATAGAAAAGTAAAAACAAACCTCACATTTTGCAAGTTTCTTTTCTATTCAGTTTTTCTTTTTTATGAAGTCAGTAAGTTAAAAAAAAATCTGTGTTTAACAAGTTTTTCTAGTCTTAACTACTTTACTCTGATATCTAACCAGTATTCCAGAGGATCCAACAAGATACACATCAAATAGATACGGTGTGCCTTTCTCTAGACCACCAATAGTTTCTGTAGTCACTGCTTTCTGGACATTGATATCATGGAAGTACTTGCAGAGAACTTTTTCAGATCTTGGCCGGGATTCAGGTCCTAAGCATTGGTCAACATTCAAAGTTTCTCTCAGAATTTCTTCTTCTTGAATCTTCTTTTTGTAGACACAATACATGTTTCTTTCTTGTGTACCAAGCCAAGCAATGGTGATTGAGTCACAGGTTCTTAGTTTGTTGAAGGATTTAATCTTCAAACTTGCTGGAAAAAATGGGAATAATGTCTTGTGGATATGGGATGATGCCTGAATCATGGCAGAGGAATTTGGTATTACATCTGATGATTTGAAAACAGCCAAGTATTTATCCATTATTTTTCCTTTAAATGTTATATGTCTTAAATTTTGAATGGTTTCTGATACCAGCAACTTACCATTTCTTAAAATCTGAGCTCGTATTTGGCCCCTGCATGGCTGCAATGTGAATTGGACCTTTTTATTTATTGCCTGATACTGAAAGCTGTAAACTTTTTGGTTTTTACCATCAAACTTGATTTGGACTATTTTACCATCTTTTAGAGGCATAACCTTAGGCTTTGGCTCCATCCAGGTTTTTGCAAAGGTTCCTGTGTAGGCAGCACTGGCATTTGTTAGAAGATTGACAACAAAAACATCAAAATAATACTGAGTGTTAGAGCTCAAATTGGAAACGGTGTATGTGTTTTTGTTTCCAATACACATTTGCCTTACATCGATATTGTTGGATCTGTGAATAACACTAATATCACTTTTTGAAAGGAGCATAACCCGATGATGGTCATCAAGATATTGTGAAATAGGATAACTTGGTAACTTTGGCCATTTTCTTGTTGCAGATCGAATTGCAGTGTCGGCAGCACACAGACTTTTGTAATTATGCTTTTCGTTGACAAGAATGCAGTATTGAACATTCTCCTTCTGCTTTGTGGCAGATGGACTTGGTTTCCAGACAAGTGAAACAGAATTGTGGTTGACTGAACTGACGTCAATCCGAGGATCTCCTGGAAGCTCGGGAAATAGGTTACCATGTGCTAAGTCAGTTGTGAGATACACTGAGATGTGAGTGTCTCTCTCTGTTGAGAGAAATTCGAGGACAAAAATTGAAGAATGTGAAGATGTACCAACATAGTTTTCGACTGAGTTTCCTTTATAATGGAAGAACACGGATACGGTCTTGTAGTAAGATCGAGCTTTTAGGTCATCAAATGATCTGTATTTTTCTGGAAAAAAAACACAATATGGATTCAAAATGTGCCGCAATCCATGATATTCCTACAATATTCAATAGCCAATAGAAAGAAAAAAAAATGGCCAAACCATATACCAAATAAAAAAATACATGAAAAACGCTACTTTATATGAATAGATAATTTGGAAAAAACGCTAAGAACAATAAAAAAAAAAAAAAACATGTCTCGCTAAAAAGAAACATAACAATAAATAAATGTATCTTTTCTGATCTTCTAAAAAATACGCATTTTTATATTGTTCAAAATAAATTGGCCAGGTAGAAGTAAAAATGATCACATAACAAACATAAAAAAATACACAAAAAATATTATCTTGTCTCAAATGTAGAAAATGTAATGAATATATAAGAAAAAGATGCCATAGATTGAAACTACTGTAACTATGCCTTCTGCTGCTAATATTACTAAACAATGTGAAACCAGCTAGATACCGAAGATTAATGTGTGTTTATAAAAATCAAATGTTTAAACACACATCAAAAACATAAAATTCATGCGTTTATAAAAATCAGCTTCCCCACATACAGCCGAATGTTCTTCATTTAGAATCCAAAGCACGTAAACCTGCTGAGTTTGTCAGTTCATAAACCCAGCATGAATGTCAATCAAGTTTAGAAACTCAACTTTAGCAATCTCTTTAATTATTGACAAATGTAAAGTATGCAGTTTCAGTAATGAATTATACTCAGCCAATAACGTACATGGATTTAATCAGCAAATAACTAAAATAGTTATTGCAGATCAGTAATGAGTTGCCCATCCTGTGGTCAGTGGAGAAACATTTTTGGAAAAAATGCCGTTGCCTAACAGTTTGAGTTTAGGCTTTTTTCACTGAAAATCAAACTGAGCTTAAAGGGGTTGTATAGACACAAGATTTTTTACCTTCATACATTCTATGCATGAAGTTAAAAAAAACCTTCTGTGTGCAGCATTCCCCCACCGCCAATACTTATCTGAGCCCCATCGTGATCCAGCGATGTCCATGAGAACCTTGGCTCTTTGGGGACTCGCACTCCTTTTTGGCCTTTGGCTCCCGCTGCTGTCAATTACAGCCAGTGAGCCAATCAGGAGGCGGAGGGGGCGGGACCAAGCCTCGGGGGCATGCGTGCTTGGGTGCCCCCAGAGAAAGCTTCTTGCTGTGGAGGCACCCAGCAGGAGGGAGTGACCCAAGAGGAGGAGGAACCGGGCTGCTCTGTGTAAAACCACTGCACAGAGCAGGCAAGTATAACATTATTGTTATTTTATTGTGAAAACAACGAGGGAGCTACTTGGTATATTGGGTTCTCTGTTCTGCCTCGACTCTGAGAACACCCTCAGCCCCATTAACACACTAGGTTAAGCAAATAGATACTGTACTGCTACAGGGAGCACAAATATAGATACCCTACACACAACTAAAGTTCAGTATCAAAAAGCAAACATCAGACTGGTAAGTGGTAAATGAACCCTATATATTGTCATGGGTTGCAGTTATTAGCAGTATGCACATAAATGATTAAGTAAAGGATTAGGTCACTAGACTATAGAGGCTTGGAATCGAGTTCTTTGCAGCTAAATTAGAGTAAACCTGGTAATCTACAAAATCAGCAATAAGTAATGGCATAAGACAACAGTAACAGCAGTGATAATCAAAACTGTGATAGCTCCTCTGTGAACAGTAGGCTATATCCACTTTAGAGTCTACTCTATAAGAATGGAAGCATCAAAAATGTACTGTACCTAAAGAGGTACCCTTTATCATGGACAATAGGCAAACCTCTTGTGAAGCAGCTAAGTGCGAAGTCTTTACCCCTAGTTCTTTAGCTGGCCAGAGTTGTGGGCCCATTCTTTAAGGTGGTGCACATGAGTACAGTCCCAGTAAAGTCTGCATGCGGAAAACAATTCTGCTAGTTACATGTTTGTTCCTTATGTGCTCAGTTTCTTTTTGTAGCAACAGGGTAATCTCAGCTGTGTCTTTTTACCATTCCCAGAGATACAGCAAAAGGGGTCCTGCTGTCCAGATGTCAGCTCACTTATGGATCTGCCAGAACAATTCCAGGCCTCAGCACATGGTTGCAGGGTTAAAGCAGACTGGGGTGCATACAGAAGCAGTGATGTGCACACCTCAATCTCCTTGCAGCAAAGAGGGTAAATCCATTGGTATTCAGCCTGTGAAAATACAATTCTCTGTCTATAGCGTAGTAGTTTACAGATAGTTCAATACACTGTAGAGTGTAAAACACAATGATGTTGTTGTACTCACTCATCTGTGAGGTTGTGGAGCTCCCTTATTAAGTATTACATAGCCTGGGGTAAAAGTCTGCAGGAAATTTAGCTGTCCCTGTGCAGAAAGCAGTCACACTCAATGCTAGGTGGGGTGATCTGGATGATTCTAGACACTGTGGTCTCTGGATTTTAGTGTGTTCCTAGCAAGAAATGTCTGAGATAGTGGTGTCAGCAGAGGTGCCCAAATGTAAAGAAGCAGAGAAGTGGATTTTTCATAAATGTGATATTTATTGCCAAAAAATTATTATAAGAACACAGGCAACGCGTTTCGCAGCACTATATTGGCCACTTCCTCGGGATGGTGCATAAAAACACTTTTAGCAGCTGTGATCTGTCTCCCCTTCTCTCTGGTAGTGTGCTCTTACAGACAATAACAGGTGGCAGGAGAGACAGATCACAGCTGTTTAAGTGTTTTATGCACCATCCTGAGGAAGTGGCCAGTGTAGTGCCATGAAATGCTTTAACAATGTTTTTATAATATTCTTAGGGCAATAAATGTCAAATTTATGAATCCACTTATAAGCTTTTCTTTTACATTTGGGCACCTCTGCTGACACCACTTTCTCAGCTTTTGGGGCTCAAAAATTTATTGCAGAAAACATTTTATACACAGTGATTTAGCAAAGTAACTGTTACAGTATCTATTTAGGATTCACGTCTACTTTACATTTATCTGTTTAGTATGGAAGTATATGGCATGGTGTTTGATAAGTGACTACATTTCTAAAGATTCCTGCAAAACCCCTGTCACCACTCCCAGTCAACTTTTGTCGAAGAAGTGGGTCTGAACATTCTCGACTGGGCAGTGGTTGCATCTCATCAGTCTTTGAAGTTTAGTGTTCACTACTGCAGCATGTCCTACTCACTCTTACTCTCACTTCTCACTCATAAAGGCCAGCAGGGAGGCAGGTCAGTTTGACTTTTAGAAATTGGTTCACCATCCAACATTACATTTCTGAACTGAAAACTATACAGCAAGACAAGGCTCTTATTAAACTTTCACCCGGAATATGGCACGTGCTAGAGAAGATGTGAAAGTCCTCACACGCACTGTATACAGTGTACAGAGTATGAAAACTGGTTTTTCCGAGTGTGGGATCTGCATTTCTTGTGGACCTTCCATGACCTTCTATATCTTGTGACAGTCTGAGGCCCTGCCACTGTGGATATGTAGGAGAAAATGATACAGGATTTGCATTAAAACTAAATGAGAAGTTCCAGACTATCGTTTCTGAGCAGAGAAAGCTGTGTTTTTGGCTTTCTCTGGATTCTGTTAACCTGAACCCACCAGCAGTATCCACGAGCAGTAGCCGCCAGCAGTACCAGCCAGCAGTACCCACCAGTAGTACCAGCCAGCAGTACCCACCAGCAGTATCCACCAGCAGTACACACCAGCAGTACAAGCCAGCAGTACCCACCAGCAGTACCAGCCAGCAGTACCCACCAGCACTACTAGCCAGAAGTACCCACCAGCAGTACCAGCCCTTGAGGACAGCCAGCAACAGCCACCAGCCATACCTGCCTGGGGGGCTGCAGCAGCCAGCGATATCTGCAGGAATCCTGAAGAAGAAGTGAAGATTGAGGTCAGTTGAGGTGCAGGTAAACTGCAGTGCATCCATGTGAAAGCAGCCTTAGGCCCCTTTCACACAATTGGTCAGATCAGGTCCGCCCATGTGTTTTTCATGTGGACCCAATCAGATCCTCCATTCACCTCTATAGAGGGGCAGATGTAAACGCACTTGTGTCCGTTTACACCTGCCTATCTCCAATTCTATTCACTTAACAAAACAGAAGGGGATCCGTCCTCTTGTGTCTGAGCAGATCAGATCAGGGGGCCCATAGAGTAGAGCGGGCTGTGTCCATGTCTGTTCTGCATATGCAGAGTGGACACAGACCTGGCCTCTCCCTGCTTTGCTCATTATGGCCCGTGACCGGTTACCAAGTTGCTAAAGTGGCCCTCGCTCCTCAAAAGGTAAATATACACACACACACACACACTTTTTTATTTTTGAGGTGGGGAGGGGGATCTTGGGTGAGTTCCCACACTTTTTTCTTCAGGACTTGACCCCTGATGGAAGCCCTCTCAGTGGTGACAGCACGATGCTGGAGTGGGCTGCCATGCCCTAAAGTGCAGCTTGGACTGGCATAACATATTGGAAAACGCATCTGCCATATAAGCATAACCACCAGAGACCACGACTATGTGTATTCATACCTGCTGCCTTTCCATGGAATGCATGTGATGCTCTGTACTGTAGAATACTCCATTCAATAGGTACATCACAAGGAGTCACAGTGATTGAGAAGTGAGAACTGTTTTCTTGCAATGAAAAATAGTACCTGAAAAAATATGAAAATATAAAATGATAATTATTGTAACGTGCAAAAAAAACATGCATCTGTGAATTGTATTTAATAACATGTTTTTGACTGTGCAAGACCCCATTAACATCTTTCCGGAACACGCAAGAAACACATGTCACACTTGCGGTGCCATAACAGCAGCAGAGAGGGCAGGAGAATAAGGTGGCCATATAAGAAATTTAGTGAGTAAGTGCTGGGAACAACAAAGACCCTCAGCACTTATCTGCTGACTCAGTAGATATAAACAATTTGTCAGCTGCACTAATTTTGGAATATAATGTAAAACTTTCCATTACTCCCAGATTGTGCCTGTCATATGTATAATTTTACCCCCATACATTGCTGGGTTCACAAAAATGTAGTATCTATAAAAATATATACATTAGCACTGTGAATTTTTTTTACGTGTTTCTTCTGATCAACAAAAGACATTTACAATTATGATTTATGGTTGCTGTTTAGTCACATTAATATTATAAAGTTTTCAATAATACATTTACAGTGGTATTAGTTAACTACCTACACTTTTTTGAAAAACTCAAATGTAAATGTTTTATGTCCTGTTCTTCCAAATTTCTGTTTACAAATGATGAATTGGGAAACGGCTAGCATTGGTTGGGTAATGGGATATTCGGGTCCCTTTTACAGTACCCAGAGACCCCGCTCCTGGGAAGGACTCCCTATTCCTATGAGTAGAATTCCATCTCAGGGTCCAATTGGCCCCCACTAGGAGAAAAGTAAAGAAATTTGAAAAGCACATTGGTGGTGTTAGCTGCATGGAGTTATTAGCAGAATTCTGAACTGTAAGTAGCTTCTGACCAGGGAGCTGCAGTACTCCATCCTATGGGGGGGGTGGACAAAATGATGGTGCAGAGAAAAAAGCAGCAGGGATGCATAATTTATAGTCCTTCAGAGAGCAGAAGAGGCAGTTTTGAGCTGTGCACAGGAGAGGGAGCCAGGGTTAGGGAACCAGGTGAACTGAAGTAGCTACTATTCCTCTATGAGCTCATGAGTAGAGTCCGAGAGTAGGATGAAGCCTCACTACAGTGTGCATTATACCAAACATTCCTAAAGTGGAACAAACACCTAACATCTCTTAACATTGAATAGCTTGGCTAAATACTAACTCTTGTAGTCAGAGTATTGAAGTGGGTCTGCTCAAATATTGAGAATTGCTACGCAATAGGGCTGTAAAATCTTTTGCCCCACAGTTGCAACTGACAGACTCTGTAACACTTTCAACAACCAAAATTTTATGAACATTGACTTTGTTCTGACCCTTTTATCTCCAACAAACATATGTTTTCAATTGCTGTCATTTTAATTGAACCCGTGCACAGCTGGATGGTAAACTAGTTTCTTGTACCTGACTGGCTGCCATTTGTAGGGTTCATGTGCAGCTGCTCTACAGTGGGTCACCAGCAGGGTTTTACAGTAGGTTCCAGTTGTTATGACTGTTTATTGTTGTTCTTTTCCTTTTTTCATGTATTTCATAGTACTCAGACCAATTAGAAAAGAAAATATGTGCAATATATTCACGGAAAGCACTTTGAAATGGCCAAAATAATGGGCCAAAAGCACAGACACCTTTGGGCACCACTAAGAGGCAGTTTCGCTTTTATTAAGTTATATTCAGCATTTCTGTAAATAAGCTGCTCATATGACCAATTATCTCTCAGTAACTGATAGGCTAATAGAAATATCTGTGAAACAGTATTCCATCAGGCAGTCAGCTGTGGGTCAAGCATCTGTTGCGCAGACACTGGCTGCTCTCTCCCATTCTGCTTCAGCATCTGTAGTCCTGCTGCTTTTATTCTTGAGCCTTCTGCTCTCTCTTACTCTTTCCCACAGCAGTGGCCTGCTACTTCCCATGTACCCCAATGCACATGTGCTATTTGCACCATCAGATACCTAATCAGTGTACTACTGGGTTAAGGGGCTCCCTTCTTTTATGTATATACAGTATATGTAATGAAAGGTCTATAGAAATGTTTAATAATCAGTGTTTTCAGTTTTGTGTTATTTTATTCTTTACCAGATGTTGTGGTGTTGATCCTTGAACTAATTCAGCAAAGTGGCGAGGGCTGCTTCCTTGCAGATATTTGGCTAGTTGACCTCATGGTACTGACCTTTGGCTAGACCAGTGTTTCTCAACCTTTTTTCAGTCTCTGCACCCTTTAAAATTATAGACAATAACAAGGCACCCTTTAAAATTATGGACAGTCTCGAGGCACCCCATTCTAAAATGTAAAAAAAACCTTTCTAAAAGCTTTACTTACACAATGCAGCAACATCTGCTTCCAAACCAAAATACACTTTTGCTGGTAGTGACTAGTATTCCAATGTTTCTAGTCTCCCTCAATTTCTTTCCATCAGTCAGCTAATGGCACCCCAGTGTTAAGGGAGAGGGGCACAGGAGGTTCAAGCAAGGATGCTGTGGAGGCAACAGACATCCTCCTTTTTAACTGAATTCATTCATTGTTAGGATGCCAGTGTCTACAAAGTCATAATGGTGCATAATGAAAACCCATGGCTTTGTGTAACTAAAAGGCAGGTTTGATACACCTGCTGGCTTGTATACCATTTTTGATCAGTTTTTAGGCATTTTGCCAAGGCACCCCTGAAGAAACCTTAAGGCACCCTGGTTTAAAAAGGATGGGCTAGACTAACCTAACCTGCTTGCTTGACCATTGGCTTTACCTTAACCATTCATTATATGACATGTTGACTCGCAGGTATTGATCCTGGCTCATTTGAATTTCCCTTTCTAGCCCTAGTCGGCTAAATGGCCAATGTTAGCCAGTGCAAAGGTGCCAGGAGGAATCAGAGTATGGTGCAAGCAAATAAAGACACCTCAAAAGGTAGCTGCTAAAGACAAGGAGTGCTGCAATAAATTCATCAACTAGTTGCAGAACCTTACGAATGTCTTCCTAAAACAGAAGATTTGTATAATCTTTTCCAACACAAATCCAAAATGTTGATCTGTTCTTCATTAAAGAGGAAGTAAACTCTCCCCCTCAAATGCTCCTTCTTACAAAATCCAGTCTGATAAAGCTCTCCATAACATTCTGCAATATTCTTTCCCCCCCTAAGGATTTTTCTTACCTTTTTCCCAGTTTATTTGAAATTCCTGCTTCCTGGCAGCAGCCAGCGCCATCTTAGCTGCTGTCTTCTGAGTCTGAAGAGCAGTTTACTTCTGCCCTTTCTGTTTTTCTGTGTGTCCCTGCTGTAACCCCGCACATGCTCAGTAATGTAGTAGCCAAGCCTCGTTTTCATTCCCGATTACTACAGCAATCATGTCCCACATATTTAAGCATAGAGAGGTAAGCAAGCATTTCAAATCATATTTATTGATTGTTTAATGTGTTTTTGACACAATCTACATGATGCAGCTGCTCCTGTGTTCCATGCAATGTGCTGATGTTTACACCCCCTGTGACGTTGCAAGTCACATTGGGTGTTTTAGGAACTTGTGAACAGCACTGGGATCTCGCAGGATCTCAGAGCAGTGCCGCAGAGAGGAGATGCATTTAGATGAATGGAATGAGCGTGCCGTGAATCGAGCGAAATGTGCGCATGCGTCGGTGACGTCATGAAAATGAAAAGTGCAGATTACAGCTGAACTGAGCAGGTTAGAGTTGATTTATACACAGCAATTTGTACAGTGTGTTTTACTGATTTAAATGGGGAAAATGTATCTAAGAGAGTTTACAACCTCTTTAAGAATCACATGTGGTACAGGCAAATAACTCCTTCTTGGCTCTAAGACCAACACTGCCCCCAGAAAGGCTTGTTTGCTGTAATTTCTACCTAGTTTCACAGTCTCTTAGCTACAAATAAACATCAAGCTCCTCTAAACAACCTGTTCCATCTCATTGCTCTGCACTTAGTTTGTAGAATTTAAACTGAAATACCAAGAGACCCAGAAACAAAAAGGAAAATATAAAGGAAAAAAAAAAGCATCAATGTATACTTTAGTTACTGCTACCCTAGGTATTGACAAGGATTTTTTGTTCCTGAAAAATAGATCATAAAAAGCTTGGCAACTATCTTGTTGGAAGTAAACTGGACTACTTTAATTATCAGCTGTACTGTATGCTGCCCTTTGTGCCAAACAAAATGCAGGCTCAACTTTATGTAAGATATGTAGTAGTAAATACATTTTAGAATGGAAAAAAAAAGTATTTTTTACAAAAGTCACACTTGAGAAAGAATTTTAGAATTTTTTTCTCAGCCAGGTGACCATAGACCAGCAATTGTCAACAGCGAGCTGTGGTTGAACTCAAAACATACTGAACTCCAGCCAAATTTTTTTTTTTGTTGGTTTTCATTATCATTGCAATCTTTTTCAACATTTCATTATCTGTGTCCTCTTTCGGAGATTTCCCCCACAAGAAATGAAAGGGTGCGTGTCACTGGAACTATAAGATACATAGAGCAATGAAAACCCAACACAGCACATTAACTTGCTTTTGTTGCTGTCTCTGCCTGAATTAGGAAGACGTCCTATTTTTCCTGTTGTTGGGACACCCCACCACCAGGACAGTAAGTGATGGTATTGGTAAATCTTCCCAACAAGGATACAGACAGTAATACATTTGTGAAACAGTTTCTAACCATTCTTGCTCTGTAAAAAACAAAAAAAAAAAAAAAGTTTGGCTAGAGTTGGGCTTTAAAAACAAGCCTTGGACCAAAGTTCTTCAAACAACTGAATAACCCAAGCTCTCACTCCAATGGGAATTTTAGGCGTGCTGCTCTCCTCAGATGGGGAAACTCCAAAGACTAAAAATATAAAAGAAAGGAGGCACTATCACCTAGTGCATTACCCCTGGACACCTTTAAAATTTTAATTAGAATGCCAAAAACATACAAACATTAAGAGCAAAAATTGCATAGAATAAGTCCACCTCGATGTGCAAAGGGCATATCCCTTTATAATTACCGTTTCTGGAGACAGGGGAGCGTGTCTCCCGAAACATGTCAGCGGTCCTTATATAGAGATATGCCCTTTCCACATTGAGGTGGACTTATTCAATGCAATTTTTGCTCTTCATGTTTGTGAGTATGTTTTTGGCATTCTACCGTATATACTCGAGTATAAGCCGAGTTTTTCGGCATGTTTTTTCATGCTGAAAATGCCCCCCTCGGCTTATACTCGAGTCACTGGCTTCACTGACTTTTTAAAAATGACGCCGCTCGGCGCCGACGTGTCACTGCACATGTGCCGCATGCCCGGGAATAGTCGAACGTTTTCGGGCTTTCCCGAGCATCGGCGGCGCATTTGCCGTGACGTATTGGCGCCGGGTGGTGCGGCGATTTTTAAATCGAGGGGG
Organism: Pelophylax lessonae; assembly: GCF_965119305.1. NCBI lineage: Eukaryota > Metazoa > Chordata > Amphibia > Anura > Ranidae > Pelophylax > Pelophylax lessonae. Next base: position 165,294,229 of record NC_138776.1, read on the forward strand.
CCTCACCGACAGGTAAGTGAGACTCCTCCGCAGCCCCTGCATTTCCTCATGCAGTGCTGCGGGCATGGTACAGGACATTCTCCTGTACCATGCCCGCAGCACTGCATCTCCTATGCCATGCCTGTACATACTGTGCCATGCCTGTACCTACTGTGATATGCCTATACCTACTGTGCCATGCCTGTACATACTGTGCCATGCCTGTACATACTGTGCAATGCCTGTACATACTGTGCCATGCCTGTACTTACTGTGCCATGCCTATACCATCACCTGTGCTATGCCTATACCATCACCTGTGCCATGCCTATACAATCTCCTGTACCATGACCTGTGCCATGCCTGTACCATGACCTGTGCCATGCCTGTACCATTACCTGTGCCATGACTTTAACATGACCTGTGACATGCCTGTACCATGACCTGTGCCATGCCTATACCATTACCTGTGCCATGCCTGTACCATCACCTGTGCCCTGACCTGTGCCATGCCCTTACCATGACCTGTGCCATGCCTATACCAAGGCCTGCGCCATCTCCTGTACCATGCCCGCAGCCCCTGTTTTGTGTCTCGTGGTGGTCCAGTAGCTGCTGCATTTCCCACCCTAGGCTTATACTAGAGTCAATATGTTTTCCCATTTTTGTGGTAAAATTAGGGGTCTCGGCTTATATTCGGGTCGACTTATACTCAAGTATATACGGTAATTAAAATTTTAAAGGTGTCCAAGGATAATGCACTAGGTGCTTGCACCTCTTTTCTGTTATATTTTTAAGCCTAGGACCAAGGTAAAATACCAATACTGTGGGAATAAAGAGGTTACACAGAATTCAAAACAAAGTGAGAAGTATGTATCATAATCCTATATTTTCTGCCAAGGGAACAACACCAGCCAATGCTTGCTTGCTTGCAGATGTAAAAAATAGGAAAATACCTTTAAACATACTGATAAGGTTACACTGTCCCAGAGAAAAACATGACTCCCACCTAAGTACTTCCTATATTATTAAAACCATATAGAGCAGACCTTCTTGTATAATCTTGGGTGTTAGGAAGGTTTATTGTTTAAAGCATTTAGAACTAGACTGAGGACTTGTTGGAGAGAAATTTACACTTGTAGGTGTTTTCCAAAGGTGCAGATGGCCAAAGTGGAAACAGTGTTTGGTGCGTAATTCTAGACTAAGGTTTATGTGTATATGACTGAAATCAAATCCCTTCAACACACAGCTGATTTTTACTTTTATGGAAAGAAGAGAAAAAAAAAATAGTCCAAATGGAAGGATGGATCTGAATTTCATTACATATTATTAACAGGTAATTGTAAGAGAGACATATGGCAATATTTATATGAAACTATAACTATAGAACCTTTATAGTAGAGAGGGATTTTACGTTGATGTTTACTATTAAACATTTTTGTTTCTATCCTGTGGAATTTATCAGGGGTGTGATAATCACATCACTTCCACAGGATATGGCAAATTACATTTTTTTTTTCTTCTTAGCTTTCCAATCCCTAAAAAGTCTGTGTTCGCTTTGAATTCTAGCAGAGTTCAATATGGCCAGCAGATGCATTGGGATCTCTCCAATGGATATTTCACTATTAAACTGGTACTATAATTGATATAGGGACTGGGAGTCAATTATAATTTCAGGTTTTCAATCTGTACTAGGAAACACATTTTTTTTTTAAATTAGCACAACTAATAAACTAAAAGTATAGGCAATACAACTAAAAAACTAAAAGTATTGAAATGCAGACTGGTGCCTGGGTGATTGAACGTAAAAAAAAAAAAAAAACAAATAAAGGGACCATGGCCATTTTTTCTATTCTCTGTGTCTTGTGTTTTTATAACTGTAATTCATTCTGTAGTTGCTTAGCTTTTCAGGTAAGGTGGGTAAAGTGGGTGCATACAATCTCACATTGGTGTGCGCAGCCTATTGCATTAGGGTGTGCACCCCAGAGCACAAACACACATGCATTTATAGTAGCAGAGCAGTGAACAGTGTCAGTAGAGCAGAAATTGGTGCCAGTAGCTTTTATTTTTTACAATTTAATTTTTTAATTATTTTTTACAAGATTATTTTTTATTATTTTTTTACAATTTTTTTAGGAGTCCCATTAGGGGGCTTTGGTGAATTATTAAGTGTCTAGCTGCACTGGACAGTGAATGTATCGGAAGTACTCTGCATTCACAAACTGAAGCATGGTAAACATATTTTTCTATAATTCTTATAGTAAACATAGTTTACTATTATTTATTATTATTTCAGGTACTTATATAGTGCTGTCAATTTACGCAGCGCTTTACATATACAATTGTACATTCACATCAGTCCCTGCCCTCAAGGAGCTTACATGCTTCTGTTAAGACTGAACACAGGAGTGATCGGTGCAGATCACTCACTGTGTTCATTCAGAAAAGGAGGGGGTCAGTAAATGAAATATTTACTGGCCTCTTCCCCCAATCTCCAATGTGAAACATCCCCCACAGCAGCCGGTAGGAGAGGAGAGAATGGAAACTGGCAGAACTGCAGGGAAGCAAGTGAAATCAGCACTGTACAGGGTGATTAGGATGTGCACACCCTGTGAGCATGCCTATACAATCCCATTTGTAAGGCAAATGAGTAAAGGCAAAAGTTTTTGATGAAGGACTATTTTAGTAGAAGAAGGGGTACCGAAACTAACTTCCATCCACATAACAAATGATTGTGTTACGTTGTCTGTTTTATCTAGTTTACGCACCCTATCTCATAAGATCCTCAGAAATTTGAGAATCAACTTGTAATGAAGAAAATCCCCAATGATCAGTAAGGAAAACACTTGCAATGCTGAGAATACAGCAGGGAATGTTTACTTTGCTGACCATGCACATATATTGTACACAGACAAGCCCTTCTCAGGTTATTTATAATGTGGAGAAATGCTGACCATGTATTTTGACAAAGATCAGAAATGTAAAAGATTTATTTAGATAACTTGAAAAATCTGTTTAAAAGAGCTCATACTTGTGATGGGCCATGGATAGCACCACACAATGCCTAAAGGGTTTACATACCCAGCAGCCAATGTTTTAATAAGTTCACCTTAAAGTATTACTAAACCCAAGAGCAAAAAAAAACAAAAAATACATTGCAGCTTACCACACGAGAGGAAGTCAGCAATACCTGTATACAAAATACAGTATACCAATTATGCAGCTGGCGCCCTTGCATGTCTAAAGAACCTAAAAAGTCAATATTTTCTTCTTATGTGGAGAAACCTGCAGTCAGCAGGACAGTCACAAAATTCCACACATTCATCACATGAGAAATGATCCAGAGAAATGTATTTCTCTGACCATGTTTGCTGTGTGTAGTGTAGTAATCAAAGTATTTGTGTGTGGGGAGGATTATAAAATAAGTAGAACCTCTTAGAAGATACCATCCCTTGAAGAACAATTGTAAAAGTAAAACAAAATTTGGGACTTTAAATGTACCTTCTGGAGATAAATAACCACTTGACCAAAGAATTATAAAAAAATATATCATAAAATTTTACCCAGAACAACATACAAATTCTTAAAAAGGGGTTTGTTTAAAAACAGTGTAACAAACTGAAGGATCGGGGGTTGTTATCCTGGTTGTGAGATCCGATTTTAGTGGCCAACGTGTTTCCTGGGCTGACCCGCTTCTTCAGGGCCTCAGACCTTATTTTGTACTGTAATAATATACAGACAAAACATTATGCATAGGAAGCATTATCCACTGTATTAATATACAAACAGAACATTATGCATAACAGACATACAATTTTTGATATTTAACAACCTATAAATACACTGTCTATTCACAGTGGATATACACATGATTTACACATTCTATCCAACGTGGCAATTTGTGGAGGAAAAGTGGGTACACTTTGAAATGGTACCCACTTTTCCTCCACAAATTGCCACTGTGGATAGAATGTGTAAATCATGTGTATATCCACTGTGAATAGACAGTGCATTTATAGATCTCATTGTTAAATATCAAATATTGTATGTCTCTTCACCATAATGTTCTGTTTGTATTTTATTAAAGTGTATAATGCTTTCTATGCATAATGTTTTGTCTGAATATTATTACAGGACATAATAAGGTCTGAGGCCCTGATGAAGCAGGTTAGCCTGCGAAACACGTGGGCCCCTAAAATAGGATCTCACACCCAGGATAACAACACCCTGGACACCCAGTTTGTTACACTGTTATGAGATATTAGCAGTATGTGATACGTGTAATTTATATGAAAATGATGTGTGGGAATCAAATCTATTTAATGGTTTAAAAAAAATAGGTTAATATTCATCTGCTTGTGGTACTACTGTCATGAAATATGTATCTCTGCTGACAGTTTCCATTAATCTCCTTTCCCCAAAGGCATATGCTCTCTCCTTGAGACTCTGTAAACTACCATCTTCAAGAATCTATGTAGCATTCTCCTAGATAAGTGCTAGGTGTTAGATAGGTTAGCTTTAGTTTTGTTTCGATAGGTAAATTTAGTTGCCACACTAATAATTTCTGTTAGGCAAAAGCGTATTCTGGCTCACTGCAATCAGTGCAGCCACAATCTGCTAGTAAGGTCTGATCTGTGTGCTCTGCTGCTGCCAGTTTGCATAAGCTTTCTCAGTATCCTAGAGACTAGAGAAGTTTCTAGATAGTAGGTGTGAAGCTATGCAGATGGCAGCATGAATATGGATGCAGTCTTGGACTATCCTAGAGAGGGAGGCTCAGAAGGTGGGCTGGGAGGCTGCATATATTCTTAGAGCCCACAGAGCTCTGGGTCTTGTCCCAGAGTGGAGAAGTCCAGTCTGGGGAAGGCACGCTGCTCTCCCCCAGACACCCTGTGCTAAGGAAGAAGGAATACAATACAATTCATTACAGGGTGCCGTGAAGTGGCCTTGCAGCTTATGCATGCATTCGCAAATGTGTGCTAACTAAACCCCTGTTTTTAACACATATTATAAGTAAATTTGCTTGGTAAACAGACTGGTTGTTCTTCTGTCTAAATGCAGTGACCCACAACAACCAATCAGAATCCAAAATTGTACTGGCTTACCTTCTTTATTAAGACAGTTTTAACTATGTGGAGGTTTCTTGTTTTCTTAAAATGTTAGAGTCCATAACTTACCAAGAGGGTTGGTTGGTTTGGAGAGTTATGGTGTCAAATCCCTAGAGATCACTACTGCGATCATCGTCTTGACATTTCCAGCTACATGCTTGTTTGACTTATTTAATTCCATACATTCTAGTAAGAGTGTTTACTTTTTCTCCTGGGTGGTGGATGCATGCATCATGGTGACTCCTTAAGTGGACATGGATTGCTTCTAATTATCACCATTGAAGTGGACATTGCTTTTTAGTCTTATATTGACTGTCCCACCACATGGTGATCAATCTGTATTTGTAGTTTTCTCCTTCTGGCAGAAGGTTTACTTCTGGATTGTCTCCAATTTTTCTTTTATTGCGCATTGCACTTTGTTATTTGTATATGGTAATGTCACTATTTACCTTTGGTTTATTATGTGTATTATATTTTAGCGCTTCACATTTTTATTCCATTGAAGAAGGAATGCTGAGACCCTGGTGCAAGAAGGAGCTGAACCCGTGAACTGTCTACCATTGGTCTGTCTGTGGACTGCAGGAAGGTGTTTGAAAGGAAGATTGGAAGGGGCCCCATTCTGTCCATGGCCCTCGTGAGTACAGATTGTGTGGGATCTTAGGGACCTTGTTGCTCTAGCTATCCCTCTGGTGCATTTAGTCAGTTCTGGATCTATTAAAGGGGACACACCGGCTGGTGGTCCCAAAGAGCCTGTCCAATTCTAGATTCTACCTCAGGGACACTGCTCTTGTGCTCAAAGATTTGCTGAAACTGAAGTCTACTGTTGCCACAAGCCTGGACTTTCCTGTAAAGTTTTTTCAAGAAAGAAACCAAGTCCTTAGTGTACATAGTTGTTAATTCTGGAGTATCCCACCTCTACCCTAACCCTATCCAAGTTCTCCAAAAATAAAAAGCAACATCCCCTGGACTAGTCTTTAAAGAAACAAGCAAAAGTGTGTGTGTGCACCTAGCTGTGGGAAATACTGTGTGCCTGACTGCGGGGCTAAAGTTTGGGAATCCTGGGCAAAGTTCCAGCGGTTCTTGCAGGAGTAGCGCTACACTTTTACTATACAACCACCATCTGAAGGATGTTCATCATCCCATCTGTACCCTTGCTGCTAACTGAACGTGCCTTGGTGACTCCAGTAATTCATACACTTTTCAAAGTCTGTAGTGACCTAGCTCTGATGATAGGTGGGCATCATGGCATTATGTTGTTTTGAGCTAGAAGTTGTTTTATTTTCTGGTTTTGTTTCTGTTTTTTTAAATTCCCAGTCTCCCTCATGCTTAGGGATGAGGATGTTGATGCTGTTATGTAACCTTTTTCTTTAAAAAAAATAATTTAAAAGCAAAATGGCTTCAATTGAAACTTTCCACTTCCTACGGCCTCTTGCACGTGAGGATGTGTACAAGCAGTGCAGCTCTTACAGTGTTTCAGAGCACCAGAAAGTGAAAAGTGCAGTGTATAGCCCTGCTGCATGCAGCCTGTCAAAGTATATGATGGGCTGAGGCTGAGTGCTATAGGCCATAGTGCATGCTCCTCCAGGTGCAACACAATAGACTGTTGTGAGGTTTACATGAACTATCTGCCATTCCACTGTTAGCCCTGCTGAGTTCAGACACCTCCTTTAACCACTTCCCGTCGGTGCACTGCCTATTTACGTCAGCAGTTTGGCTCTCCCAGGCAACATCACGTTAATTAACGTCAATTGCCTGGGAGGCCACTAGGGGGCGAGTGCGTGCCGCCAGAGGCACGCTTCGGCCCCCGATCAACGGGGAAGCCAGTGCGGGTGTCAGGCGGCTCCAATTGCCGCCTGACACCGGCGATCTCTCTTCGCCGTCGCCCTTCTGCCTGGGATGATCACAGAGACCATGCGAGCCTGCTATATAGGATCGCATGTCTCTATGATCATTTCACAAGCCCAACCCCTCCACAGTTAGAATCACTACCCTAGGCTTATCTTTAATCCCTTGATCATCAATAGTATTAACCCCTTCCCTCCCAATGGCATTATTACAGTAACAGTGCATATTTTTAGCACTGATTACTGTAGTAATGTCACTGGTACCCCCAAAAGTGTCAAAAATGTCAGTTAGGGGTCCGATCTGTCCACCGCAATGTCGTAGTCCCACAAAAAAATCACAGATCACCGCCATTACTAGTAAAAAAAAAATGACATAAATCTTTCCCGTAGTCAATAAATGCAATAACTTTTGCGCAAACCAATCAAAATACACTTATTGCGTTTTTTTTTACCAAAAACATGTAGCTTTGTTTATAGCGCAAAAAATAAAAATTGCACAGGTGATCAAATACCACCAAAAGAAAGCTCTATTTGTGGGAAAAAAACGAACTTCAATTTAGTTTGGGTACAGCAACGAACGGCCGCGCAATTGTCTGTTAAAATAACGCAGTGCCGAATCGCAAAATAGGGCCTGGTCATTAAGCAGGAAAATCTTCCGGTCTTAAAGTGGTTAAGAAAAATCTACTTGAATTGTTAATTTTAGTTATTTTTCTTTTAGCAAGGGAAAAAGTTGGCAAAAGCAACATCTGTATATGCAAAGTATATCCTCAACACCTCTCTGCCATATACAGTAAGTGTGTGTGTGTGTGTGTGTAGGCCACAATATCTTCTGTCTGAGGGAAGATGGCTGGTGTTAAGCAATGGCCACTGGTAGAGTGATAGGCCTAATTGTTTTCTTCAGACCTGTATTACATAACACAGGGGCTACTTACTAAAGTAAGGCAGATATTGCTCTCTGCTATTAAACGCTGGATTTAATCCTGCAGGAGTTCATTCATTCTGCCCCTAAGGTGTACTGAGAATATTCACTAAGCTGCACATGTGCATACATTCTACATAAAATTGCCAACAGGCATTTTTTTATTTCAGTTTATTTCCTCTTTAACACAGCAGAGAGAGAACCCCATGACTGGAGGAGAGGCCTTTCACGCGCTGATGACAGATCATGGAACTGGGATCTCCTCACAGCTTTTTCTTTCCTGGAGTCCCACACACCATGCACCACAACTTCATAAATGTTATTATTACCAACCCAGGAAACTCAGAAGGGGTTTATGCTATGGCACCTAGTTAATCAACGACCAAGCGCAGCAGCACAAAATTCATCTAAATTATTATTGCTCTGTAAAAAAAAATTCTGAAGCAGCGATGACTGGTTTGTGGCTTGAAGATTTATATATATAAAAAAAAACGCATCTTTTTCTTTACAAATTATATCAATTTAACACCAATTAGCACTCAACCCATCTGAAACTATTGATTTAGATAAACTGCATTATACATATAAAAGAATGTTGGCTCTGAAAAAAAACAACCCTTACAAGTTCTTTTTGATACTAATCAATATTATGTACTCTCCCTAATGAGCAGGTGTTGACTCTGTACTTGGTTTCCTTTATTCCTATTGTTTATGCCTTCTTTATTTTATCTAGGTTTATTCTGCCTTACAGGCAGCTGTTTTGTACTCATTTCTGAAACCAATTTAAAAGTTATTGATAAAAAAAAAAAAATATATATATATATATATATATATATATATATATATGATATATATATATATATATATATATATATATATACATACAATTTGATCAGTAAGTCTGTAGCTGAGCTATTATCTCCATCACCAACCAAGATGGTAGCGCCCAGTAGTGGAATAATTGAGTCTTGGAGGACAGACTGCAATTTAGTAGTAGTACAGCTACTATGAATGGAGCTGCTGGGTGGATAACGTAGGCAAAGTCGGGCACTCCTGATGAGAGCTATCTACGGAGCAGTTACAAAACTGCTTGACCATACCCCCTCCTTTTACCACTCAGATCTATCTTTTAAATGATAAAGCTCTTCCAGTGGTAATCACCTTCTTAAAGCAGGTAAAATGTTAATCCCCAGATGCTGGAAAGCTACTCCACGCTCTACTATTATCGAATTGTGGGGTCGAGTAAATCAAAAAAAAAGTGCTCAAAAGAAAAAGGCCCAGGCAATAGCACAGGTTTCTCTGTCTCTGACATGGTCAGTATGGCTACTTTCTAAGCTCTCCTCCTGTGACATCTAATCTTTGGGTTACATCCCTACACTAGATAAAGCCTTCCCATTCTTGCCTTTAGCTACCTGGCAGGGCAGGGAAGGCTAACGAAAATATTCAGGGCTCTGTCCTATCTGATGCAATGACCAGTAGCATCATGGAGATCTCATTCTCTTCCCACTCCTCATTTTTACTCAGCCCAACATACCAACCCCCCCCCCCCTTTTTTTTTTTTTTACTTTTTTTTTACTTTTATTTTCTTCCTATACATCTTTACCTACTTCTTCTGGCCTATGCCCACCACATCTAAAACTCATCTTATTAAAAACATTCTCCACCATCACCAGTTGAAACTCATGTTGAAACTGGCCTCACCTTGAAAAACACTCTTCTTCATCCACAATGTGTTACCTAGTTGGAAACCCCAGCACCTAAAAACATACCCTGCTATTTGTCGATTTAAACTGGTTTTATATATATTTTATGTTAAGCTTTTGGTCTGCAGACAACTTAACATTACAATATTTTGCTGCACACAAGATGGCTTCATTATATACTGTCTTTTGACTGTATACTTAGGTTATTATGAAAATGATCATTCTAAGAACCATAACTGGAACTTAAAAAAAAAAAAAAATTACAATTTCAAAATGTTTTTAAATAATAGTAATTCTTTTCTGCATTGTATTATAGCAGTTATTCAAATTCAAACTTGTATAAGTAGAAAATAAAAGTTTTAATCAGATTAGTTGGTGTATGTCATCACAGTTAGTTCTCTTATTTTCGTAAATTGAGTATAAATGGTTTCAAAAGTTCATAATCACATATAAGGGTCATGTTTGTGCTAAAATGAAATTCTCTTACCTTTTAGTAATATCTTTTAATAAATAGGCCGTGGTTTCCCTGCCATCTGGTAGAATAAGCGAGTGGTAGGGGTTGAAAAAGTCTCTTCGATAGTTGTCAGATGTTCGTATATTAGAATGGCACATACATCCAGCCAGAACAGTGACGAGAACACTCCAATGAATTCCATGTGTTTTTATACCTATAGGAAGGTTACAGAAAAAAAATCATTACAGTTAATGTGGGTATTTCTGCTATTTGGAAACAATGAGGTGAGTCATAAAAAATAAAAAAACATTTCTCTATAAAAGTGTCGATATGCTTTTGTCGCAGCTTAATAAAGGAGAACATATATTTAATTGGATGCTACAGCCAATAATATTTCATTTCCTGCACCTGTCATAAACCTGCCCAAACAGATTTTTTTTAATAGGGCAGGAAATACTTGGCATGACATGATATACTAAAGGGGTAGTGATACTTGGCATGACATGATATACTAAATGGGTACTGATACTTGGCATGACATGATATACTAAAGGAGTACTGATACTTGGCATGACATGATATACTAAAGGGGTACTGATACTTGGCATGACATTATATACTAAAGGGGTACTGATACTTGGCATGACATGATATACTAAAGGAGTACTGATACTTGGCATGACATGATATACTAAAGGGGTACTGATACTTGGCATGACATGATATACTAAAGGAGTACTGATACTTGGCATGACATGATATACTAAAGGGGTACTGATACTTGGCATGACATTATATACTAAAGGGGTACTGATACTTGGCATGACATGATATACTAAAGGGGTACTGATACATGGCATGACATTGTATACTAAAGGGGTACTGATACTTGGCATGACATGATATACTAAAGGGGTAGTGATACTTGGCATGACATGATATACTAAAGGGGTAGGGTTGTTCACTTAGTAAAGGATCATGTCATACTGATGATCCTGACAATGAACACGCAAGGGACATAATTGTAAAAATGTGTATGGAAATACTCTCCTGTTGGCATGTGTCTCTCCTATACCAGTTGACAAGAGAAGAATCATGCCTTCTCTGGTGAAAATGCTGCAAAATGGAAGTATTCAGAGAGAGAACAAGGCCTTGCTCATCCTGTCAGGAAGGGAGTGACATGCAAGCAGATGTGTGCTTTACTGCTCCGCTGTGGCCTGCATAGTGATCTTCCTGCTAAGTTCTCACCAGTGACTTGATCACTAGTATGACAAGACCCTAAAGTGTGCCTAAGCATCTGCAAAATAACTCCAACATTTTTTTGCCTGTACATGACTGAGGTGAAAACCTGTTTGTCTTATTCACGAAGCCAAGTGAACATTTACTATGTAAAATTAACATTTGCCTTGCTAACTGAAGTATTTTTTTTTAGTAAGGCCGGGTTCTCAAATGTGCAGCCGCGGGTCCCAGCATGGGGTCCGGTGCCTGTCTGTTCACCAGTTCAAGTGCGATTCAGGTCCGAATTTTTGCTTGAATTTGCACCTGAACCTGACCCTGCACAGGACCCTTTACTCAGAGGCGTAACTAGAACCTTCAGGGCCCCGATGCAAGAAACCATGAAGGGCCCCCGACCTCTGGCCGGGGCCCTTCCCTTCAAGCCTGGGGAGCACACATGGGCCCAGAGACAGCAGAACACAAGTGAACTGGATAGGAGGAGTGGCGGGGGCAGCATACAGAGGAACCAATCTCCTCCATTTTCCTCCTGCAGGTACAGGGATTTCTCTACATGCTGCCCACACCGCCCCTCCTATCCAGGTGTACAGGGGAGCCGCACAGGCCCCCTGGAGCATGGGGCCTGGTTGCAGTTGCAACCCCTGCAACCCCTGTAGTTACGCCCCTGCCTTTACCAATATGATCCATAGCCACCCCAAACCTATCTCCTTTCACAACCAGTCACACTCGCATGTCATGCAAATTGAATGCAAGGAAACCCACATCCAATTCGCACATATGTGAACCCAGCCTAAAGCATTCCTATTGTATAGGCCCATGTTGGGAGACATGGTATTTCTGCAAGTCTTCTTTAGCTTAAGGTATGATTCTACACATATGAGAATAGTAAAATCTTCAGTTATAAATCAGTAGAGTTAGGTGGACTAAAATTGTTTTACTTTCTTCCCTTAGACAACTCAAAATTATAATGGGATTGCAAAAAATGGAGATTGGGGGCTTCCCTAGTTCATAAACATGTGCAGGGCCACAGATAAGGCAGTGCAGCCAGCCAGTGCTGGGACAAAATCATCTAGAGCTCAGGGCAAAAATGCCAAATTGTGCCCCCCCACCCCAAGAGATATGAACGTTATATGTCAGAAAAAATTCCCCACCCCATAAAAATCAAGCACTAAACTGCATGCTTACCCCCTAAACATAAATTCCCTTCCTCCCAGTACAAATCCACCCCTACTGAAATTTCCTCCTTTCCAGCACAAACCTTCTACCCCTCAAATGTCCTCTCTTACCCCCACTACAAATCCTCCAAGCACAAATACCAGCCCCCCCCCCCCAATTCCCCATCCTAGCACAAATTCCTCCCCCCAAAGTTCCTCTTGTAGCACAAATACCCCCCAATCATCCCTAATAGCACAAATCCCCCTTTCCCCCTAAAAAAATTCCCCTCCCAGCATAAATTCCCCCAAATCACCACTCCTAGCACACCTCCCAAATTTTCCCATCCTAGAACTATTCTTACCCCCTGTCGCCTCCCAATTTCCTGCTTCCAACACAAATTCCCTCCCCCCAATCTCCTTGTGGTGCCTCCTCCACCTCACATGACATCACAGTGCCCAGGGTAGCCCCCCCCTTCTGCCCACCCCTTGTTCTGGCCCAGCAGCCAGCCCTCCTGTACTGGGCCCAGGCCTCATAAGTTAAAAAGAGGCCCCCTGCTGAGCAGGAGGGTCAGCAGGTACTGCCTTATTGCTGACACTTGTGACTCTCGTGCAGTGCTTCCAGCTTCTGCTTTTCTTTTCTCCCTCCAGCTGTGCTGCAGGGGGGTCAGTTCTTGTATGTGCACTTTCTGCTGTCTGGGATCCCTGTGTGCCTTTTTCCCCGCATTGCTGCTGGTTTCACATGGGGGGATGGGGGGGGGGGGTTATTTCAGGATGGTGAGCTCACCATCCTGAACAAACACACTATCCTGAATGAACACAGTGAGCGATGAGTACCGATCGTTCACTGTGGGGGTGCAGATATTGCCTCCGTGCCACTATTCACTTGAATGGGTCTTGTTCAGCTTGTTCGGGGTATATTTTTTTCCATAGCTGCAAAGCATAGCATTACGGCTGTTGCATTTTATCAAAAATAAAATGTGATACTTCCAGAGGAGGGGGGTCCTATCTGGTTCTATCAGCAGCTCAGCAGCTCTGAACATGTGCATAGCATTGGTCTTACATATAAGGCCTACGATATTGTTAGGCAAAAAAGAAAAAGAAATATAAGCCACGTTTCACTCTACATACAGTATGTAAAAAATATTTCAGAAGTTTTTACTAAGCAGTTGTTGTATACAAAAATAAAGGAGAAACAGAGTCCGCCAAGTAAGTCATATAATGGGAAACTTTACAGTTTATAATGAAAAACAGCTTTATTAGAAAAAATATTAATTAAAAATGGAATAGCAGTAGTACATACGCCTTCACCGCACCAAAGCTACAATTAAAATAATGACAATGTCAATCCCCCTTTTTGACAACGTAGTCATTATTTTAATTGTAACTTTGGTGCGGTGAAGGCGTATGTACTACTACTATTCCATTTTTAATTAATATTTTTCTAATAAAGCTGTTTTTTATTATAAACCGAAGTGTCCCGTTATATGACTTACTTGGCGGAATCTGTTCCTCCTTTATTTTTGCTTGTTTTTGTCATGTGGATTGCGCCACTAACTGGATCTTTATTGGTCATAATATAGTAAAAGGTTGATACAGCTATGACAGATTATTATATATATTTTTTGTTGTTTTTTTCTACATGCGGTTGATCCGAGGTGGCTAATTTATTAATGATAGCTGTTGTATACAACAAGCTTGTGCAACAGAAGACACATAGGGGTTGATTTACTAAAAGCACATAATCTGTTCAATTTTCCCTTAGCTTAGTGAATGAGGTGAGAATCCAATTCACAAAGCATAACTAATCACATTTAAGGGAAATAATGAAAACAGTAGTTTTGCTTGCTGAATAAACAGCCTATTTGCCTTTACAAAATCAATCCACTACATATAAAATGTTCAATACTGACAAAATGGCAGCTTTAGACTGCAATTTAAGACATCTTCTGTCCACATTTTGAACACAGATTCTGTCTGCCACATAAACAAGCAAGAATGGACTAATTCAGTAAGCAGGTGGGACTTTAGAAATGGGGTCCATGTCTGTGTGGTAGACTGGTCATACTGTCTGGGCTGGTGGGAACTTGAGAGAAGGTATGGTGGTACAGTCTGGCATGGAAGTGGTTGGCAAGGAGGGGAACTGGGGGGGGGGGGTATTGTTGATAGTTCATGAGATCTTGGGAGTGGAGGAGGACTTTGACATTTTGTAAAAGTTTTCTTTGGTGTTTTTTATTTTTCTTTCTTTTCCTTGAGGAAGCAGAAGAGTTGGGGAGCAAGCAGTGGCGGAACTACCAGGGTCAAAGCGGTCACACTTGCAACCGGGCCCTGGAGGTCTGCCACTGTGAGGGGGCCCTAAGGTTCCGCCATTGTGGGATGGAGGGCAGCCGCCGCCCACCTGCTCGCTGCCTATTCTAGTTGGAGCCAGCCAGAGATAATAATACACTCACTTGCGCTGAGGGGAGGCTGAGCACTGTCACTGCAGACTGCCCCGCCCCGTTTATCTTCTCCGCCCATAGCTGCAGAGAGAAGCCATGTCGGGAGGCGGAAACTGAAGAAGAAAGTCATCTGACTAGCTGACGGCCAATAGAGTGAAGGGGAGGAGCTCCCTATCCCCCCCCACATCTCCTCATCTCTGCATCTGACTGCACCCCCCCCCATTCCCACCACCGCTGCCTCTGACTGAACCCCTCATCACCACCACCACTGCCTCTGACTGAACTCCATCACCACCACCATTGCCTCTGACTGAACTCCATCACCACCACCACTGCCTTTGACTGAACTCGCCCATCACAATCACCGCTGCCTCTGACTGACCCCCTCTCCATCACCACCACCACTACCTCTGGCTGAACCCCCCCATCACCACCACCACTGCCTCTGACTGAACCACCTCATCCCCACCAGTGCTGCCTCTGACTGAACACCCCATCACCATCACTGCTGCCTCTGACTGAGCCCCCCATCACCACCACCGCTGCCTCTGACTGAACCCCTTATCACCACCACCGCTGCCTCTGACTGAACTCCATCACCACCACCACTGCCTCTGACTGAACTCCCCCATAACAACCACCGCTGCCTCTGACTGACTCCCTCTCCATCACCACCACCACTACCTCTGACTGAACCCCCCCATCACCACCACCACTGCCTCTGACTGAACCACCCCATCACCACCAGTGCTGCCTCTGACTGAACACCCCATCACCACCACTGCTGCCTCTGACTGAGCCCCCCATCACCACCACTGCTGCTTCTGACTAAGCCCCCCCCCCCCACTACTGCTGCCTCTGACTGAACCCACCATCACCACCGCTGCTGCCTCTGACTGAGCCCCCCCTCTCCATTACCACCACCGCTGCCTCTGACTGAGCCTCCCCCCCTCCATTACCACCACCGCTGCCTCTGACTGAAACCCCCCCCAATCACCACCACTGCTGCCACTGACTGAACGCCCCCCACCACCACGGTCTCTGGCTGAATCCCCTCTCCCCATCACCATCACAGTTGTCTCTGACTGAACCCCCCACCACTGCTAATGTCATCCTTGTCCCCCCACTCCCACTGTCACTAATGTCATCCCTATCGCATCACTGATGTCATCCCTGTCCCACCACCACTGATGTCATCCCTATCCCACCACCACTGATGTCATGCCTATCCCACCACCACTGATGTCATCCCTATCCCACCACCACTGATGTCATGCCTATCCCACCACCACTGATGTCATCCCTATCCCATCAACGCTGATTTCATCCCTGTACCATTACCACCACTGCCACTGATGTCATCCCTGTTCCCCCCCACCACTGCCACTGATGTCATCCCTATCCCCTCCACCAATGCCACTGATGTTATCCCTATCCCCCCCACCACTGCAACTGATGTCATCCCTATCCCCACCACTGCCACAGTTACAGTAAGCTGAAATCAGAAACAGAAATGTTTTACTGTTTTATATAGTGAAAAAAAAGTATCAAAATCATGCTTTTTGGAAGAAGGGGTGGCCTTCATGGCTTCTTGCAGCTGAGCCCTGAAGGTTCTAGTTACGCCTCTGGAAGCAAGCATAAGATTTGCAGTTATTTAGGAGTTCTAACTGTTGTTTTGTTGCGATTACATAAAAATGATAATTGGTGGTACCACATAAGATCTGTTTTAATCTAGAAAATATAAGAAATATGAAATTATCTTTATCTTTATTATCATTAATTTTATCAACATATTCTAAAAAAAATGTCCTTGGTTTGAGGAAAGAAATATAAGGTAATATAAATTAATCTATGCCAGCTAACAAAATATTACATCCTATTTTATTCCATAGGATGGCTGAAAGCATTCTTACATATCTATAAAAATGTATCAGTTTGTCAGTAGACTGTCACTGCTAAGTATTTTCGCGATGTCTTATGACAGCACACAGTTCATTAGAATGAAGGAACAGTCTTGTATTTATACTAAGATCTAGTGTGGCAAACTGCCTTATGGGTTTGATGGGAAATAAAATGACATGCTTGACAAAGTCATCTGCATCAATCAAAGCTCAGCTTCTATAAATTACAACTAATGCTGGAATAGTTGGTCAATAATTCAAGGAATGAATGAGTTAGAAGGGGGTTTATTATGGGACTCTTAGGCTCCATTCACACCTGAGCGTATAGATTTAGGCCCCTTTCACACTTGTGCAACCTAAAAGTCGCACGATTTTGCCTGATCTCAGACGTGAACAGGGGCCATTGGAATGAATGGGCTTTGGATTGTTGAGCGTTTTAGAGCTACAAGCTTCAAGCAGAAAATCATTTAGGTGTGAATGGGGCCTTAGAGAAAGCAGGATTATACTAGGCATATTAGTCTCCATTCACACCTGAGCGTATCGATTTACTGGCGTTTTTTTTAAGCTTTTTTTGCAGCTGTATTACAAGCATTTTACAGCTTCAGGCATTTTTGTTAAGCCAATAGAAAGCACTAGAGGGAGGAGTGGGAGAGGAAATTAGGGGTGGAGAGCTGCCATTTTACGAGCGTTTTACACGCATTTTACAAACATTTTTCTGCTCAAGTCAGGTGTTTCTATTGGAGTCTATGGGGCCAAAAACGCTTGTAATCTGCCAAAAAAAAGCTCATGTACTTTTTTGAGCGACAGGCATTTTGCTTCAGGCAACAGAACACTCAGATGTGAACAGTGGCAATTGAAATGAATAGGATTTTGCTTATTGGGCATTTTGGAGCTTCAGAGCTGAGCGTTTTACAAGCTGAAAAATGCTCAGGTGTGAACGGGTTCGCCGGAAAAATAATAGCTATACTATGCAAAACAAACGGTTCTGTATTGCTACAGTATATATCACATGCTTCCCTTTCTTCTACTTCCCAGTTGCTCTGCACAGCAGTTTCATGTATGGGTCAACAAATGACATCCCACCATTATAAACTATATAACCCAGGAGTTCCCAAACTGTGGGTCGGGACCCACTGGTGGGTCGTGAGCTGCGTTTGAGTGGGTCGCGCTGAGCCGGAAATCACTGAGAGCAGGCCACTTACATTGTGCTGTGCGAGCCCACGCAAAATACAGAGAGCCAGAGCAGTCAAATCACGATGGATTCAGGACCCCGCCCATGCAGTTTAGGAAGGCTGGTCTGCATTTCCCGCGAGGAAGATACTTGCAACAGTGAGTACGTATGTGGACTGTTATGTAGGTTGTAGGATATGTTCATGGGGTGCAGAGCCAGCTCCTCGGTCCTGCTGGCAGGAGCGGTGGTGACTAGACTGGCGGCAGGATTCTCTCAGCTATAGCGGGCAGAGACGGCAGCCTCAGTGTCATAGGAGGACCTGATGGCCCGGCGGTGTCAGGAGTTCATGGCAGCTTCTATTTTTAATTTAACATCCCCCTCCCTTTAAAATCTGTATTATTATTATTATTATTTGCATTTATATAGCGCCATCAAATTCTGTAGCTCTTTACAATATTCAATAACAAGCAAGTGTGTCGCAAAAAATAACTGTATTCAGAAGTGGTTCTCGGCCCAAAAACCGTTTGGGAAGCCCTGGTATAACCCTTCCCAGAGACATGAGAAGTGAGAGAAAATCCCCTGAAAGACAATTGTTATCAGAAGATTTCCCTTGACCTTCCGTTCTGGTAACAACTATAACATGTTGGATATTCCCCTTTTCTGTTACAGTGACAATGATAATCATGACAAACTGCCAAAGTGGATCTACCCAAGAGGTATGCAGAAAACAATAAACCATTAACGAGGCTCTTACCCTTCCTTACTCTATGCAAAAGCTAGAAAAAAGTTTAGGGTAAAGTTTTCACGTAATCATAGGTATGCGTAGCCTATTGCAATATTGTGTGCAACCTAAAGCTCAAACACGTGTGTGTGTCATATATATATATACATATATATATATATATATATATATATATATATATATATATATATAAAAATAACCCCGGCACATTGATCTCCCTACATTGACAGAGAAGTGCGTAAACTCTTCTCTTATGGCAGAGTCTGTAAGAGGGAGATCTTTTTTATCTTCCTGCTGGCACACAGAGCGATAATGCTAATGGGCATGGGGTGATTAGGGAGTGCCCAGGCACATCCGGCATTCCTTGTGCACACGTCTATGCATGCAATGTACACTTTAAAGTGGAACTTTACTCTCTTAATTAAAAATAAATATCTTTAATCCTTTTGTGGATAGTATTCGTTAAATAGATAGAAAGATATATTATATTTACTGCTAGGGAAAGAGGGGTTTTCTAAATGATCTCCTAACATAATAAAGCGTGAAGACATGGATGAATTGGTGAGTTTGCCTTGATAATTAAAAATGAATTAAATATCGTTTTTTGGTTTTTGGTGCTTTGACCATAATAGAGATCTAGTAATGATCCAGCTAATGAAAGTAATCATTATGAGCTATTTTCAGAAACGAAAATATTAAAATATGTTTTACAAGCTTATCAAAATCTAGACTTATGTATATGAAAGACTCTAAAGTTTAATAAGGCCCTTTAGATGTTATTAGACTGGAAAGTCTTAAGTTGAAAATCAGTCATATGGCAAATTTACAGTATATGCATTTTTCCGAAAAATGCGAGAATGTGCATAAACGGGCATACGTGTGTGTTAATGCTAGACGCTTTTAGATGCGTTTGCGTGTTAATGCATTCTAATGGCCAGAATAAAGTAATATTCTGGCCAAAAGAAAAAATTAACGCTAAAAACATGCAAATGTGAATAAATTTGTGCAAAAGGCTCATAAAAGCATGTGCAAAAATCGCATTTTATTAGTAGCTTTTCTCCTTCCAGGAGAAAAGGCGTTTGGAGGAGCTGAGCAAACTTGCTCAGTGTGCACGAGGACTTAGATGCACACTTGGATCTTCAGGATTTAATTTACACTGACAAGGCTTACTCTTGGCTTCCTTCTATCAGTACTAAAGAGACAGCAGAAAAGGCTCTCTTCTTCATATCAATGACATAACTTCCAGCTGGAGCAGATACTTTGCATGGCAAAGTTGCCACTACATTCTCTTTTCCACCTGTCTTTTTATCTAGGGCCATAGTGCAGACAGAGAGCACCCTGTCCTTTTTTTAGAGATGGACTAAAGCAGGATAATATCCCTTCCCATCACTTTAATTGATTTTGATAATGAATGATGAATAAGACCAATGTAGCCAACTATAAGAAATGTCATTACTGACATTGCCCCATTAGACACCAACTGCCAACAACTGCATTCTCCCTTGTGCAGGTCCACAGCTTTGACCAGCTGTGCTATCCTCATGGTTTACTACAGGAGCATAAAAGTTGCAGCTGGGCCACTGTGTAGGCAGGTGCAGTCTGCACCCCCCCACCCCCCCCCCCCCCCCACTGCACATGGCACTCAACCAAAGCAGCCATGCAGAAGGGGAAGGAAGTTATGAGGAACTTGGTTCCTCTATGACTTCCTATGGTGTTGGTTATCTTGGGTCAAACAGAGTCTATTTAAGAACCAAATGTATTCTACAAACAACCTCATGTGCTTGAGTGTGGTGCTTAAGGGCTCGATATACTCTCCACTTCACCGGCTTCCAAGTGTAGTGCTAAAGTGCCTCACTGCCTTCTCCAGGACTTGTAGGCATCCTTCCATACAGCACTATAAAAGGACAAAGAGAGAGCACAACCCTAACACATTATCACTAAACAATTTTAATAATAAATAAAGCAAGTGATATACTAACAAACACATGACAGTAATAACGGTATCAAAAAATTCAGATGAAAATGCCTTCAGATCCACAGTGCTCAACTAATGGCTTGGGAAGGCCCCTCGGCATTCAATGCGGCCTCTAGGCAGTAATCAGCTGGCAGGTGATGGAGCTCAGTGGACACTGCGGGATTAGGTATGATGTCATGACTGGACCAAAAGTGACATCCGGCAGACCGGAAGAATCAGGTTGAACCCAAACAGTGCCCACACTTCAGGCTTGCGATCCTGGCCTGCGTTCCACTGGCTGTACAGCCATTTTGGATAGAAGAATTATATAGCACTACTTTGCAATATAGCACCAGAGGAATGTAGAGCGGCCTGATATACACTCGGGACCTCGAACCCAGCCTGAGTCAACATTTCAAAGCCATTTTGGTATGTACAAGGTTTTATGGTAGAGATCAGTAATGTTATTCAGGCATTTCTGTTGAGGATGCAAAAAAAAAAAACTTTTTCACCATATATGCTATCTTTTGTAGTGGAGCTGGTCAAGTGTATACATAATTTTTACAGACCACAATCTTTCAAGGATGTGATGATGTCATTTGATCTGTGGTCCAAGCCCCCTGTGTCTTGTCATTTTAGCTCATTTAGAGGCAAACTATATAAACCAGCCTCCAGTCATCTAATCTTTTAGGTCTGAAGTAGAGGGGTTTCCCCCTCAAAATGTGTAAGCCACACTGGTCGCTGAAGGGTCTTCCCAAGCCATTAGTTGAGCACCTTGGATCTGGAGGCAGTCTCATTTGAATTTTACAATATGCTTATTATTGGCATGCTTTTAAGAGTATATCACTTGTTTAATTTGACGATAAAATTGTTTAGTGATGATATTTATACTAGGTTGGTATGCGTCGCTCTTTAAAATGTGGAATAAACTCCCTCAAGAGCTGGTTCTGCCCAGCTCAGTAGATTGCTTTTTGCTTCAAAAAGGCCTGGATTATTTCCTAAATGTACATAATATAACTGGGTACTAACATCTATAGGTAAAGTTGATGCATGGAATATCCGATTGCCTCTCGGGGGATTACAAAGGAATTTTTTCCCTTGCTGTAGAAAATTGGATCATGCTTTGCAGGGTTTTTTTTTTGCCTTCCTCTGGATCAACTATAGATATAGGATTGGATCATTTCTTTTTTTTCCCCTTTTTTTGGTTAAACTAGAATTATTTTATTTTATTTATTTCAGGTTCTTATATAGTGCCGTCAATTTACGCAGTGCTTTAAATATACATTGCACATTCAGATCAGTCCCTGCCCTCAAGGAGCTTACAATCTAAGGTCCCTAACTCGCATTCATACATACATAGTAAGGCCAATTTTATAGAGGATCCAATTAACCTACCAGCATGTCTTTGGAGTGGACTTGTGTCTTTTTTTAACCACTACCCGCCCGCCCTATACGGATTGACGGCAGGAAGATGGTTGCATTATCCTGACTAGACGTCATATGACGGCGGCAGGATATTGCGCTCTGCCCACCCCCCAGGGGGGCGCGCAGAGCGGCGATCGGTGATGCGGCGTGTCACTCTGACACACCGCATCTCCGATCTGGGTAAAGAGCCTATTGTCGTAGGCTCTTTACCATGTGACCAGCTGTGACCAATCACAGCTGGTCACATAGTAAATAGGAAGTGCTGCTTATCGGCTTTCCTCAGTTCGTCCCTGACAGGCACGAGTAGAGGAGAGACGATTTGTGACTCTCCTGACAGGGGGGGTCTGCACTGGTAATCAGAGCATTGATTACCAGTGCAGACCCTTGGGGGGGGTGCCCACCCATGACCACAGGGATGCCCACCATGGCCACCAGGGATGGAAATCAGGGCTCAGGGAGCCCGCCAGTGCCCTCCCCATCAGTGCTGCCTGCCAGTGCCCTCCCCACCAGTGCCCATCATTGCCATCTATCAGTGCTGCCCACCAGTGCCCATTATTGCCCACCAGTGCCGCCTATCAGTGCCCATTAGTGCCCATCAGTGCCGCCTATTAGTGCCCATCAGTGCCACCTATCAGTGCCCATCAATGCCCATCAGTGCCACCTTCAGTGCCCATCAGTGCCACCTATCAGTGCCTATCAATGCCACGTATCAGTGCCCAGCAGTGCGGCCTATCAGTTCCCACCAATGCTGCATATCAGTGCTACCTATCAGTGCCCATCAGTGCTGCCTATCAGTGCCGCATATTAGTGCCACCCCATCAGTGTCTCCTCATCAGTGCCTGTCAGTGCGGCCTCATCAGTGCTCATCAGTGCAGGAAAAAATGTATCTATTTACAAAATTGTATAACATAAACAAAAAGATTTTTTTTCAAACTTTTAGGTCTTTTTTTTATTTTTTTAACAAAAAAGAAAAAACCTTGCGGTGATCAAATACCACCAAAAGAAAGCTCTATTTGTGGGAAAAAATGACATAAATTTGGTTTAGGAACAGTGTTGCATGACCACGCAATTGTCATTCAAAATGCAACAGCGCTAAAAGCTGCAAATTGACTTGGGCAGGAAGGGGGTGAACGTGCCCGGTATTGAAGTGGTTACCAGACTAACTATGTAACTATGAAATCCCATTAACGTTGCTGTAGTGGATTTTGAATTATTAATTTGGCAAACAATTTGCAGTCTGCATCACCAACAATAAGCTTTCTAACAAACACCCCTTAAGGCTGGAATTACACCGGTATGTTCTGATGCATTGCTTTAACGCTTGTTATTTTGCATGTTGACATGCTTTACATTTAGCTAAATTGCCTGTCAACGCACCAGAAGAAATTAAAAAGTGGATATGCACTATTTTAGGCAATGCAGTACACAACAATGCATATTAGTGGTGCACTGCAACACATGAGCATTGGGGACCATTCAGAAAAAACTGTACCACAGCGCACCAATGCGCATATCACACAATACTGCAATACATAGGTGTGAAACCAGACTAAAAAATCCTTTCAGAAAAGAATGTTGTGTAAAAAAAAATAAAAAAATAAAACAATTATGATTTGTGCAAAATTTTGGTCATTTGGTGACTCAATGACAATTTAGCTAAAAGGGTTGATTCACTAAAAGTGGAGAGTGCAAAATCTGGTGCAACTCTCTGGTGCATAGTAGCCAATCAGCTTCTAATTTCAGCTTGTTCAAGTAAGCTTTGACAAAATAACCTGGAAGCTGATTAGTGTACTAGATTTTGAAAACTCCAGATTTAGTAAATCAACCCCAAAAAGTCAAACATACTAATTAAAACTTATTTTTAGCTGTCACCAGAACAATAGAGGAGAAATATTCCAATGGGGACACTAGTTCTGTTGACCTTGGTGACAACAAGGGGATTCTTCCACTTTGGAAGGATTTCCTCTCACTTTTTCTGTATGGAACAGGAAGTGAAGGGAAATCTCTCCAATGGGACACAGATGGTGCAAAAAAAGAAAAATAAGAAACGGATAGATTATACTAGGGTTGAGCGAACACGGACTGTATTGTTCGGGATCGTACCGGACTTTCGGCTGTTCGGCACCCAGACACAGACCCGAACGTTTCACTTTATGTTTGGGAAACAGTCCGTTGTTCGGTAATTTATTTCATGTTTTGGCGCGGTTTTAATGGCGCGGTTTCAACAGCTCCAGGGCAGTCAATCAACAAGTGTTTAACTAGTGTGCCCTTAGAAGCCATCACAGCCATGCCTACTAATGGCATGGCTGTGATTGGCCAGTGCAGCATGTGACCCAGCCTCTATATAAGCTGGAGTCACATAGCGCTGTGCGTCACTCTGTTCTAACTACTGTAGGGCGAGCTTCCTGATGCTGCTGAGGGAGAGATAGGAAATTATTGTAGGGGCAGGCTGGAGATTGCTTTCAGGGAAAAAATAGGAAGAATATTCTTTAATCAGACAGCAATCTACATCGATTTTATTGTGTGGGGGTGCAGTGCACGATTTTTTTGCCCTGACCTGAGCCCAGTGAGGAGGGAGGAAAAAAAAAACTTTTATCAGTCTTTTTAGGTTGTCGGTGTGTGGCGTGTAGCGGCCATGTAATGCAAGCTCAGTGCATATGTGTCTGCTTAATCTAGATTTTAAAAAAAAACGTTTTTTTTCCTTCATATTTTACTGTGACATACAGCGTTTAGGCACTGCAGTTCTAATCTGCTATTCAAAAAGCACCAATTTAACGGGAAAATAATTATTTTTCATTTTTTAGGGAAAAATCATTATTTTTCAGTTTTTCATTCAAATGGGCACTTGAAATGCTCTTAAGAAGATTTTGCTGCCATTTGCAGCCCTCTAGCCCTTTCCATGTTTTATTTTAGAGCCATTTTAGTGCTCAAAAGTTCGGGTCACCATTGACTTCAATGGGGTTCGGGATCGGGGTTAAGTTCGGGTTAAGTTCGGGTCACGAACCCGGACTATTTTTTCAAGTTCGGCCGAACCCGGACATCCAGGTGTTCGCTCAACTCTAGTTATAACCCTTCTTTACTATATTTAAAATGAATGAAAAAAGAAAGTTTTGGCTTTAGTTCTACATTGATGATTTAATCTATATAATATTCAGATTTTTGGATAAACCCAATTTCACTAAAACTATGAAGCTGGACTTGTTGATTCATGGTTGTCTGACAGGACATCTTCATTTCCGATATTCATAGGAAAATCTTCCCAGCCACATCTTGAGCACACTGCTTAGATTCTACTGTGGATACATAAGGGTTCATTTACTAAAGCCTGAGAGTGCAAAAGCAGGCTCACCTCTGCATAGAAACCAATCAGCTTCCAGGTTTTATTGCCAAAGCTTAACTAAACAAGCTGAGGATAGAAGCTGATTGGCTACCATGCACAGCTTCTCCAGATTCTGAGTGCTCCAGTTTTAGTAAATGAACCCATAGGCTCTAATGCATGAACAACAAATTATTGCTGCAGCACATTTCAGCAAGCATAAGACCCCCTTTCTGCAGACTGTACTCATTGCAGTGAATCACAGTCTGCACATATTTTAGTGCTGCCCATCAAAGTGAACATAAAGATTTTCAGCTTGTAAGCATAAATCCTTAACCACTCTCTGATGAACTACAGCCCTGTTAGATAAAAGTGCCTGTTTTTCACCATTAAAACGTATCCAAATTTGCTGCTGTTTAAAAAACAAAAAAAAAATCACCTAAAAATCAGACTAATTTTAATGATATTAAAGAAATAGAATGAAGACAGCTTTTTTTTTTTAAATAAATCAATAGTCATATTTTGTACATGAAAGTACTTGAATTCAACTTGGGATCGACCTCTTGCAATCCCATAGACAGCACTGGGACTGGGAGAGGGAGGAGAAGAACTAGGAGCCAATTAAGTATTCTGAATGCAAATGCAGTAACAAAGAATATGCTGATATGAGTAAAAAGCAGAGAGAGTAGAGGGATAACCTCATTGGTCTGCTGCTCCTCTTTCACTGTCAAATCAGCAGGCAGACGGTTGAAGAGCAAACCACTGTATACCTTTACTATAAAAATTACCTTTCCATCATCTCAATCCTCCCTCCACCACCAACAAAAACATTTTTTGACCCTGATCCTACCCCCACGCCAACGATCTCACCTAGGTTAGAATGATTTAATAAAGCCTTCTCCTGCTGCCTCCTATGATACGGACAACACATATCCTGGGAGGTGGCAGAAGGCTTCCCCAAAGCGCAAGTCTAATCCTTATTTATCTAGTGCATCATCATCAGGGGGGTGGCTGCAAGAACCCAAAAGAGACCCCCAGCTCCCTGATTGTAAACATAGATTATGGTGTGGGGTGGGGTGGGACATGCAGCCTTAAGCTGGATACACACTATCCAACTTTTGTGGTTAGATTTCCTTCAGATTTACCGTTTCTATGTAGTGCAAGGGCCTGCCAGATTGCATACAAATTGAAAGTGTTTAGGTTTGACCTCATATTATCTGGTTTTGGTAAGTCTAAAGGAAAAAGTCTTCAGAAAATCTTATACTGTGTATGGCCCATTAGAGTAGTGGGTGTCAAATGCACAATACAGGATTCTCTGGACTTGTGAGTTATGTTTTCCCTGGATAAAAGAACACCAAAGGCAAATGGCATATACTAGTTTAATTTAATGGGAATGGGTAAAATTCCTTTTTAACTGCTGGTGTCATCCACCTGCCTGCTCTGTGCAAAAAGGATATGTAGAGCTCAAGGATAGATGTATAGAAATATAAGTCCTTTGTCCAGTAGAACAACTCTCATATACAGTGAATCTGGAAAGTATTCACAGCACTTCCCTTTTTCCACTTTTTGGTATGTTACAGCCTTATTCCAAAAAGGATTACATTTAATATTTTCCTCAAAATTCTACATACAATACCCCATAAGGACAATGTGAAAAGGTTTGTTTGAAATCTTTGCAAATTTATTAAAAACAAAAATAAAAAAAATGTACATAAATATTCACAGCCTTTGCTCAATACTTTGTTGACGCATCTTTGGCACCAATTACAGCCTCAAGTCTTTTTGAGTATGATGCTACAAGCTTGGCACACCTATTTTTGGGCAGTTTCTCCCATTCTTCTTTGCAGGACCTCTCAAGCTCCATCAGGGTGTATGGGGAGCATCGGTGCACAGCCATTTTAAGATCTCTCCAGAGATGTTCAATTGGGTTCAAGTCTGGGCTCTGGCTGGGCCACTCAAGGACATTTACAGTTGTCCTGCAGCCACCTTCGCCCCAGTCTGAGGTCCAGAGGGCTCTGGAGCAGGTATTATTCAAGAATGTCTCTGTACATTGCTGCATTCATCTTTCCTTTGTCCTGACTAGTCTTTCGGTTCCTGCAGCTAAAAAACATCCCTACCGCATGATGCTGCCACCACCTTGCTTGCCATTCAGGCCAAAGAGTTCAATCTTTGTTTCATCAGACCAGAGAATTTTGTTTCTCATGGTGTGAGAGTCCTTCAGGTGTCTTTTGACAAACTCCAGACAGGCTGTCATGTGCCTATTACTGAGGAGTGGCTTCCATATGGTCACTCTACCATACAGGCCTGATAGGTGGAGTGCTGCAGAAATGGTTGTTCTTCTGGAAGGTTCTCCTCTTTCCACAGAGAAACACTGGAGCTCTGCCAGGGTCACCATCTGGTTCTTGGTCACCTCCCTTATTGCTCAGTTTGGCTGGGCGGCCCGCTGTAGGAAGAGTCCTGGTGGTTCCAAACTTTTTCCATTTACGGATGATGGAGGCCACTGTGCTCATTGGTACCTTCAATGCAGCAGAAATTTTTCTGTACCCTTCCCTAGATCTGTGCCTTGATAAAATGCTGTCTTGGACTCCTACAGACAATTCCTTCGACTTCATGGGTTGGTCTGTGCTCTGACATGCACTGTTAACTGTGGGACCTTATATAGACAGGTGTGTGCCTTATTGATTCATGCCCAATCAACTTACCACATTGGTGGACTCCAATCAAGTTATAGAAACATCTCAAGGATGATCAGTGGAAACAGGATGCACAGCTCAGTTTTGAGTGTCATGGCAAAGGCTGTGAATACTTATGTACACAGGATTTTACTGTTTTTTATTTTTAATAAGTTTGCAAAGACTTAAAACAAACTTCTTTCACATTGTCATTATGGGGTATTGTTTGACAAATTTTGAGTATAATAATGAATTTAATTCATTTTGGAATAAGGCTGTAACATAACAAAATATGGAAAAATTGAAACAATGTGAATACTTTCAGGATGCACTGTATGTATTTCATCTTTGCATTTAGCTGTTTAGCTTTAATTTATAACAATGCTTTTATTTTCAGTATGATGATCCATGCTTTCCTGACAGATAAGGCTAGATACACACTATACAACGTTCTTTAGATTTTTTCCTTTAGATTTACCAAAACCATATAATATGAGGTCACACCTAAACACCCTAAACCTAAACATCAATTTGTATGGAATCAGGCAGGACTTTGCACTACATAGTTGAAGGTAAATCTAAAGGAAATTGAACAACAAAAGTTGTATAGTGTGTATCCAGCTTTACATAGGTATTTTGATCACAGCAACCACCATCAAATCTTAGCTAAGCATGAGCGGAGATCAGACTGGCCAGCACAAACATGGCACTATGTGCATTTAATTTAACACAACTTTTGCAAAACTGACATTTCTAAAGCAGTATTAAAACCAAATGCAAACATTTTTTATATTGAAGCTTGCAAATTCTTTTATATGATGGCTGTGTTAGTTTTCCTTTTTATGCTTCCTTTTCTTTATTTTTACCTGATAATCTGGCCAGCAAGTCTGTTGTCTTTCAACAGAACAAGCTGTCCTGCAAATGCAGCATTTAGAGGTTTGATGCAAACCATTTACCACTGCAACGATCAGCTTTTATTTTTTTTAGGAAAAACCTTTGTCCTATAAAGGAACACAACTGTTTTCTGTAACTGAAAGTGTTACCTGGAGTTCAGCTGCAATTTTTGTATGTACATGTATGTAGTGTAGTGTAAATCTGCTAGTGCATTTAACACCTTGCTCCCCCCCAGATTAAATGAGAAGTATGGGGGTGTTTTTGTTTTTTTTCAAAATCATACTTACCTAGGTGGATGCAGCATCGTTCCCCTGCCGGCTCCAAGACTGAGAAATGAGCGATCAAACCCTGCCAATCATTTAGTGCTCCGTGAGCAGAGAGCTGGTGACTGCTCTACCCCCTCCCTCATTGGACTGCTGGGCTGTGTAGGGGGCGGGAGCAGCCAGCTCAGCCTCTCAGCGACCCACTTGGAGCCTGAGCTGGCTGGCGGGTGCCGGTCCTGGCATGTGGGCGGATCCTGACTTCATTGTCTTGATCTTGCCTGAGCCTGGACCAGCTCTATGATATCAGATGACAACGGGTCACCGGAGTTAAGAACGAACTGCACTCCTGTGATCCACAGGAGAAGTACAGCCAAAAGAGCTTTTAACAATGCTACCACTGTGCCCATTCATCCACAGTGCGGGCACTCTATTACAAGAGGTGTGTTACTAGGTGGATCCCCAGGTGAAAACAGAGGGGAAAAAAGACTAAAAAAGAAAACAAATGCAGCCATCACATCTAATGATTATTAAGCTTCAATATAATACATTTTTGGTTTTAGGTTTAATATTACTTTAACTTTAAATTTCTAATTTTTAGCATTCAAAATAGGCAAACTTTTCAGATGGATTTTACATTACTTGAAATTCTGCACTAAATTGTCTTAGCCTTTCTTATTGTTATATTCTTATTGTTATATATTGTTATATATTGATATTGTTATTGTTATTTGCTTTTCTTGAACAGAATCTGCATTTCAGTTTAACGGCACATCATATTCAGCATTAATAAAAAATATGTAAGCATGATTAGCAGCAATGAAAGCAAAATATTCACCACAGTGGTACCCATCACCATCTATACTGTACATCTTTTAATACTCTGTGGGATTTATTTATTTAAACTGGAGAGTGCAAAATCAGGCTCACTTCTGCATAAAAACCAATCAGCTTCCATCAAGCTGATGGAAGCTGATTGGTTTTTATGCAGAAGTGAGACTGATTTTGCACTCTCAAGCTTTAGTAAATAAACCCCACAGAGTAATCTGGCAGAGCCCTGATGCATTATGTACTATCATTAGTGGACATGTCTTATACCTGGGGCCAGGTAAGGTTGTTTTTTTTTCAACTTAATTTTTATTCGTTTTCAAGTTAGCAGAACAAAGTATGCTTACGTAGATATATAAAGAATAAATGGTTCGGAAGTTGCAGGTAAAATCAGATACATTACCAGAGAGCAAGTATAATAGAAAAATTATTACCAAATATGCAGTAATAAAATTGACATGTCAGGTTCAATTCAATAGAGTCTGAAGTAAGTCAGGGGCCAGGTGAGGTTTTATCTCTCCCCCGATAAAGTACTATAATGTGAACAAAAAAATATTTAGGTCATGGGACTTTGAATGGGGCAAGTCACTTATAAAAGTGCACACAATTGACAATTTTTGGAAAATTGGTCATTGTTAAACATAACATGTTTGCCGAAAATAAAAAAGTATATAAAGTAAATCAATATGCAATTATGACAGGTACATATGTTAAAAAGAGCTAAGATTCATACATAGATGGAACAAAATTCATATTAAAATGGTACATAATCATATATACATAAAGCGATACATGATTGGCATATAATATAGCATAGCAAACAATATCTTGGCATCCGTAAGTCTAATGCATTTCGTGGATCACTGTCAACTTCATCAGGAGTTTGATACAAAAAAGATATCTAGAAATATAAGGATTTTATATTAGAGAAATTCTCATATGTCACCAGGGATATGAATGACTCCCAAAAAAAAGGGGAATAAAATATAAAAGAAAAAAAAAGTATTGTGACATATGGGATTTTCCCTAATATAACATCCCTACATTTCTAGATATCTTTTTTGCATCAAACTCCTGATGAAGTGGACAGTGATCCACGAAATGCATTAGTCTTACTGATGCCAAGATATTGTTTGCTATGCTATATTATATGCCAATCATGTATCGCTTTATGTATATATGATTATGTACCATTTTAATATGAATTTTGTTCCATCTATGTATGAATCTCCTATATGTCAGCTCTTTTTAACATATGTACCTGTCATAATTTCATATTGATTTACTTTATATACTTTTTATTTGTGCAATAATGTTATGTTTAACAATGACCGATTTTCAATAAATTGTCAATTTTGCACTTTTATAAGTGACTTGCCTCATTCAAAGTCCCATAGCCTAATTCTTTTTTTGTAGACATTAATAGGGATGGAGGCCTGTCTCTGTGTGCCTCGCATCATACAATTTGTTGTTTGTACTATGTGATGTGACAAGATGGTGACACTTGTGTTTTTCGTTCAAGATAAATTAGTATAAAAATGAATGCATAATACAGTTGCTACTCCTACTAATTATCCTACCGCTGCAGTGCTAATCAGAATAAAAATATTACAACGTTAGCATTTAGAACAATCATTACCACCATCAACATTATTACTACAGCTACGGCATAAGTGTCAAACAATTAAAATACAATTAAAAGCTAGAAGAGTAGAGCTGTTGCATTGTGCTTTAAATCCCATCAACTTTCATCTCTTGGCTGCAGAGCACGCATTCGATTCTCAGTGCTAAGATATTAGGTGTTACATAAAAAAAATGACCAGGAGGGCATTTTTTCTTTTTAATACTTTTTGATGTCCTCTATCCATTAATGTACAAAGGGCATAAAGTGGACCAGAATGGTGCGGGTGCAAACTTATATCATATATAAAAGAAAATATACTCACTTCCCATCATTGATGTAGAATCCAGTTAGTTCTCCGGGAAAGTGAGAGCTGTTTATCCTTCTAGGAGTGGGTCACATGAAACACCCTCCAAGACTGATTGAAGTTTTTCATGGTGAGACGCTCTAAGACTCCTTCAGCTTTAAAGATGTCTCTTTCCAGATATGAAGCTTTTTTTTTTTCTCTCTCTATTGTGCGATGAATGGCTTTCGGAGATTCCCCTGTGGTGGAACTAAGGCTCAGTATCCCCTGCTAGTTTGTGGCTAGACTGCTCTACTGCTCACTAAAGAGTTAGTTGTTGGCAGATCTGCAGATGGATAAGGGTTTGAATGAGAGACAGAGAGGGAGAGAGGGACACCCACTTAACTCTTGTAGAGCCCGCTACAATACAGATAAAGGGTACCTGGCCTCATCATATCAATAATCCGGCATTAGTGGAAGTGCAGTTAGACATTGTAGATCATATTTAATACCCTAGAGTGCTGGGATAGACCCCCTCCTTCTCTCTGCAATCTCATTAAAACATGTGATATCTAAAAAGGAATGTGCTGGGAGAATACATTCAAGCAAGTGGGAGCTGTCAGAAAAGTGGAGCTTGGAATATATTTACATTATATGGAAGCCATCCACAACCAAGTGTCATTACGATTTATGTTTGCAAGTGACTTTAGATAAATCACGACTGGCAAGTTAAAAGATACATGATCACCGCTTAACTTTAAACCAGGAGCAACCCAAACATTCAACGGGACTACAGCTACTGGGAGAATTATATATACCGTATTTATCACGCCATAGAGCAGGTGCACCTTTTTATATTTCGCACGCGTGTCATTTGTTTGTAACGCACTTCAACCCTGTCGGTGCTATTACATTTTTTTCTTCAATCTTTGGGAAATTATAGACTTATTGATCTCATGTAATGTTTCGCAGGTCATGATACCTTTTAGTGGACTGACATTAAGTCCCAGGAAGCATAAATTGAATTTGTTTTTAGATGACCTCAACATTTTCTTTGTCATAAGAAAAATGACAGCTGTTTTATCCCTTCTCCACTCTACGGAAGTAACAAAAAAAGAATTGCCTTTTAAAATAAGAGTAAACTCCCATTGCTGACTTTTAACTATAGGTACGTCTATAATAAGGCTTACATATAGGTGCCTGAAATATCTCCAAAACGTGCACTGTTTAGGAGATATTTACTGTAAATGCAGCCGGTGACGTGTGCTCTAAAGGAATGGCCACCCGGTGTGCCATAAGTGGTGGCTCCCGCACCCGGAAGGAAGATTGGGTGAAGATGGAAGCTATCTAAGTGGTGACAGTGCGGTGCTGGACGGCTTCATTTTTAGGTAAGTTTCTCATAATGTGCTAGTATAGTACATACTAGCACATTATGGCTTTACCTCGCAGGTTACAATGTAAAAAAAAAAAAAAAAAACACTCAGAGGTTTGCTACCGCTTTAAAAAAACAGCTCCCATTGTTGGGAAAAAAAAAAAAAAAAAAAACAGCTCCCCCTGTGTATAAATGCACTCCAAAAAACTCCCATGTTTTAATGTCATTAACCTCCCTGGCGGTATGATTATGTCAGGAATTCTGTACCAAAAGCGGTACAATTTTTTTCATGGAAATTTGGCGTTATGTATTATAGGCCTACAATTCTTAGTAATTACTGACTTAAACCTGACCAAAACAAGACTCTAGTAGACATCCCAGATGTGATAAATTTGAAACACAAACGCATGAATTATAATCTAATCAATAATATAATTTTATTATATAATATATAATATATATAATGTAAAATTATATTATTGATTAGATTATAATTCATGCTTTATATATATATATATATATATATATATATATATATATATATATATATATATATATATATATGTGTGTGTGTATATATATATATATATATATATATATATATATATATATATATATATATATATATATATGTGTGTGTATATATATATATATATATATATACATATATATATGTGTGTGTGCATATATATATATATATATATATATATATATATATACATATATACACATATATATATATATATATATAATATAAATGTGTTATGTGTTTGTGTTTGGTGCAACATTTGAATTTCCCTCCCAGTTCCACTCCCATGCAGCATTGCTGCTGCAGGGAACGGAACTAGGAAGTCATCACACCGACGGACGAGCGGCGGGGATCTCGGCTGGCGGTCACAGAAATGAGAGATCATCACTGGATCGCCAGGAGATGGTAAGAGACAGCGCTGCGAGCTCTGCACATCTACCCCGAGCGTGACTCGGGGATACCGATCCTAGCCTAAAAAATCCACCCCAGGTCATGCTCGGGGATACCGCCAGGGAGGTTAAAGCGAAAATTCACCCAAAAAGGAAGTTCCGCTTTAAGGACTCATTCCCCGCTCCTCTTGTACAATTGGCACTTTTGAGCCCACTGCAGGCTTCTGGGACACTGACAGGTCCTAGAAGACTGCATTTAACAATACAGGATGCGCTGCACGACTCGCGCATGTGCAGTGGGTGCCCGGCTGTGAAGCCGCAAGCTGTCACAGCCCGATGCCCATGGTGAAGATGCCGGCGCCGCCTAGGGAGGACAGAGGAAGAAGACGGCTGGGGTGAGCTCACCGCTGGACCGCTAGACAGGTGAGTGGCTGTTTTTTCAAAGTCAGCAGCTACACTTTTTGTAGCTGCTGACTTTTATTTGTTTATAGAAGCCCGGAGTTCTCCTTTAAAGTGTTACTAAACCCAGGAGCCTGCATTCACTATATCTGGTCTCCCACAGTACACAGAACATTGAAATGCAATGGTTTTAGTATATATAAACTGCTAAATGCCTTTTCTCAACAGCAGTGTATAGCAGTCTTATGACTTCTATCAGTGTCTGGCTAAAGCTTGTAGGAGGAGTTTTCATTTTACTCTGACTGTCCTATGAGGCTGCAGGACACCTGACCCTCTGTCTGGACAGTGCTGATTGGCCCTGTGCTGATCACATGCACTCTCCCAAGAAAAAAAAAACCCTAGCGATACACACCAAACTGAGCATGTGTAGCTTGTCCTCAAGGCTATATCAGTAGATTGTTTGGGGACTGTGGAAGAAGGGGAGGATGACAGAAGACTGGATCCAGTGAGTATAACAAGCATGCTTTACTGCATATACAGAATTAATTTACTGTTGTGGGCTTATTAACCCTTTAAAATACTTATGATTTTAAAAAAAACATATTGTATATATAGGGGGAGGGGTGTTTATAAGAATATCACACCATTTAAAGGTATCATCCCCATTATTACATAACCGCAGGAAAAAATTATATATTGGGACTTTAAATTTATCCTCAAATGTAAAGTACAAAAAACACAAAATTTGTAAAAAATATACAGCTTTATCATAACAAACAAGGAGAGGGAAGGGGGCCTTAGGGAACCTGGGAAAAGGAAGAAATCAGGAATGACAAAATTAGAAAAAGTTTTCCAACTTTTTCCAATTTTGAAAACATGAAAGACAAAAGTGGAAAAAGCTGGAAAACTTTTTCTAATTTTGTCTTTCCAGTTTTCTTCCTATTCGCAGGTTACCTAAGCCCTCCTCCTTCTCCTTTTCTCTTCCCTTTCCCTATTTCCCCTTTCCTCCTTTTCCCCTTTGTCACTTTTATTTTCACTCCTCTTTTTCCCCCTTCCCCTTCCCTCTTTCCTTCCTATGCATCCCTCCCTTCCTGTCCCTCTGTCCCTTCCCATCCCTCTGTCCCTTCCCATCTCT
Source organism: Pelophylax lessonae (assembly GCF_965119305.1). Lineage (NCBI taxonomy): Eukaryota > Metazoa > Chordata > Amphibia > Anura > Ranidae > Pelophylax > Pelophylax lessonae. The sequence continues at coordinate 165,329,943 of NC_138776.1, forward strand.
CTTTTCCTCTCCCCTCTCCCTTTTTTTTCTCTCTCTCTCTCTATTCCCTCGTGTGGTGATAGTATCTTTTATGGAATTGTTCATTTGTAATTGGGTTATGTTATGAATTTCCTAACATATATATTTTCTAATGTGATTTCAGTGTCCACCCTTTTCATATCTGAGATCTAAAGTTCCTGATGAAGCGGATGATTCCTCGAAATGTGTTGACCCTCAGATTGTGATCTCTTTGGACCTTCAAACATAATTATTCTGCAAATTCCTGTTTAAGGACAAGAGGTCTAATTGGCAGATGTTTTAAAAAATGATGACATTGTGAAATAATCCAGGTTTTAAGTTTTTTTTTCGACCTTGTATTTTTTATTGATTGTTATAACATTGGTGTTTTTGCACTTTACCTTTGGAGGTATAAGTTAACATCCCAATATATCATTTTTTTCCTGTGGTTATGATTTAGTGAAACCCTAACCTGCTAAGAATATACAGAAAAAAGTATCTCTGTCTAAAACAGTACTTGTGGGATAGATACAGGCTCAGGCTGGCTTAACGGAGCACCAGATGGTGCTTCATTGAGTCCCAAGAATGCAGGGCAAAAATGTCAATAATATTAATAAAGTTGGGGCTGACAACCACCACTCATGGGTTTTAATGATGTTTTGTTCTAAAACTACAGTGCCACACGCTGTAATTGACAGCTCTCCAGGTTTTTCGATTACAGAGCCTGGCCTGTCCACTATGACCATGACCTGCCTACCTTCATGATGCTGCTCAAAGAGCCTTTCAGCAGCATCAAAGAGGTGGGAAAGCCACAGACACAGAAGGCAGAACGGGTTCTGTAATTGACCATTCACTGACCTGTCAATTAAAAGATGCGTCACTGTAGTACCACCCTCTATCCAGTGCCAGGCGGGAAGATGGCAACTGGCTACTCCTCTCTGCACTGGTAGTTGCAGCCTGCAACTCCAGCCAGGTATGAAAGCTCAGGAAACGCAGTGGGTACAGTATAAGGAGCTAATTGAATTCTCAAACTTAAACTTATTTTAGACAGGAAATTCTGCCACCCGCAGCAGAATCGCTAAAGCCAGCATCAGGATCGCTAAGAGGAACAAATCATCTCCTTAAATGTCATTTCCTGCGTATGTGATTGGCCCACTGATTTGCCCAGAAGTCTGCACTAAGATTCAAGTCAGATTTTAGGCATCCCCTGCAACAGAAAGTTGAAGTGGTAGTAAATAGAGATGCACCGAAATTTCGGCGGCTGAAACATATCGGGCGAAAAAGGCTTTGGCAGGACTTTACCACGATTTTACTATGCTATAGCGGGTTTTTCTGAGGTCTTGAGACTCAATAACTAAATCAAAAACATAACACGGGTGCATTATTGATGCTTGCTTGCCGTGTTTTCAATGCATTTCAGGGGGACGTGCGTTTCTTTTTTTTTTGTTAAACTGACTAAAAATGCAGCAAGCAGGATTATTAACACCACAATGGAAGCGCAACGGACCAGTGTCAAGACATACATAGAATTTAAAGGGATACATTTTTCTTGAACTTTTTTTGCGCTAAAGGTGCCGATAATGGCCGACAATAAATTGCTATACATTTAAATTCATGATATTAATTAAAGAGGAAATAAACCTCCCTTTAATGTTTGTACCCATAGATAAGGCATACCTATAGGTGCTGTAAATATCTCCTAAAACTTGCACGGCTTAGGAGATATTTACTGTATACTGCACCGATGACAACTACAGCGGGGACAACGAGGGCTTTGTTTGCAGGTAAGTTTCACATAATGCCGTTACTTTGCAGGTGATCAAAAAAAGGCACTGATTACTCCCTCTTTAAAAAGTCGAATCTAATGCAATTCTATGAATAAAAATATATGTTTTTTAAAAAATGTACCCTGCATCCTGCATCTTTGGTTTCGGCACAAAAATTTCCATGCGACGCACCTCTAGTAGTAAACCCACCTTTTCATCTTTTACCTACAGGTAAGCCTGTAATAAGGCTTACCTGTAGGTACTGTGAATATCTCCCAAACTTACATTGTTTAGGAGATATTCAGAGTGCATGAAGCCATTGGCGTCACCGACACATGTGCTCTGAAGGTCTGGCATATAATGCAGGACCATCAGAGCTTGTGCCAAAAACGGCAATGTCATCACGCCCTAGCCACTCATGTAGCCAGAGGCTGCTAATCCGTAAGGAAGACTGGGTGAAGATGGAAGCCTTCTCAGCAGTGACAGCACAGCACTGGAGGGCTTTGTTTTAAGGTAGTCTCTCATAATGTGCTAGTATGCGATGCATACTATAACAATTTGACATTGCCTTGCAGGGGTTTTTTTTTTGTTATTCTTTAACAACTTCCCGCCTGCCCTATAACAGAATGACGGCGGGAATGTGGTTGTGTTATCCTGACCGGACGTCATATGACGGCGGCAGGATAACACAGCTCTGGGTGCCCCCCGGGGGCGCGCAGAGCGGCGATCGGTGATGCGAGGTGTCAGTCTGACACCCTGCATCTCCGATCTCGGTAAAGAGACTACTGACGTAGCTCTTTACCATGTGATCAGTCATGTCCAATCACGGCTGGTCACATCGTAAACAGGAACAGCCGTTGATCGGCTTTCCTAAGTTCGTGCCTGACAGGTACGAGTAAAGGAGCGCCGATCGACGGCTCCCCTGACAGGGGGGGGGGTCGGCACTGGTAATCAGATCATTGATTACCAGTGCAGACCCTCGGGGGGGGGGGATGCCACTAGATCCACCAGGGATGCCCACTATGACCCCAGGGATGCCCACCATGACCCCAGGGATGCCCACTATGGCCACCAGGGATGGCAATCAGGGCTGCCCACAAGTGCCCATCATTGCCATCCTTTAGTGTCGCCCACCAGTGCCCATTATTGCCCACCAGTGCCGCCTATCAGTGCCCATCAGTGCCCATCAGTGACGCCTGTCAGTGCCAATCAGTGCCACTCAATCAGTGCCCATCAGTGCCCACCAGTGCTGCCTATCAGTGCCCATTAGTGCCCGTCAGTGCCACCTATCAGTGCCCATCAGTGCCATCTATCAGTGTCCATCAATGCCGCCTATCAGTGCCCAGCAGTGCTGCCTATCAGTGCCCACCAATGCTGCATATCTGTGCTACCTATCAGTGCCACATATCAGTGCCTATCAGTGCCGCCTATCAGTGCCGCCTATCAGTGCCGCCTATCAGTGCCACCCCATCAGTGCCACCCCATCAGTGCCTCCTCATCAGTGCCTGTCAGTGCAGTCTCATCAGTGCTCATTAGTGCAGGAGAAAACTTATTTATTTACAAAATTGTATAACATAAACAAAAAACTTTTTTTTTTTTTCAAACTTTTCGGTCTTTTTTTATTTGTTTAGCAAAAAGGAAAAAACCCAGAGGTGATCAAATACCACCAAAAGAAAGCTCTATTTGTGGGGGGAAAATGACATAAATTTGGTGTAGGTACAGTGTTGCATGACCGTGCAATTGTCATTCAAAATGCAACAGCGCTAAAAGGGGAAAATTGGCCTGGGCAGGAAGGGAGGGAAGTGCCCTGTATTAAAGTGGTTAACTGTGGTTTACTACCACTTTAATTTTTGGTGAGAGACTAAGAATTAACTACTTCTGAAGGAATGCAGATACTGCAACTTCAACTTCTCATCAGAACACGTATAGTGTACCAGGTGATTATAATGAACCAGACAGTCCCATTCAGAATCAAAATCCAAAGGACAAAGGTAAACAAACTGCTTCAGTGTAAAAGCCAGTAGGAATCTGTAACATCGTTTGTTAAAATCCCTTAAGCCCGGGTTCACACTGCTGCAGTGCAAGACACCGCATGTAATTTGCTTTGGAATCTGAGAATTACCTACAGTGTCTCTGGGGTGCAATTTGAGCCATGGATTTGTATGGCTCAGATCGCAGGGCATTCGCACCAAACTGGTGCAGGACCCTTTTTTTGTCTACACCAGAACTTTTACAGCAGCATGCGTTGCAGTAGACTCTCCTCCCTTTCTCCAGTGGGCTCCAGTGTCCCAGTCCAATCTTGGCTATAAATGCAACGTCTACATAGAAATCAGTTTATGAAGTATTGACTGAATCAAAAGATGTAATACACATAAACATCATAATTTTGAGAAATCGGAGGTCAAAAAATCATTTTTATACTTAATTTAGGGATGGTGTAAGGTCGCATTTTGGATCTGGACTGCTCCCTGACAGGTTCAATATAGAATCCAGCAATGAGGGGGATGACAAACAGACTACTGAATTTGTGGAAAGTAATGTATCCAAGATGCAAGCTAAAGTTTCACTTTATAAAAGTATTTGTTTTTATTTGTAAGTATTATATTAAGTTTGACAGCATAATATATCTGATTTCAGAACTACTGGAAAGCACAAGTATTTGTGGTGTGCAGAACAATTTCAAACTGGCATACCATTTTATAATGCAAATTGAGATACGGAAATACTGTAACAATGTGAATAATTCATCACAGATTCCAGACTAGGTTTCAGACTATCTTGTATAGTTCTCAAAAACATTATTAAAACTCCCAGATTTATCATGTGGGTAGAATTATTTTCTTTAATGTGCACAGAACAGCAATATTACTAACATATAGCATACAAAAAAATAAAACAAAGATCTGTCACTGTGGCTACAATAGCCAATATGAATTAGTTAAGCCCAGTTTTATTTTTCAGCTACTTTTTGGTGAACCTCGTGATTGTAGCTGATGGGAAAGCTAAGGGCAGATTCATGCTGTCATAGTAGGTTGATGAAAAGTGACCTTGTATAGTCAAAAAAACAACCTTCTCTAAGTTGTATCTGCAAAGGATAATAAGTACTTCCAGGAGCTGTGATCTCTTTTATGTCCCACGGCACTCAGTGGTTCCCTTCACCGAATGGTAGAGGGCGACTTTTATTATCTTTTTAGCAAGGGAGGCTTAGTGGAGATGGTTTTTGACCCGATAGGCTCCAATTTTCAATGGGCTCCCAATGCACTATAATTCAGGTTTGACAGTACATGCACATTATTTTTTCAATGCAGGGCACTAAAATTTGCAAATTGTTTAAATTTGCTCTCTTTGGCGCAATATGCCTTGTAGCCATGTAGGTGTGTTGGGGTTTGAATGGTAGCACAATAAAATGCACAGAGAGCTATGCGTTAACATGAACTTACAGTAATACACAATAAAACACACATTTACCTTCACGTTACCATAAACCACTAGTGTCAATCTGCCCCCCAAAAAACTACTACTTATACCAGTAAGCATTTACCTCCAGACCCATAGCTACTGTCTCAGGTCTGATCTATGGTACATTGAGACTCCCTAAACCTGAGTGATAAATACCACAGATGACCAATTAAGCTTCTGAGTTATTAACTCTGTCCTACTCCTCTCACAGAACGTTGCATACTGTTGGTAAGTAAGGGCCCCCTTTACAGCAATAGGCCAATGGTAGGGTGCATTTGGCAATGTCAGGACCTAACCAACCAACTACTACTTATACTAGTAAGCATTTACCTCCAGACCCATAGCTACTGTCTCAGGTCTGATCTATGGTACATTGGGACTCCCTAAATCTGGGTGCTAAATACCACAGATGACCAATTAAGCTTCTGAGTTATTAGTTCTGTCCCATTCCTCTCACAGAATGTTACATACTGTTGGTTAGTAAGGGCCCCTTTACAGAGATAGGCCAATGGTAGGGTGCATTTGGCAATGTCAAGACCTACCCAAACAAACAAGAAGATTGTTCTGTCCCCGCTACACGTTTCCCTGTGTGTAGCTCAACATGCAGCTAAACCCTCCTATTCTGCAATTAGCTAGACTGAGTGCCACTTTGAAGCTTTATTAACAAAACAGGTTGGGTGACCTATTGAGAAAAACAAATGCAGATACATATAATCAGTATATGAAATGTACAGAAATACAATGAATAAGCTAGGCTGTAGATGGCGATAAGTAATTCTCACCAGTGATGCCGCGTTTAGGGAATACAAGCAGATGCAATTTTAGTCCAACATGTGTTCTGATAGCTGGTTCCTTCTTTCAGTTTCTATGATGGAGTCTGAGTTCCCAGGACGCACCTGTTTCTCTTCTTTAGACTGAAGAATGATGGGAACTTTAGGTAAAGGTGAACAGTTTCTAGCTTTTCCAAAAACAGTAAATTTACCACTGGCTCTCTCTTGTGGTCAAATCTGATATTGCAGGCAAAATAACTTAAATAATATCCTGCTCGAGGTAGAACAAAGATCCTACTATTACCTTTATTAGCCTCTTTAACCACTTTACCACTGGAGGATTTTGCTGTCTTACGTCCAGGCCACTTTTTGCGATTCGGCGCTGTGCGAATTTAACTGACAATTGCGCTGTCGTGCGACGCTGTACCCAAACAAAATTTACGTCCTTTTTTTCCCACAAACAGAGCTTTCTTTTGGTGGTATTTGATCACCTGTGCGATTTTTACTTTTTGCGCTATAAACAAAAAAAGAGCGTTTATTTTGAAAAAATAACAATATTTTTCACATTTTTTTATATGAAATTCCACCCCAAAAAAATGTAAAAATCAAACATTTTTTACATTTTTGGCCAATTTGTTTTCTGCTACCTATGTTTGGTAAAAAAAAATCACAATAAGCGTATTTTGATTGGCTTGCGCAAAAGTTATTGCGTTTACTAACTAAGGGAAAGATTTCTGTAATGGCGGCGATCTGCGATTTTTTTTGTGGGACTGCAACATTGCGGCGGACAGATCGGACCCTTGACTGACATTTTTGACACTTTTGGGGGTACCAGTGACATTACTGCAGTAATCAGTGCTATATATATGCACTGTTACTGTAAAAATGACACTGGCAGGGAAGGGGTTAATTTTATTGGAGAGGGAGGTGTTAATGTATGCCTGGTGCTTACTGACGTGTGTGGGGGGAGGTGACTGAGTGAGTCAGGGACAGATCGGATGTTCAGCTTTGCTGAACCATGCTATCTGTCCCTGCCTGTCACTTAGGAGATCCGCCCGCTTTGTTTACACAAGCAGGCGGATCTCCAAACTAGATTCCCCGACGATCGGGGAAGAGCAGCGGCTCCAGCGACGTAGGTCTACGTCGCTGGACGATAACGAGTCACATTGCTGCAGTAGCAGCAATGTGAGCGGAGTTAAAGTGGTTAAACTAGTGTCAGTTTGTTACTGTAGCCTGGCTTTCCCTGACTGTATGGCCAAGCCCTTCCAACTGCAATTTCGCTGTCTGATGAGGGTGTCTTTACTGCCACAGAGGCAAACATTATTGGACAGTGGAATTACGGTTGGCACGATATAGCCATGAAGTCAGGCAATGTCAGGCTTCAGTAACAAAGTATAAATAAATCATATAGGGATAAAGTCTTTTTTTTAAATCATAAAGGTGAGAGCAGGTCTCTTTCTGGAAATCTCATCTCTAAGATGGGGCTGGCCCAAGACATTGTGCTGCCTGAGTCCAAAAATGAAATGCTGACCCCCCCCCCCCCCCCCACACACACACACACACACCCAAAAAGAAATTACGTCCATAAAAATGCCCCCACATCCATTATTTTATGTCATGGTAATTAAAACTAAAATTTAATTCATCAGGAAGTCAGATTTACATGCAACAGCACCTTGTCTACATGTATAATTATATGACATAGCATTATGTTTAATTCCAAACCACAGACTCCAGAATTATTTGGTTTGTCTGAATGTCTGACGTCATTGGGCACACCAAAATCTTGTAAGGGACATTCCCCGGAGGAGACGTTCTGCTTCCTCATACTCATCAGTTTGCACTACGGGTGGCAGTATGAGAAGGGGAAATGCCGCCCGTAACGCGCCACAAACCAATGACAAACAAAACTGCTGGAAGGAAAATCTTGGGCATCAATTTGCCGCCGCTCTCAAAGTTCTGCCTGGGTTCAATAGACCCAGTGGGATCCATGGTAGGGCCAGCCCTGCTTCAAGAATACTTCAAAATATATGTTTCTCCAAACAACTGTTGACCAAAAAGCTTCCATGACTATATTAAAAAAACATCAGCCATTACCACAGTAGCTGATGACCTTATACTTCTGTCTTCTGTTAACCTCAACAGCAATCCAGTTAACTCCTATACCATAGTAAAAAGTCCAAGCCCCCTGGTAAGGCAGTCTGCCCAAATTTAGAAGCTGTAGCGGGGACCAGGAATCCGTCTATACACGTTGGCACTGTAAGAGCACAATCTACACTCTGCTCCTATCTCCATACAAAGATGTTTCCATCACTTCATTTCTCTGTTCGCTTATATTTAAATATCAAACAACATATGCACTGTGAATACGTCTTAGCTTATAAGTATTTTCAGAAAAAAGTGAATATCTTTAACTTTTCTGTTTCTTCTGCTTTTCTTTGTGGGCTCAATCCTAACCCACTTTGCCAGTTTTAGCTTTCTAATGCTTGCTAAAGCTGTATGAAGATGTCTTCCAACACAGCAGTAGTCGGCATCAAACACAATGTATTGAGCATCCCTTTAGATTTTTTGACAACAAAAAGCAATTTTAGAAAAAGAAAAAAAAAAAGTTTTAACTTTGCTATATTACAGAATCCACTTCACAGTATTACATATTTTGAGCCGTGTAAACCATTCTATTGTGCAAAGCATGCTGTAGCTCAAATGAAATCTAAGGTTAGCCAACAAATTATCTTGTACCCTGTAACTGAACCCTAGGCAGGTCCAAAATACTCCAATAGATGTCTGCATAGGTTTCTGATATCACATACTGTTTGAATGCTCACTGTTGACTGTGACAGTATGGGAAAAAAAAAAAATGAACACCCGTTTATAAGGCCCTCACAAGCCCGTGTTACCTTTTTCTTGATAGCAAGTAGAGCCACCAAGAAACAGTTGACATTTATATATATTTAAACAATGCAAAATCTAAGCCTTTTGTGAGTGTGCACTGGTGGCTGGTAATCTGTAGTACATGCTTCAGCTCTCCTAATTAAGTTTTCTCTGCTTGTGTAATATTAAATAATTCTAGAAAAATAATCCCTCAGTTTGATTTGTAATGGGAAATTAATGAGTTAAGCAGCATCACTTCATTCATTCCTCTTAAATATAAGAAATTGTTTTCCCATCTGTCACACTCTTTTAATTCTTCCTGAAACGCTCCTGGGAAAATGTATAAAACCTCATGTTATAACAATAGTAAGTAGATTGCTGGACACATGTGGAGAGAAGACATTAGCTGATTGGAAATATAATCTCTTTTGCTGGCACAGAGCGATCAGACCATATGCATTATAACATGAAGTAAAGAATAGCTTGTAACATGTATGCAATTTGATGAACGAGCCAAGCTTAACTATTTAAGTGTTCCAGTGTTAGAAAGGTCATTTATCATGTAATCCATATCATGCAAATGCGTAGAATCAGGGCTGCTGTTAGAAATCACAGTACAGCTTACCTGGCAGCCCCCCCCCCCCCTGAATATATCAAGACAATATTTACATTAAAAATACACTAAAATTATTATTAGGGGACACAAACATAACAGAGAACCCGTGTGAATTAGCCATTTTTAATTGTTTTTTACATTATAAAAAAAATTATAATTTTTTTATGTTAAAAATGTTTATTTATTTTTTTTATTTTACAATTTTTTTTAATGATTTATTACAATATTTAATTATTATTTATTTATATACAGTATCTCACAAAAGTCAGTACACCCCTCACATTTTTTAAAATATCTTATTATATCTTTTCACGTGACAACACTGAAGAAATAACACGTTGCTACAATTTAAAGTAGTGAGTGTACAGCTTGTATAACAGTGTAAATTTGCTGTGCCCTCAAAATAACTCAACACACAGCCATTAATTTAAAGAAAATAATATTGCTGCGCCAAGTCTTTCATTGGAGATAAATAAATAAATATGTTTGGTGTACAAAATGTTATCACAATAACTCTAAATCAGTCCATCAACTGTGATACTAAAGTGATAAGTCAATTTCTGAGCCGTGATTATAAAATCAATAATATTAATAGTCCCAATCCTCAGTGAAAATAGTGACTGAAAGAAAATCCAAAAATTTGACGTAACGCGTACGGGGGAGGAGCCTGCACGTCATCACGTCGATTCCCGGAGACCACAGGCAGCGTTTGATGCTATGATAAGTCCGCACTGCCGAAGTGCTTTGAAATGTAAGTGCGATTTCACCATTTATGATTTAATAAATAGCCTTAAAATCAGAGCACTAGATCTTGCTTTTATTTTTCATCACCAATGCCATATAAACCTGGAGGGACTATCAGGAGGCGGTGATGGGAAGGCAAACCAGACTGCAGTGATTATCCCAGAGTGTGTATTGACTCTCAGGAGTCTGTTCCTAAGGTGAGCTGCTAATCTGTCACTAGTCCCTAGGAGCACCTGGAGTGAAGCATGCAGCACTTTTGATCACGTTTGTGGATGAAGATTTTTTGATTTTCTTTCAGTCACTATTTTCACTGAGGATTGGGACTATTAATATTATTGATTTTATAATCACAGCTCAGAAATTGATTTATCACTTTAGTATCACAGTTGATGGACTGATTTAGAGTTATTGTGATAACATTTTGTACACCAAACATATTTATTTATTTATTTATCTCCAATGAAAGATTTTTGATTTACACACAGCCATTAATGTCTAAACTGCTGGCAACAAAAGTGAGTAAACCCCTAAGTGAAAATGTCCAAATTGGTCCCAAAGTGTCAATATTTTGTATGGCCACCATTATTTTCCAGCACTGCCTTAACCCTCTTGGGCATGGAGTTCACCAGAGCTTCACAGGTTGCCACTGGAGTCCTCTTCCACTCCTCTATGACGACATCGTGGAGCTGGTGGATGTTAGAGATTTGCGCTCCTCCACCTTCCATTTGAGAATGCCCCACAGATGCTCAATAGGGTTTAGGTTTGGAGACATGCTTGGCCAGTCCATCACCTTTACCCTCAACATCTTTAGCAAGGCAGTGGTCGTCTTGGAGTGTGTTTGGGGTCATTATCATGTTGGAATACTCTCTTGGGGCCTAGTCTTCGAAGGGAGGGGATAATGCTCTGCTTCAGTATGTCACAGTACATGTTGGCATTCATGGTTCCCTCAATGAACTGTAGCTCCCCAGTGCTGGCAGCAACTCATTCAGCCCCAGACCATGACACTCCTACCACCATGCTTGACTGTAGGCAAGACACAATTGTCTTTGTACTCCTCACTAGGGATGATCGAACGGTTCGGGTCGACCATCGGTTCGACCCGAACATTGACTGTTCGAAATTCAGCCGAATTCCGAACTTTTTGCTGAAAAAGTTCGGAATTCGGCAACCAGAACTGACCAAAATGCAATGGGACAGGAACTGGGCTTTAAAAGCCTGTGATTGGACCAGAACCATCAGTAAAAGCCAATTGAGGGTGCAGGAGAATGCTAGGAAAGTGATTGTAGTGACTAGGGGGTCCAGAGGCCAATCATTAGTGAATACACCCCCAGTATATAAGATAGCCCCACCAAATCTCTAGCATTTTAATACAGGGATGTGGAAGAGAGTGGAAGCAGTTCTGTTACTTCTGCTTCAAAGTGTAATTTAGCAATTATTAGTGTGAGGAAAGGGATATCTAGTGTAGTTAGGGTACTATTTCCACTATAGTTAGATTTAATAATCTAGTTTATGGTTAGAAACCATAACCCCCCCTCCACCACATGGTTTGGACCAGTGCATAAAGCAAGGTCCATAAATACATGGATGAGTGAGTTTGGGGTGGAGGAACTTGGCTGGTCTGCATAGAGTCCTGACCTCAACCCGATAGATGGGGATGAATTAGGGCAGAGACTGTGAGACAGGCCTTCTCGTTCACATCAGTGCCTGACTTTACAAATGCTCTTCTGGAAGAATGGTCAAACATTCCCATAGACACACTCCTAAACCTTGTGGACAGCCTTCTAAGAAGAGTTGAAGCTGTCATAGCTTGCAAAGGGTGGGCCAACTCAATATTGAACCCTATGGACTAAGACTGGGATGCCATTAAAGTTCATGTGCATGTAAAGGCAGGCTTCTAAATACTTTTGTATATATATATATATATATATATATATATATATATATATACATTATATATTTTTTTTCTATCTAAATAGCATTACTATACAAATGTATTTCCTTCTGCAGTTGAAGGCTGTATGCAGAACTTTAACCCTATTGGATTCACCTTGAAATAATTTTTTTATATTTTTACATATTTCATCTAGTGTACTGTACATATTTTTCTAGACGAGGTAACCACTCTAGAGCCAAGGAATGCACTGATTGTGTGTTTTAACCTGTGCTTATGATCAATAAATAAAGACCTTCCTGAGGAATCCACTTGGAAGCACCTTTTAGTTTAATGGGCTCCTCTGCTTACCACACATTGTTTTTTTGGGGGGTATCATCCCACTTACCATTGTTCACCTGATGTAAATGCAGTTTAGCGCAGTGCAGGAATGTCCATAAAACCTCAACATGAAGTCAGTGCAATTGCCCACACTCTATGTGGAGACAGTCGTATTCCCCACATGTGCTAAACTAGGTTGTTTGACCCTAGGAGGGGTATCCAGCAACCTTATCAATGTGAATATTTCATTATACGCTTTATGCTCTACTTTCCTTATAGGTGCAACTGAACTCTACTCTTAGAAGGATCTCTTAAAGGTTTCTTATATCCCATTTTCTTCTTATCTCTGCTTTTCGGCAGCAACATTGATTGCAGGGGTTGGGCAGGATTCGACTTCCCAGGCTTAAGAGATGGAAAAGTGATGGCAATGTTGGGCTGCCTATCTGATAGGCCTGTTAGGCAGTTCTACAACCAATGTGTAGTGCTCAGCACTGAGAATTTGTCCAGGTCTCCCTAGCTAGTACAGAGGCTGCTAGTCACAAGCACAGTTTCATGCACACCGACAACACAGGCTGAGTCTTGGAGATTTTTTTTAGAATTTATTGTTGAGTAACCTGAAACAGGAGAATGGTTCGGGGATCAGGATACTCCAATGAATAGTAGAAATAACAGGAGGATAGCTTCACACTAATATTCTCTAAGCAGCCTTTCCTGGAGGTACCTGGGGATGGCTAGACATGTGCAGAACGGAAATAATTATTTTGTTTAGTTTCAGATCGATTAGTTAAGTTACTAATTTTGTTTTGTTGTATTCGTAATAAAATTAGTTCCTTTTATTCCAATCAAATTTGAATATAAATTATTGAATCAATCCAAATTCATTGTGCAGAATAGCTGGTTTTATTCTATTCTGTTTGAATTTTGGAAGACGGCTATATTATTTCCATTCTTTTATTTTCTATTCTATTCTGTTTTATTCTATTCTTTAACCACTTCATTACAGGGCTCTTTCATCCCCTTCCTGCCCAGGCCAATTTTCAGCTTTCAGCGCTGTCACACTTTGAATGACAATTGCGTGGTCATGCTACACTGTACCCATATGAAATTTTTATCATTTCTTTCACACAAATAGAGCTTTCTTTTGGTGGTATTTAATCACCACTGTTTTTTTTTATTTCTTAGAAAAAAAGAAAAAAGACAGAAAATTTTGAAAAAAAAAAAAGTTTCTTATTTTATGTGAGTACATTTTGAAAATAAGTAATTTTTCTCCTTCACTGATGTGCGCTGATGAGGCGGCACTAATGGGCACTGATAAGGTGGCACTTATGGACACTGATGAGGTGGCACTTATGGGCACTGATGAGGTGGCACTGATGAGGAGGTACCGATATGACACACTGATGGGCACTGATAGGTGGCACTGAAGGGCACTGATAGGCTGCACTGATGGGCACTGATAAGGTGGCACTTATGGACACTGATGAGGTGGCACTTATGGGCACTGATGAGGTGGCACTGATGAGGAGGTACCGATATGACACACTGATGGGCACTGATAGGTGGCACTGAAGGGCACTGATAGGCGGCACTGATGGGTGGCACTGATGGGCACAGACAGGCGGCACTGATGGTCACTGACAGGCAGCACTGATCAGCACTGATGGGCGACACTGATGGGCAGCACAGATGAGCAGGCACTGATGTGCACTGACTGGCAGCACTATGGGCACTGATTATGGGCACTGTGGGAACTGATGGGCATTGGTTGGGGGGACTTATGGGCACATTTTTTTACTTTATAGTAATCAGGGCACTGATCAGTGACTCTGATTACTTGTCCTAAGCTCCCCTTTGAAGAGGAACCGCTGATGGGCTCTCCTCGCCACACACTGTGACAGTGTGAGGCGAGGAGAGCCGATAAACGGCACTTGCTCATTTACATGTGACCGGCTGTGATTGGACACAACCAATCACATGGGTAAAAAGCCATATCATTGGCTCTTTACCAAGATCGGGGTCGCGCCGTGTCCTAGAAACACACGGTGCGGCCACGATCGCCGCACTGCATGCCCCTGCAGGGCAAGCGAGAGAGGCCGTTCTGCTGCGCCGTCATATGACAGTGTCCCAGAATGAGTGCCGCACCTCTCCACCGTCATTTGACGGGTTGGCGGGCGGCAAGTGGTTAAAATTCCAATTTCTGAAGATGGCAACCTTAACTCTAATACACACAATCTTTGAAGAAAATCAGCACTAGTCAACAAAATTTTTAAGTTTCAAATTTGTTTTTGAATGTGTTTCAAATTTTTTTTTCAAATATAAGTTTTATTCAGGAATCTTCATAACAGAAAAAACATACATCTACATTCCATGTGGAGTTTACATCACTTTTTAACACTTAATTTAATCTTCATCTTCCACTTTTATCCTCTTATATTCCTTCTCTTTTTTTCCCCTTCCCTTTCTTTTCCCCCCCTTCCCTCCCTCCTCCTCTCCCACCCAAAAAAAAAAAAAACCCCTCCCCCTCTCCCCCCTTCCTTAAATTACTCATTTATCCACGGCGAATGACCGAATAAGTCAGTAAGCTCTTCCGGGTTGCTTTTATCCTATTATAAGTTGCTTCCCTTCTTCAGAGACTATAAACTGACCCCACACATCCCATATTTTCTTGTATTTTCCCTTCCTATTCTGAGAAGTTGCAATCAACTCTTCCATTCTCCTTATTTCCTCTACTCTATTTACCCATTCTCTTATCGAGGGGGGTTGTACTTTTTTCCAGTTACTCGGGATACATGCCTTAGCCGCATTTACCAGGTATGGTACAATCGAGTTTTCATATCTCTTTATCGGGATATCCGATAGATGTAACAGAAAAAAGGCTGGCTTTTCCTCTATTCTGCTTTCCGTAAATTTCTGAATTATATCTTTTACTCTTCCCCAAAAAGGTTTTACTTCTGTACAGGTCCAGAGGATATGGATCAGCGTGCCTATTTCTTTTTTACATCTCCAGCATTCACTGGTCTCTCTTGGATACCAATTATGTAATTTCTCGGGTGTGATGTACCATCTCGTCATAAACTTATAGTTCATCTCTTGAGTCTTGGTACATCTAGCTGGCTTAAAGGCTAACCTTACTATCCTCTGTACCTGCTCCTCAATTAGTTCACACTCCAAGTCTCTCTCCCATTTTCCCACCCACGGGGGTTTGAATTGCTCCTCTGGGTTCATCAGTAAATCATAGGAGATTGATAATGTATGTGATAATTTTCCTGGTTCTATACAGTACTTTTCAAATTTTGTTAATGCTCTACTATACCTCTCTGGATTTTGTATCGAGTCCAGGAAATGGTGTAGTTGCACTGCTTGCCAAAAAGGCAAGTTGTATAATCCATTTCTCTCCAATAATTTGCTAATTGAAACCCAGTTATTTTGTATAAGGAACAATGAAGCTTGTTCCTGTTTCTTTTCTCTCAATGGTATAAAGCTTCTAGGATCTAAACCCGGGATAAACTGTGGGTTCCCTAATATTGGGAATAGGGGTGATTCCTTCTTTGTTAATTTACTATATATATTTGGGTGCGAGCATATCCGCAATGTGTTTCCTATTATTGGGTGATGTTTCAATTCCTTAGGTAACCACTGGAAAACCCATATCGCCCTCTTTAGGTCTATCTCTGTTTGAGTCTGCTCGATTTGTACCCATATTTTGTTTTCCGAGTGGTGCCACCAATCCAATATCCTACTCAGATGTGCTGCGTAATAATAAGTTCGAATGTCCGGTAAAGCAAGGCCTCCATTTTTTTTCGGTAATGTTAAAGTTCTGCGTGCTATGCGAGGTCTTTTATGGGCCCATATATATTTCAAAAAAAGAGAGTGCATTGTCTTAAAAAAAACACTCGGTATCTTAACCGGCAGTGCACGCACCAGGTATAAAAATTTTGGTAACACTATCATTTTCAATAGATTACATTTACCGAACCAAGAGTGTAGCCCGCCATACCATTGTTTAAGTAGTTTCCTAGTCATTGCCAAAAGGGGTAAAAAATTAAGGTCGAACACCTGGCTTAACTTCGCTGGTATGTAGGTCCCCAGGTATTTCACTGCCTCACCTCTCCATCTAAAACCAAAACTGGTTTTCAATAGGTTGATTTGGGCCACGGGTAATCCCACACCCATTGCCTCTGATTTTCCATAATTAATTTTTAAATAAGATATAGCATTAAATTTTTTAAATTCCTGTAATAGGTTTGGCAGAGAAATACCCGGTTTGGTCAAAGAGAATAACAAGTCGTCTGCATAACCAGCTACTTTATACTGTTTCCCTTTTACCTCTATCCCTTCAATATCCTGGTTCGATCTAACTCTGCACAGGAAAGGTTCCACCGTCAGGGCAAACAAAAGGGGTGACAGGGGACATCCCTGTCTGGTACCGTTTCTTATTGGAAAGGCTTCTGATAATAGCCCGTTGGCCTTTACCCTGGCTATCGGTTCTGTATATACCCTAGTAATCTTTTCTAGCATATTTTTTCCCAATCCAATGTGTCTGAGTACGGAAAACAGAAAAGGCCATCCCACTCTATCAAATGCCTTCTCTGCATCCGTACTCAGCACTACATAAGGGATCTTTTTTTCTTTTGCTACTTGCATCAAATTGAGAATTCTTATGGTATTGTCTTTTGCCTCTCTAGATGACATAAAGCCTACTTGATCCAGATGTATCAGGTTTGGGAGGAATTCTGCCAATCTACTTGCTAAGATTTTAGTCAATACTTTTAAATCCACATTTAATAGGGATATTGGCCTATAGCTGCCACATATAGCTGGATCTTTACCCTCTTTTAGTATTAATGAGATATGGGCTGTAAGTGTGTCTCTCGTCAGCTTCCCATCCAAACCTGATGCATTGTATAACTTTACCATATATGGTCCTAAGATATGGAACAGTACCTGATAATATTGTACCGTTAGGCCATCTGGGCCAGGTGCTTTCCCAGGGTTCATTGCCTTAACTGCCTGTTTTATTTCCTCTAGTGTAATCTCAGCCTCCAAGCTTTCACGATCCTCCTCCGAGAGTCTAGGTAGCTGTGACTGAACTAGATATTGATCTATATCTTGTTGTTGGGGGGGTGTCTCCTGTAAGTTATACAGAGAGGTATAATATGTCTCAAATTCTTTCAATATTTGTGCAGGTAAAGTTTTTTTAATTCCTTCTCTTGAGGTAATATATGGTATATAAGATCTCGTCCTCTGCTCCCGAACAGTTCTATCCAGTACTTTCCCACATTTGTTACCCGCCTCGTAGTTTAACTTACGGCACCTTTGTAAGGCAGCTTTTGCTTTATACTGCATCAAATCTGTTATCTTTTTCCTGACTAGTTTTAACTCGATCAAGGTTGCATCTATCGGTCTTTGTTTATGTTCTGTCTCAAGTTCCCTAAGTTTTTCTAGGAGTTGTGACAGTTGCTCATTTCTTTCTCTTTTAATACGTGCTCCATGTTTTATAAGGAGCCCTCTCACGACTACCTTATGGGCCTCCCAAAGTATTCCCATCTTACAATCCGGTTGCTCGTTTATTTCAAAAAAGCTTTTCATTTCTTTCTCGACTTCCCTTAGTATCTCTTCTTTTTGTAGTAGGCTTTCATTCAGTCTCCAGAAGCTCCTCCCCTGTGCAGAATTCGCTGTTAATTTATATAACAAAAATATAGGTGCATGGTCTGACCATGTGATACTGCCTATACTTGTATTTTGAACTGATTGTAATTGGGCATGAGGTATAAAAAAAAAATCAATTCTAGAGTAGGTCTTATGCGGTGTAGAAAAGAATGTGTATTCTTTTTCAGAAGGATGTTGTAGCCGCCATGCGTCTATAAGTTGAGCATTATATAGTATTTTTAAAATCTTTTTATTCCTTCCTGCTGAAAAAGTCGATGTCCCTGTTGATATATCCAGGGCTGGTGTTAATGGGCAGTTAAAATCTCCCCCCATAATTAACTGTCCTTCTGAGAACCTCATGAGCTTCTCTATTACCTTAGCTATAAAGCTATCTTGTCTGCTATTGGGTGCATATATTGTTGCTATTGTTATTTGTATTTCCCCTATTTTCCCCCTAACAAACAAGAATCTTCCTTCCGGATCCTGCATTTTGTCTTGGAAAGTCCATGGAACAGAGTTTGCAATGAGTATGGAAACCCCTCTTGCTTTTGCTTGTGTATAAGTGGAATGGTATGCATATGAAAAATTTCTATTTTTAAGGAACGGTAATTTATCTGTCCTGAAGTGCGTTTCTTGTATCAGCGCTATACTAGTATGTGACTGCTTTAATTCAGATAATAACATGTGCCTTTTTTCTGGGATTCAGATAATAACATGTGCCTTTTTCCCCAGAAAAAATGTGCCTTTTTCCCCAGAAAAAAGGCACATGTGCCTTTTTCCCCAGAAAAAAGGCACATGTTATTATCTGAATTAAAGCAGTCACATACTAGTATAGCGCTGATACAAGAAACGCACTTCAGGACAGATAAATTACCGTTCCTTAAAAATAGAAATTTTTCATATGCATACCATTCCACTTATACCATTCCACCTTCCCCCTAACAAACAAGAATCTTCCTTCCGGATCCTGCATTTTGTCTTGGAAAGTCCATGGAACAGAGTTTGCAATGAGTATGGAAACCCCTCTTGCTTTTGCTTGTGTATAAGTGGAATGGTATGCATATGAAAAATTTCTATTTTTAAGGAACGGTAATTTATCTGTCCTGAAGTGCGTTTCTTGTATCAGCGCTATACTAGTATGTGACTGCTTTAATTCAGATAATAACATGTGCCTTTTTTCTGGGGTATTAAGTCCCTTTACATTATATGAAACCACCTTTACATCCTCCATCATTCGCTCGTGGATAAAGAAGGAGAAAAAAAAAAAAAAACCCCCCCCCCCCCTACGGATTCGAGAAGGTCGGTCTCTACAAGAGAACGGCCTTCTCTTCCGTAGTTTCGGATAACAAAAAATGTATCCTTATTTCACACGGCCACTTTCGTGCCACTTGTGTGACTTTATTAGTAGGGTCGTGCCCCGAAGTGACTCTCTGTGGACTCTCCCCCACCTCCTCCCACCACTTTTTATCAACATATTTTGGCCATATCTTATTCTAAGGTCTACCGGCATTCCTCTCTTTCCCTTCATGGTCTTTGGTTTCCCTTAATGGACAGTGACATTCCCTTCTCACTGAATTACAAAAAAAAAAAAAAAAAAAAAACCCCCCTTCCACTTCCCTATACCACCTATAAAATTAGTGACAAGAGGAATAACTTCCATCCTATATTCAAAACTGTGTCAAGAAAAAAAAAAAAAAAAAAAAAAAAGGAAAACATCAAAATACTTGAGTAATGGTCCCGGGGATTGATGGGGAGGGGGTAGGGTCGAGGGAAACCTCCCTCTTCCCCTCCCTTACTTCCCCATCTATCCCTCCCCCCATCTACACAAACGCTATTCATCATAATATGGATATCACAACATTTTCATATTCAATAACTCAATCCTCCTCTTCTCCTCCCCCTCTTATTCTACCGAATTAAATTGTGAGTTAACCTTTATATACTTCATAAAACACACAACAACAAAAAAAAAAAAAAAACCCCCCCCTCCCCCGTACCCCCTATAATATTAGTGACAAGAGGAACAACTTCCATTCTATATTTCAATAACTGTGTAAAAAAAAAAAAAAAAAAAAAAAAAAACCCCTTCTACTTCCCCATACCACCTATAAAATTAGTGACAAGAGGAATAACTTCCATCCTATATTCAAAGCTGTGTCAAGAAAAAAAAAAAAAAAAAAAAAAAACCCCCCTTCCACTTCCCTATACCACCTATAAAATTAGTGACAAGAGGAATAACTTCCATCCTATATTCAAAACTGTGTCAAGAAAAAAAAAAAAAAAAAAAAAAAACCCCCCCCTTCCGCTTCTCCATACCACCTATAAAATTAGTGACAAGAGGAATGACTTCCATCCTATATTCAAAACTGTGTCAAGAAGAAAAAAAAAAAAAAAAAAAAAAAGGAGGGGGGGGGGGGCGAGAAGGATGTATCAATAATTAACCCTTATTTCCCATAGGGGGATCTCACTACAGTCTCTTAATAGTCAAATTTCTTTATCTCCTCTCTTCTCTCGATAGGGTCTCTGGTCTTTTCTCCCGTTGTTGATGGTATACTGGCGGGTTCTCGTTAGGCAGTCGATTCAGCCAATTTACTATTTGAATAGGGTCTGTCTCTATAAACGAAAAGAATGCCATCCTGTCTTGGTATGTTCTAAGGTTAAAATACTGTCCATTCCTCCGGAACGTTACCAAAAATGGGAACCCCCATCTATATGTGCATCCTGCTTTTCTTGCCAATTCTAATAATGGTCTCAAGAGAGCTCTTCTCCTCAGTGTACCTCTGGCAATGTCTGCATATATCTTAACTGGTACTCCTTCCACTTTTATATCCTGGTTATCCCACACTAGCCTTAAAATCGCCTCTTTATGCACATAATGAAATAGTCTACAGATCACATCTCTCGGTCTTCTCTCGTCTTTGCTTCTAAGGCCAAGGGTTCTGTGTATTCTTTCTATCTCCAAATGTTCCGGATATTTATCCTTCATGATCTGCTTAAAAATTTCCTCTGCTACTTCTGTCAGTTTTTCTTTCCCTACCATTTCAGGTATGCCTCGTATACGTAAATTATTACGTCTGTTTCTGTTTTCTATTTCCTCCAATTGTAGTTGTATCTTCTCATCTATCTCTCTTTGTATGTCTCTTGTTGATTCTAGTGATATTACCCTCTCTTCAATACTTTTTCTGGCTACTGCTTCCTCCGCTAAGCCTATTGTAATATTTTGTATGTCTTTCTTTATTTCCTGCATTTCTCTCTGATGTACCTCCTCTATTTTGCTGATCATCTGTTCTATGTCCGATTTAGTTGGGAGGGCTTGTAGCATAGCTTTTAGCTCCATGTTGTGAGATAAGCTCTGTACATAAGTGCAAGATGTATCATTCTCCCTTTGTTTTGCCTCTGGACTTTCAAGGTAATTCTCTGAAGTAGGGGAGGCAGTCAGAGAGCTAGGTACATCTCCTGACTCTGGGCTTGTTAGGGCACTATTTCCACTTCTTGCCATTTCTCTTGACGTCTTATGATTATTAGCAAAGTATTTGTCTATTTCCCCTTCTGGTTTACTTATTTTAGGTTTCGTCGTATTGTTCTTTCCTTTTCTTTTTTTAGTTAGTGTCATACTTTCTTTTTAGTTCTATGGCCTATTCTCTCTCAACTTCTATTAACTCCCCTGGAATATTTTATTCCAAATAACCACGGGGAAAAGCCACAGGACAAACAACCAGTAAGAAGAAATGCAGTCCCTTTTCCTCTTCAGTCTCTTAATTTAATCGTTATAGATATCACAGTCAATAGCCATCCAGCATACAATAGAGATATACGGGAAGGGGTATAAGATAGAAAAGAAAAAATATTATCTCACCCACATTCCAAACTGTCCTTCCAATAGGGTGGCTATCCTTTCCCTTAAAAAATACCAGTATAAGAGGGAGCCTGGTTTAAAGGGATAACCCGCATGGGTTGCCTTGTATCTGATCCAGGCCGACTCTCAAGACCTCTATCCTCCGCAGCTCCAGCCTCTATCTCCGCTCCTGGAGATTTTAATCTGTACAGACACCAAGCAGGGGGGCTCACCATCCAGGTACTCTCCCCTCCTCATCTGCAGCACTGGTTCCTCGGGGGGCTGATATCCTATTCTCCTCCCGCTGGTCTTGCTTTCTTGCCTCCGTAACCTCTATTTGCTCTGGCTGATGGGGAATTTCGGCAATAGAGGCAATCAGCTGGAGGTTTGAGATACAGCCCCTTACTTGATCGAGCCGTCGGCGCTCCGAACGGTGGGACCGGGATGAGCACCGCTTCTGACCTCCTGTGTAATCTGGCCGCTTTTCCCTCCTCACCCGAGGTGCGGGCTATTCAGATATCGGCGTCCGGGTCACGGCTCACTTAGCTCTGCTGCTTTCGGGTGTACTCTCGGCGTCTCTACAGGCTCTGGCGGGAGAGGTGTTCAGCGGGAAGGCGCACAGCCCACACTCACATCGTCACTTCCGGGCACGCCCCGAATGTGTTTCAAATTTGATTATTTTGGACGAAATTTCATTTTGTTGTTTCAGATTCACTTATAAATCTCAGAATAATGTAAAGTTCATCCGAACTTCGATTCGGAACTAAACTGACTACACATGCCTAAGGATGGCCAGTATATCTAGGACTCTATAAGAGCAGTCTCACTCCATATAGCATCCTTTGGCATTTAGTTCCCTTCTAGCACTTGCACACCCAAGAGTCCACAGCAAGGGTTTTCCTCACAATGTTCCAGTAGCTGTTTGCCACCCAGCATCCACAGGTAGTTCCTCAGTGTGGGAGACAAAATATCCTTCTCCAGACCAGGACTCCAGGATGATGCCCTCCAGCAAATAATCCATTAGCAATTTTCTCCAGGCCCTCAGCCCAGCATTTGCTGAGGCCAAGACAGTAATTTCTTGTCTCACTACCTATCTCCTAGGGGCAGCAGTCCCAGGTGAACTGGAACCCTCCCTGGAGAGGAAAGAACCCTCTTGAAAGGACTCCCAAACATTTATTACCTCCTCAGCTACCTGCTGGATGTCTCCTTCCAGGGTAAGGATTAGGCATGATAAATATTCATACTGGACATTTGTCTCTCCCTGCAATATATTCTGGAAGCTTCTCCCAGGAGCAGGTGGAATAAATCAATCACTGAGCTAGAAAACCCTGACCAGACAAAAACATTAGATCACTGCTCCACTGACTGCAGTGAAGCCAAAAACTAAATTTAGCCTTGCAGCCTACAAATTGAACGAGCTTGCTTGGCAGGCCGATAACGCTTCTGCAAATTGAGAGGCAGTGTTGTCAGTCTACAACAGGAAGTGTTACCTGCAGAATCTCCAAGCAAGACATTTTTTAACCACTTAAGGACCAGAGGATTTGGCTGCTCAATGACCAGGCCCTATTTTGCGATTCTGCACTGCGTTATTTTAATGGACAATTGTGCGGTCGTGCGACGCTGTACCCAAACAAAATTTACATCCTTATTTTCCCACAAATAGAGCTTTCTTTTGGTGGCATGTGATCACCTGTGTAATCTTTATTTTTTGCGTTATAAACAAATAAAGAACGACAATTTTGAAAAAATTACAATATTTTTCACATTCTTTTATATGAAATTCTCAAACAAAAAAATATGTAAAAATCAAAATATTTTAACATTTTAGGCCAATTTGTTTTCTGCTATATATTTTTGGTAAAAAAAAAAAATCGCAATAAGCGTATTTTGATTGGTTTGCTCAAAAGTTATTGCTAACTACAGGAAAGATTTATGTCATTTTTATTTTTTGTTTTACTAGTAATGGCGGCGATCTGCGATTTTTTTTGCGGGATTGCGACACTGCGGCAGACAGATTGGACCCCTAACTGACATTTTTTACACTTTTGGGAGTACCAGTGACATTACTACGGTAATCAGTGCTAAAAATATGCACTGTTACTGTAAAAATGACACTGGGAGGGAAGGGGTTAACATTACCGGTGGTCAGTGGGTTAAATGTATCCCTAGGGGCGTGATTCTAACTGTCAGGGAGCGTGCCTTGTGAAGTAATCACAGAGACATGCGATCCTATATAGCAGGATCACAAAGCCTCTGTGATCACTTCAGGGAGAATGACAGACGGCTGTGTTTACATCAGCCATCTGATTTTCTCTCTCAGCTGCGGGAGATCGCGAGTGGCCGGCGGCCATTGGAGCTGCCAGGCACGCGCACTGGCTCCCCAGCTGATGAGTGTGGGCGGGAGCGCGGCACCGGTCCCCTAGAGTTTTCTGAGCGAGCGACGTAACATAAAGTTGCTTTGCCCAGGAGCAGCTGCCTGCCGCAGTGAAACTGCGGTGGGCGGTCGTTATGTGGTTAATATAATCACAAAAACTTTTTTTGGAGCATGATACACAGAGCAGCCCCAAACTGCCTCTTCTCGGGTATGGCATTGGTGCTTTTGCCTCCTTATTTCTGGAAAGTGTCCCATGGAAAGCCATTTTCTATGGGGGCACTTATGCAGGCACCCTCCTGAGCCTTGCTGTCTGTGTCTATGAACACAGAAAGTGGGGCTCAGCCCCGACCCCCGCTCCCTCATTATTCACTTTGATTGACAGCAGCAGAGCTGCCTTAGCATAGCTTTTGAGACCAGGAAGAGGCGAGAGAAGAGCTGTAGATGGGCACAGCGGTGGATCGAATGAGGGTTCAGGTAAGTAAAGAGGGGGGGGGTTCCTGTTCCTAAATATTTTTTACCCTAATTCAAAGAATGCATTGATATAAAAATGTTTAGGCTTTATTACCACTTTAACAAGCCTTCTACATAAGAAACCCACATCTTGTCTAGTATTAGCTTCCTCTGTCTGCGATTGTAATTCAGTTCAAAGGAAATGGTCCTAATTAGCTTCTAATTAAGTTGAATGTGGAGGCAATTCATGGAAAATTGCTCACACAAAAAGATAGTTAGGATGAAACAGTCCCAATGCTCTTCTGTGGCACCGAAGGAAGCTGCAACATCTTCTAGAATAATTATTTTCTAGATGATGGTTTTCCTTTACTATCTCTGTGCTCATCAGATGTTTGCCAACTTCAGACATAGAGCTAAAGCCTGTTGTAGTATTTGGAAATTCTTTTTGGTATAAAAAAAGCTTGAGTGCAGTTCTATTAAATTTGTGCCTTAATATTTGCCCTGATCCCCAACAGTTAACTGTATTTTCCAATAACTGATTTTTTGCAATATTTATATATACAACGCTAAAGTTCCTCGACTTGTTCTTGGGTTAATAGGTACATTTAATGAAATGGATCAGTCTTGCTTCAGTGCATATTATCATGAATAGTACATTGAAAGTCAAGTCAAAACACTTTTTCTAATGTTTTAAATTATGTATGAGAATTCTGCTTATCGAAATTGCAGAAAACCAACGTGCTCCATATTAGTGTACTCTGCTAACATTTATTTGCTCCTATATTAGATGCATTTATTTTTCATGAAATCGTTATGGGAAATTGGGTTGTTTGAGATCAATAATGACTGACATTAAGATCTCAGAATATGAGTTAACGTGGGCTTAATTTTCTAGCTTTTAACAAAAGGAACCATTTACCCTAACAACATTATTTGGTATGTTTGAAAAAGAAAATTTTAAAGCAGGTAAGAATTACCCAATACGCTTTTGGGACTCAAAATCTTTTGTTATTGTGTAAAATAAAAAAAATAAATAAAAAAAGATAAACAGGGATGAAATAAATTAAAACTAAGAGTTATAAAAATCATTCAACCTCTAGTTGGAGAACGTCCTCGTTGCTTCTTCATCATAGGCATGTTTAATAATGCAGTACCTAATGTGAGATAAGACTTCAACAGCTCAATTCTGATTCGCTTGTTAGGAAGTGACTCATTTTAACTGATTAAGACAGAGAACTAAATGCGTTCCAAATGTCTTGATGGAATCTAGAGATTTGCTCTTTATGGCCTGATGTAGCAATATAGTGCAATGATATGACCATGGTAATGGTACCATTACTCAGACATCTTTTTTTCTTGTTCTTAAACATGTGGAACTCTCTTCCACAATTGGTGGTGTCAGCAGGAAGTATGGATAATTTTAACTGCTTGCCGACCGCCGCACGACTATTTACTGCGGCGGTCAGCCCCTCACAGGCAAAGCGACGTAGGACTACGTCGCTAGCCTGTGAGGCTCTAGGGAGCGAGCGCGCGCTCCCGCTTGGTCACGGAACCCCCCCGCGCATGTGCCCGGCGGACCCGATGTCCGCCGGTCACTCGCGATCGTCCATTACATCGGGAGAAAGGCAGGCGGCTAATGTAAACAAAGCCGCCTGTCATTCTTCCCTGTGTAAGAATGGAGATCATACGGTTCTGCTATGTAGGACCGTTGATCTCTGTTCTTACACATCAAGCCACATCCAATCACAGTTAGAATCACGCCCCTAGGGACACACTTAACCCCTCCCTCTAAAAAACCAGTTAACCCCTTCCCTGCCAGTGTCATTTTTACAGTAACAGTGCATATGTATAGCACTGATTACTGTAGTAATGTCACTGGTAACCCCAAAAGTGTAAAAAATGTCAGTCAGGGGTCCGATCTGTCCGCTACAATGTCGCAGTCCCGCAAAAAAATCGCCGCCATTACTCATTAAAAAAAAAACAACAAAAATGACAAAAATCTTTCCCTTAGTTAGTAAACGCAATAACTTTTGTGCAAACCAATCAAAATACGCTTTTTGCGATTTTTTTTTCACCAAACATATGTAGCATAAAACAAATTGGCCTAAAATGTTAAAAAATTTTTTTTTTTTTCATTTTTTGGGGGGGAATTTCATATAAAAAAATGTGAAAAATATTGTTATTTTTGCAAAATTGTCGCTCTTTTTTTGTTTATAGCGCATGATCAAAAAATCGCACAGGTGATCAAATACCACCAAAAGTAAGCTCTGTTTGTGGGAAAATCAGTTTGGGTACTGCATCGCACGACCGCGCAATTGTCCGTTAAAGTCACGCAGTGCCGAATCGCAAAATAGGCCCTGGTCAGGAAGGGGGTAAAATCTTCCAGGGCTTAAGTGGTTAAAAGACTCTTGGACCTGCATCTTAGCGAACACAGTATACTGGGATATGGGAAATGATTTTCTACGCGCACACTCACACACCAACCCAGGTTGAACTGGATGGACTGTTGTCTTTATTCAACCCCAATTACTATGTAACTATGTAAGAGGTCACCAAATACACTCACATTACAGGCAGAGGTTCTCAAATATCACTCAGCAGCTCAAAGATGGTAAGTCCTTAATCAGCAATAGTGCCCAGGAAACACCCAAATTTCAACTAAAGATGTGAAAGGGTCATTTTATTTTATTTAGAAAAATGTGGGAGTACCTAAAAGGTGGAGATAAACTAGTTTAGGGTACCAAGAACTAATTTGCATTAAAGTGGTATCAAACCCAAACACAAAAATGTCATATATTGCAGCGTATCAATCCTTAAAGTGTTACAAAACCCACAACAGTAATATCAGTCTGTATATGCAGAAAAGCATGCTTGTTATACTCACTGTTGAACCTAAGGGATTAATCCTGTGCATTGTGTAAAAAGGCTGTTTGATCCTGTCTTCTCTCATCCTCCCCTTCTTCCACAGTCCCCAATCCATCTCCCGATAGTGCAGAGCTTTGGGGGCCTGGGGACATGCTCAGTTTGGTGTGTATTGCTAGAGAGTGTTTTTTTTTTTTTCTTGGGAGGGTGCATGTAATCAGCACAGGGCCAATCAGCACTGTCCAGACAGAGGGTCAGGGGTCTTGCAGCCTCATAGGACATTAAGAGGAGAATTAAAACTCTTCCTACAAGCTTTACCAGACACTGATAGAAGTCATTAGACTGCTATATACTCCTGATGAGAAAAGGTATTTAGCAATATAAATGTAAAAAAATAATTGCATTTCCATGTTCTGTGTACTGTGGAAGACCAGATATAGTGAATGCAGGCTCCTGGGTTTAGTAAAACTTTAAAGAGTAAGTAAACCCACCAGTTCAAATTCCTGATATGTGCTTTCTGCATGATGTACTTATATGAAAAAGTATCCTTTTCTCTTTGTATTGCTTTCTTTGTGTAAAATCCCTGGTTTTCCTGTCATTCCCTCTGCGTTCCTATTAAAAACTGACCACTCTAAGCAGGAGAGCACCGTCTGGTCAGTTCTCTAGCTATGCTGGGAGCTCAGCCTGCTCTTCTCCAATGATCAGACTTGTCCTGGCACTGGGAAGATCAATGTGATGTTGCTTCTCCTCCCCCCAGCTCTTATGCAGCTGAGAACTGAGGGAATGTGATCACTTATAAAAAAAGGGAAAGAAAGGTATGTATTATGTTTTTTATATTTATCTGCAAATATTTTGCCTTTCATTTCTATTTTAAACTGAATTATTACCGTTTACAAACACTTTAAAGTAGAACTATAGGCTAAACTTTTTTTTTCATTTTGGATAGAGCAAGGGAGGGTTATAACCCCTGTCAGATTTTTTGTTACCATATGTGTCCCATTGCTGAGATTTCCCTTCATTTCCTGTCCCACGGCCAAACAGGAAGCGTCTATATTGGAATATTTCCCCTCTATTACTTGTATGGGTACAACCAAAAAATGTGGGATTTTCTTTTACTTTCAATGGTAAACAGGAAAAATAGAGAAGGCGAATCTCTCTAACAGGGGTACAGACAGCAATAAAAACTGTCAGGGGTTCTAATCCCTCTCCCCCTCTATGCAAAACTAAAAAAAAAGTTTTTCCTATGGTTATAGTTTAAATGTGGTGTGGCTGAATTATTTTTCTTTTTTTTGTTCGATTATTATTATTATTTTTTTTTTTGGGTGATCTGGCCTAAATAGAAATGTTGAATTTTGGAAGATTAATGAAGGTTATTTTAAATTCAATGGTATCGAACATGTACATTTTTGTGGGTTTTGGTGTAAAAATATTCACAGTACTGTTTCCTTTGAGTTCAGTTCAGTAGTACAAATATCCAACAGAAATGAGGTGGGAAATTTGCAAGGGAAGCCACACCCCAATCAGTAGAGCACTGTATGTTTTGTTTATAATGCATTAAATCCTGCAGCAGGCTAGATAGTTTGCTGCCTTAGTAAAAACACATTGGAGTTGATTTAATAAAGGAAAATAGGCTGTTCAGTTTGCAAGGGAAGTGGATCTTTGCAAGGGAATTATTCCCATAGTTTAGTGAATAAGGTGAAGCTCTGCTGACTTCCATCATCCAATCATGTACCCCTGGAAGTTCTAAAGCTGCCCTCTCAACTATCTGGCTTAGCCTTTCAAAATTTTTATCTCTATTATCTAGCATCCCAACTGGGGGGTAGTATATTACTGGTTACATTCCTCTCCACACAATGCTTGCACTACTACAGAAGCCGCTATAGCTTCCTCACTCAAATCTTTACATCGTGGTCCGGCTACAACGATGTTACAATCCACGCTATCCCTCTTTAAAATAGTGGTGACCCGCTTTTCTAAAGAAACATGGATCTCCTCTCCCAATAATCCACTCTGGCATAATCCCATGCTGAAAGAATTATTAAAGATCCCTCATCCACAATACAGGATTGTCAAGGCGTTAAATATCTTTGCCATTCATACATGGCACAAGGCCTTACGTCCTTTAACCACTTTACCACCGGAGGATTTTGCTGTCTTCCGTCCAGGCCACTTTTTGCGATTCGGCGCTGTGCGACTTCAACTGACAATTGCGCGGTCGTGCGACGCCGTACCCAAACGAAATTTACGTCCTTTTTTTCCCACAAACAGAGCTTTCTTTTGGTGGTATTTGATCACCTGTGCGATTTTTACTTTTTGCGCTATAAACAAAAAAATAGCGTTTATTTTGAAAAAATAACAATATTTTTAACATTTTTTTATATGAAATTCCCCCCAAAAAAGATGTAAAAACCAATTTTTTAAAAAGATTTTGGCCAATTTGTTTTCTGCTACCTATGTTTGGTAAAAAAAATCGCAATAAGCGTATTTTCAATGGTTTGCGCAAAAGTTATTGCGTTTACTAACAAAGGGAAAGATTTCTGTCATTTTTGGTGTTTTTTTTTTTAACACGTAATGGCGGCGATCTGCGATTTTTTTTGCGGGACTGCGACATTGCGGCGGACAGATCGGACCCTTGACTGACATTTTTGACACTTTTGGGGGTACCAGTGACATTACTGCAGTAATCAGTGCTATATATATGCACTGTTACTGTAAAAATGACACTGGCAGGGAAGGGGTTAATTTTATTGGAGAGGGAGGGGTTAATGTATGCCTGGTGCTTACTGACGTGTAGGGGGGGAGGTGACTGTGTGAGTCATGGACAGATCGGATGTCCAGCTATGCTGAACAGTCCGATCTGTCACTCCCTGTCACTATGGAGATCCGCCCGCTGTGTTTACACACAGCGGGCGGATCTCCAGACTCGATCCCCGACGATCGGGTAAGAGCAGCGGCGATCGCCGCTGCTCCTCCCCTGGCCTGACTCCCGCTGTGAATGAAAACAGCGGGAGCGAGCCTCCGGCGGCGCGCAAGCGCCGCCCAGAAGGGGGAGTGTCCAACGACGTTAATACTACGTCGCTGGACGATAACGAACCACTCTGCCGCAGTAGTATTACTGTGAGCGGTTGTAGAGTGGTTAATCAATTACAGGAAGATTTTAGCCTCCCCCCTCCTCTCTATTTTTTTTTATCTTCAACTTTGCCATGCACTACAAGCACAATTTGGCTCACTCACACTCCCACTACGGATGGCCCCGCTTGAAAAGTTACTTAGGAACTCAGACACCACTAAACTGATATCTCAATATTATTCCACATTGATGGCTGACTCTAATTCTAGGTTCATGATGGCACAGACCAAATGGGCTTATTTGGGCATTCAGCTCACTTAGGATGACTGGACCAAATTTGCAAATACTTATACAAGCTCAGTTATATCCTCTAGAGCAGTGGTTCTCAACTCTGGTCCTCAGGACCCACTAACAGACCAAGTTTGCAAGATAACTGAGATTCATCCCAGGCAATATAATTTGCTGCTCAGTGATTGCAGTATTCTAGTCTGCATCTCCCCAAGGTAATACTTAAAATCTGGCCTGTTAGTGGGTCCTGAGGACCGGGGTTGAGAACCACTGCTCTAGAGATAGAGTTATACAGATAAAAATATTCCATCACAGTCATCTCACCCCCTTTCGAATGTGTAAAATGGGATTAGCATCCACCTCGGAGTGCTTTAGAGGCTGTGGAGCTGAGGCGGATTTTCTCCATTGTTTCTGGTCCTGCCCACTGGTCTTCTCATTGTGGTCCGCAGTCGACTCATTTTTATCTACTGTCCTAGGTGTCCCCAATACCCTACATCCTAAAAATTGTCTACTGGGTATCTTTGGGGAACTAATGGTCTCCAAATAAACTGAATGATTGTTACGTATTCTGTACTTTTTCACTAAAAAGCTGTCCTCCTGAGCTGGAAGGAAAACTCGGGACCTAGTATAGTTACCTGGCTCCAATTGGTCAACAATTGCCTACTTCTATATAAACCCACCTTTGAACTACAAAAACATCCTCTTCTTTTTGACAAAGTCTGGAAGAGATGGGTGTCCAGCCCCCTTACCCTGTTGCCTCTGGGCTCAGGAGGATAGTCTATAATGTCACTATTTCCCATCTTTTACCATTGGTTGAATGATCTACTGTACGTTGATATGCCTTTACCGAATGTCAAAATCAGGCTTTAATGTTAAAGATGTATTCCATTCAATGCAGAATAATTTGTGAATGGGACCTAGAAGGCAGTGTTGAGTTTTGGTTGCAGTTGCAACTGCTTTTATTGCTGTCTTGTTTTTCTTTTATAAAACCTTAATAAACATACCTTTAAAAAACAAAAATCCAATCATGTACAACCAAAAATACTGTTTTTTTTTTTTCTTGCACGTGATTGGGTATTCTTTCCAAATAAAATTTCACCGCATTCACTAAGCTCTGGGGCGAATTCCCATGCAAAGTGCAATTTCCCTTGCAAAGTAAACAGCTTATTTGCCTTTAGAAAATCAACGCCATTGGATGACTTTTTACCTGAGACAAGAGAGGGTTAAACATGTTGCCTGCTTTTAGTTTTCATCAAGACCAATTAAGTGGATGTCTGAGGCCACTGGACTACCCAACTAATAGCTATATTGCTAATTAATTTCCTTGCTCTTGACTTTTTCCTCTGTAGAGGAAAGACTAATGAAAACAAGAAAAGGAAGCAAGTAGCGAGAGCTAATGTGACAAGTACAGCTCACATCAATCTCTTAGCACAAGAAATGAGTCTGAAAGGCTGCTCGGTGCCATAGGCACTATATGTTGCTGGTTACATATTAATGGGAAGAATGACCCGCTACAGTGTTCCAGAGGAGACTGATGCTTATTGAACCAGAAGGAAATACATGGTCCTTTTAATTTCTTTTTAACTGTGCCGTTGCAGATCCCACCCAGCAGCAAAACTTTAAGTGGGCTATCTGGACTTCAAAGAAATTCCCAGAATGAAATTACTGCGAAAATATGAGACAGGATTTTAATTAGTCACTGAGCGCTACAGTAATTTGCCTGTGTGGAAAGCTGTAGGAAATGCGATCACTATTTGATATATTCAGAAAACCAGTTCTAATCCCAGAAGATTCAAGTCAAGTACTAAGAATGTTACATGGCATCGGTTTTATGTATCCTTTATTCCCATGAATCTTTCTTGTTTGCTCATTTGAAAAATTCATAGTGCGTATCGCAACTTCCCTTGACTTTGACCAAGGGTTTGATTCTTTTTTTGCTAACATCTGAAAAGAATATCAATCACATTTAATTTTTTTTTTTTTTAATTTTGTAATTTTAGAGCTAAGCTTCAGCTAAAAATTTTATTTTTGTTTTTGATAGAGTGATAAGGGGTTAGAACCTCTGTTGGGATTTTATTGAAGTCTGTGTATAGATTGGGGAGATTTCTTTTTATTTCTTGTCCTTGTGATAGAAAGGGTGATTTCACACTGCCCCCCGCTGTGTTTTTTCCCCATGTGCACTCCAGTGTATCTGCAGTTTTGTTACGTGTTAGCTGAGCTTTCCCATAGACTTTTATTATATCCTGCAGTTTTGGTGCACTTTCAGAAAGCACTCCAAAACCATAGGACCTAATAGAATTCTATGGAAATCTGCAGCTAACCCGCACCAAAACCGCAGGTACACTGGAGTTGATTTACTAAAACTGGAGAGTGCAAAATCTGGTGCAGCTCAGCAAAGCAACCAATCATCTTCAAGGTTTTAGCCCCCGTTCACATTGGCATGATTTGAAATGCATGTCAAATTGCAGCCTATTGCTGGCAATGGGAGCATCCCAATCAGTGCGACGCCGACTTTGCAGCACTGCACCGATTTCCAAAAGTTGTTCCTACACTACTTTTTGCGACTTCGGGGGTAACTTCAATGGACATCTGTGCATGAACCCACACAGATGTCTTTCAAGTTGCCCCTTTAGTCAGACTGAAATGCAGCTTTGAAATCGTGCAAGTTTAGGTGAAGTTCAGTTTGAACGAGGGCTTATTGTCAAAGCTTAAAGGAATTGTAAAGTCAGAATGTTTTTTATCTTAATGCATTGGGCTCTATTCTGTGTGTAGCAGCTGCCCCACCACCCCCTAACACTCACCTGAAGCCCCGTACACACGTACTGAATGTCGGCCGAATGATCGGCCGTCTTTTTTCCGGTGCTGTCCTGTCGGTTGAAAAGTGCTAAAGACTGCACACAAATTTTGTCGGCCAACAACAGCCGACTGCAGAAGTGATGTCATGTGATGGTTAACTTTCCGTGTGTTTTTTCTTCTCTGAGCATGCCCAGTCTTGCTCATCTGCTGTTTGTTGGCCGAATTCTGTACTGACTGGCTAACAATCGGCCGTTCTGGTGTTGGCCAACAAAAATTTTAATGCCTGCACACCAGATTCTGTTTGGCCGAAAAGTCGCAGTCGGTTGTCGGAAGCATCATACCAACAAGCCGACAATCGGCCGATCGGTCGGTGGCCGAATATTTACGGCTGACAATCGCTATGTGTGTACGGGCCTTAAGACCCATCTCTGTCCAGTGATGTCCACAGGTCCCTTGGCCGTCCAGGACTCCCCCTCCTGATTGGCTAAAACACAGCCGCAGAGCAATTGGCTCCTGCGGCTGTCAATCAAAGTCAGTTAGCCAATCAGAAGAGAAAGGGGTGGGGCTAAATGGACTGTGGGGGCACTTGACAGGAGGGAGGGGCCAGGAGCAGCAACAAGGAACCTGAGGAGGATCCAGACTGACCTGTGCAAAACCAACTGCACAGAGGAGGTAAGTATGACATGTTTGTTATTTAAACCCCATGTCTTTTTCTGATATTTGTTGCCTACAAGTTAAAATCTGTATTTTTTGCTAGAAAATTACTTAGCACCCCCCAAAACATTATATATATATATATATTTTAGCAGAGACCCTAGAGAATAAAATGGCAATCATTGCAATGTTTTATGTCACACGGTATTTGTACAGCGGTCTTTCAAATGCAATTTTTTGGAAAGAAATACAGTTTTATGAGTTAAAAAAAAAAATAGTAAAGTTAGCCCAATGTTTTTGTATAATGTGAAAGATGATGTTACCCTGAGTAAATAGATACCTAACATGTCATGCTTTAAAATTGCACGAAATGGCAAATAAACTTGAGTACTTAAAAATATCCATAGGTGACGTTTCAAAAAATGTTAACGGTTACTATTTTAGAGTTACAGAGGAGGTCTTGTGCTAGAATTATTGCTCTTGCTGTAATGATCGTGGCGATACCTCACATGTGTGGTTTGAACACCGATTTCAAATGCGGGCACAATGGAATTTAGGCACGACGGAATGTAAACATCCCTTGTGATAGTAATAGGCAGTGACAGGTGCTCTTTAAGGACTGATCTGGGGTCTAACAGTCCCCAAATCTCTCCTCTGCACTTAAAAGCATTCAAAAGAACTCCAAGCTTGGTTGTTTTGAATGCTGTCATTTTTTTAAAAAAATCTGGCACCTTTAAGGCTCCAGTACCTGGAAGTGATGTCATGACATCGCTTCCGGTTTTTTACATCGGAGACCCGATCAGAGCCAAATGAGGCTTTGTTTGGGTCTTCGACCAGCCAGCGAACATGCTGGCTGGTGGCTCAGGTCTCCCAGGGGGACAGGAGACCCGGGGAGCAGGGGAAGGTGGAGGGAGGGGGGATGTCCCCTCCCGCTCCTTGTAATGACAACCGAGCATCTGCTAAGCCACATCGGTTGTCATTACAGCTTTACCAGATTCTAAGTGCTCCAGTTTTAGTAAATCAACCCCACTGTGCTGTGGCCAAAGCACAATGGCTCAGAGTCAGGGAAAGAAAACTGATGTGAAATCTATTCAACAGGAAAACAGGCAGCAACAAAAACATATTCCTAACAAGTGTTACAAACCAAATTTAATACACTTTTAGCAGCGCTCCATCACTGAAAGTCTAATTAGATATGCATGCATATAATAACTACCATAATTAATGTAAAGTCCACCATATGTGACTATATATACACTGCTAAAAAAAATGAAAGGAACACTTTGAAAACATATCAGATCTCAATGGGGAAAAATATCATGCTGGATATCTATACTGATATGGACTGAGTAATGTGTTAGGAACGAAAGGAGGCCACATCGTTCAATGGAAATGAAAATGATCAACCTACAAAGTTCAAAGACACCCCGAAAATCAAAGTGAAAAAATGATGCAGCAGGCTAGCCCATTTTGCTGAAATTTCATTGCAGCGACTCAAAATGGTACTCAGTAGTTTGTATGGCATTTGGCCCACTTTCTTGTATGCATGCCTGAAAATGTCGGGGCATGCCCCTAATGAGACGATGGAAGGTGTCCAGGGGTATTGCCTCCCAGATCTGGACCAGGGCATCACCAAGCTCTTGAACAGACTGAGGTGCAACCTGGCAGTGTCAGATTGAAGGAAAAAGAATGTCCCAGAGGTGAGGTGAGCGTGGGGGACCATTCAGTTGTATCAATTCCTTTATCCTCCAGGAACTGGCTGCATACTCTCGCCACATGAGGCCGGGCATTGTCGTGCACCAGGAGGGTCCCAGGACCCACTGCACCAGCATAGGGTCTAAGAATGGGTCCAAGGATTTCATCCTGATACCTAATTGCAGTAAGGGTGCCATTGTATAGCCTGTAGAGGTCTGTGTGGCCCTCCATGGATATGCCTCCCCAGACCATAACCAAATCAATCATGCTGAACGATGTTACAGGCAGCATATTGTTCTCCACATCTTTTCCAGACCCTTTCACATCTGTCACATGTGCTCAGGGTGAATCTGCTCTCCAATCGAACTCCACGGTGCCAGCCACTGAGCACAGGGCCTACTAGAGGACTTTGGGCTCTCAGGCCGCCCTCATAATGTTTATTTCTGATTGTTTGGTCAGAGGCATTCACACCAGTGGCCTGCTGGAGGTCATTTTGTAGGGCTCTGGCAGTGCTCATCATGTTCCTTTCTGCACAAAGGAGCAGATACTAGTCCTGCTAATGGGTTAAGGACCTTCTACGGCCCTGTTCAGCTCTCCCAGAGTAACTGCCTCCTGTCTATAGGAATCTTCTCCATGTTCTTATGTGGGGAGACTGGAGAACCGCTTTAATTTAACCAATTTATGGGGGGGGGGGGAGTGAAGAGATAGATCCGGCAGTTGATGGACCGAAACATAATGTCCCAGAGGTGTTCTATTGGATTTGGGTCAAGCGAGCACGGGGGCCATTCAATAGTATCAATTCCTTCAGCCTCCAGGGACTGGCTGCATACTTTCGTCACATGAGGCCGGGCATTGTCGTGCACCTGGAGGAACCCAGCACCCACTGCACCAGGGTAGGATCTGACAATGGGTCCAAGGATTTCATCCTGATACCTAATGCCAGTCAGGGTATCACTGTCTAGCCTGTAGAGGTCTGTGCGTCCCTCCATTGATATGCCTCTCTAGACCATAACTGACCCACCACCAAACCAGTCATGCTGAACGATGTTACAGGCGGCATAAAGTTCTCAACGCTTTCTACCCTTTCACGTCTGTCACATGTATTCACGGTGAACCTGCTCTCATCTGTGAAAAGCACAGGGCGCAGTGGCGGACCCGCCAATTCTGGTGTTCAATGGCAAATGCCAATCAAGATCCACAGTGCCGGGCAATGAGCACAGGGTCCACTAGAGAACGTCGGGCCCTCAGGCGTCCCTCATGAAGTCGGTTTCTGAATGTTTGGTCAGAGACATTGTCACCAGTGGCTTGCTGGAGGTCATTTTAGAGGGCTCTGGCAGTTCTCATCTTCTTTCTTCTTGCACAAAGGAGCAGATACTGGTCCTGCTGATGGGTTAAGGACCTTCTACAGCCCTGTCCAGCTCTCCTAGAGTAATTGCCTGTCTCCTGGAATCTCCTTCATGCTCTTGAGACTATGCTGGGAGACACAGCAAACCTTATGGCAATGGCACATATTAATGTGCTATCCTGGAGGAGTTGGACTGCTTGTGCAACCTCTATAGCAGAAATATGCAGACTGTGGCCCTCCAGCTGTTGCATAACTATAAGTCACATTATGCCTCTGCCTGTGGGTGTCGTGATTGTGGCTGTAAGAGCCTTGCTATGCCTCATGGGATTTGTAGTTTTGCAACAGCTTGAGGCCAACAGTTTGCATATCCCTGCTCTATAGGGTCCAGGTATTGCCTCATGCTACCAGTAGTGACACTGACTCTAGCTAAATGCAAAACTAGCACCATTCCCCTCATTTCCTGCTTTTGCAGGAGTAGCTGGGGGCAGCAGAGTCATAGGCAAACCCCTGCGAGGAGGGAGCTGGGGTGTGGCCTACCAATACTGTGTATGACTATAGACGCACACAGCCCAACTCAGGACTCAACGGGAGTGTGCACTCATAGGCACCTCCCTAGCAACTGGCTTATTACAGGAGGCACCGAAGGAGGAAGGAGCCCAAGCATCAGCACGGACTTCCCAAACAGGAAGTAAGCAGCCTTTCTGTGCAATGTTGTTGCACAGAGCAGGTAAGTATAACCTGTTATTTATTAAAAAAAAAATATTTAGTATCACTTTAACTTTTTAAACATGTTCACTTCACATTTATCCCTGAAGCCCTCCTTCCCCCACCCTCTTCAAATTTACACCTTTTTGGACCAAGACACATTTCAAATTTTCCCTATGAATAGTTTAACTACAATGTTGACAGTTATGTATATAAAAGTAAAATACATGCATAGGTTTTTCAGAACAGATAAAGTTTTCCGTTTTTTTCTTTCTATGTAAAACTCTTTTTACAGCTGCACTCACTCTACACACAACGTTGGGAAGCGATTTCCATAAATGTTGGTAAAGTTCTGCTTTGCAGAAACTTACACAACGTTTTATTATTTATTACACCCAGAGACAATGTGCTCTTTGTACCTGTGTCTGTAATTTGCAAGAAGGGATGATTCTAGATAGCCTTGGCTCAAAACAGCAGCTGTTATGTCTCAATCATCACTGACTGGAAGCAGTAATATAACATTTTCATCACTGCAGCTCCATGGGACCGTCTTCATTTGGGTAATCCCAGGTGACTCTGTGAAATTATGAGGTGACTTTCAATAAACATAGGAATATGAGTTTCCCTGATGGAAATGCATGCAAAATTATGATCTGATCTACAACCCAAAGTAATGATCTTATTAACTTTCACAAGCTCTTCAGGCTGGAATTGGTATCCATCTAGCTTTAAAATATAGCTTTAAAATGTGCAGAGCTGAATAAACAAAAAAAATGAAATTTTAAAGCTGAAATCCAGACAAACACCCAAAATACACACTTAAAATACACTTTTGAATCTTTTTTTTACATATCTGTAAATTTCTGAAGCTAGTTTTACCAAAATGCACAACCAGGCCATGGATCTACAATGCAGCGATAACACAGACACTTCCAGCCTGTTGATTACACAACCAGTAGCGATGCCCTCGTGTATACTTTAAGCACATATGGTTGCAGAGCTTTATTGGCTACTCATTCTGGCCCTTCTTCTTCTAGACTGAGATCTGCTGTGTAGGAATTTACAAGAAGCCAATATCAAGACACATTATGGTACTTGTGGAAAAGGACTGAGTACTAAGGAAAACTTAAACTCAATCACCCAGCGCTTTGGCAATACATGTAGCAATATCTCATGTACGCATAGACCATAAGATATAAAACGTTAAAAGACTATAAAAGCTGCTGCCTCATAGTAATAAAATGTATATAAGGTGCATATCAACCAGGTTAATAAACATAAGCAGCGCTAACAATTATAAATCACAGTCATAAAGTGAAATAAAATAAAATAAAATAAACTCTGCATTAGCAGAGCTAACATCCTTCAGCAATGTGCAGCGTATTAGAGTCCATATAGGTGCCAGAGTCCATCACCAACTAAGCTTCCAGTGGGGCCATGGAAAGGAACAACACACACCAAGATGAATATACAGTTGCTTGGAACATGCCTCCACCTCACCACGTGCAAATCCCAAAGGTTATGCTCTTACCAGAACTCACTGTACATAAAGCATATAATCAGATGGTGTGTCTCCCATGAATCGTCACCGGACTCTATCCTCGATCACACTGCTTCTCAGCCGCAATGTCCTCAGACCATCCAAGCGTGTAAGGGAGTAAGAAAGATGCACATAGGGCAATATCGTTTGATAACAAATGCAGCTTTATTATTAAAAACCCTCTCCCATTACACTCACAATGGCACAAAACATAAACAGCATGTCAATAGTATCGGCATCACAGTTACCGTCCAGCCGCTTGTCGGTCTTCCGCTCGCTGTGTGGCGTCCCAGAAGTTACCGCTCCTCGAGGTTAGATGGCGTCCTGTTGCCTGGGTGACCGCGCAAGTCACCGCCCTGACGCACGTTTCGTCAGAGGACTTCAACGGAGGGCGTCATTATGGTACTTACACTAGTAACACATAAAAATAAATGTAATCATTTTAGTAAACTGACCAAAAATGTCCAGAAAGACACTATGGAGAACATTTGTATTTTTCCTTTACACATATGCAAAATAAATAAAATACATTTCTCAAATTTAGTTGCGACTAACTGCTGTAATAATTGCTTTACATTTGATCTTATTTACTATATGAATAAATAATTGGAGCTGTTGCCTCCTAGTAACTAGTACATACAGTACCTGCAGAAGCTCTCATTCACCACTGTTATGACCAAATACCAGGCCACTCTTGGCACTTCCAAGTAGCTTTAAAGTTTGTCTGTCCCTCCTCCCCTACAATCCTATTGGCTATCACTATGATGAGCTGCCTCTCTGGCGAATAGGAAATACCACCAGCAACCACTAGGTACCTGCCCTTTATATCTACTTGCAGTTCTAAAATAATGCCTGCAATTAAATAATCACTTTAAATGCAAGCATATTTTTAAAATTTCCCAGAAGGAGGAATGACTAAACTGTGCCCCAAGCAGAGCCCTCTAGCAATGGCAAAAATGTTTAACCTTGATCACGATCATATATGTTTTGCATTGTTTCTCCAATGTCAATGGTGGTAGAAATAGTCACGGTCTTGATAACAGGGGCTTAGTATTAGGTGAGTGATCTATAAAAGTGGCAATGGAGGGCTGGCATGTCAACGCTGCTGCTTTTAGTGATACAACTATTTGACCCCTGATGTAGAACTTAGTTTAGTAAACTGTAAACTAAGATCTAATCATAATATATAGCTTTGCTCTGACCTGTTCTATCTGGCAAGTTCTTAATACATGATTATTTGCCCATACACATATGTATAGAGATAATCCCTCTTTTAAAAAAATGGGTAACTTGATGGACACAAATCTGGATTTAGCAAAGCATTGCACAATGAAATATGGTTTAATCCCTAGATGACATGAGCAGTTGGCAAATGTGGCAACGGTACTTACATTAATGAGGAGAGCATCAATAATGGGAATATATAGATGTATGCAAAGAAAGATATATCCAGATTTTCAGCTGCAAAACATTAGGAGCTTAGATATTAGTCTGCATCAGGACATTGCAATATCCTCTCAGTGCTAAATATCCCATCCATGCTTTATAGTGGCTGAGATAATCTCCTTTGGAAAGCAAAGCTGTATGGTTTGAATTGTCATCCAAATGTGCTTGAACTGACAGTAATATTCAGTTCTTAGACATCTGATAGTCAGTGCTTTGACACATGATTTATGCCATCCACTCGTCCCAGGATTTGTATATAGTATTTTTTCTGCTGCTCAGTATCTGTGCTAGAAAAATAAATAAATAACTATAATAAAGCAGAAATACAATGTGATACAACATGGTGGAAGAAGTGAAAACAAATCATAATGTTTTAGATTTAAAGTGATTGTAAACAATCACGATTGTAAAGCAACCCATTCGGCTTAACATGGAAAAGAAAGGCAAAACATTTTTGTATAGATATAAAAAAATCATAAATACGTTTTCCCCCCTTTTTTTGTATAAGTGATCACATTCCCTCTGTTCTCAGCTGCATAAGAGCTGGGGGGGGGAAGCAGCAGTACATTGAGATTCCCAGTGAATGGCTGTGCAGTGAGGGCTATGGTTGCCATCCATTCTGTAAAATACGGAATCGTCCCATATTTTAAACAGACAAGTGCTGTTCCGTATCAAACTGATACGGAACGCACTTTGTTCCGTATTCCGCTGCACCTTATTGGTGTTCGTCACTTTCATCATGTAGTGACTGTGCGTCCCCTCCCCTCCGCCTTCTGACCAATTCCGCAATGCACTCCCTGCATTCCCCGCCCGGCGCCCGCGGTACCAAGAAGAAGAAGAGAAGAAGAAAGAAAACGAAGAAGAAAGAAAACTATCTGCTGCTGCAAGAAAGCGAGCAGAGCACAAGAGAAAAAAAGGTAAGCAGAAGAGAGAAAAGGGGAGAAGAGCAGAGGAAAGGGGAAGGTTGAGCAAAGAAAAGGGATATTAGGCAAAGCAGCAGATAAGAGGAAGGAGAGCATCCCATCAGGAGAGCAAATAAAATGGGAAGAAGAGACAACAAAATGGGACGGAGAGCAGAAAAATGGGGAAGAGGAGCAGAGGGAGGAGAGCAAAGGGAAGGAGAGCAGAGAAAAGGGAAGGAGATTTAAAAAAGGGGAAGAGGAGCAAAGAAAAGGGATAAGAGAGCAAAGAAAATGGAAGGACAGCAGAAGGAGAGCAATAAAAAGGGGAAGGAGAGCAAAGACAGGGGAAGGAGAGCACAGAAAATAGAAGGAGAGCAAAGAAAACAGAAGAAGAGCAAAGAAAAGGGAAAGTGCAAAGAAAAGGCAAGGATAGCAGAGAAAAGGGGAAGGAGAGCAAAAAAAGGGGGGGGGGAGAGTAGCAGATAAAATGGTAAGGAAAGCAAAGAAAAAGTTATGGAAGTATAATTATATAAAGATATTTGCACTACACTTCCTTAAAATGTTGTCTTATTTTTTGCACTGGAAAAAACATCCCCTGCCACGCCCCTCCCCGCCCCCGCCCCCGCCCCCTCCCCCCATTCCTTATTTCCATTTCAGAAAGTTGGCAACCCTAGTGAGGGCATGTCAGGACAAGTCTGATGGAGGAGAGCAGGCTGAGTTCCCAGCATAGCTAGAGAACTGACTACTGTGTGTTCTCCTGCTTTGTGTGGTCAGTTTTTGTTAGGAAAGCAAGGGGACTGGCAGGAACACCAGGGATTTCACACAAAGGAAGCAATACAAAGAGAACAGGATACTTTTTATACAATTAAATGCTACAGCAGGCACATATCAGGAATATGAAGTGTTGGGGTAACAAACGCTTTAAGGCCAATTTGGGGGGACAAAAAAAAGGAGATATACTTACCTGATCCTCCGCACCTTTCTGCAGGTAGAATCGTCCCCACAGCTTCTGCACCACCATGCTCCTAAGGTTCTTACTTAATTAAGACCAGAGCAGGGTCCATAGCCCTGTTGTGGATGTGAGAACATCAAGGGACAATCTGCGGTTGGATTGTAGGGGAATTACTCCTGCCAGGGAAGCCTATTATCAGGTAAGTAAAACTCTTTTTCCTCTACCCAAGACAAAATGAGCAGTTAGCTCTTGCAGTTTGGGCACAGCCCCATTGCAGGGGATAATTATTATCTGTATGGGTTTTAAAGTGTAATTTCAAATTACTGGAGGATCCCTGTTGAAGCTAAAAATCACTGTTGTGGGCACCACCACTACAGTGATGTCCACTAGCTTCCACATCTCATGTTAAATGGCTGCCCTGCTGCTTAGTGAACACAGGAGGTATTTTTCCCAGCACAAGTGCCATTTAGGGAACACTTTGCATTTTCTCAATTAAAACAAAGCATTCTCTGATTGGGTAAGGTGGAGAGGGGAGGTGGTTATGTCACAACAGTCAAAGGCTGGTAGGGCTTAAGCAGTTCCAAGAGCCTGTTGATACCTAGATTTATAATATATATAAAAATAATATTAATCTAATATACTTCAGCCCTCAAAATGTCCACTCGCCTGCTCGCACTTGGCGAGTGGACATTAACTGAGGACGAGTATGGGGCCGCATCATAGGGGAAGGGGGGCGGGCGCTGGCGGCAGGAGCCAATTTTTCTCCCACTGATCTGCCAGGAAACTGTGGGGAAGGGAGAGGAGAGGAAGAGGAGAGCTGGCCCGATCACACCTCCTTCTCTGATACAGCTGGATTTGTAAACGCCGGCAGCTGTTAAACTCTCGCCTCCTGGACCAACTCCTATGAAAGACAGAACACTGGTCCAATGCCAGGAAATTGAAGCAGTGTGATGTCCTTCGGTTCTCCTCTCTGTGATTCCCTGCACTGATGAGGCTGCGTTGATGGACACTGATGAGGCTGCGCTGATGGGCACTGGTGAGGCTGCATTGATGGGCACTGGCGAGGCTGCATTGATGGGCACTAGTGAGGCTGCCCTGATACGCACTGGTGAGACTGCATTAATGGGCACTGGTGAGGCTGCCTTGATGGGCA
The DNA here is from genome assembly GCF_965119305.1 of Pelophylax lessonae. Taxonomy (NCBI): domain Eukaryota; kingdom Metazoa; phylum Chordata; class Amphibia; order Anura; family Ranidae; genus Pelophylax; species Pelophylax lessonae. Next base: position 165,374,094 of record NC_138776.1, read on the forward strand.
CTGGTGAGGCTGCATTGATGGGCACTAACGAGGCTGCACTGATTGGCGCTGGTGAGAATGCATTGATGGGCACTGGGGAAGGGGGGATAGGGGTTAGGTGGGGCAACTGGTGGCGAGTAGCTCTTAAGGCCTGGCTAGTAGCTCCGGACTTGAAATTGTGAGCCTTGATATACATGATTAGCTACTTTTTTGCACTTTGACTGGAAAAAGTTAATAAAGGACCAGCAGATCATTCTATGGGTAATCATTGTAACCCTTTCTCTTAAAAAATCCACAAGTGGCTGAATCTCTTTTTGTCACCACAATAGAGACAGGGTCAGAAGTATAGAAGCCAGGGATTGCTCCTTTGTAACCAGAAGGAGATCCGAAATGGAGCCTTTATAAGTTGTAAAGTTGCACAAATACTTTGCTGTAGTGGTTATCACCCTGGCATACAATTTTTCTGTGAAAATAATTCAAGATTTTCACAGGTCCAGTCAGTCTATTAAAGCTTCACTTAAACCAAAAATCCTCTTCATAAGCTTTGCCTATTTATCTGTAGATTTCTTTTTTTCTGTAGACTTCTTTCCCTTACATCCATGCCCTTACATAGGGCGTCATCAAGGACAACCTATCAGTTCTGCCTATCAATGCCCATCAGTGCCACCTATTAGTGCCCATCAGTGCCACCTATCAGTGCCACCTATCAGTACCACCTATCAGTGCTTATTAGTGTCACCTATCAGTGCCCATCAGTGCATGCAGCCTATCAGTGCCCATCAGTGACGCCTCATCTGGGCTGCCTTATCAGTGCCGCTTCATCAGTGCCCACCAGTATCCATTAGTGCAGCCTCATCAGAGCACATCAGTGAAGGAGAAAAATGACCTGTTTGGGAAATTTTTATAACAAACTATGAAAAACAATTTTTTGTTTGTTTTTTTTTCAAATTTTTGGTCCTTTTTTGTTTATTTAGCAGAAACAAACAAACTTAGTGGTGATTAAATATCACCAAAAGATCTATTAGTGTGAAAAAAAATATGTGATAAAAAATGTGTGATAAACATTTCATATGGGTACAGTGTAGCATGAACGCGCAATTGTCATTCAAAGTATGACAGCGTTGAAAGCTGAAAATTGGCCTGGTCAGAAAGCGGGTAAAAGTGCCCAGTAGACAAGTGGCGTAAACTATTTCTGCTAATGCTGTATACAATTAAAGCATAATTCAAACCAAAACCAATCAGTGCCCATCAGTGCCACCTATCAGTGCCCATCAGTGCTGCTTATCAGTGCTGCCCATCAGTGCCCATCAGTGCCACCTATCAGTGCCATCTATCAGAGCCACCTATCAGTGCCCATCAGTGCCACCTCATCTGTGCCGTCTTATTAGTGCCGCCTCATCAGTGCCGCCTCATCAGTGCCCATTAGTGCAGCCTCATCAGCGCACAACAGAGAAGGAGAAAAATTATCTGTTTACAAAATTTTATAACAAACTATGAAAAACATTTTATTTTTTTGTTGCCATTCAAAGACTGGATTACCCATACTTTTAGAGAGAGCTTCACATTCTACAGTATCTTTTAAGTTTCTGGAAATATGATGGATGGGTAAATCTCCAAGATGGGACACAGCCAGCATCAATAAAAAATCTGACAAAAATTTTAACTTTTTTACACTCCCAAAAAATTTCCAAAATTAAAAAAAAATAAGTTATGCTGGAGTAACACTTTAGGACAAAAAATATTGATGCGGCATAGAAAGATACTGCGTGGAGACCAAAAACAGGCCCTATATAATGACATTTATGAGCCCTACATAACTCAACGAAATTTTACTTCTCAGGAGTGTAACAGAAAGTTTAGATAACCAAGTTCCAATTTTTCCATCTGTTTGTCTGATTTTAAAAATGCTCGGTATTTCACAAATATTCCATCACAGCCACAGCAGGTTGAAATGTCAACAGCAAACAGCTGGCCAAAATGTATTTCCACCCATATGTATGAGCGTGCAATGATATTCCTGCACTTTTCACCACAGTCACTTTTGTCCGATAGGCCGACTGAACGATTTATCAATATTCAACCCTTGTCCTAAACTTTTCACCATATCAGGTTTGTGTTACATTCTAACCCCTGAAATCCCAAGCCAGGCTGGCCTGCAACTTCAACTTTCCACTGCCGCTAGCATCCATGTTACTGATTAACCTTCTCATGGCAACAGCTAATTCCCAGCTTACCTTCAAATTTCAGCACATTCCTTTACTAACCTAAGGTTACTGAAGCATATAGGGATATACTGTATATATGGGTGTGTATGAGCTGCTGTCACTGGCTGTCTGCCTGAAACTAAAAAAAACATTTTCTTCTATATATTTTTTTTTTTTTTTTTGTTCTTCAAGGGTAAGTCTACTAAAAACTAATTTTTCAATTGTTTTTTCAAAATAACAGTAAAAAAAAAAAAAAAAAAGCTCCCTTTCTTGTTAAAAAAAGAAATAAAATGAATAAATAAATAAATGAAAAAAAGATAAAATAAAGCTCCTCTCATAAAATAAAAGAGATCCGTATGTGCGGCCACTCTTTTTGTTCAGTGTATCGTATCGGAGGTCTGTATCGGAGGTCTGAATCAAGAAGAAAAAATTAGGCAACATGTAACTTTGTAAGAATTTTGGCCTGTTCTTGACAAACTAGCCAAAACTCACATTTACCGCGGGGTGGTGGCTCCTGTGTGAAGAATCACGTGCAGGTTTTTCTTTCTGCTTTTCCAGGTCTGGGGCGTGCACGCGTGCTGCCGGTGACCTGTTGGGATTGAACACAGCAGGAGCCAATCAGCGGGTCCGGTGGACTTGATGTCCGCTGGCACCCGCGAACATTCAGGACACCCACAGAATGGCGGTCTGCCTATGTAAACAAGGCAGATTGCCGTTATGTGACAAGGGAAGGCTGTGATCCTGTGTTCCTACAAAGCAGGAACATGGATCTCTGCCTTCCCACAGTAAAAGCACCCCCCCACACAGTTAGCAAGCACTCCCTAGGAACACATTTAACCCTTTGATTGCCCCTGATGTTAACCCCTTCCCAGCCAGTGCCATTAGTACAGTGATAGTGCATATTTTTAGCCCTGATCACTGTATTAGTGTCACTGATTCTTAGAAAGTGTCACTTATGCCCCGTACACACGTGCAGATTGTCGGCCGAAAAGATTCGGCCGACAAACGATCGGCCGATTTTCGGCTTGTTAGTATGATGCTTCCGACAGCCGACAGCGCACTTTCGGCCGAAAAGAATCTGTCGTGCAAGCATTAAAATTTTTGTATGCCGACACCAGAGCGGCCGATTGTTCGCGAGTCAATACAGAATTCGGCCGACAGACAGCAGATTTGCAAGACTGGGCATGCTCAGAAAAGAAAAAACACAGGGAAAGTTAACCATCACATGACATCACTTCTGCAGTCGGCTGTAGTCGGCGGACAAAATTCTTGTGCAGTCTTTTGCACTTTTCAACAGACACGACAGCCCGGGGACAAAAGAAGGCCGATCGTTCGGCCGACGATCTGCACGTGTGTACGAGGCATTAGTGTCCGATTTGCCCGCCGCAATGTTGCAGTCTCGCTATAAGTCTCTGATCGATGATGATGATCTGCCGCTATTACCAGTAAAAAAAAAAAAAAAAATTCCATAAATATATCCCATAGTTTGTAGGCGCTATAACTTTTGCGCAAGCCAATCAATATACGCTTAGGCTGGCCCTACACTATACAATTTTCTTATTCAATTTACTTTAGATTTAAATCAACTATGTGGTGCAATAATTGAATTAAAATATTGTATAATGTATCGCCAGCCTGATTGGGATTTTCTTTACCAAAAATATGTAGCAGAATACATATTCGCCTAAATTAATGAAGAAATTTGATTTTTTTTTTATTGGGTGTGTTTTATAGCAGAAAATAAGAAATGTTGTTTTTTTTTTTTTTTGTTTTTTTTTTAAATTGTTGTTTTTTTTTTGTTTATAGTGCAAAAAATAAAAGCAGCAGAGGTGATCAAATACCACCAAACGAAATCTCTATTTGTGGGAAAAAAAAGGGCATTCATTTTATTTGGGACCTCACAATTATCTGTTAAAGTAACGCAGTGATGAATTGCAAACAATGGCCTGGTCATGAAGGGGGGGGGTAAAACCTTCCAGAGCTGAAATGAAGCTGATTGGTTACCATGCAGAGCTGCACCAGATTTTGCACTCTCCAGTTTTAGTAAATCAACTCCAATGTGTGGCCCTGTCAGCAACCTCCCGCCCAACATCCCTTAATTGAAAAATCAAAGGAGTTGGGTGAGACTTATTAGGTACAACCCCTGTTTGGGTTATTTGACAGCGGGTAGGCCTGACTATCAAAATACCATAACCTCAGTTGGTGATTTATCCAATTGCACTGTTTATCTGTTAGATCTGTTGGATCATTTTCATTACCCCTTAGGCAGGGCCGCACTGGGACTAAAAATCAGCCCTGGAAATAATTTCATGCAAGCCCCATAGCATTATTATACTGACTGAACAGCATAACGTCATTATTTTCTTGTTCATAAAAGGGAAAACCATGCATTTTAAAGCACATTTGAAGAGTATATTATATATAGATAAGACAGATATGAAAGCACATCGGGCTTTATTATATATATAAAAATAATAATATGTAGCGCTAAACCATAAAGTTAAAAGATCTAAAAATAGTCCATATAAAAGAATTTCCGGATATCCCGGTGAGGAAATGCACAGCAACCAACACTATATGAGAAGTGAAGGAGATCCACCACCAAATAGAGTGCCAAAATACGCTTACCAGATGGAAATGATAAACAGGCATTCAAATTGTAACATGGCAAACTGCATAACTCTGTCATAGGATCTTCATCCCAATCCACTTCTCAGGGGAAATCTCATAGATATAATGTCAATATCTCATCAAGTCGGGAACCGCTCATAAAGGAAAAATGATAACCCTCATAGTGTAGTATGTAACCATTAAACTTTAATTAGTATACATAGGAATACAACTCACATTGTGTAGGGGATAACCAAGCATGAAAAAACGCAGATCGGCGTGGTTCCAGATCCAACCGACAAGATGGCCGTGTTTGTCCTCTACTGCGCTTGTGTGTCCAGGCGTCCAATCGGGAGCGGCCCAACGCGTTTCGTCATACGCAAATGACGCAAATGACGTTGCTGTGCATTTCCTCACCGGGATATCTGGAAATTCTTTTATATGGACTATTTTTAGATCTTTTAACTTTATGGTTTAGCGCTACATATTATTATTTTTATCTTGTCCACATATCTTCAGTATATGATTAGTGTAGCTGCTGTTTGATGTATTTAAATTTACAAATTTATACATTTATATTTATACTTAGCGCAGCTATCCATATATTTATCTTTATTATTATTTATATATATCTATAGATATATATATATGTGTGTGTGTGTATATATATATATAGATATATATATATATATATATATGTATATATATATCTATATATATATATATATGAGAAAAGTGGTGAAAGTGGAGCAATCCAGGGGGACACCCCAGGAACTCTGGGAATGTGTGTGTGTGTGTGTGTGTGGGGGGGGGGGGGGGTAATGATGTAAGGGGACCCTTTATATCAATGCCCTCTTACATTATTGTATTCACTCCCCCCTTACATCACTGACCCCCCCTCAGACTGACCTCCTCTCAGGTGCACCGTGCAGGGCTCAGTTAGTCGGCTCCAGCTCGGTGGCTCTGGTTTTATCCTGTAGTCTCCTCTTAACAGTCCACATACGTCTGACTTCTCCTATGACACCTATCCCAGCGGCACTCCAACTCTTGACTCCTCTCCAGACTCCACCACAGAGACTGCAGACATTATAAAAGACAAGAGATAGTCAGAGGCTGCAGACATGGTGCAAAAGATGGTAAGAGACTGAGAACATGATACAAGAGATGGTCAGAGACTGCAGACATGATACAAGAGATGGTCAGAGACTGCAGACATGATACAAGAGATGGTCAGAGACTGCGGACATGATACAAGATATGGTCAGAGACTGCGGACATGTTAAAAGAGATTGTCAGAGACTGCAGACATGATACAAGAGATGGTCAGAGACTGCAGACATAATACAAGAGATGGTCAGAGACTGCGGACATGATACAAGATATGGTCAGAGACTGCAGACATGATATAAGAGATGGTCAGAGACTGCGGACATGATACAAGATATGGTCAGAGACTGCGGACATGATACAAGAGATTGTCAGAGACTGCAGACATGATACAAGAGATAGTCAGAGGCTGCAGACATGGTACAAAAGATGGTTAGAGACTGAGAACATGATACATGAGATTGTCAGAGACTGCAGACATGATACAAGAGATGGTCAGAGACTGCAGACAAGAGATGGTCAGAGACTGCGGACATGATACAAGATATGGTCAGAGACTGCGGACATGATACAAGAGATTGTCAGAGACTGCAGACATGATACAAGAGATGGTCAGAGACTGCGGACATAAATACAAGAGATGGTCAGAGACTGAGGACATGATAGAAGAGATGGTCAGAGACTGCAGACATGATACAAGAGATGGTCAGAGACTGCAGAAATTATACATGAGATTGTCAGAGACTTCAAATATGATACAAGACATGGTAAGAGACTGCAGACATAAATACAAGAGATGGTCAGTGACTGCAGGCATGATAAAGGAGATGGTCAGAGATGGCAGACATGATACAATAGATCAATGCAGCCTCACCAGTGCCCATCAAATTCAGCCTACCAGTGCACACCAAATGCAGCCTAATCAGTGCCCACCAAATGCAGCCTAATCAGTGCCCACCAAATGCAGCCTAATCCGTGACCACCAAAAGCAGCCTAATCAGTGCCCACCAAATGCAGCCTACTCCCTGCCCATCAAATGAAGCCTAATCTGTGCCCACCAAATGCAGCCTACCAGTGCCCACCAAATGCAGCCTAATCAGTGCCCACCAAATGCAGCCTAATCCGTGACCACCAAATGCAGCCTAATCAGTGCCCACCAAATGCAGCCTAATCTGTGCCCATCAAATGAAGCCTAATCTGTGCCCACCAAATGAAGCCTAATCAGTGCCCACCAAATGCAGCCTAATCAGTTCCCACCAAATGCAGCCTAATCAGCGCCAACCAAATGAAGCCTAATCAGCGCTCACCAAATGCAGCCTAATCAGCGCCGACCAAATGCAGCCTAACCTGTGCCCAGCAGCCTAATCAGTGCCCACCAAATGCAGCCTAATCCTTTCCCACCAAATGCAGCCTAATCCTTTCCCACCAAATGCAGCCTAATCCGTGCCCACTAAATGCAGTCTAATCCATGCCCAGCAAATGCAGCCTAATCAGTGCCCACCAAATGCAGCCTAATCAGTGCCCACCAAATGCAGCCTAATCCTTTCCCACCAAATGCAGCCTAATCCGTGCCCACTAAATGCAGTCTAATCCGTGCCCAGCAAATGCAGTCTAATCAGTGCCCAGCAAATGCAGCCTAATCAGTGCCCACCAAATGCAGCCTAATCCATGCCCACCAAATGCAGCCTAATCCATGCCCACCAAATGCAGCCTAATCCGTGCCCACCAAATGCAGCCTAATCAGTGCCCACCAAATGAAGCCTAATCCGTGCCCACCAAATTCAGCCTAATCCGTGCCCACAAAATGCAGCCTAATCAGTGCCCACCAAATGCAGCCTAATCAGTGCCCACCAAATGAAGCCTACATGTGCCCACCAAATGCAGCCTAATCAGTGCCCACCAAATGAAGCCTACCAGTGCCCACTAAATGAAGCCTACCAGTGCCTGGATCACACACATCAGCAATCTCCTGCGGTGTCAGGGAGCTTGGATTTAAATTGCTCAGGCTGACACAGTAACAAAGTCCTGCCTCCTAGACCGCCTCCTATGATACACATCACACTGATTCAATTTCACTGTATTGGATCAGTGTTCCATTTATCATAGGACCTGGTCCGGGAAGCGGGACTTTCTTCCATTTCTGACTCAAGCCTTGTGTGTGTCGTACACAAGGAGAGGAGGAGGGAGAAGAGGACTTTGATGCCCCTCTCCTCGGTCTCGGCTCACAGTGCACCCACCCAGGATCAGTCCTGGGCACCGCTGCAGCCGCCCGCAGCCCAAAGCGGTCCCAGGGCAGGCAGCCTACCTGGAAATTTCCCGGTATCCCGGTAGGCAAGTCCGGCCCTGCCCTTAGGGTAAATGAAAAAAATCTATAAGTGTATGGCCAGCTTTTGTTTTCTAAAGTGTTGGGTATCACAGATTTCCATGCTTTTTCTTTCACTTTTTTTATTCCATTCTTTATGGTATCTCAGTGCTACTGATCTCCTCTAGCTTCTTTCAAGCAGCACCTGTCTTCATGCATTTGCTTCAGCATTAGATACACATTATTTGCTTAGGGTAAGCTTCCTGATAGCGACAATGGAGGATCATGCACGAGCAATGTGTGTTGGCATGGCCATTTATAATCTCAATTGGGGGTGTATGTGACATGCTGATGATGTTGGAAGAAAGAAGAAAGCAATGTTTTTAATAGAAGCTCCTGAACAGGGATCAGGTATTCTTTTAACCACTTAGGTACTTCCTCATTTACATGTGACCAGCTGTGATTGGACACAGTCGATCACATGGGTAAAGAGTCATGTCATTGACTCTTTACCGAGAAGGGGATCAGAAGCAAGTAGAATAGGGAGGGGATCGGAGTCAGAGAGGCAATTACACAAACAAAGCCCTGTGTCTGCGTCTCTCCCTGCAGCAGCTGAAAGCTTGCAGGAGGGGAGAAACTGACTTTCAGGTGCTGCAGAGAGCCGCACAGGGCTTTCTTCTGTAATGGACCCTCTGCCCAACCACACCGATTCCCGATGCTGTTGGGGCCCCCCTGTGTGCCTGGGCCCCCTACAGGAGGACTGGTGGTCCCCCCCTATCAGAGGCCCTGCTCATTAGTGCCACCTATCAGTGCTGCCTATCAGTGCTACCTATCAGTGCCTATTAGTGCCATCTATTAGTGCCCATTAGTGCCACCCATCAGTGTCCATGAGTGCAGGCTATCAATGCAGCCTAATCAGCGCATCCTCATCAGTGGCCACCAGTGCCGCCTCATCAGTGCCCATCAATGCCACCTTACCAGTGCTGCCTCATCAGTCCCACCAGTGCAGCCTCATCAGCGTACATCAGTGAAGGAGAAAAATGACCTGTTTGCAAAACTTTTTAACAAACTATAAAAAACGTTTTTCAAAATTTCCGCAGTTTTTTCGTATATTTAGAAGAAAATTAAATACCTGGTGGTGATTAAATACCACCACAAGAAAGCTCTATTTGTGTGGAAAAATGATAGTTAGTTTGGGTACAGTGTTGCATGACCGCACAATTGTCATTCAAAATGCAACAGCGCTGAAGCTGGAAATTGGCCTTGGCCGGATTGGGGTAAAAGTGCCCAGTAGGCAAGTGGTTAAGTTTATATTATATATTTTAGTGTTTGGGTTGAGATCTACTTTAATCATTATGTACCCAGATACAGTTGATTAAGGATGAAAAGTCCTGGACTGCATTGTAGTGCACAATATGCGTAGCATCTCTCATGACAAAGTAGGTCAAAAAGTTAACTGGTAATACTTAGCGATTCTATCAGATCCTCATTTTAAAAGATTATCCTACTCTTCTGTTAGCTCTCGTGAAGCATAGAAGCATACTTTATTCTTTTAAACATTGCATAATATGCCACATTAACAGTAAATAGAGAAATGATTTGGTACAGTTACTCATGCATGACCTCTGATAACAGATGGTGGCTACAGATGGACTATCCTGATGACACAGAGGAGCGTCTCAAGTGCCATTTCACTTAACTTAATAAAAAAATCGGAGTTCATTAAGGGTTTTGCTACAAATGACATTATAGAGGTAAAACTCACACATCATTTAAGAAAGCAACCATTGTGTCTTGTTCCATTTGTTCCGTATTTTCTGTTTGAACCTGATTAACATTTTTCTGCCCCCTTCACATACAAGGAGGACCAATTCATAAAGAAAGTCTATTTCCAAGACAAGGACCTCCGTAATAGTAATGTATTACACCTGGCATGATATATAAAGATAGACTTTATTTACAATATTTGGGGGCAATCAAAAAAGCTCTAACACGTTTTTCTGACAGTATGGCCCTTTTTAATGAACTGTGCCATTTCAAAAATCCCTGCTGCTGTTTTGGTAGCTTTGCCAACTCGTACTGTAGATTCAGGTTGTTCTTAACAGAGCAATTTCTACGAAGTGGCACTATTACTGCACCAAATTCAAAAATAATCACCTCCAGTTCATAGATAACGAAATGGGAGGTAATTAAGACCAACTGTGAAGTTGGGGTACAGAGACAGGCATTCTGCCTGTCTCTGTACGCTACATTGAAGATCGGCATATTTGCCACCTTTATCCCCTCCCCTTCCCACCTGTCATTGGTTATAAAGGATGTTGTTTTGCTTCACAGCCAACAGCCTCCAATGAACCAGTGATGCTGACAGTGGGTGGAGCCTGATGGTAAAGTTGAGATGCTTCACAGCCAACAGCCTCCTAGGAACCAGTGACACTCCCTTCACATATAAGGAGGGACTGATTCATAAAGAAAGTCAATTTCCAAGATAAGGACCTCCGTATACTGACCTATAGAAATGTATTACACCTAGCCTGATTTATAAAGATAGGCTTTATTTATGATATTTGGGGGCAATTAAAAAAGCTCTAATACATTTTTCGGTCCCTTTTTAATGATCCCTGCCCATTTCAAAAATCCCTGCTTCCGTTTTGGTAGCTTTACTAACACGTACGGCAGGTTCAGGTTGTTCTTAATAGAGCCCTTTCTATGAAGTGGCATTATTACTGCAGCAAATTCAAAAACAATTGCCTCCAGTTCATAGATAACAAAACTGTAGGTAACTAAGACCAACTCTAATGTTGGCATACAGAGAACGGCATTCTGCCTGTCTCTGTACGCTACATTGAAGATCGGCACATTTGCCACCTTTATCTCCTCCCCTTCCCACCTATCATTGGTTTTAAAGGATGTTGTTTTGCTTCACAGCCAACAGCCTCCAATGAACCAGTGATGCTGACAGTGGGTGGAGCCTGATGGTAAAGTTGAGATGCTAGTTCCCAATCAGGAACACTTTTATTTACAGCAGGCAGTGGGTGGATTCTATAGCCAATAACAGGCTGTCTATTGACTATGGATCCGCCCACTGCCTGCTGTCATTCACAAAGGGAGCAGACTTGATGGGGAACTAGCGTTTGTGAATCCCCTTAAGGCTCCGCCCACCCAGTGTTAAAAATGATTGGCTGCCTGTGTGACAGCTCTAGTGGTAGGTGGTAGCTCAGCTGTATAGAGGGCGGAGTGTCCAAATGAAGAACACTCTGATCTCAGCGCGCCTCCGAAAACGGAGCGCTCCCCAGATCAGTAAATACATTTCTGGCACATATTGGCATTTGTCATGTGGAGGGACATTGGAATTTAAAGGATTCTTAAGCTGGCCATACATTATACAAGTTTGTTATTTAATTCCCTTTAGATTTACCTTCAACTATGTAGTGCAAGGGCCTGCCTGATTACATACAAATTGAAAGTGTTTGGGTTTGACCGCATATTATATGGTTTTGGTAAATCTAAAGGAAAATTGTACAAGAAAATCGTATAATATATGGCCAGCCTTACAAACTCTTTATGATGAATTCCCCCAATAATATCACGTGAAATGTATAAACTGACAAAACTCAAGGTTGCACTTTTTTATAAGATGTGTTTGTTGTTTGTCATATGCTAATTACTAAAGATACTATGTAATATATCATTAGTATGAACTGTAAGCACACCAATATTCTAAATACATAAATGTCTATTTAGGCCATGCGCTGCCCTTTTCACATTAAGTATGTCCATCAATTGTCATTACAGACTTGCAAGATTTGCTTGGCTTGAAATCGAACAAATGTGGGTCAATTCCCTCTAAAGGCAATGCCTTTCCTATGACAGCAGCTTGGCTCTGTGAAGAGAAGGTCCAGTGTTTTGTCACTAAAACTCCAAGGATACAGACTAAAAGTTACAGGAAAATGAAGCTGAAGTGTGTCCAAACCAAAGAAATAAAACATTAAAACATTGCAGCTTCCAACTCTTTAGATGTGGTGGCTGCATTAGTTTTCTCTTTAACCTTCAATACAGGGCACTTTTACCCCTTTCTGGCCAGGCCAATTTTCAGAGCTGTGGAATTTTGAATGACAATTGCGTGGTCATGCAACACTGTATACATATGAAATTGCGATAATCTTTTTCACACAAATGGGGCTTTCTTTTGGTGGTATTTAATCCCCACTGGGTTTTTTATTTTGTACTAAATAAATGAAAAAAAAAGGACAGAAAATTTGAAAAAAAAAGCATGTATTTCTTCGTTTCTGTTATAAAATTATGCAAATATATCATCTTTTTACATAAATTTAGGCCAAATTGTATTCTGCTACATTTCCATGGTGAAAATAACTCAAATCAGAGTATAATATTTAGTCTGTAGGAAAGGTTTTAGACTCTACAAACTATGGTATATACTGTACAAAATTTATTGAAATTACCTTTTTGGAAAGTAGACAGTCTGAGGTATTTAGTAAGAGGCATGGCGTGTTTTTTGAAGTTGTAATCTTTTGTCACTTTTTTTGGAAAAAGGAAAAATGTTTTTCTTCACATTTTTTTTTTAATTTTTACATACCGTCACCAGTGCAGTACAGCGTCATCGTATAACTGGTGTGGAGGCGACCAGGGACAGCTAAGAAACCTTAAGGATTTAGAGAAGAGAAGAAAGGACCAAAATCCCCCCTGAGATGTGTGCAGACCTGGTCACCAACTACAAGAAACATCCTGCCTCTGTGCCTGCCAACAAAGGTTTCTCCACCAAGTACTAAGTCATGGTTTGCTTGGGGATCAAATACTTATTTTACTCACTGAACTGCAACTTAATTTATAACATTTTTATTGTATTTTTTTCTGAATTTTTAATTGATATTCTGTTTCTGTCATTTAACATACACCTATGATAAAACATTATAGACCCTTTTTCTTTGTAAGTGGGAAAACTTAAAAAATCTGCAGGGGATCAAATAATTATTTTCCTCACTGTATCCTAGGAGGCTTCAAGGCTGCGTAGAGTACACTGGAGATTTGCTTTTTACTAAAGGCAAATAGGCAGGTAAATATCCTGTGCTCAGACCGCTATGCCTCTTTTGAGCAGCCCTCTATCAGTTTTGTAGGTACTGGAAACTATATGTTCAATTCCTGCATAACTTAACTGACCATCAGATGGAGAACTTGGCCATTTTGGCACTAGTGTTTTAATCCTTATTTGAAATCATTTCACAACAAAACCCTGAGGATAAAATTCTGTGGCCCTCTGGAGAGATCTCAGCAGCTGCTCCCCAGGCTTACATAAATCACATGGCGATGGCGACAGTAGAAATTCCTGTTTTTTAAACATAGCGGCATCTTTATTCTATATAACCCACATTGATGGGCAGTCTTTTTGCTATATCCAGACACCTCTGAAGAAGAATCCTCGAAATGCGTCAGTGTTTCTTTGCAGGGACACAGAACCCATGCCTTCTCTACTTATAGAATGGCCAGATCACCAGAAAGAAAGCCAAAAATAGAAAATGAATGCAGCCATCACGTCTAAGAATTGGTAATAAAGGTTTGCTTTTGGGTTGCTTTTGGGAGCGTTTTCCTGGCAGAAAAAACGGAATGCTCCAAAACACTACTAAAACGCTCCTAACAGCTTTTTTAGAGCGTTTTTTTTTTTTTTTTCTATTCTTCATGTACTGTAAAAACGCTAATAAAACGCTAATGCTCCTAAACGCTTCTAAAGGCTACTTAAAGGCTTCTGCACAGCACAAAAACACAATTATCAGCACTTTCCCTCCAGCGTTTTTTTCTAGCGTTTTTTTGAGCTTATAAAAATGCGAGTGTGCATGGAACCTTAAATCCCAACTTCAGCCAAATATATTTTCATTTTTTTTTCATTTTGGATGAAATGGAGAAAGTTTCAATCCTCTGTCAGGTTTAAATTACTATCTGCAGCTTTATGTACAGATGACAATATTGCACTACTGAAGCATAAAAGTAAAATAAAAGGTTTGAAAGGATTTGTGATTCACATTGCCCGTTCCGGTTGTCCTAATAGCCTGCCTGCCTGCCACTGACATTGTAGCCATTTTGCAGCCAGCAAGAAGAACCACAATGCATAGTAGAGAAGGGGGAAGAGACTCAACACAACCGAAAATAACAGATAACTGAAGTTACGGGAGATCTGCAACAGAGCAGAATTTTAGGACATGAGCCGCCAGTAAGTTTACATCCTCTTCTTTCACAGAATGGCTTTACTTTATTTTAAGAACATAAAGTGACAGGATCACATTAAAGCTAAAGTTGAATCTAATAATGTTTTGCCTTACCTGGTCTTCTATTCAACATCATGAAAATGCTTATAACACTTTTATATAAGACCTTTTTGCTTTCATTACATTACTTATTTTAGTCCCAGTGATGTCATCACGTCATCTCTGTGGTTTTCTATGCAATGCAGGCAGATCATGGTTGATAGAGGAGGCCTGCAAGTTGTTGTATATAGCTTGCTGAAAACATCACAGCACCCTGCCTCAGTACTTCTCTCAGGATTTTTTAGCCTTGATGCAAGCAGTGTTTTGGCAGGGCCTACTGCCATGCATGTGGTGGTACCTTTCTCGTCTGTGCATGCTCATCAATGCTTGGGACAAGGTGAAAGGCAACATTATGGCAGTACCCCGGCTTAGAGACCGTATACTGTGTGCAGTAGTCAAATACACAGAGTCCCTCTGTAAAACATGCTTTCCCGTGTTACTACACACCTCACTTGTTGTATGTTGAATTTAGGAGGGGCACTGCTGGACCCATGCCTTCTCCACCAGTTCAGCATACCTCTGCCACCTCACTCCCAGTGAAAGAATGGGGTCCTGCAGAGCACCTAGCATGGATCTCATGCATGCACTTCATTACTTCTTCAGCTCTACCGTACCATGTGGCTAGGTATTTTGGGGTTTCTGTACTGCGGGTAAGGTCCTAGAACTTTGGAGAAATGACTGCTAGAGAGGGAGTCAGAACATCAACCCCCTCAGAGACGTCACCATACCAGGTACCACACTTCCTGACAGGCTGCTATTCGCATTCCACTAAACCTTGATTACCCTTGGCAACTGTTCTCATCATTTAACTCTCCTGCTGGGTTAGCCCTTGGTAGTGGCCTTGCTTCTGTAAGGAGGAGAGGAGAGATTGGCGCAATCAGATGATCAGAACTGTAAACAGTTTCTATGCATATAGCTAGGTATGGCAAGGTGGGCTTCAGTGTACAAAGTCCGGTGTGGCTTGCTGAACACTTCGATGGCCGCCTCCAGTAAAGGGTGAAGTAACCCTGTATGACCCAAAACAAGAAGAGAAAAGACCGGGCGCCGATCTAAGTGTAGCAATAAAAACTTTTAATAGCAATAGCAAGAGTACTACTCACAGGAGTATGTTAAAAACAGGCATCTCAATAGTGGGTGTGCAGAGTTCGTCCGGGGGGTCCTCCAAAAGTCCTGTTGGAACTGGTGCTGCGAGGGATATGCAGCGGCTTCCTGGTGCGGGACGCGCTGATCTCTCTGTGTTGATCCGGCAGCGTGGGTCCGTAGGATGGAGGGCCGTGGTGTCACTTCCTGGTCGACTCTGCGTGCTTGAACGGCGACGCGTTTGCGGAGCATGCGCTCCTTCTTCAGGCCGTCAATGGTCGGCCTGAAGAAGGAGCGCATGCTCCGCAAACGCGTCGCCGTTCAAGCACGCAGAGTCGACCAGGAAGTGACACCACGGCCCTCCATCCTACGGACCCACGCTGCCGGATCAACACAGAGAGATCAGCGCGTCCCGCACCAGGAAGCCGCTGCATATCCCTCGCAGCACCAGTTCCAACAGGACTTTTGGAGGACCCCCCGGACGAACTCTGCACACCCACTATTGAGATGCCTGTTTTTAACATACTCCTGTGAGTAGTACTCTTGCTATTGCTATTAAAAGTTTTTATTGCTACACTTAGATCGGCGCCCGGTCTTTTCTCTTCTTGCCTTGCTTCTGTACCCTATGTGTGCTTTACGGGTCTTGTTCTTTCATACACCAAAAACAATCATGCATCCCTTTCAGACCAGGCTTAGAACATTTTAGAAAGTTTACTGAAACCTCTATACAAGTGCAATACAGTTCCAACCCTAACTGACTCTGCTGAGGCTTTCCTGGCATACCTGAAAAGGTATCCATATCTGGTATTCTTAAAAGTTGGCCTATTTCTCTGAAGCGCCCGTATCTTGTGGGACTACATGACATAGCAGCTCTTCCTCAGTGTCCCATATACAGGATCTCCCCTTGGACCCAGCCTTCCCCCTACCTATTTATATATCAACCAGGAAGGAAGCCAGGACCTAAAAAGTCTGGCAAGAGTCTAGCCACAGTTACCCCCCTTCCAATCTGGGCAGACCTACTAACTCAATTAGGCACACAATCCTCCTTGTAGGCACCTGTCTACAAGTGTGTAAGGATGGCAGCAGCAGATGACATGCACACACACTTGCTGTTACCAACTGGTTGCATTTGCACACATTTGTGCAAACACACTCATACTTGGAGGGATGCTGCGTGGATGCATGAGCATGCAGATGTACAGGTACGCATGCCTAATCCCTGCCTTAAGGACAGACAACTGAATTAGGGAACAGAGCTGAGTCAGGAAGTTGCTGGATGGTCTTTAGCTGATACCCAAACCCGTATCTTCTGCTGTGATCTGCTTACCCGTTGCTGACCTGCCTCTGGACTCATCTCTGCTATGACTTCTGGTGTGGCCCTGACCCTGTTTCTGAGCCTGTTACCGACTCTGCTAGTTGATGACCATCCTAGCTCATCTCTGCAGACTTTCCGATGTGACCTCAGCCCGCCTCTTAACCACAATTCTGCCTATGCTGACTTCCTAATGTGATCTTGTGTTTTTAGATATTTTTATAGCATAGATACTGAGTGATGCATTTTGGTTGCATGTGTTGTTTTTGGAGGCTGAACGTCCCCTTTCGTATGCTAATGAACTAGTTGGACCAGTTCATAAACTTGAGACATGAAGTGATGTTAAAGGAAGTAGGGGAAGGGAACAAAGAACTTGAAAAACCCATGTGCTGAAGACACAAAGGAACTGGGAGAAGCTTTGTAGGACTCCAAGCAAGAAGCAATCTGGAAGATCCTGGATCCTGGATGACGACTCCATAATAAAGAAAGACTGAAAATTGGAACATCACCTGGGATGACACTAAATCTACAACCCACGTTTTCCAACTTGGGTGTATCCCTCTTCCATACATTATCCATGCTGATTTGCAGGGAAGGATAGATAGTTTGTTCATGTGTATATTGTATGCATATTTTTGCTACTTTGCATGCCATGAATTGTTTTTACTACAAGTGAGTGCAGCATTTTTGTTTTGTAAAGCAAACTAATATACCCTACAGAGGTTTTTTAATACTTGCTTTTACCGCAAAATAACCTTTAAAGACGCAACACAAAACAGACCTCTGACTTCTGTCTTGCTTGCCTTCTCAGTTACTTTACAAACAGATGGCCACTGCCCCCACCTATAACTGGCCTTTACATCAAGGAGCACTAGAAGGGGGATGCATGTCTAACAAAATCAAACAAATTCCCAAGCTCAACTTACCGACCAGCCTGCTACCAACTGAATTATCCTGTCTAACAGTATGTGTTAAAAACAGGTGTTTAAAGTGGAGTTCCACCCAAAAGTGGAATTTCCACTGATGTGCATCCTCCCCCCCCCCCCCTCCTCCAGAGCCACATTTGGTGCCTTTCAGGGGGAGGAGGGAATGGGTACCTGTACAGTATTTGTAGCTGCTGACTTAAATTTTTTTTTCCCCCAGCTGGAACACCGCTTTAATCTGCACATATTTGCAAACACATGCGTAAGCTACAGAGCCCCGTCAAGGTACCCCATTTTCTGTAGTCTTAACTCTGTTCTGTAACTAATTCTGAGAGCCTCTATGGTGGACGCACATGCATTATAATGGATAGGCAGAGGGAAGGTGAGACTGGAGGGAGCCCACCCCTCCTTAAAGGCACAGAGTTGCACTAAACACCCAGCAAATAGCACCATGACAGCAAATGTGTTAAGTGCGTTGCCTCACCAGTGTTTTCCGTTACTTACCACTGTTTGTCTCAGATGGAAGTTCAAGTGTTTCTGCCAGCTGTTGCCCAGTCTGCTTTGACACAGTGAGTTCTCCTGTGGCCCTGCTCCTCAGTGATCCTCCTATCAGTCTACGCATGCACCTTGCAGTTGAGTCTTCTGCCATAAGTAAGCTTCCATGGATTGGAATTTTTATACCTGTGCCACTCTGTTTCTTCTCATCCCCTGTTCTCCATTGCAATGCTATTTAGACTAGAGAGGTGTAAGGAAAGCCCTCTTATCATACTGACCTAAGCTATACACTGCAGGCTGATCTAACAGAATCCTCTGTCCATGCTACACAGCATGGATGGAAAAATCTCTGAATTTGTATTCTGACAGCTTGCGCCGTCAGTTGGCAGGGGGCCGACAGGGCCATCCACTAAGCAAATTTCAACCATTTCTTCAGGAACCAGCAACCAGGGCCGGACTGGCCTATCGGGATACCGGGAAATTTCCCGAGCGGCATGACGTCACATCCGGCGTCAGCGGCTGCGCGGCGGTGGATCATCTGACTGCAAGCAAGACGGTCACGGCGCCGATCTCTCCCACACAGATGCCACTCCAGCAGCAGCATGATCGCAGCAGGTTACAAGCCTGTCTGAGACTGACTGAAGGAGCGGAGCAGAGCCCCCCCTCATACAATGCTTATCTGCCACCCCCCCTGGGGCCCCCTCCCCCTAATACAATGCTAACCCCCCCCAATTTAAAACAGCATTGTATTAGGGGGAGGGGGCCCCAGGGGGGGGTCAGCATTTTATTAGGGGGAGGGGGTTAGCATTGTATTAGGAGGAGGGGAACAGCATTGTATTAGGAGGAGGGGGCCAGGGGGGGTCAGCAGTGTGTTAGGAGGAGGGGGGAAGTCAGCATTGTATTAGGGACAGCTGGGCGGGGGGGGGAAATCAGCATTGTATTAGGGGGGTCAGCAATATATTAGGGGGGGTGGGAGGGGGATCAGCAGTGCATTAGGGGGAAGGGGCGGGGGAGAACAGCATTGTATTAGGGGGAGAGTGCCGGGGGGGGGGTCAGCATTGTATTAGGGGGAGAGGGCCTGGGGGGGGGACTGCATTGTATTAGGGCCCCTAATATTTCTGACATCTCCTGTACAATGTCTGCACAGCCCCTGACATCTCCTGTACCATGTCCGCACAGCCCATGACATCTCCTGTACCATGTCCGCACAGCCCCTGACATCTCCTGTACCATGTCAGCACAGCCCCTGACATCTCCTGTACCATGTCCGCACAGCCCCTGATATGTCCTGTACCATGTCCGCACAGCCCCTGACATCTCCTGTACCATGTCCGCACAGCCCATGACATCTCCTGTACCATGTCCGCACAGCCCCTGACACCTCCTGTACCATGTCCGAACAGCCCCTGACACCTCCTGTACCATGTCCGCAGCCTCGGACACCTCCTGTACCATGTCCGCAGCCTCTGACACCTCCTGTACCATGTCCACACAGCCTCTGACATCTCCTGTACCATGTCCGCACAGCCTCTGACATCTCCTGTACCATGTCCTCACAGCCTATGACATCTCCTGTACCATGTCCGCACAGCCTCTGACATCTCCTGTACATGTCCGCACAGCCTCTGACATCTCCTGTACCATGTCCGCACAGCCTCTGACATCTCCTGTACCATGTCCACACAGCCTCTGACATCTCCTGTACCATGTCCGCACAGCCTTTGACATCTCCTGTACCATGTCCGCACAGCCTCTGACATCTCCTGTACCATGTCCGCACAGCCTCTGACATCTCCTGTACCATGGCCGCAGCCCCTGACATCTCCTGTTCCATGTGCGCAGCCCCTGACATCTCCTGTACCATGTCCACACAGCCTCTGACATGTCCTGTACCATGTCCACACAGCCTCTGACATGTCCTGTACCATGTCCGCACAGCCTCTGACATGTCCTGTACCATGTCCGCACAGCCTCTGACCTCTCCTGTACCATGTCCGCACAGCCTCTGACCTCTCCTGTACCATGTCCGCACAGCCTCTGACCTCTCCTGTACCATGTCCGCACAGCCTCTGACCTCTCCTGTACCATGTCCACACAGCCTCTGACCTCTCCTGTACCATGTCCGCACATCCTCTGACCTCTCCTGTATCATGTCCGCACAGCCTCTGACCTCTCCTGTACCATGTCCGCACAGCCTCTGACCTCTCCTGTACCATGTCCACACAGCCTCTGACATGTCCTGTACCATGTAGTGCAAAGAGAATTAATGCCGCGCTATGGTGTTGAATAAATTATAACCAAAAGTGCAGCTGTGCATAAATCAAAGTCACTATCATGTCCTGTACCATGTCCGCACATCCTCTGACATGTCCTGTATCATGTCCGCACAACCTATGACATCTCCTTTACCATGTCCGCACTTTTACCACTTTTAACTAGAATTTGCTCTTTTATATATAAAGCCCTATATGCTTTCATATCTATTTTATCTATGTATAGTACACTCTTCAAATTTGCTTTAAAATGCATGGTTTTCCCTTTTATGAACAAGAAAATAATGGTGTTATGCTGTTGGGCCAGTATAATAATGCTATGGGGCTGGTATAAAATCTTTTTCAGGGCTGAATTTTATCCCCAGTCCGATCCTGCCAGCAACAATTCTAAGAAAGAATGGCTAGCTAAACCAGATACTTGATACAGTGGGCTGGCTTTTGGGAGGTGTTATTGGAAACATGAAAATGCCCCCATGGGCCTGGAGGAGTGAGTGTTTCTAGGAAAACTGCATTTGATTTGAAAGAAGGGGTGGGCCAGGGACAGTAAAGCCGAGTATAAACGTGCAGAAATCTGTCCGGTTCTTACTAAACTGGACGAATTTTGGTACGTGTGTACCACTGCTTATTTAACCACTTGCAGACTGCCACACGACTATATACTGCGGCGGTCAGCCCCTCCTGGGCAAAG
Source organism: Pelophylax lessonae (assembly GCF_965119305.1). NCBI lineage: Eukaryota > Metazoa > Chordata > Amphibia > Anura > Ranidae > Pelophylax > Pelophylax lessonae. The sequence continues at coordinate 165,395,381 of NC_138776.1, forward strand.
TGACGTAGGGGTACGTCACTCGCCCACAAGCCTGTAGAGGGTGAGCGCGCCCCCACTCGTTTACTAACATCCCCGCGCGTGTGACCAGCGGCTCCAATGTCCGCCGGCCACTCGCGATCTCACTCAGGAGAGGGAGAAAAGCAGACGGCTGATGTAAACACAGCCGTCTGTCATTCTCCCTTAGATCATGACAGAGGCTATGCGATCCTGCTATGTAGGTGTAGTGTATTAACACAGACCAGGCTGTACAGGTTGCTTCTTTATTCACTGCACATCAGCATGCAACTAACTTCAGCCACACCCAGCTCCCAGACATATACATAATTGTAACATATTGCAGACAGCAACTTAACCCGTTGCTTACCATACTACAGTAGGATCGTATGTCTCTGTTAGATCTAACAAGCCACACCCCTTGACACTTAGAATCACGCCCCTAGGGACACATTTAACCCCTTGATCACCAATAAAGTTAACCCTTTCCCTGCCAGTATCATTTTTACAGTAACAGTGCATATTTATAGCACTGATTACTGTAGTAATGTCACTGGTATCCCCAAAATTGTCAAAAATGTCAGTCAGGGGTCCGATCTGTCCGCCAAAATGTCGCAGTCCTGCAAAAAAAATTGCAGATCGCCGCCATTACTAGTTAAAAAAAAAACAATAAAAATGACATAAATCTTTCCCGTAGTTAGTAAACGCAATAACTTTTGCACAAACCAATCAAAATACGCTTATTGCAATTTTTTTTACCAAAAATATGTAGCAGAAAACAAATTGTTAAAAAATTTAGATTTTTACATTTTTTTTTGAGAATTTCATATAAAAAAATTTGAAAAATTGTCGTTCTTTTTTTCTTATTTATAGCGCTAAAAGTAAAAATCTCACAGGTGATCAAATACCACCAAAATAAAGCTCTGTTTGTGGGAAAAAAAGGACGTCAATTTCATTTGGGTACAGTGTCGCACGACCACCTAATTGTCTGTTACAGTCACGCAGTGCTGAATCGCAAAATAGGGCCTGGTCTTTGAGCAGCCAAATCCTCCGGGGCTTAAGTGGTTAACAGAAGCCGGTCTAACGATTGTCTTCTGCCAAGCAGTCCTGCTAGAAAACCAGCATTCGGGGTGGTCTCCCCTGCCAGAATACATTAGAACTGTGGAGGAGATCCCTGGATCTACATCGTTCGTGTTGATGCAGCGATCTGTGAGGTTTTTATGTTCATCTCTCTGGTTGAACAAAAGTAAAAATCTATGCGTGTATACTCTGCTCAAAGCTGTTGAGGAAGAGGCTAGATCAGCCTTTTTCAACCAGGGTGCCTTGAGGTTTCTCCAGGGATGCCTTGGGAAAAATGCCTAAAAAATGCCCCCAAATTGTATACAAGCCAGCAGGTGGATGAAGCCTGCCTTTTAGTTATACAAAACCACGTGCTTTTTTTGTGCACCATTACAACCTTCGAGACACTGGCATCCTAACAACCAGTGATTTCATCAGTGTTGATAAGAAGGGTGTTGATCGACTGCACAGCATCCTAACTTGACCCTCCCCTGCCCCTCTCCATCAACACTTGTGTCACATTAGCTGAGTGATGGAGAGAAACTGAGGGAGAGGAGAAACAATGGAATACTAGTCTGTACTAGTGTGCAAAAGTGTATTTGTTTTGGAAGAATAAATCACCTCTAATGTTGGGTGTCCTACGTGTGGATGCTGCTGCATTGTGTAAAAATATTACATTTTAGAATGGGGTGCCTTGAGATTGTCCATAATTTTAAAGGGTGCATTAACTGAAAAAAGGTTGAGAAACACTGGGCTAGATAATGCTGGACTCCCTCCAGCCTACAAATATGACGGGCTCCATCTGACTAGCTGCAACTTTTAATGCACACTGTGAGAAACTTTCGGGTGATGGCACAGATTGGAGCCACCTGGCGCTGTGTTCCTCCTTTCATGCCTCATGGCATTCCACTACTTCTGTGCTCCCAAATATAAATAAGTAAGCGATTACAGTGTCCAATGTTGAGCTTCCACCTGGGTACACTTCCATGGTTGAAAGTATTTCAAAACGACTTGCAAAACGTGTACACCTGTTCCAAGTCACATATGTACAAGCAAACATGTGAAAGAGAGGAGTTGCTAATGTAACATAAGAACACAGTTAGTTTGAACAAACTTGCTGATATTAGATATGGAGACATTTTGTTAAATGTTTCCAATTTCTGAACAGAGAAAAAGAACAAAGGAAAAATGTGAAGCTATGAGATCATGCATTTCATTTTACTCAGGTATTGTTAAAAAATGAGGTGATGAAGGATTTACTGAGACATATTTTCTTTTGTTTCCAATTCTGTCTCCAAAAGGCAGAGCTGTTTCATTCAAAACTGTCACGACTGTTGGTGCCAAAGCATTGCTTTACAGATTAGGATGGAAAAATCTTATGAGTGATGATGTTAACGCTCAATAAACCTGGAGGGAAACTGAACAAAACCAGTTACTTTTCTGAAGTCATTTCACTGCAGGCTGAAACCATTCCGACTGGAGGGAGGAAATCAACCTCATGTGAGGCTTACTTACTGGGTCTTGGAACATATCGGAGCTACCTATAACTGGCTGGTGTTTTATGCAGTTAGTACAGTAATAACTGGTTGTTTGCAATGGATTACGGGTTTTGGCATACTGTTCTTTAATATAGTGAAAAGGCTTTAAGTGCTTTTTTATAATTGTTAAAATTAACAGTATTTTTTTTTTCAAGGAAATATTGCTCATGATACCTTTTTCTATATAAAGCTACACTGAACAAAATTATAAACCCAACCCTTTTGTTTTTGCCCCAATTTTTCATGAGCTGAACTCAAAGATCTAAGACTTTTTCTATGTACACAAAAGGCCTATTTCTCTCAAATATTGTTCACAAATCTGTCTGAATCTGTGTTAGTGATCACTTCTCCTTTGCCAAGATAATCCATCCACCTCACAGGTGTGGCATATCAAGATGCTGATTAGACAGCATGGTTATTGCACAGGTGTGCCTTAGGCTGGCCACAATAAAAGGCCACTCTAAAATGTGCATTTTTATCACACAGCACATTGCCACAGATGTTGCAAGTTTTGAGGGAGTGTGCAATTGGCATGCTGACTGCAGAAATGTCCACCAGAGCTGTTGCCTGTGAATTGAATGTTCATTTCTCTACCATAAGCCATTTCCAAAGGCATTTCAGAGAATTTGTCAGTACATCGAACCGGCCTCACAACCACAGACCACGTGTAACCACACCAGCCCAGGATCTCCACATCCAGCATCTTCACCTCCAAGATCGTCTGAGACCAGCCACCCGGACAGCTGCTGCAACAATCGGTTTGCATAACCAAAGAATTTCTGCACAAACTGTCAGAAACCATCTCAGGGAAGCTCATCTGCATGCTCAATGTCCTCATCGGGGTCTCGACCTGACTGTAGTTCGTCGTTGTAACCGACTTGAGTGGGCAAATGCTCACTCGTCTGATGGCATCTGGCACTTTAGAGAGGTGTTCTCTTCACGGATGAATTCCAGTTTTCTTAGATCTTTGAGTTCAGCTCATGAAAATTAGGGCAAAAACAGGTGTTGCGTTTATAATTTTGTTCAGTATATTTCTCCACTCATGTTCAACATACTGGAGAACGTAAAGAGCTGCAACACAGTTACGTCATCGATGATGCTACTGTAATTTAAATTTACTCCAAAAAGCAACTACAGTAGTAGTCGCCATCTAAAGATCAGTCCCTTCAACACATTTCTCCCAATAGGGCTTAGTTGTAGAGAATGGTTTCATTTGAGAGAGGGGGAGAAAGTTTTATCTCGTCCAATCTTCTTCAACATATTTTAGTTTACGTTAAAATAATACAAATAATAATAATAGTAATATTAGGAGGCACATGTCACCAATTTCTCCATGTACTTGTCATGGTCTTACCTTCTTGCTGTTCTCCTTCGTTTGACTTGTGCTGGCGGCCATCTTGGTTTCTGGGTTTCTTGTAGCCTCCCACCCTGCGGCTCCTCCTTCCCACTGGGAGGAGCTGGATACCTAGCTCATATATATAGGAGGTCTGTGGCTTCAGTTCCCTGCTTGGTCCTCCTGTGTTCACATGCTACTAAGACTGCTGCTACTTCTGGTTCCTGTTCCTGGCTTCGTCTGACTACCCTGCTGGTTCCTGATCCTGGCTTCGTCTGACTACCCTGCTGGTTCCTGATCCTGGCTTCGTCTGACTACCCTGCTGGCTCCTGACCCCTGGCTTCGCAAAGACTCTGCATCGGTTTCGCCATCCGTTTGGACTTTTGCTTTATAGCTTGTTTTTCAATAAAGCTTTCTTATGTTCACTTATCTGTTGTTGTACGTCTGGTTCATGGTTCCGTGACATTAGGACCAAGCCATGAATCCTGACGGTGCAGGGCCATCCTCACTACCCACGCTGGTTGCCAGACTTGATCAGCAGGATCACCTGTTGGGTCAGTTCGCCGTGGCGTTGCAAACCCTGCTTGAACGCACGGTTCATTTCGCTCCCGTTGCCGATGGGTCGGTTGTCGCTCCTGGGTCCGCTCCTACTGCCGCTCCGGTTGTTGCGCCAGAGTCTACCCCGACACCTGTTGTTGCGCCTGCGGTGTTTCGGGGTATGTCCGGTTCTGCCCCCCTTCCACAGCGCTTTGGGGGAGAGCCAACTCAGTGCCGAGGTTTCCTTAACCAGGTGGGCATTTATTTCGAGTTGCTGCCACATGCCTTTCCTACTGAGAGATCAAAGGTGGGCTTCTTAATCTCGCTGCTCTCGGACAAGGCCTTGGCCTGGGCCAGCCCTTTATGGGAGAACAACAATCCGGTGGTTGCCGAGTTTTCCGGTTTTGTTGCTTCTCTTCGGAAGGTATTCGATGTGCCGGCTCGTGCTGCCTCTGCTGCGAAGCTCCTTATGTCCATCAGACAGGGTTCACGATCCGTAGCTGAATACGCCATTGAGTTTCGTACCCTGGCAGCAGAGGTGGGCTGGAATAATGAGGCTCTGGTCGCTGCTTTCTCTCATGGTCTCTCGGATGCCTTGAAGGATGAGGTTGCAGCTAAGGACCTACCAGTGGAGCTCGAGTCTCTTATTTCTTTCCTGATTTTGATTGACACCAGACTCAGGGAGAGACCTTCCTTTAAGGAGAGTCTGCGGAGGCCTCCTAACAGATTGGCGCCTACCTTTGTTGTCCCACCCGTGCCTCCCTCTCCTCCCACGCCTCCTGGGGATGACTTGTCTGGGGGTGAACCCATGCAGCTGGGGTTTGCTCGCCTGTCCGAGGGGGAGAGGGTACTCCGGAGACGCGAGGGCCGATGCATGTACTGTGGTCTCGGTGGGCATTTTCGGTTGGCATGTCCGAACCGTCCAGGGAAACGCTCGCACCTGAGATCCTGTCGGGGGCAGATCTTGGGTGGAGTCTCCTCGTCCCCGGTTTCCCGTGTTGACAAACCACTGATCACTGTTGTCCTTTCCTGGGTCGGGGGCTCGGTGACGACCCAGGCGTTGGTGGACTCTGGTGCTGGTGGTTTGTTCATTGATAGTGTGTTCGCTGCCGCCAATTCCATTCCTCTGCAGGCTCGAGGTTCTCCTCTGGCTCTTGAGGCGATAGACGGCAGACCCCTTCTGCCGCCACACGTGACTCATGAGACCCTTCCAGTGGGGTTAGCCATTGGTGCCGTCCACAGAGAGTCGGTCTGCTTCCAGGTTATTTCGTCTCCACACTACTCGGTGGTCTTGGGGTACCCCTGGCTCCAGAAGCATAATCCGATTTTCGATTGGAGATCGGCCGAGATCCTCTCGTGGTCACCGCAGTGTGGGGCTAGTTGCATCCATGGGCCTGTCAAGTTGCTGTGTACTTCCTCGGACTCTCTGTTGCCCCCTGAATACGAGGAGTACCGGGATGTATTCGATAAGGTGCGCGCGGTTGCCCTACCTCCGCACCGCCCATACGATTGTGCCATCGAGTTACAATCTGGTGCCGTTCCTCCTCGTGGCAAAGTCTATCCACTGTCGGTAGCGGAGAATGAGGCCATGGAGGAGTACGTGAGGGAGGCGCTTTCACGTGGACACATTCGCAAATCCTCGTCCCCGGCAGGGGCTGGATTTTTCTTTGTGAAAAAGAAGGGCGGTGAGTTGAGGCCTTGCATCGATTACAGGGGTCTCAATCGCATCACGATCAAGAACGCTTACCCGATACCCTTGATTTCCGAGCTGTTCGATCGCCTTAAAGGGGCCACGGTCTTTACCAAACTCGACCTGAGGGCGGCATATAACCTCGTAAGGATCAAGGCGGGCGATGAGTGGAAGACCGCGTTTAACACCAGGACCGGTCATTATGAATCCTTGGTTATGCCCTTTGGGCTGTGCAATGCGCCCGCAGTCTTTCAGGAATTCATCAACGATGTTTTCCGTGACCTGTTGCAGCAGTGTGTGGTGGTCTACCTGGATGACATCTTGGTATATTCTGAGTCCATGGAGACCCACATTCTGGATGTCAAACGAGTGTTGCAACGGTTACGAGAGAACAAGCTGTTCGGTAAGCTTGAGAAATGCGAATTTCACCGATCCCAGGTAACCTTCTTAGGTTACATCATTTCCGCTGAGGGGTTCTCCATGGATCCTGAGAAGGTTTCGGCTGTTTCGGCTGTCTTACAGTGGCCCCAGCCCAGTGGTCTTCGCTCCCTGCAGAGCTTTTTGGGCTTCGCCAATTATTATCGGAAGTTCATCAGGGACTTTTCCATGCTAGCCAAGCCTCTCACGGATCTGACCAGGAAGGGCAGTAATTCCCAGGTCTGGCCGCCCGAGGCCATCCGAGCTTTTGAGGCTCTAAAGTCCGCCTTTGTGTCGGCTCCGATTCTGTCGCATCCCAACCCTGGGTTGCCCTTTGTCCTCGAGGTGGACGCGTCTGAGACGGGAGTAGGCGCCCTTCTGTCTCAGCGTAGAACACCAGAGGGTCCTCTGCTTCCTTGTGGGTTTTACTCCCGGAAACTGTCTTCCGCGGAGTGCAACTACCAGATTGGTGACAGGGAGTTATTGGCCATCGTGCAGGCTCTTAAAGAATGGAGGCACTTGCTCGAGGGTTCGGTGGTTCCGGTCCTCATCCTGACGGACCACAAGAATCTGACCTATCTCTCTGAGGCCAAGAGATTGACACCACGTCAGGCCAGATGGGCTCTGTTCTTGTCACGTTTTAATTACGTGGTCTCCTACCTACCCGGTTCCAAGAACATCAGGGCTGATGCCTTATCACGGCAGTACTCCGACCTGTCCAGGGAGGAGTCGATTCCGACTTCGGTCATACCTCCGAATCAGATCCTGGCTGCCATTCGCACCAGCCTGACCTCTCCCCTGGGTGAGCAGATTTTGGCGGCTCAATCTGGTGCTCCCTCTGGGAGACCCAACGGCAGATGTTTTGTGCCTGAGGAGTTGCGCACTCGGTTGTTGCGAACCTACCATAACTCCAAGACCGCGGGGCATCCTGGAAAGAATCAGCTGTCCTGGGCTGTTTCACGTCTGTTCTGGTGGCCTTCCCTACGTTCCGACATCGCCGCATATGTAGCGGCATGCTCCGTTTGTGCCCAGAGTAAGTCCCCTCGGCACCTTCCGTTGGGCCTTCTGCAACCCTTAGCCACCGGGGAGCGCCCATGGTCACACCTGGGGATGGATTTCATTGTGGACCTCCCTGCATCCCGAGGCCATACGGTCATTCTCATGATTGTGGATCGGTTTTCCAAAATGTGTCACTGTGTTCAACAGACAGTATGGATGGAAGGGGGGATTGGGGTCTTTTTAATCAGAGATTATAATGGCACCTGCCCCCATATGCAAACAATGGAAGGAATTCCAGCAAGGGCATAGGCCTGTCCCTATGGAAAGGGTCAAGACTACGTCCCTACAAGAAGAAAAGGGGGTTTAAATGTGCCTCTACGAACAGTCAAAGTATGCACATGTTCTTGTAACATAGCAACAGTACACAAATGTTATTTTTTTAAAAAATTCATAAATCTTTATTAATACATAGTAAAAACAAAAAGTATATCACTCTAATAGATAAAGCAGTCAATACATAGTGACAGGATTAGTACAAATACAGATAGAAAATGCTGGAGCTGCAGCATTTTCTATCTGTATTTGTACTAATCCTGTCACTATGTATTGACTGCTTTATCTATTAGAGTGATATACTTTTTGTTTTTACTATGTATTAATAAAGATTTATGAATTTTTTAAAAAAATAACATTTGTGTACTGTTGCTATGTTACAAGAACATGTGCATACTTTGACTGTTCGTAGAGGCACATTTAAACCCCCTTTTCTTCTTGTAGGGACGTAGTCTTGACCCTTTCCATAGGGACAGGCCTATGCCCTTGCTGGAATTCCTTCCAGTGTCACTGTGTTCCTCTCAAGAAGTTACCCTCTGCACAGGAGTTGGCCACGATTTTTGCCAGGGAGGTCTTCCGGTTGCACGGTTTGCCCAAGGAGATTGTGTCGGATCGGGGGAGTCAGTTTGTGTCCAGGTTCTGGCGCGCCTTTTGCTCCCAGTTGGGGATTCATCTCTCCTTCTCCTCGGCCTACCACCCTCAGTCCAATGGGGCCGCAGAACGTTCCAATCAGGCCTTGGAGCAATTCCTTCGTTGCTATGTCTCCGATCACCAAGACAATTGGGTTGATCTCCTGCCTTGGGCTGAGTTTGCCAGGAACACGGCGGTGAACTCTTCCTCTGGGACGTCTCCCTTCATGGCCAACTATGGGTTCCAACCTGCCGTGTTACCGGAGGTATTCTCTCCCCAGGATATTCCGGCTGTGGAGGATCACCTTTCCGTCCTACGTGCTTCTTGGGTACAGATCCAGAAGTCCCTTGAGGTCTCTGCGCAGCGCCAGAGACTCCAGGCTGATCGCAGACGAGCGCCTGCTCCTTCCTACCAGGCCGGTGACCGTGTATGGTTGTCCACCCGCAACCTCAACCTTCGGGTGCCCACTCCCAAGCTGGCGCCTCGCTTTGTTGGTCCCTTCCGAGTGCTTCGCAGGGTAAACCCGGTAGCCTATGCCCTTGCGCTTCCTCCTGGCATGCGGATCTCCAACGTGTTTCATGTCTCCCTGTTGAAGCCTCTGGTGTGTAATCGTTTCACTTCCTCGGTTCCTCGGCCTCGTCCGGTCCGAGTGGGCAATCGTGAGGAGTATGAGGTGAGCAATATCCTGGACTCACGCCTGGTCCGCGGTCGGGTGCAGTTTTTGGTTCATTGGCGTGGTTATGGTCCAGAGGAGCGTTCCTGGGTTCCCTCCGCAGATGTCCATGCTCCTGCCTTGCTCCGAGCCTTCCACGCACGCTTCCCTCAGAAACCGTTCTTTACTCCGCGGAGGAGGGGCCCTTGAGGGGGAGGTACTGTCATGGTCTTACCTTCTTGCTGTTCTCCTTCGTTTGACTTGTGCTGGCGGCCATCTTGGTTTCTGGGTTTCTTGTAGCCTCCCACCCTGCGGCTCCTCCTTCCCACTGGGAGGAGCTGGATACCTAGCTCATATATATAGGAGGTCTGTGGCTTCAGTTCCCTGCTTGGTCCTCCTGTGTTCACATGCTACTAAGACTGCTGCTACTTCTGGTTCCTGTTCCTGGCTTCGTCTGACTACCCTGCTGGTTCCTGATCCTGGCTTCGTCTGACTACCCTGCTGGTTCCTGATCCTGGCTTCGTCTGACTACCCTGCTGGCTCCTGACCCCTGGCTTCGCAAAGACTCTGCATCGGTTTCGCCATCCGTTTGGACTTTTGCTTTATAGCTTGTTTTTCAATAAAGCTTTCTTATGTTCACTTATCTGTTGTTGTACGTCTGGTTCATGGTTCCGTGACAGTACTTTTGTATAAAGCCCATTTAAATATAGGAAACCCATTCCCAGAGAAGGACTAAAACAGAACAAGGCCCTAGGCAAGGTAGTGGTCTTGGCCTTCCCATCCCTTTAACTGACATTGTTAGGAATTTCAACAGTCCCAATTGGCATTGTCTGTATTGACTCAGTCTTATCAGGCACCAACTGTCTGCACAATGCAATGTATCTTCACCTATAAAGTGACAGATGTGAAGCATTGGCCAATTGGGCTATGACCCTGGTTTATTGCAGAAGCATAAAGGTTGTAGCAGTGATCCATGGACATACGCTGGCCTAAGTTACCTTGTAGATCAGTGTTTCTCAACCAGGGTTCCCTAGAACTCTAGGGTTCCTGCAGAGGTTGCTAGGGGTTCCTTGAACAATGAGCAATTTCTGCCTCTCAGATAAGTTCCACTGACACCATTGATATTTTTAGCTATCTCTAAGACGGTAATTCTTCCCAATGTCCACAAGGAGCATTCGTCACACTGACCATCACACTCATGTATCATGAGTTGTAAATATAGTCATTTTTAGCAGGGACCTGAAAATTATTTCAAGGGTTTCTCTGTGTTGAAAAGGTTGAGAAAGGACGTTGTAGATGATCTGACTCTAAAGCAGAGTATACATGAATAGTTTTTTTTTTTTTTTTCAACCATTAGGTTAACCAAAAAAAATCGTCACAAATCCCTGTATGAGCACAAACCAAGGCAGGCGCTACTGATAGGCAAACGCCTAGAGCGCACTGCCGCCTAGGGTCACAGCTAACTCTTGCCTCACCACTTCCTCCTCCTCGTTGCCCCCCCCCCCCAGGCTCCCGACAGGAGCAAGAAGTTCAGTGTGGCAGGTGGGTGGTGGTAATTGCAGAGCCGTGTGTGGCTTTCCCCCTCACCCTCCCATCGGCTTTCAGATGCTGGTGGGAGCGGCACAGAGCAGTGTAACAGGCAGCCAATAGTGCTGCTCTTCTGAGTGGGAGGCCGTGGCTGCTGATAAGTTGCTCCACCTCCCACCCCTTCCTGCCAATCAGCTTACATCTGTAACCGCCCCTTACCCAGCCTGCCACATTTGACCAGAAGATGCTAGTGGCCGGGACAGGGCTGGATGGGGGTGAGATTGAGAGAATCTGACATACCTAAGTATACAGAAGGTATGATCACATTTAGATCAAGCATGTCACACGCTCACTGTTAATGCCGGCTGCAGAAGACTAATGATCATCAGTGTGTTCTCCAGTTCCGTCCTGTGTACTGAATAGGCAATTCTCACACTGATCACCCTCTGTCTTCTCACACTGCTTCTTATCTTTATTTTTATTTACACAGCACACTGCTCACAGGAGAGGTGAATGATGATTGGATTTCTAGAAGACACTGCAACTTCAGCTGTTTCTATAGAGTAATTTGTGCCAGAGTCCTGTGTCAGCCTTCCATGATTTGTTTGACCGCTAATTTTATTTAAAAAAAAATGTATTTGCCTCCACCCGGGACACAAGGGACTCCAGGACCGCCGACCGTGCATTGATGGATGGTTGGGAACCAGAGGGCCCTGCAGTCTCAGAGAGTTGATCAGGTGGGGAAACGTGCTCCCCACAAAAAAGTGTAACACACTGCTAAGGGACAACCCCCACCACGCTGTCAGCACCACCCGGTCGCCAGCGCAAGCCACAGAGCGATCCTTAGGAGAGAGGGAGAGGAACCCACCAGACTCACTACCTGCTGCCACAGGCACCTGCAACCACCTGAAAAATCTGCACTACACATGCGGCGATCAGGAAACTAAATGATCCAGGAGTGAGCACCAGGGGATAAGGAGGGGCTCCCACCATTGAAAACGCCACCCACAGGGCTCCACTGTCATGGTCACTGCTATTTGCATTGGTAAACCACAAGAAAATAGCCACTAGACTACACAAACATGACTGCCGTGTATAGAATCACACAGGTTACAACAAAATGGCGGCACCACTAGGCATACAGGGACCCAGAAAAGGGGGACCAGGCCTGGCCCCCCATCGTCATTTAGCAACCTGCCCCCACCCCAGGAAGGTGGCCAGACCACCCAAAAAAAAAACATCCCCAGCATATGCGGAGGGGGAGGGAAGGATGGGGGGAGGTACCTGCAGAAAGGAGGGGAACTCGGGGTCTGACCGTCCCAAAGAGGGGCCTATGTCCACCCCAAAACCCTCCAGGGGTAGAGGGGGGACAGCTATTCTTCATAAAAGAACCGGATGGGCACTGCTCCAGACAGGTCCTCTTCTCCATCGAAATGGAGGGGCTGTCGGCTAGGAGGAACACTGCGACTCAGGCCGGGGCCAGGTCATATGCGACCTCACAAGACATTTAACTTGCAGGGCCAGCCCCCATCCAATAGGGCTATGTCACAACTGACCTAGCGCGGAGCTGAGGCTTGCACGCACTCACTTGCCAGACTGGGGTTACCACTGGATCTAGAGTATCCAGCCTGTCGCCCAGTTCGCCAGTTGATTGAAGATCTTACCGGAAAAATCAGGAGGAAAAAACTCCTTATCTAAAAATGTTTCCAGGACCAAAGATCCAAGCAAGGAACTAGGTCTTTACTCCTGACTAGGCAGAAAAAAACTGAGTGACTATAGCAGGAAGAGGGAGTATACCCCCTTTGGACTGCCCATGGATGTAGCCAGAAGTTTTTTCTGCCTAGTGTCCTACTCCTGTAGGAGGCAGCATAGCCCAATGGTCAAGAATGACAGGAGCTGTGTCTGTCAATGAACAAAAGAGAAAGAAGAGAGAGAAAAAAAGGGGGGCATCAATGGGAGGTTATCCTTAGTGACTAAGGTTTCACACTTTCGAAGATATGAATGAGTCAAACTCAGAGGAGTATCTGAAATGGGACCACACTGTCCACTTAATAAAGCTCTTTAATCTTTGTAGTACACCAGAGGTCTGTGCTGTTTTTTTCCTTCCTTTGCTTTGGTCAACTTTATTAATATACCAGGCCTTAAGTGTGGCCCCTGACATCTCCAAAAGGCTGCACATAATATTCAGTGAATGCAATGCTATAGAGAGTTGTCAGAGACTGCAGACATGCAACAGGAGATGATCAGAGACTATTGGGCATGCTACATTAGATGGCCAGACTGCGAACATACAACAGGAGATTAGATGGCCAGAGACTGCAAATATGTATTGGAGCTGTTGGAGACTAGAATTATGATTCCGGAGATAGTCATAGACTAAAGGTACAGCAAAATACTGTAATTCTGCTTTACTTGGATGAAGTGCAAGTAAATCAGAACTCACTTGCTGTACCTTTGGAGTGCTGGCATTTGTCTTTTCATGCTTTATGGTGCCTCCCAGAGGCCTTTATAGTGCATCTGCAGTATGGACTCTGTTACAGTCATAAAGATTAATTCACAAAACTCAGAGTTGTGAGAGTAGAAGTTAATCTATCTGTTTTTATTTTATCACTTTTTATTTTTGAATCATGCAATTCACCAAATCCTAAATTGTTTTTACATACTGAGTTTACTGTGTGATTTGTATATTGAGCAGGTATTATTTTACTATCACTGCATTACAGTAATGTTTTGGCTGTTATTGTAATGCTTTTGCAGTGTATTTTGGCAGCAAAAGGGATGAAGTAGGTGACTTTTTTCTTCACTCGCACTATATGTTCAAAGTGGAACTTCACCCCTGAATGCACCGGATATCCTTGTGCTTTTACAGAAAATTACAGAGTTGCAGATTGAAAAGTAAAGGTCATTTTTAATAACATTCAATTACAATATGACCTGAGTCGCAATTTTATACGCTATATTATTTTTTTATTTGCTATTTTTTTTTTCTCACAATACCCATGCTACCTGAACTAAATACTGGTGCTGGTGAACTACTTGGTACTTGAGGATATCAGAACATCGATGGCAATGCAGGACAGAGGCCTTGACTGCAGGACCATGCTAGATCTACTGGGCAGGTGATTGTCAAAATTTAAGACTATCAAGCCTAACAGGTAAGGGGGAACAGGGGTGGACTGAAGTTTCTCTTCAAGGATTCATTATAGTAGGAATATCTTTGCCACCTGCATACCAATATAAATTTAAGGGAGAAAAAAATGTTTATAGAATAGCAATATCAGAGATTTAGACCTACCTCTGTCAATAACCAGTGGAGGTAGGGAAAGAACTACTCCTGACCACTCAAAGTCTGTTGAATAAATGAAATTATTGAAATAACCCACTTTTACTACAACCTCATTGATGGGTATCTAGAGACATTTGATTTTTTATGTTAGGTGATATTTTTCAATAACTTTTGTTAAAAATTCATCCAAATTGATGCAAGAGCAAAAACAAATACATGCTACCATCTTCTTCCGAGCCATGCAATAACATTTATGTGAACATGAAGAATACAGGAAATAGTTTTCAGATACTTTAATGTCATTTTCCTTTCCTGACTTTCCTCATGGTAGCATGCTGTGGGTCAACTCTGCCCCTTGACCACCCCCCCACCCCCCCCCCCCCCAGCACACCCTTCTAACTATGTAATAAAAGAGAGGAATATCCCCCCTCCAAGTGTGACAAGACACAAGGGTTAGGGTTAGGAACCTAGGCTGCCATAAGGATAAACCAGGAAAGGAAAATTACAGTAGGTATATGGAAATTTTCCTTATTCCTGACACATCTCATGACAGCATACCGTGGGATCTATCTAGCTAATGTATTGGGTAGCAAAAGGAACAAGACACCAAATTCTGAGTAAACTATTTTATTTCGGCTGCAGAATTAACTGAAGAGCCAAAGGTAGGCAAGCGAGTTAAAGCAGCACCAAATTTGTAAGCCAATAAAGGCCAAAAGAGAATTCCAACTGGCTTTTTTGTAGATATCATCTGCTGAAATCTGGGAAAAGTCCACCTATGAAGCTGAAATTCCCCTCGTGTAATGAGCTCTCACTTTCACTGGAGGATGTCAAGTCTTGATTCCGATATGTTGACTTTCAATATACAGTACATGGTAATATTATTTTTGAAGAGGCCTTTGCACCTTTCATTGGACAGTCCAGTAAGACAAATAGATTGTCTGCTTTCATAAAGTCATCATTCACATCCTGCCCTGACAAGAGGTGGGTGAATATCAACCCCAAAAGACACAGATGGCCATAAAAACCCTCCTCCTCTCCCATTTTTGGAATACCTTTTTTTGGGAGGGGGAGCGGGTACCTGGTTTTGACAGGTACCTGCTCCCACTCCCTCTCTGATCGCCTAGGCCAGGGGTCTTCAAACTATGACCCTCCAGTTGTTCAGTTGAGTCACAGCCGGGTGCCCACAGTTAAGATGCCTGGCATTGTGGACCCGAAGACCAGTAAAGAACTGGACCAGGTGAGGACATCCTGGATCCTGGAACAGGTTTAATTTTTAAAAGTCAGCAGCTACAGTATTTGTAGCTGCTGACTTTTACATTTTTGTTTACAGGGTCCAGTTTAAGGTTTTGCAAGGTAAAAAACCCTCTGTTGAAGAGAATCCCCCCAGCCCCCCCCCCGCCTTATACTTACCTGAACTCGATCCCGATGCAGTGATGTGCACAAAAACAGCGGCTCCCTTGGCTCTGTCGCTTGCTACTGAGCAGATTGATAGCAGCGGTAGACATTGGCTCCAGCTTCTGTTAATGAAATCCTTTGATGAGGAAGTGGAGGGCTGGGCCAGTGGCCTATTGACACAGGGTGGCGCAAGAGCGAGCCCACACAAGTGCCCCCTTTGAAAGCAGCATTTTATGGGGGTACTTAGTGGGAAGAGGAGCCAGGAGCGCCAGGGGTGGACCCGAGAAGAGGAGAATCAGGGCTGCTCTGTGGAAAACCAATGCAGGTAAATATGACAAAAACAGAAAACGGAAGCTTTAATATCACTTGTAGTTTAATTTTGATCCTTGCCTGAGCTGTGCTATTCAGTATTTTTCACTAGCATTATGAAAATGTTATTATTATCCTATTGTTGGCCTATTGTTTTACTGGCAGGTATTTAATTACAACATGTGCTGTAAGTAAGTCTGAAGGAAAAATACACTTTATGGGGTCTATTTCATAAAAACACTAATTGGATGAATGTATAATTCATGCAGGCTGGATGAATTGTCCCCATACTTTCTGCAATAGATTTATTCCTATGATTTTTGGCTCCATCTAGTGGTCATAAGGTGGTATATTTTCACATTGAAGTATTTCAGCAACCGATCCCGCATTTTGGCCACTAGATGACGATCATAGAAATTACAGTGTGTACGGAAAGTATTCAGACCCCCTTAAATTTTTCACTCTTTGTTATATTGCAGCCATTTGCTAAAATCATTTAAGTTCATTCTTCTTCCTCATGAATGTACACATAGCACCCCATACTGACGGAAAAACACAGAATTGTTGACATTGTTGCAGATTTATTAAAAAAGAAAAACTGAAATATCACATGGTCCTAAGTATTCAGACCCTTTGCTGTGACACTCATATATTTAACTCAGGTGCTTTCCATTTCTTCTGATCATCCTTGAGATGGTTCTACACCTTCATTTGAGTCCAGCTGTGTTTGATTATACTGATTGGACTTGATTAGGAAAGCCACACACCTGTCTATATAAGACCTTCCAGATCACAATGCATGTCAGAGCAAATGAGAATCATGAGGTCAAAGGAACTGCATGAAGAGCTCAGAGACAGAATTGTGGCAAGGCACAGATCTGGCCAAGGTTACAAAAAGATTTCTGCTGCACTTAAGGTTCCTAAGAGCACAGTGGCCTCCATAATCCTCAAATGGAAGACGTTTGGGACGACCAGAACCCTTCCTAGAGCTGGCCGTCCGGCCAAACTGAGCTATCGGGGGAGAAGAGCCTTGGTGAGAGAGGAAGAAGAACCCAAAGATCACTGTGGCTGAGCTCCAGAGATGCAGTCAAGAGATGGGAGAAAGTTGTAGAAAGTCAACCATCACTGCAGCCCTCCACCA
This sequence comes from Pelophylax lessonae, assembly GCF_965119305.1. Classification (NCBI taxonomy): domain Eukaryota; kingdom Metazoa; phylum Chordata; class Amphibia; order Anura; family Ranidae; genus Pelophylax; species Pelophylax lessonae. The sequence goes on from NC_138776.1 coordinate 165,412,221, forward strand.
GTCGGGGCTTTATGGCAGAGTGGCCCGACGGAAGCCTCTCCTCAGTGTAAGACACATGAAAGCCCGCATGGAGTTTGCTAAAAAACACCCGAAGGACTCCAAGATGGTGAGAAAGAAAATTCTCTGGTCTGATGAGACCAAAATAGAACTTTTTGGCCTTAATTCTAAGCGGTATGTGTGGAGAAAACCAGGCACTGCTCATCACCTGTCCAATACAGTCCCAACAGTGAAGCATGGTGGTGGCAGCATCATGCTGTGGGGGTGTTTTTCAGCTGCAGGGACAGGACGACTGGTTGCAATCGAGGGAAAGATGAATGCGGCCAAGTACAGGGATATCCTGGACAAAAACCTTCTCCAGAGTGCTCTGGACCTCAGACTGGGCCGAAGGTTTACCTTCCAACAAGACAATGACCCTAAGCACACAGCTAAAATAACGAAGGAGTGGCTTCACAACAACTCCGTGACTGTTCTTGAATGGCCCAGCCAGAGCCCTGACTTAAACCCAATTGAGCATCTCTGGAGAGACCTAAAAATGGCTGTCCACCAACGTTTACCATCCAACCTGACAGAACTGGAGAGGATCTGCAAGGAGGAATGGCAGAGGATCCCCAAATCCAGGTGTGAAAGACTTGTTGCATCTTTCCCAAAAAGACTCCTGGCTGTATTAGATCAAAAGGGGGCTTCTACTAAATACTGAGCAAAGGGTCTGAATACTTAGGACCATGTGATATTTCAGTTTTTCTTTTTTAATAAATCTGCAACAATGTCAACAATTCTGTGTTTTTCTGTCAGTATGGGGTGCTATGTGTACATTCATGAGGAAGAAGAATGAACTTAAATGATTTTAGCAAATGGCTGCAATATAACAAAGAGTGAAAAATTTAAGGGGGTCTTAATACTTTCCGTACCCACTGTAGGTAAAAAGGTATTACAGAAATAGAGAAAATCCATCCACCATACACAAATGTGTGTGACATTCATCCTAAAATTGTTTTATAAATAAACTCTTTAGTGTATTTTTGCCAAAAACTTTTTTTTTTCGTGTTTAATATAATGAGTCTGGGTCAGAGGCGGCTAGTATTTTAGTTATTTTGCTTGCACAGGAATCTCAAGTGGTATAGAGGAGAATGAGGGCAGTGGGGGAGTGAAAGGTAAGGTTCATTCAACCTGCTTAACCACTTACTGGCCAGCCACCATAGTTTTATGGTCAGCTCTGTCCCGCAAAACGACATACCTGTACGTCGCTTCGTGAGACAGCTAGTGGGGGTGCGCACATGGGCCGATTGGCCACAGGGGGAGCCAATAAGTGGGTCTGGTGGTTGCGATTTCCGTCAGGCGCACATGATCGCTCCCCCTGTGGCCAATCTGCCCGCCCCCATTAGCTGTCTGAAGTAAACATGGCACACCACTGTTCTGTCGGTGACAAACACAGGGATCCTGTGTTCCTCCTATTTAGGAACACAGGTCTCTGTGTTCATCCATTGAGTACATCCCCCAAACTGTTAGAAAGCACCCCCTAGGCACAAATTCAACCCTTTGATCCCCCCTGGTGTTAACCCCTTCCCTGCCAGTGTCATTACTACAGTAACAGTGCACATTTTTAGCACTGATTACTGTAGTAATGTCGCTGGTCCCCCCCAAAAGTGTCAAATATATCAGTTAAGTGTCCAATCTGTCCGCTGCAATGTCACAGTCCCGCTAAAATTTGCTTATCGCTGCCATTACTGGTAAAAAAATAAATAAATAAATAAAAATTACATAAATCTTTCCCCTAGTTTGTAGACGCAATAACTTTTGTGCAAACCAATCAATATACACTTATTGGGATTTTTTTTACCAAAAATATGCAGCAAAATACATATTGGCCTAAACTGATAAAACAATTTGATTTTTATTTTTTTTTTTTATTGGGAAGGTTTTATAGCAGATAGTAAAAAATATTGCTTTTTTTCTGAATTGTTGCTTTTTTTTTTTATTTATAACGCAAAAAATAAAAACCACAGAGGTGATCAAATACCACCAAAAGAAAGCTCTACTTGTGGAAAAAAAAAGGACATCAATTTTATTTGGGTACAGCGTCGCATGACTGCGCAACTGGCCATTAAAATAACGCAGTGTCGTATCGCAAAAAATGGCCCAGTCATTAAGGGATAAAACCTTCCGGTCCTTAAGCAGTTAAAATATATATGAAATGCGCTTTTTTTTTTTTTTTTTAAAGCGTACCTTTTCCAGATGCCTTTAAGTCAGTCATGTAACAAGCAGGGTCCTTTACCTTTAGGCCTCTTCCATGCTGGGCAGTCTTCAGGGATGTTTAGAATGGTGTTGGTATGATGACATTTGTGCCATTTTCTGCAGCGTTTCACTGTGAGTGCAGGGCTATATAGTTACATAGTTGTTAAGGTTGAATAAAGACACCAGTCCATCCAGTTCAACCTGTGATGTGTGTTTATGTCAATATTAAATCCCATATTCCTGGGGGGGCGTGGCCAAGATGGAGACCTGAGCGGTTGCACTTGCCGGAGCTCTGCTGAACCTTCTGTCCCTTCTGCCGGCTATTCTTCTCCTGCAGCTCCCGGACCTGTACTGTCCCACCATCCATGCGCCGGAGGTCTGCGGGGACCACGGGGAGGGGAAAAAAGTTGAAGTTTCCGACCATTTTGGAGGATTCTCCCCCGACGGCTCCAAGCAGGTCAGTGGCGGGAAGGCTGCTCCCTCGCTCCAATATGGCGTCACAGACTGATCCGGACATGCAGGCTTCCTCCTCGCAGCTGCGACTGGAGGATGTCATGGCCGCTATTGCTACCTGCCAGTCTGCCCTCACCTCTAAAATCGAGGCAGTGCAGCTGGATGTGGGGATCATTCGGCAGGACATGGACAAACTGCGCTCGCGCCTGTCCACGGCAGAGCAGCGCCTGGGCCAGACCGAGGATCTGGTTGGGGATCATACCGGAGCCATCCACTCCCTGCAGACCAGGGTGAAGGCGCTGGAGTATAAGGCGGAGGATGCGGAGAACCGTAACAGGCGCAACAACCTTCGCATTGTGGGGCTGCCTGAGGGGGTGGAGGGGGCTAACCCGACGCTCTTTGTTGAGGAACTGTTCCGGTCCCTGCTCCCTGAAGCCCGCTTCTCCCCCTTCTATACTGTGGAGAGAGCCCATCGTGTCCCACCTAAGCCGAGCCCCCCAGATCTTTCCCACTGATCCTGCGCCTGCTTAATTTCCGGGACAGGGATGAGGTGATCCGGGCTGCTAGACTGAAGGGGGCCTTATCCTACCAGAATACCAAGCTCCTTATCTTCCCGGACTACTCCGTTGAGACTCAGAAGCTCCGGAAATCCTTTGACTCTGTTAAAGCCGCTCTCCGGACCCGTGGCATCAAATATAGTGTGCTGTTTCCCGCTCGCCTCCGAGTCCAAGATGGGGAGGCGGTCCGTTTCTTTGTGAACCCTTCAGATGTGTCTGCCTGGATGGATACCCTGCCACCGCAGCGTTGATGGCCTCTGGTGCTGTCCTGGATGATCAGCCCTGTGGTTCTCCCTGAGAGTCCTGCCATTTGGACCTTGGGGAGGGAAAAGAGTTCCTACCTACGGTTGTTTGCAATGTTTCTCTAAGTGTGTGCCCCTGGGAATCCAGGAGACTGTGCTGCTACTATTTGTTCCTATCCTATGCGTTCCTGTCTGGCTCCTGCTGCGGTACCCCAGTACGTTTGCTGTCTCGGGGTTGGAATGTCTGGCTACACCTGAATTGCTGGAACATTTTTCTGTACAGGACCCTGCGTGGACTATTGGGTTATTATTCCCCCCCCCCCTTTTTTTATGTTTTATTTTATCCTGGGCCTTCTTCTGCACCCTTGAGCGGGATGGAGGGGTGGTCTCTCCCCATTTTTGGTACTGGTACATTTTGGCGGGGGGACTTTGCTGCTGACTTGACTGGTGATCCTACTTTTTCAGCATCTCTGCTGCATGGACCGCTGCTCCTTCGGGAAAGATCTCATATGGTGATCGCCCCTCCCGATGGTTGTGCGGTTGCACGGTTTGGGGAACTATGCTCACCAAGATTGGGTTGGTGTTGCAGGGTGGGGGGTGGGGGGCTATTTTTGTGTCCTATGCAAGTTTTGGGGGTTTGTTGCTTTTGTTTTTTTCTTTTTCTTTTGTTTACTTATGTTGTGAGTGCTACTGTACGGATTTGCAGGTGGTGGGAGATGTTGGCTGTATGCATGTGTCTGGTGATCTATCCGGTGGGGGTGTCCGTCGGCGGGGGGTCTCCGTGGCGGGGAGCTTGTCTCTCTGCTGGGGGGACCGCCTGGGGCCGGGCACCGCCACTTCCACATAATGTTTTGACCATGCGATGTCCTCTATAAAGGTTATTTCGTGGAATGTTAGGGGGCTCAATGCTGCTGTTAAGAGATCTCTGGTTTTTCGGTTTCTGCAGCAGCATTCTCCTCATATTTGTGTATTGCAGGAGACACACTTACACGGTTCGAGGGTGCGCAGCCTTGGTAGACCCTGGGTGGGACCCCAATACCATGCAACCTACTCATCCTATGCTAGAGGGGTTAGTATTTTGGTACGTAAGTCCCTTCCCTTCCATGTCCTGGAGGTTAAAACTGACCCGAGTGGTAGGTATGTGGTGATTCATGCTAGGATCTATGATGTTCCCTTAGTACTAGTGGGGCTGTATTTACCCCCCCCTGCCTCCGTCCAACTTCTCTACTCCCTTATGGAGACGCTTTTGCAATTTGACACTCCTAATATTCTGCTGTTGGGGGATTTTAACCTGGTGCTCTCCCCTGGCCTGGATCGGCTGCATGCTGCGGGGCGGGACTCCCCGGACCTCCCGCGCTGGGCCGAAGCGTTTGCCTTAACGGAGGTCTGGCGCTTTCTGCATCCGACGGCTAGGGCCTATACGTGTCATTCTGCCTCGTATCGGGCTCTGTCTCGTATAGATCTGGCCTTTGCTTCTGCCTCTTTTTTGCGCCTGATAACGGGGGCGGAGATCCTTTCCCGCGGCATATCGGACCACGCACCTGTCTGTTTGCATATTGAACTTTCACGTGCTGTGGGTTCCAGGCTCTGGAGACTATCGAGGTACTGGGCTCAGGATGAACGACTGCAGGCTCAGATGACCGAGGTGATAGCTGCCCACTGGGACTCTAATGTTGACTCTGCTGCGCCTCCGGTTGTGTGGGACTCCTTTAAGGCTTGGATTAGGGGGGAGTACATTTCCCGCATTTCCCATATTTAGAGGAGGGCCCTGGGATCCCTGCGGGAGTTGGAGGAGAGGACGGCTGCCATGGAGGAGGCCTATGCCTCGGACCCTTCGCCTGAGAGGCATGCGGAGTTTCAGCGGGCTCTCCGTGCTCTTTCGGTGTTCAGAATGGAGGCTACTACCAAGGCCATGGTGCACTCTGCTCAGCGTATCTTTGAATATGGGGGTAAAAATGGCAGACTCTTGGCTTGGTTGGCGAGGAGTCAGTCGCCGACCACGCCGGTGGGATCTATTAGGTTGGAGGGGGGAGACCTTGTCTCCTCTCCAGACCGGGTTAATGCTCGATTTGCGGAGTTTTTTGAATCTGTCTACTCTTCTAGGGCTGAGTACTCCTTGTCTGATCTGTCCGCCTATCTGGACGGGGTCTCCTTTCCTGTTCTGGAGACAACGGCCAGGGATCGGTTGGAGGATGTGATTACTCTGGGGGAGGTTCGGGCGGCGATCTCTGGGTTGCAGAAGGGTAAGACGCCGGGTGCGGATGGGCTTCCGGGCGAATTTTACTCCATGAATGTGGACTTGCTTGCCCCGCGCCTCTTGTCCCTGCTCGCGGAGTTTGCCTCTCTGGACTCTCTTCCTGCCTCGATGGAGGAGGCGGTGGTGGTCCTTATTCCCAAGCCGGGCAAGGACCCCCTGGACTGTGCGTCCTATCGCCCCATTTCCTTGCTGAATGTGGATGCCAAGATCTTTGCTAAGATCTTGGCCTCTTGTTTGTCCACGGTTATTGAGGAGTTGATTAACGTCGACCAGACGGGCTTTATGCCTGGGCGGGGGACCGATATTAATATTAGGCGTCTTTTTCTCAATATGTCTATCACCCACGATAACGCAGGCTCCAGGGTTATTGCATCTTTAGATGCCGAGAAGGCGTTTGACTCGGTGGAGTGGGGCTACCTCTTGGAGGTCCTACGCAGATTCGGCTTTGGTCCCAAGTTTATTCATGGCCTGCAGCTGCTGTATAAGGCACCTAAAGCGCGTGTTCGCACAAATGGTGACCTCTCTGGGCCGTTTCCTCTCCACCGGGGCACTCGTCAGGGGTGTCCTTTGTCCCCCAGCCTCTTCGCTCTGGCTCTGGAGCCTCTCGCTATTTTAATCCGGGCGGCTGACGCGGTGGAGGGTCTGCGGGTGGGTGCACTGGAGGAGAAAATTTCTCTTTATGCGGACGACACCCTTCTGTATCTCCGGGATGCGGGCTCTTCTCTTGCGGCGGCACTCACCATTTTTGATACCTTCGGGGTGTATTCTGGTATTCGCATTAACTGGTCTAAATCAGTGCTTTTCCCGCTTGATGATTCGGCACGGCAGCTGGCTCCGCAGACCCCCCTCCGTTGGGTGACTGAGTTTAGGTATCTTGGGGTCCAGGTGTCCAAACCCCTTGAGTCCTTTATGGAAAAGAATCTGCTACCTCTCTTGTCTGACCTGAAGGCGCGCTGCGCCGCGTGGGCCAGTCTGCCGTTGAATCTCTTGGGGAAAATTAACCTTCTGAAAATGATGATTCTGCCCAAGTTCACCTATGTTTTTCGTAATTCCCCGTGCTGGGTCCCTGGTAGGTTTTTTCGTGAGGTTGATGCCTGTGTGGGGTCCTTCATTTGGGGGGGCTCGGTCCCACGTCTGGCTAGATCCACTATGTGGCTTCCGCCTGACCTGGGGGGCCTGGCTCTTCCCAACTTTCAGGTGTATTACTGGGCGGCGGTCTTGGTCACTGTGCACTGGTGGTTTCAGGGTTCCACTATGAATGCTGCTACGTGCTTGGAGGCGGCCCATCTGGGCTCCCTGGCAGACTTGCGTAACTTTGTGTACCGTGGCCCTAGGGCTTATGATTCTGTCCCCGGCCCCTCTCGTATTACATGGCGTGTTTGGGTGGTGGCCCGGAAAAGATTTGTGCAGCCTAATCAGTGGTCTCCCGACCAGCCTCTTTGGGGGAACCCCTCTCTCCCTCACCTGCGTATGCTTCCGGACCCGCAGGTCTGGGCGAGATATGGGGTGACGACCCTGGGGGATGTCGTGGCCTCGGATGGGGTCCTGTCATTTGCGCAGTTGAGGGACGGGTTTGGCCTGCCTTTGTGGATGAGGTTTAGGTACTTCCAGCTCCGTCATGCCCTCCGATCACAATTCAAGGTGCCTCCTCTCCTCCAGCCCGATCCCATCGAGAAGATCTTGGCCCCTGGGGACTTGTTAAAACCCTTGTCTACCCTCTATGCCTCTCTCCTGGGTTCTGAGTCTCCCAAACTTGAACGCCTCTGGAGCCAGTGGCAGTCTGATCTCCCCTCGTTGGACAGGGAGGGCTGGGAGGAATGCCTAGAAGCGGGTCCTAAGTTGGTTATCCCCTCCCGTGACAAATTGATTCAGGTAAAATTTCTGCATAGAGTGTATTACACTCCTGAGAGGTTGCATCGTATCTATCCTGACAGGGAGGCCACGTGCCAGCGCTGTCGCTCCCACCCGGGGTCCTACCTTCATATGTTTTGGGACTGTCCTGTGATTGCTAGTTACTGGTCGGCAGTTTTCGGGGCTATTAATGCTAAGCTGGGTTTGACTCTCCTGCCCTCCCCCGAACTCGCACTCCTGGGTATTCATGAGGATGATCAGCGCTCTCACCACTCCAAGCTCCTCATCTCGTTTCTTCTTTTCTATGCAAAGAAGGGTATACTCCTCCGCTGGTCGACTCCGTCTCCTCCGGATGTGCAGTTTTGGCTTAAACTGGTGGATGCGGACTTGCCCTTGTACAAGCTAACGTATATGAATAGGGGATGCCCTTGGAAATATGATAAGGTCTGGGCACCATGGACTGCGGATTGATGTTGCCTGCTCTGTCCCTCCCCCCCCTACCCTCTTTTTTTGTCCCTTCTCCCCCACCTTTTTTTTTTTTTTTTTTTTTATTTTTTCTTCTTATGTCCATTTCCCCCCCCCCCCGCCCTTCCCCCTCCCCCCCCTCCCCCTTGTATTCCGTGACTCTTAGATCTGTGCCTCTTGCCATTTTTCAGTTTAGTTGCTGTATGATGCTGAGATTTTGTGGTATGTCGAACCGCACATGTATTATGTTAACTGTTTATTTCTGACCTGTTTTCTGTACACATGTTTTTTCAATAAAGCACTCCTTGTTTGTTAAAAAAAAAAAAAAATCCCATATTCCTGTATGCTGCAATCGTTACAATGCCCATCTAAAAGTTTTTTGAAACTATCAACACCTCCTGCTGTTACCACTGCTTGTGGTAGGGAGTTCCAAATCCTCACCACTTCTTTGCTCATGGCAAAGAATGGCCATGTGTCTTTTTAAACTCCCTCCCACTGAAAAGTTTTTTCCCTATGCTAGGGTCACCAGTAAGGTTTTTTTTTACCAACCACTATCATATCTCCACTCAAGCGTCTCTTCTCTAGAGAAACTATTGCTTTAATGTAGTCTTTCCCCATAGTCTTTGTTCCACCAGTCCCTTTATTAGCTTTGTTGTCCTTCTCTGGACTCTATCCAGTTCCAGCACATCCCTCCTGAGGACCGGTGCCCAGAACTGGATGGCATACTCAAGATGTGGCCGAGTCTTGTAAAGTGGCAGAATTATCATTTTATTTCTGGAGTGAATCCCCTTTTAATGCATGCTAATATTCTGCTGGCTTAAACTCCCCCAGAGGTTCTCCCCCTAGTGAGAAACTTGCATTCCTATTTTAGCACCCGGATGCATTACTTTACATTTTTCTACAATAAACCTCATTTGACATGTAGTTGCCCAAGCCAATATTTTAATGAGGTCCTCTTGTAAGGTTTCCACATCTTGTTGTGAAGTTATTGCTCTGCTTAGCTTTGTATCATTCGCAAACACTAAGATTGAGCAATTTATATTAACTTCTATATCAGGCATCACTAAATGACGGACCACGGGCCAAATGCAGACTGCATCACTCTCCCATTCGGACCACTGCTGTCCCGCGATTTAGGAGCCTTTTCTTCCCCCTGCCATCCCTCTGTAATCCTCCCAGAGTCGACAGCGGGAGGCGGACAGTACTGGATGGAGGGTGGAGCTGCCCAAGGTTAAGAATCAGGTGATTGGCTGCTAGGATGAAGGGAAGTCCTAGCAGCCAATCACTATCTTGCAACGCCTGCCTCCATCCAGACAGCGCAGCATGTCTCCCTCCAATCTGTTTGTGTAAGGTAGGACAGTGAGGGGGGATGAAGTCAAACAGGCTAAGGACTGAATGTGGGGGGGGGGCATCAAAGTGGGGGGAGCTGAGGACTGTAATGTGGGTGAGCTAAAGGACTGGAATGTGGGGGGAGCTGAGGTCTGGAATGTGGGGGAGCTGAGGACTGGAATGTGGGTGGAGTTGGGGACTGGAATGTGGGGGTATTGAGGACTGCAATGTGGAGGGACTGAGGACTAAAATGGGGGGGGGGGGGTAGGTGAGGACTGGAATATTGTGGGGAGCTGAGGACTGGAATGTTGGGGAGTTGAGGACTGAAATGTGGGGGAGCTGAGGACTGGAATATGGGGGAATGGTGTATATAGGGGCAGAGGACATTACTGTTAATGGGGGTTGATGTCAAGGAAGTGTGAGAACACTACTGTGAATCGGGTGGAGGGGAATGATGTAAAGGGGGAGCTGAGGACACTCATCAAGAGGGGATCTTGATGGGAAGGGGAGGGGACTGCGATGTGCAGTGGGGACTGAGGATGTTGATGTAAGAATGGGATAAGATCTGTGCATGTGCATTAGGTGCACATGTCATGGGCTGCACTACCCGCAAGAAACACAGAAATAAGTCCTTTACCTTTTTTTAAAAAAAATTGTGCCACACCAAAGCGCATGGTGCTGCAGCAACATGCTCTGTTTGGCACACGTGAAAATGCGCAACAGAACCGACATGATATTCGGACCTCTGCTGGAAGAAAATGTTACTAACAGGACCTCAGTGAATTGTAATTCAATACCCCTGCTCTATATCATTTATAAATAACTTAATTAAACAGAATTGGTCCCAAGACAGATCCTTGGGGGACCCCACTTACCACTCCAGCCCAAGGTGTGGTAATAATGTCACACACACACACAGGATGTCCTCAGTCTTCGGGGTTGTATGATGGTTTTTAAAGGCTTACTGGCTAATACTACATTTTCATTTTAGTCTGTAAAGTTTGGCTAGCTGCTGATTTTGGGTCCCTGGCTTGGAAATCCTCCTTCCGTTTCTAAGCTCAAGCGGCTCCCATTTCACAGCTTTGCTCAATCCAGATGGTCAATATAGACAGGATTCTTTCTGTATTCCGTGCCAGAACTTTGATTGGGGAGGATGGGATTTGCACACCAAGAGACCTAAATATTATAAGAGGCTAACACCTTATTGAATCTAAAAGTCTCCACATTTGGATGAACTTATACATATACATAAAAAAATATGAATTACAGATAATTAACATACAGCATACCAAGGACACAAGTATTCCAATTTCAGACACTAGCCATATACTTCCTGTAAAATAGCTTTGATCCTGACTACAGTGAATAAAAGGATATATCTTAAACACAAACAAGAACCAGATTTTTTCCCAACCTATATCACAGATTTATTTGTAAAATATAAGCCTTACACACTGAATCATTGTTCCTTTTATGAAAATGCATCTACTGAGTGGAATGTCTGAGCTCTTAAATAAAGACCATATGACTGCAACATGGTATTTGTTTTCTCAGGCAAAGCTGGATTGGAGAGCTGTAGGGTGTATTGGGTCGAGTTAAGGAGATGCGCCGCAGAGTGCAGAGCAGTTGCTCCAAGGATGCTGAACTCTCAACATTCATATTGCTGACAAAGGTCTGCTGACTCTTTCATGAAATTGTAGCCCTATCAAAACACTTTGGGACACACATTTTTACGTTATAATTTAAGACAGCTTCTGTTTTGGTTTTTCGATACAAAGGTGAGGATCACATTTCTCAGAAACATATGGTTTAGAATAGGACTCTCCAACTGTTGATGAGCCAGCCAACTGTGACCATTCAAGCTGTTATAAGAGGCGTTGAACATTACTTATTGAGCAACATAACTTCTTTGACATTTGACTGAAGTGCTGTCCCATGTCTGAAAGTCTGTTATCACAATAGTGATCCTGTTGCTGGTAACAATTCACCAGTAAGTAACATGACAGATAGAGAGGGCAAAAAATATGCCCACCTTTCTCTCCAGTATCGATCCTTTGTTGGCCAAAACAGCCTTGCGTTGCTTGCTTGTTGGTTGAAACACTAGAGAATTTCCCTTGGCAGCAAAATAGATATACCTCACTGTTCAGACCACTGAGGGAGTGACCCCATAGAAAGGATGTATGCTATGAATGTCTCCAGAAATGTCATGTCCTGCTTGTGTGATCGGTTCACTGATTTTGCCAAAAATTTGCACTTATACCCTAGTGACATTTTAGGCACCCCTGTAATAGGAATTTCAGTTTTGGTGAGATATTCCCCAAGTGCTAAATGCTTAGAAAGGAATTCAGATGCTGCAACTTTTCTCATTAGAACACTGAGAGTGCACCAGGTGATTATAACTAACCAGACCCTCCTATTCAGAGACAGACTGCACTGTACACAATGAAACAGCTATTTCTTCAGAACAGAAAAGGCAGGAATCTGCAACAAGCTTTGTTAAAATTCTTGCAATTGTCATAGATCACCCAGAGTGAAGCCCGTCCCTTTGTTTCTCTCTCTCTGTGAATGGAGATTTTTCTCTCTCCTTTCAGATAGAAGAAAAAAAAAATGAAATAAATAAATAATAAAAAATAAAATAAAAAATAAAGAAAAAATATCTAGATCAAAGTTTGATCTAAGTCGGTGCCAGCGTTAGTGTTTAGGTCAAGTAAGGGTCAAAGGTCAAGTGCAGGGTCAGTTTATTTTGGGCATGATTTGTGGCATGATAAAGGTCAAGTTCAGCGCCATTCACCCCAACGGCACCAACACCAACAAAGCTGGGCCCCAGGAAGAAGAGCCCAGTACCAGCACTGGAATAATGCACCCGACCCAAAGAATCTGGGCCCAAACCTACCTTCCCGATGCCCTGGCAAACCCATTATGGCTGCCTTCCAGCTCAGGGTCACCTACAATCCCCCTTTCATTGTACAGCCAGGTGTGCGACCCAACAATCTAATTTTTCTGAATTTGATTATTTTTTTTTAGTTTTTCCCTCAAGATTTTCTGCAGTACTTTGTGGACCAAACAAATCTTTTTGCAGAGCAACATATTCTTCCTATGCCATATGTTTCACTGGTGCCGTCTCACAGTGGACGAGTTTAAATCGTTTGTGGGCCTTACGTTTAATATGGGGCTTACAAAGTACATGCCTACTCCCACCCCATCAACTATATGCCGATTTATTCTGCTGTCATGTCCAGGACACGCTATGACATCATCATGTACTTTCTGCATTTCAATGACAACTCACAGTTCCCTCACTGAGATGATCACAACCATGATAAATTATATAAAAGATGCCCCCTAATAAATTACAAGTGACTTGCCGAAATGTATGTCCAAGACTAAAACGTTTGTGTGGACGAATTTCTTGTCCACTTCACTGGCCAGCTGCAATTCCAGGTAATGGTTAAAACTCATTATGTGAAAGAGCCACAGTATATACGTACGCCTTCTGTGTGTACGAAGGTAAAGACTCCCAGATCCAGCCCCTTGAGTGCCCAAAGTACATCGGAACCAGTGGGAAAATTGTCTGGGATCTGGCATACCCCCTGCTCAAAAAAGGCTACAGTATCAATGTAGACAATTATTATATGAGTTTGCCCCCTTTCCTGCCACCTATACCTTAAAAAAACCCTGGCCTATGGTACCACCAGAAAAAACAGGAAGGACTTCCCACAATATTTAGTGACAACAAGGCTACAAAGGGTGGAATCCGTAAGTATGAGAAATGAGGAAGTGTTGGGCGTGAAGTTAAGGGACAAGAGAGATGTTTATGTCCTGTCTACAATCCACAATGACACCTAGGTGGAGATTCACGAAAGACGCGGTCCCATTGTAAAGCCTGAATGCATCCATGATTACAATCAGTTCATGGGGGGGGGTGGATTAAAATGACCAGATGCTACAGCCTTATTTATCAACACAAAAGTTTAATTTCTGGTATAAAAAAGTTGCATTTTATCTCTTCCATATGACCATGTATAATTCGTACATCAAAAGTCAAATGGAAGAGCCAGTAGCACCTTCCTCAAATATATTGAAGAAATTGTCACTGCCATGATGTGCCAGCAAGTGTGATAGGTAGTCAGGAAATTAGATGTGTAATTAAGGCTCCTAGAAAACCTGAAGGTGCTACATGGATGTTGGGCCTCTGTATGTGGCCAGACTGTGTAAAAGTCTCAAACATGTATTATCGCCATAGTCAGGGGGAGTAGCAGAATGTATTTTGGGTGTCATTTTTGCTATGTACTTGCTATGTGTTAGAAATACCATATAAATTAAGATCTTGCTTTCATTCTCTTTCCACATTTTCCAAAAACTTGTGGAAACAAAATTACATGTTCAAAAGACTTACAATGCCTCATAGAATATAAATTGGGGTGTTTGTTTTCCAAAATGAGATCATTTTGTGGGTAATTCCATTGCCCTGGTGCTCCAGGGCCTTCACAAATGTGATAGGTAGTCAGGAGGAGTAGCAGAATGTGTTTTGGTGTGTAGTTGCAAGTATGCATATGCTGTGTGTGGGAAATAACTTCTTAATATGACAACTCCAAAGCCCCCCAAAAATGTGATAGGTAGTTAGGAAATTAGATGTGTAATTTATGCCCCTTGAAAGCCCAAAGTTGCTGCTTAGATTCTGAGCCCCTCTATACATCTAGGATGTGAATAAGTCTCACGCATGTGGTATCCCTTTACTTGGGAGGCATAGGAGGAAGTGTTTGTGGGTGTAATCCTAAATATGCCTATGCTGTGTGTGAGAAATAAATTGTTAAAATGGCAACTTTGTGAAAAAAAACTTTAATTTCTTCATTTTCCAAAGAATTGTGACTAGGGATGTAACGATATTACCGCTATCGCGGTATCGCTGTGTTTTACATGGCCCGATATCGTCGTGGTGGGTGCACGGTCTGGCCGCCGTCTGTGTGTCTCGTCGGCGGCTCCTGTCTGTCACTCACTCACCTCTATGCTATGCTGCAGTGCTGCTTGCTTACTGGCCGAGCCGAGGCGAGCGGCTGCCAGTTGGTTAGAGCAGTGTGGGTGGGCGGGCTTCTGGGGCGGAGGCGGGCGGAGCCAGCGCATGAGAGCGGCGGACTCGGCGGAGCAGAGCCAGCTTCCCAGGCAGGCACCATGGCAAGACAGTGACACCGGACCGCCGGTGAGTAATAATGTGTATAAGAAAGAAATTTAAAAAAAAAACACTGACGCCACTCATGACATGTACTTTACTACTGGATTGGTCGGATTTACACAGAAAGAGAGGATAGTTCTCAGAGTAAGCACATTGAGAACAGTGCTAAGAAGAGAAGAGGTATCATAGTAGGTGCCGTGCTAGTGGGGACAAGAGCATGAGGCCCAAAATGTGGTGTCTTCTTAGAGAGAAGGTAGTGAGTGACTGTAATGTATATATTTCAAAGTGATTTTTTATGTGGCTTACTGGCTTTGCTTTCACATATTTGCAAACTTATTTCTTCAATACAGTATAATTAGAGATTTGTTCTAATAGTCCTGCAGGCCTCATTGATGATGATCCCTGCCCTCAGGCTGGATGTTCTCTCACTCTGGGCTGTCTGGGGCGTGGGCGACTCTGCAAACTAAGTGAAAGTATAACTACTACTTTAAGGTGGGGCATTCTTCTGACTGACCATCAATGATGTTAGGGGCATTTTTGTCTGACACACAACTGTTGAGGGGGGTCACTGAAGGCCCATAAAGGACAGAGAGAAGCCATTACACTCAAGCACTCTTTCAGTGAACTCAGCACATTTTATATTTGCTGCCTGCCTGGTGATGTTGGAGCCGAGGCTTGGAGCCACATGCTGTTTCTGCCTATTAATCCATGAGAGTGTGGTCAGGCATGGTGGTGATCTGGTGAGCTTTTTGGCCATACCCAACCCCAGCAGTGCCAGCACTGGTGGTGGTGTTATCACTTATCAGACATATGGTGGTCCTATAAGCACGGATCCCCTAAAGAGTGTGGTTTAACTTTAATAGAGACTTTTTGATGACATTGATTTGATTAGACAGCACTTTGTTTGCACTCTCCTTTAGGAGGTTTATCCTTCTATTGCGCTACTAAAGTAGAAATACCTTTGGACATCTATAGTATTTATATATTTTTACATTGGAATTAAATTGGAAGTAGCAGCATATCTTGATTTTATTGTATATTGCATCCTGCCAGTGCAGAGGATCGCATTTACCTACTGAGAGGTTTTATTCTGTGTTATTTATTTATTTAAGGATTGCACGCTGCACGCTGTCCAGTCCACACAAGCTCACATTCAGCAAGCCAGCATGGCCGACAGCAATACAAGTTGTAAGGATGAAAACAACAACCCCGAATTTGAGATTGTGCCAGCCCCTGCAGCTTTTAAATCAGATGTCTGGAAACATTTTGGTTTCGCCCCGTCAAAAAACGCAAAAGGAGAGAAGGTGGTGGACAGACAATGGACTATGTGCAAGCACTGCCACAGTAAACTGCGATACAACACAGGAAACACAAGCAACATGCGAAGTCATCTGACGACCCATCATCCCGAAAAGTTTGCAGATTCTTCTCTCACAAAAAAAGTCCTGTCCGGCGGTCAAAAAACCCTGAAGAAGGCATTTTCAACAACTATGCCAATGCCACACAACAGCGCAAGGGCTCAAGAAATCACGAGGTACATCGCGGAATACATAGTGTGTGATTTACGTCCCTTTAGTGCAGTAGATGGCAAAGGATTTAAAAGGTTAGTGGCCAAGCTTGAGCCGAAGTATCAAATGCCGTTGCGGGCTCATTTTAGTCAAACTGTGTTCCCTGCTCTTTACCGTGAGACAAAAGAATGTGTCATGTTGAACCTTAAACAGTCTGAGTGCATTGCTATTACCACTGATGGGTGGACTTCCAGAGCGATTCACAGTTACATCACTATTACGGCACATGTTTTGACGAGTGAATGGGAAATGCAGAGTTACGTTTTACAAACTAGACAGCTTAGCGAATCACACACTGGCGTAAACATAGCCGAAGTCCTTAAATCTGCAGTCAAAGAGTGGGGGCTGGACAAGATTGGAACAAGGATCGCTGTTGTTACTGACAACGCAAGCAACATGCGAGTAGCAGTAAAGGAAGCCGAACTGTCCTCTCACATACGGTGCTTTGCGCACACACTAAACCTGGCCTCCCAAGCAGGTTTAAAGATCAACACAGTGAGCCGCCTCCTCGGTAGAGTCAGACGTGTAGCAAGTTTTTTTCACCGCAGTTCTACAGCCACAGCCGCGCTGACCACCAAACAAAAACTACTCAATCTCCCTGTACATAAACTCATTATTGATGTAGTGACAAGATGGAATAGCTCTCTGGACATGGTGGAGCGCTACCTTGAACAGCAACAAGCTGTTGCTGCAGCCCTACTGAGTGATGAACTGAGACACAAGTCACGTGAAATTGACACTTTGGACACATCTGACATTGCAAATGCAGAGGATCTTGTGAAGATTCTTTTACCAATAAAAAAGGCCACAACTGTTCTCTGTGATGAGTTGCAACCAACAATATCTCTCATTTCACCACTAAAACAAATGATTCAAGACAGCATGGCCACAGATAATCATGACTCAAATGTCATTGCTCAGATGAAGGTAGCCATTCTGAAGGATCTTACTGACAGATACCAAGGAGAGGATGAAAAGTTCATGCAGGAGAGCAGTGCTTTGGATCCACGCTTTCGGACCTTGCAACATCTAGGCAGTGGAGAGAGAGAGGACGTCTTTGAAAAAATAAAGTTCAAAGCATCACAGATGGAACAACAGGTAAAAAATGTTAACGCTGTGCCATAGAGAAAATTGAGAGAAATACAATAAAATGTAACAAAATGCTGATATAATGTCTTTTTATCATTTATGAACCAGGACCAAGATGATGTGCTGCCCAGTAGCCCACATCCAGCACCAGCAGATCTGGACGACAGCAGCACGAGCTATGTGCCTCCTGTTAAGAAGCATGCCCTTGAGGACCTCCTTGGCTCTTATTTTAGCAGTAATCAAGTCACAGGTGGAATTCAGGCAGAAGTTGACTCTTACTGCAAAGAAGCATTAGTTTCTCTGTCTGCTTGCCCTCTTAAGTGGTGGAGACTGGAGAGACAATGCAGGGCGGTATCCTATTCTGTCTTCATTAGCAAAGACCTACCTGTGTATACCCGCTACCTCAGTGCCCAGTGAAAGGGTATTTTCAACAGCAGGGGATATTGTAAATGCCCAGAGGTCTCTTCTTCTCCCTTGCAATGTAGATCTTTTGATTTTTCTAAAGAAAAACTTGAACATTAGCTAAAGGATAGTTCAGTGTTTTTCAGAAGGCTTTTTGCCAGACAGTTAAAGGATTTTTTTTACTGTTCTAATCTTTTTTCTAAAGGCTGCCTTTATATTTGCCTTGCACATTTATACCTGACTTAACTTGATCTTTGTTTGCACTTAAAGGGAATTGCCTAATGTTTGTTTACTAGTTTACAATTGTTCTAGCTGCTTCTTAACTTGAACATTGCACAGAAGAATCAGTTATGCAACCAAATATTACTATACAGGAGAATATATTGATGTTCCTGACTACAACTACAACTTGCACTTTAAGCAAGCACTATATGTGATCAGTGTTACTGTTTTACTGTTTTATGTTGTCATGGATCCATAAATACAATAATAAGTTGCCTGTGTTGACTGGCAAAAGCAGAATAAATGTCGGTATTTTTTCGCTATTATCATTACAAACACTATCGTGAGCTATTTAACAATACCGTGAGCTTTTCCACAATATCGCAATAAATATCGTACCATGAGGTCAATATCGAAATTGTATCGTACCGTGAGATTTTGATATTGTTACATCCCTAATTGTGACAAAAGCAAAGTTACACTTACTGGTAATGTCTTTTTGAGGAGTCTTTCAAAAAAGAGTGTTAAAAACTTTTCAGAACACTCTTCAAGAGATTCAATGGGAACTCCTACAAGAGCCTGCAAAACCAAGGACAAGTCCCACTTAGGGAGCAGAGGGCCCTTAACTGGTCTCTGCCTACTCAACGCTTTAAATAATCTAGCTACCCATGGGTTGGCTGCTAACAGCTTCGCCAAGAACACACTGAGGGCTGTAACTTGGCTCCTCAGAGTACTAAGGGCTAGGCCTTTGTCTGCGCTGCACTGCAGGACCTCCAAGACCGCAACCAGGCTATGCACATCAAAGGAGCTTTCTACACACCAATTATTGAAGCGCTTTCATAATTTCAGTTGGATCAAACTTGTCTCCCTCTTTCTGCTACACAGCAGAGTGGACACCAACCGGTCTGAGAATCCCTTTGCCTTCAGCAACTCCTCCACAGTAACCATGGAGCGAGTTTCCACCTCTCCACCTGGGGGCAGCATATCAGTCCTTGAAGAGGAGATCCTCCTCAACTGGCAGATTCTACAGAGGGCTTCACTGCTAACTCCTTTAGAATAGACAACCATGGTCTTTTGAGCCAGTGTGGTGCAATGAGAATAAGAGAGGTAATCTCTGTCCAAAACTTCTTTAGAAACGCTGGTAACAAAGCAGGCCGGGGAAAGACATAGCACTTAGAGAAATGCAAACTCTGAGCTAGGGCATCCACCAAGAGAATGCCATCCCACCTGTTCAGGGAGAAGAGCAACCAAGCCTTTATGTTCTCCCTGAAAGAAAAAGATATTCACACGGGACCCCCCTCCCCACCTCTGGGTAATCATTTCGAAGACCTCTCAGTTGAGGGCCAAGCCACTCTCCCTCAGCATCTTCCTGCCGAGGAAATCAGCCACCCGATTCAGTTCCCCCTTCAGGTGAACTGCTGAGAGGGACAGCACATTGGTCTTGGCCCAAACAAGAATTTCCACCACCCGAGAACACAGAGATCAGCTCCTTGTGTACCCTGCTGTTTGTTGACATATGCAACTGCTGGCCAAACAGACCTGTATGTGATGGCCCCACAGTTCTTCCTGAAATGTGCTAAGAGCCAATGGAACTGCTCCCAACTCTCTCCAGTTCAAAGACCTCTTCACATCCTCTCTCTCCCAGGAGCCCTGCACTAGCAGGATGCCCAGGTATTCCCCCCACCCCATGGTGCTTGCATCTGTTGTCACAACTTTGGTGGCTGGTAGGACCCACAGGAACGCCTGGGACAGGTTCCCCGCCTTCTACCACCACCAAAGAGATATTTTCACCTGCAATGGTACAATCATGAGGGCGTTTAAAGACCTTTGACTGAGGTCCCACACTCCCAGGATTAAAATCTGCAGTGGACGAAAACACAGACCCACCCATTGCACCAATGGAATGGCGGAGGTCAACAACCCCAAGGCCAGCAAAATAGCCTGCCTTACTGAGACTGGCTGGCTGCCCTGTAGCAGTCTCAGTGCACACATTTTTCCTGGGGAAGAAATTATTTCTGCTGTATAAGTGAGTCCAACACGTACCTCAGGTACGTGACCCACTAGGAGGAAACCATGTTGGACATTTCCAGGTTTAAGTGCCACCCTAGGCCCTCCAGAAGGCTCTTCCTCAACTCCATGTCCCGTGTCAACTGCTCTGGAGATGCAAACAGGAGTAGGTCATCTAGGTAAGCGACTACTGAGATTCCCCTGAGGTGTAGAAATAACAAGGCCTCTGCTATGACCTTGGTAAAGATCTGGGGAGTGGAGGATATGCCAAATAGAAGAGCCCCACACTGCAGGTGGATTTTTCACTTCTCCGTCTTTATAGCCAATTGGAGAAAGATTTGGAAACTTCCTGCAATAGGAATGTGCAGGTAGGTGTCTCTCAGATCTATGGAAGCCATGTAGCAGTTCAAAGGAAGCAGCCTCCTTACAGAGAAGATCGAGTCCATGCGGAATCTCTTGTAGGCCACCAACAAGTTTGGGGGTTTTAGGTTTAAAATGAGTCTGAACTTCCCCAAGGACTTCCGCATCATGAAGATGTGGGAGTTGAATCCCTTGCTTATTACCCTTATTGGTACCAAAACATTCTCCTCTTCTAACTCTCTTAAGGATGCCAGAAGGGCTGTAGCCTTTTTGGCACATTTTAGAAGATATGTAATGAAAAGCCTTTGTGGGGGAGGTCTTGAAAATGCTAAGTGGTACCCCCTCCTTACAATTCCCAGAATTAATTGACTGGAGGAGACCTTCTTCCCCTAATTGTGCTATCTGGGACTGGTCTGGAGGGTAAAAAATCGCCACCCCCCCTTTACCCTTGCCCCTCTGTCCCCAGGACTTTTTTTGACCCTCAGACCTGGGGTCCCAAAGCGCCTTTCAGTGTGAGACTTCTTCCTAGACTGCTCCGCCACCTTGCATATGATTGGAAAGGACTTCTATCTGCTATGGAATCTAGAATGGCCTCCAGCCTTGGACCAAAAAGTAAGTCCTCTGTGAATGGGATACTGTACAACTTGACTTTGGATGCAATGTCCCCTGCCGAGTTTTAAACCACTAAGCCCTCCTTGCCGAAATGGCCAAGGCTGACTTTTTTTGACCCTCAGACCTGGGGGTCCCAAAGTGCCTTTCAGTGTGAGACTTCTTCCTAGACTGCTCCGCCACCTTGCATATGATTGGAAAGGACTTCTATCTGCTATGCAATCTAGAACGGCCTCCAGCCTTGGACCAAAAAGTAAGTCCTCTGTGAGTGGGATACTGTACAACTTGACTTTGGATGCAATGTCCCCTGCCAAGTTTTAAACCTCAAAGCCCTCCTTGCTGAATTGGCCAGGGCTGATGATCTGGCTGACATATAAACAGACTCTGCTGGCACAACTGCGTTTTAAGCTACACCCTAAAGGAAATGAAGACAGGACTGTCTCTTTAGACGTCACTACTTCTATGTGTGCCTGCAATTGTGATAGCCAATATACGACGATTTGTAGACTCTATAC
Organism: Pelophylax lessonae; assembly: GCF_965119305.1. Lineage (NCBI taxonomy): Eukaryota > Metazoa > Chordata > Amphibia > Anura > Ranidae > Pelophylax > Pelophylax lessonae. The sequence continues at coordinate 165,433,549 of NC_138776.1, forward strand.
ATTTCACACAGACCTAATAATTTAGGATTTGTGTTATTTTTACTAAAGGAAGAATGTAGTAGAATACATATTGACATAGATTTATGAAGAATGATTATTTATTTGCAAAGTTATATAACAGAAACTAAGAAAACGGCCCCGCCCTCCTTCTCCGGGATTGGATAGTGTGCTTTTTCAAACATATCATACTACTCAAGGTAGTGTTTTTTCTACCAATTTTTTCTTTTTTCTCTTTTTCCAATATATTATAATCAAACCCCTTTTCATTTATATTTCGTCATAATTTAGATTACCAGTTTCAGATATACAACCTGTATTTAAGCTCCTGATGAATGGACGGAGGTCCAAGAAACGCGTCGAGCCTACAATAACTCATATGTAATTCCAAATCTGATACAAGTAAAGACTGTAAGCCTACACGGAGAATTATGTTATACCTTTTAGAGATCCCAGTTTGATCCATGTGAAATTGTATTTATTCTTATTTAATGTGAATTTTATAATCTTTTGTATGCCAATTCTCTGTATGTGTCCTCATTGGTTGTATATGTGACTCTCTTTAATACATGTATTTATGTATTTATGTATTTATTATACAATCCAGCTGTCCTCATTTAAAGTCCCATTTTCTCCTTGGTTTCTCCTTGGTTTTTTTTGCATATGCATTTAGGGATGTAGGCAACTGGACAGAAAAGGTGGCAGACCATATTTCTTTTGCTATGTTTTTTCAAAATGTTCTGTATCTTTTTGTTTATATAGAACAAAAAAAAAAACAGTGGTGAATAAATACCACCAGAAATAAATCTCTATCTGTCTCAAAAAAATTTAAAAAATCATTTGGGTTTAGAGTTGCATGACTGAGTAATTGTCATTCAAAGCGTGACAGCACTAAGAGATAAAAAATTACCTTGATTGGAAGGGATAAAAGTGTCTGGACTTCAAGTAGTGAAATAAGGAATAAAGATATGACAAGTTGTTGCACCTGTTATGTTCTATTTACACTGGATTTTTCCGATTGGGGTAAAAAAGACCAAATGCGCTAGGTCCCTAAATAACATTCTATTTCTTTGGGTTTAAAAAACGTATAATTCTTAGAAGTTCAGTAAACATTATTTTTTATTTGTCCTGTGTCCGATTTATGTATCTGAAGCAACCTATTCTGCTGTTATAGCAGCCCCTCAATCTTGCCCATTATATTTGGATTACAGAACATGCTGCAAAGATTCCAAGGAGGTGGCCATCTAGAATATATATTCTGTATGTTATTTGCCAATATCAGTAGGTCAAACAGGATTCTTGAGTAGTGAGCAAGGATTTCATTTGACATTTATGAAAATGTCACAGAGCTATGTCTCACTCCTGTCAATTACTCCCACCTTTGCTTGTGTAATTTAATTATATTTCACTTTACACTGAACATAGAATTTTTTATTTTTTTTTACCATTCTGATTAAATTGTTAATTAGAAATGTCGCAGCCTGATTACAGAAGGATTCTAGAATGTGCTAGTATGGATAGAAAAGTACTCGTCTTTTTTTCATACTCTGTGTTGGATATTCTTATGGGATTTGTGCTTTAATTGTACAACATACATTTCATCATATTTATTATGATTATTACAAAACCTGCCTGATCAAAATGACATTTCAAAGGACTATGCAAAATGATTATATAATGAAATGCTGCAATTTAATTAACTAGGAATAGTTTCTGGTTTCCCTTTTAGTTTGATTTATTTACTGTGGAGAGAATTCAGTCTGACGGTAAACTTTATAATCAAAAATGAGGCTAGACCCTCATTTAACCAAGTTTTAGAAAAAATGATCTGCGTTTCTTATAGCAACCATTTATTTTGATACCTTTCCTTCTTCAACTGCCATTTTCCAGAGCAGGTCTCAATCATACTGACCCTAACTATTTTAGTAATTTGCAAAAAAAAAAAAACAGTGATGTGCATGCTTGTATTATTACCCAAATATAGATATATACATAGATAATAATGATTTAAAAAAATATAAATAATATCTATACATAGTTATATGAACAATAGGATAAGAAAAAAGACTTATGGTAAATCATAACAGACTATAGCAGTAGATTATAAATATAAGTAGAAAGTAAGGGAAAACATTGGATTGATTTAGTTGATATATTAGGTTATAACTGTTGTTAAGCTTCTTTTTTTTTATCCTAAAATAAATGTCATAGTTACAGTATATGCTCTGTGTAAAACCATTGCACAGAGCAGCCCTAAACCTCTTCTCCTGGGGTCCCCTAATGGCAATCTTGGTTCCTCCTCTTTTCCCAGTGTCCCCATAGCAAGCCTATTCGTGCAGGCTCAATCCCAAGCCGGATTGTGTGTATCCATAGACTCACACAGCGTGGCTCAGGCCCGCCCCCCCCCACTCCCTCTGCACAGGTTTCGACTGACAGTCAATGGCTCCCTCTGCTGCCGAGTCTCCTGTGAGAAAAGAGAGAGGGGAGAAAAGCTGTTGCAGATGGGTGTAGAACAGGATGAAGATCGGGCTCGGGTAAGTTTTAAAGTAGGGGCTGGGGGGAGCAACTTTAAAAGATTATTGCATTAAGGTAATAAAAGCCTTTTGCCCTTATACCCACTTTAATAACAACATAAATTTAAGATGCCCATTATTGTTATGGCTAGAAATCCTGCACAATCATTACCTGAAGGTACAAGCATAGTTATACCGATATTATATTAGCAGGACAATAAAAATGACATATAAATCCATCATAAATGATGCATCACATGGATTATATGCATCTATCTTAGTTTGTTTTACCCAGTTTCTTTTTGCAGTATGTTAAAGCCATTAATAACTTAATAAATTAATTTTCCCAACAATTGTAAAAATAAAAAAAATGCTGTTTTTGCAATATTCACTTTCACTCTAGTACTTTCCCCTGCAGACAATATATCCTCTTGCTTTCCTTTGGCCTCTTAGGTCCAGTGTCATTCATCCCCATTCGCTGGTATCCCAGGTTGTCATAGGTATATCATATAATAGTGTGTCATCATGCAGGCTGGGATCACCGGAGGATGCTGCAGAGAATGTTGCTCATACCCCACGAGAAGAGTAAGTACTGGTCTTTGCAACAGTAAGGACTGCCAATTGCCAAGGTCACAGACAAACATTGTATAGTTTGTAATTATGTGTGTATTCAGTGGCAGCCATAGTTAGTCATTGCTCAGGAAGAGGACCACCTGCTACTGCTGCAAAATGCTGGCTTGGCAGGAAGACCTTTTGCTGGCCTTCCTGGAAGTACCAGAGATCCAAAGACCAACTACAGGGTGGTGAGAGACCAGTTGGACTCCCAATGTTTTACTCTTTTGCCCAAGATACCATCCTAATACCCAAAATGGAATTCAGACAGACTTACTTTTTTGCCACTGTGGAGTACAACTTTTCCCAAAGGGGATTAAGCGAACCACCGTAAGGGCCCCAACACAGACAAAATTAAAGTTTCCCTGACCTATAGAGAGGTCCTCTTCCACCTTTAGTCAGGTGTTAAATATTTTGCTGTGCCTCTTAACTGTTGTCATTTTTACAGTGTTATTGCATTTGGGCATTGCATCCATTGTGTTATTGTGTCCTATTGTTATTTGCTTACTCATTCTGCCTGCAGGGATTTTGTTTTTTTAAAAGTCCATTGAAACCCACAAGATGTATCTGTGAGTCTTGGGTCAGTTCTGGGCAAGTCATCATTGCAGAAGGACAGAAGAGCCTTATCAATATAGAAACACGTTCAGGACTACAAATTCCCTGGATGGCTGTTATCTAAAGTGCTGTTGAAGGAGAGCCAATGTCACATTTAAAATTGGTGCGCCTTGTGGGGTTCGGCGAATTAATAAACGACAAGTTTCATGTGCCACCGCAGCCAGTGTCAGATTCAATTCTGTGGAGGCCCCTAGGCAGTTGAAGCCTTGGGGCCACTTTTGCAGGTTTCTGGAGGTTTCTCCTGTGTGCGCTCTAATGGGATAACATTGAACTAAATAGTGTGCATGTCGGCCACTAGATAGAGATGACCATCACCACTGGACATTACATGTATGTAGGTTGCACCAACTTTTCTTACAACCTGACAGCAGAAAGAAAATAAGTTTTTAAGAGACAAACTGTAATGTGAACCTGATATCTATGGTTTATGTACTTTAAGTTGTTATTGGGTACATTACATTAACCAGTTGCCATCTGCCCTATAGCAGTTTTACTGCTACAGGGTGGCATATGTGCGCCGGATGACGTATATATACATGATTCAGGACTTCCGCCTGCAGGGGGCACACGGTGGCCAACGGCGAGCCGCTTCTGCTGTGATCATTTACAGCAGAAGCCGATATGCGATGTCCTCTGACTCCCGGTCTATCATCAGTAAAACACAGAGAACTGAGAAATGCCTATGTAGGGATGTATTCTGTGTCTCTGCAAAGCAGGGACTAGAATTGGTCTCTTTGCCTAGTGAAAGAAGCACACTGTGTAAACAAAAACACTGGATAGGCACACAGTTAACCCATTGATCGCCCTAGATGTTAGCCCCTTCCCAGCCAGTGTCATTAGCACATACCAAAAAAAGAAGAAATAAAAATTCCATAAATATATCCCATAGTTTGTAGATACTATAATGTTCGCGTAAACCAGTCAATACACGCTTATTGGCATTTGTTTACCAAAACATGTAGCAGAATACATATTGGCCTAATCGGATGTGTTTTATAGCAGAAAGTAAAAATTATTTTTTTTTTTTACTTCAACATTGTCGGTTTTCTTTTTTTTATAGCGCAAAAAATTAAAAAAAACGCAGTGTTGATCAAATACCACCAAAAGAAAGCTTTATTTGTGGGGAAAAAAATGACATAAATTTTACACAGTGCAGTGTACAGTGTAAGTACCGCAAACAATGGCCTGGTCATGAAGGGGCATAAATCTTCCAGAGATCAAGTGGTTAATACAGTGTTTTCTACAGAGTGTTTAAAGCGGAGTTCCAGCCTCAAATACCTTTTTTTAACTAAAAATACCCCTATTATACTAATCCATCGCTCTTTACAGAACCGCTATTCTCATATTTACAAGGTGTACAGTATTGGATTTTAGTCAAAATTGTACTTTTAAAAACGTGTCTGAGCGTGGCCATCTTGGATGTGGGCATCTGTAATCTGCTGTTTCCTTCTTCCTGATTCCAGGGAGTGTTCTGGGAGTTTATCCTGATTCCAGCCTCCGGGGAGTGATGAAAAACAGCTCCCAGGATGCAATGCAAAGGAGGAAGTGATGTCGGTGGCCGTGGCCACAGAGGGGGGAGAAGGAGGAAGTACAATCAAAAATGCCCTGAAAATAAGGTAAGGGACACCCGAGAAAAATTGAAAATGCCCAATTGTTGATCAGCATAGCGAGCACTCCAGGAATCACTAAAGTTGCAAAATAGGCCGGAACTCCACTTTAATGTAAAGTTTTTGTTTCTTTGAGTTGATTCCTTATTTTTTGATAGTTTGTAAACAATTTAAGAAAGCTTCATTGTAATTTTCTTTCAAGTTCAAATCAAAATTATTTTGATCTGTTGTCGTGGGGCCCATAGGCCGGTGCCTACTCTGCCTATTTAGTAATCCAGCACTGACCGCAGCAGACGGACTTATTTCTCAAAGGACTACAAGTGCAGTAATCAGTACACTCATAGTCCACTGACACTTCCTCCAGCTCGCTAACTGAAAGCCTGTACAGAGATGTGGGCAGATAGCTGGAGGAAGCGTGTGCAACCTGATCACAGGTGCAATGCATTGCAGTCTCCTATAAAAAACAAAAATAAATCCACATTATTTTCCTGCAAAAATATGTGTATTTCTTGTTTTTTATTTATTTTTTTATAATGGTGAATCTAGATTTAACTTAAAATACAGTATGTGCTCTCTAAAATGCAAGCAATACTTTCTTAGGGCCACCAAAGCTGTAAAATGATGGCCGGCTGGATTTTTAATAAAGCACAGCACGGATATTGAAGAGGGATGAACAATTTTTATGACAATTCAGTTTCCTGCAGTAATCCTTTGGTAGCTGCCTGTTGAGAAGCGCTTAGCTGTGAATGAAGCCTGACAGTAGGGTGTATCCAAATTGCTGATCAAGTTCTCGCTTTTTTCCTACAGCAGCATAAACAGGTAGAAGCTTGGAAAGTACCTATATAGACTAAGGATGTGATGATTCATACAGTTTTTATGACCTATATAACTTGCATCTTGTCTATGGATTATTTGTGCTGTAGAGGTATCTATGTGTGTGCATATATAACAATGAATCATGTCTACTCAGTGCTTAATTAGTACCTTCGTCTTTTAATACTACTTGAAAAATATGTCCAGTCTATGATGAAATACTGCAACCTGCAGTAAATCACTAAGCAGTTTAAAGGACTATGAAGAAAATCTAAATTGATTAGGACTCGTTCAGAAGTGGGGCCAGGGGAAAGTAAAAGCAAGCAATTGAGCTGTGGTTTTACTGCCCCCTTCTTCCCCTAACTGCCCACCTTAACAAATATATGCAGCTGCTCAGGGCTGTACACAAGATACTTTTGCATTCATCAAGCAGAGCCACCGCCGAATGCGACCCATTTACGGTAATAGGACTGCATCTCAACTGACGCAGTGGTTTGGCCTTCTTAGGGTTAAAATCGGCGATGAGGAGGGAACATACAGGTGCATCTCATAAAATTAGAAAATCATTAAAAAGTTTATTTATTTCAGTAATTCAATTCATAAGGTGAAATAAATGTGTTACACACAGAGTGATATATTTCAGGCATTTCTTTCTTTTAATTTTGATGATTATGGCTTACAGCTAGTGAAAACCCAAAATGTAGTACTGTATCTTAAAAAATTAGAATATTACATGAGACCAATAAAAAAAGTTTTTTTAATACAGAAATGTGGGCTTACTGAAAAGTATGCCCATGTACAGTATAGTATGCACTCAATACTTGGTCGGGGCTCCTTTTGCATGAATTACTGCATCAATGCGGTATGGTATGGAGACGATCAGCCTGTTGCACTGCTGGGGTGTTAGGGAAGCCCGGGTTTTTTGTATAGTGGCCTTCAGCTCGTCTTCATTGTTGGGTCTGGTGTCTCTCATCTTCCTCTTCACAATACTCCACTGATTCTCTAAGGGGTTTAGGTCAGGCGAGTTTGCTGGCCAATCAAGCACAGTGATACCATGATTATTAAACCAGGTATTGGTACTTTTGGCAGTGTGGGAAGGTGCCAAGTCCTGCTGGAAAATGAAATCAACATCTCCATAAAGCTGGTCAGCAGAGGGAAGCATGAAGTGCTCTAGAATTTCCTAGTAGAGGGTTTCACAGACTTTGGACTTGATAAAACACAGTGGACCAACACCAGGAGATGACATCGCTCCCCAAATCATCACTGACTGTAGATATTGTTGCATTTCATTTGGAAATCAAGGTACCAGAGTCTGGAGGAAGAGTGGAGAGACACAGAATCCAAGTTGCATGAGGTCCAATGTGAAGTTTCCAGTCAGTGATGATTTGGGGAGCCATGTCACCTGCTTGTGTTGGTCCACTGTGTTTTATCTATATAAAATATATTAGTTTCACTTTTTTTAATTGAATTACTGAAATAAGTTAATGTTTTACACTTGCATCTCCTCCAAGCTACGTGTCAACACCTCTCTAAGAAGCATTCCAGCACAGATCACGTCTCATTGGGGCAACAAGGGCTACCCCACATAAGAACAAGTCCTTAGGGTCTAATGATGCAGGTGATGCTTAGGTGATCTACAGTGCCACCTAAAACACTCATACTCCCTTAAAGCAGAACTAGAACCATCAATTTAACCACATGGCAAGGATTCCCATGAATGATAACTGTTAAGAGCCTTTCAGATGGCCAATTCGATCAAGGGCATTCCCGACTTGAGCCCATTAACACCCGCCTGCCTCCGGATCCGAGCAGGCCCACAAAAACAAAAAACAGATGTTGACTTTCCGTTTCAGGAGGGCGGATCAAAGGTACTCTGCGAACAGATAGTGAGTGGAAATGGATGTGTCATCCACTTGTTCTGCTGTGATCAGCAGGGGATCAGCTCACAGATCCCTTGCTGATCACAATGGAATCTACTCCATGTGGAAGGGCCCTATAGAGGCTTGCGCTCTCATCCAAACTGTCAAGCCATCAAATGGTTGATGTTGTACCTGATCACATGTGTAACACTATTGCAACTGTAGATCAAACAGGGGCTAAGATGGCAGCTTACTTGGCTGTAAAGTAGAGGGGGGTTTAGTTCCGCTTTTAATAATGGCTGAGGACTTTGAAGTAAATGGGTATTCATGTAACCTGCTAAGTGTGTTTTTTTGTGACCTGGCAAACTGCTGATATAAGAAGTAATCATTTGTGAGTGTACAGTATGTAAAGCCCTTGTAGGTGGGGTGCAGCGTGTGCGGTGGCATTAACTTACACAGACAAGTGCAATAGAAAATGTTAGTCTCTTCCTGATCCAAGATGACTGCTGGAGTCACATGGGGCTACAGAACCAATTGGGTGCTTCCCCAGTGACCCAGGAAACCATACAGGAAATGTGTTTCCCTTGACTTTCTCTCCAGCTGCCATGCTGCTGCGGAAGAGCGCCGCCCGCAGTGGAGAAAGTAGACTGCCCCTGCCTACACACTGCATACTGTAAAATGTCAGTGTTAAATAAATAGCTGTAATAAATGGACTACATTAATAGCTGTACATGTATAACAGTCCACCACTGCTGGGGGGGCATCAGACGGACCGCACAATACCCCCCCCCTCCCGGACCACACCAGGCCGCTCACCATACCCCCCCCCCCCAGGACCACAGCAGGACCACAACAGGACCACAGCCCTGCCCCCCCCCCCCGTCTCACTCACCCTGCCTGGACATATGGACATGTGCAGCAGCAAACAGCAGCAGCGGCGGCTTCGGCTTTTTCCCCCTCAGTCTTCTGCATCTCCTCCCTCCTCCTCCATGCCCAATGGCATGGCTTCTCCTTTTTGACCAATCGGGAAACAGGTCTCAGGACTCGCTTCCTGATTGGCCAGGAGGAGGATCCGTGTGACAATAGCGAGTATTCATTCACTATTGTCACACAACTGAGTGGACTCGGGGTGCTGTGCTCCCCGAGCTCACCCTTTTTTTAGCCTATTTGAGCCTCCGGCTCTAATCACATGGTTAAAAAAAAAGCCCCATTGAACTCCATGCGTCCGGCACCCCACATGTAGATTAGGGGGCCGGACGCATGGATGGGGGGCGGCGCCCCTGCTCCCCTAATGCACCAGCTGCCACTGCACCAGCGGAAGCCTCAGATAACTCTATCAACAGGAGAGCCAGTCAGGCTTCTTCAGTTAGGAGGACACAGCCTAAGTATGACCTCATTAAAGTAGTATTAATTGAAGTATTAATCTCTAAGCATTTTTAGCTTAACACACTGAGCACAATAAAATGAACATTCCCCAGTAAACTATTTGTTAAATTCTTACCCCAGCACTTTACCAACATTCAAAGCTGCATGTTCCTGTAAGTGCTGCTTCCCTGAACTTCTGATCTTCGTGGGAAAGACTTAACTGTGGACAGTGCAGTCTTCAGTCAGTCTGTTAGCTTAGATAAGAAATGAAGAAGGGTGAGGGAGGAGCAGGGCAGCCTTGCCATTCTAGGCGAAGGGGCTGTGTGCTTCTATTGATGCACAGCTTTAGCTCCTGCATGCAAGGGCGGCTTCATAGGATGCTGCAAGAGAAAGGAGATATCCTAAAACAGGAGACCTGGAGTCTGCAGCCATGTCACCTGCTTAAACATGAACATAGGCAAGGTTTAGAAGATAAAGAAGCTAAATACTCTGTAAGTGAATAAATCATCTGCTGAAAATGCTTAAAATTGAGAAGTTCATATCACTTTTAACCTATGTTTTCTCCTTCTTTGCCCAATAAGCAGGTGGGGGTGTATTTTGGACTAAGCTGTGCTTTCAGTAATGTGGAGGTCACGGATTTAAAGGTGTCTGGTTATTAATAATAATAATAATAATAATAATAATAATATTATTCAGCAGCTAGCTTAGGCATCAGCTTCAATTGCCTAACAAGCATCAAATAGACCATAAATATAATATTATATATATTATTATTATTGATATAATATGTCAACCCCATTAAGTGTGAGGCCCCTACCATAATTTATGTCTTTGAAAAAAGCACATTATATACACAGAAGGCTAAGCTTGGTTTCCCTACGTTGTTTAACCTCCGCTCACTGTCCATATATATACAGACAAATCTACATTGATGACATATCGCTGCTTTGACTAAGGAAAATATAAACATTTATACACATATAAAAAAAAAATTTAAAAAAAAATGAGATGATCAAATTTTATTTTTTCCAGCTTGCACTGCCTATCCAAACACGTTTTGAAAGAGATAGAACACCAGCAAAGGGCTAAAACCCTTCTCTTCTGTGCAGAAAATATGAACTTATAAAATGGTACCAGACCAGATGGGGTAAGTTTGTCCAAGCAGAAGCTAATCATTGAGAAGTCTGAAGAATGAACAGCGAAAGGCGACTAACCCCCACTGCACAAATTTGTTGGCAAAAGCGGATGGCAACTGTCCCATTATGAGAGATCCATCAATGGCAGTAAATGAGGAAACAATAGATCCTCCGCCGCTTTATAAACATGTCCCTAAAGTACTTTTTGTGCAAAACAGAGACTTGCGAATACATATGCATTTAAATGCAACCAGTAGATGACTATGTAATAGACCAGTGGTTCTTAACCAGGGGTTCGGTGAGTCAGTCTCAGGGGTTCGGCAGGGGGGGGCAACAGGACAATTGCTTCCCCCGAGAAAATATTACTGATTGTGAGGGCAAACCCCCCCCCAAAAAAAAAAACAGAGCTGCGGTCGGGACGACTCACAGCCATTACACATAGACACTTGACGCTCTGCCCCCTGTACCTCCCCCAGCAGGTTTCCAGCCTATCTCCTGCAGGCTGCTTGCTGCTTGAGTGGGCGGGATGGGGATGTCCCTGACCATGGAGATCGTGCCCGCCTGGAAGAGGGAAGTGTGAGCAGCTGAGCAGAGGGAGCCGAGTGAATATTCCTGGAGGTAGGCTCAGCTAGCTGTACATGGTGGATTAGTTTGCAAGCACCTCTATGCTAAGTCTGCTAAATAACTGCAGCTTAGCATAGAGGTGCTGTTAGCTGACAAATGGAAATGCATGTCCTTTTCATTTAGCTCAATAAGCATTGTGAATGCCCCCTGGTGTGTGCCCTCCTGATACCCCATGGTATGCCCTCCCAACACCTCCCCCCCAGTGTGTGTCCACCTGACACCCCATGGTATGCCCTCCCAACCCCCCCCCCAGTGTGTGCCCCCCTGACACCCCATGGTATGCCCTCCCAACACCTCCCCCCCAGTGTGTTCCCTCTTGACACCCCATGGTATGTCCTCCCAGCCCCCCCAGTGTGTGCCCTCCTGATACCCCATGGTATGCCCTCCCAACACCTCCCTCCAGTGTGTGCCCTCCTGACACCCCATGGTATGCCCTCCCAACCCCCCACCCCAGTGTGTGCCCTCCTGACACCCCATGGTATGCCCTCCCACCCCACCCCAGTGTGTACCCTCCTGATACCCCATGGTATGCCTTCCTAACCCCCCCCCCCAGTGTGTACCCTCCTGGCTCCCCCAGTGTGTGCTCTCCCAACCACTGATGTGTGCCCTCCTGACACCCAGTGTGTGGCCTCCTGACTCTCCACTGGTGTGTGCCCTCACTACCCTCCCCCACAGTGTGTGTCCTCCTGACCCTCCCCCCAGTGTATGCCCTACCAACCCCCTGGTGTGTGCCCTCATAACCCCCCCCCCCCGGTGTGTGCCCTCCTGACCCTCCCATGGTGTGTGCCCTCCCAGCCCCCTGGTGTGTGGCTTTACTGATCCCTGTACACTGTCCTATCCTCTGTCCTGTCAACTCCTGTCCTCTGCCCTATTCTCTGTACACCATCCTACAGCCTACTGACCACTCTATCCTTCCCTACAGTCAACTGACCCGTATACACTGCCCTACATGCTACTGGCCTCTGTACACTGCCCTACATCCTACTGACCTTTCTACACCTTCTACGCCCTAAAAACTACTGACCCCCTATACACTGCCCTACATGCTACTGACCTCGCTACACTGCCCTACAAACTACTAACTGAGCACTGTACACTGCCCTACAAACTACTCACTACTGCACGCTGCCCTACAGTCTACTGACCTCTGTACACTGCCCTACAGCCTACTTACCTCTGTACACTGCTCTACATACTACTGACCTCTGTACACTGCCCTACATCCTACTGACCTCTGTACACTGCACTACATCCTACTGACCTCTGTACACTGCTCTACATACTACTGACCTCTGTACACTGCCCTACATACTACTGACCTCTGTACGCTGCCCTACATACTACTGACCTCTGTACACTGCTCTACATACTACTGACCTCTGTATGCTGCTCTACATACTACTGACCTCTGTACACTGTCCTACATACTACTGACCTCTGTACACTGCTCTACATCCTACTGACCTCTGTACACTGCCCTACATCCTACTGACCTCTGTACACTGCACTACATCCTACTGACCTCTGTACACTGCCCTACATACTACTGACCTCTCTACACTGCCCTACATACTACTGACCTCTGTACGCTGCTCTACATACTACTGACCTCTGTACACTGTCCTACATACTACTGACCTCTGTACACTGCTCTACATCCTACTGACCTCTGTACACTGCCCTACATCCTACTGACCTCTGTACACTGCACTACATACTACTGACCTCTGTACACTGCCCTACATACTACTGACCTCTGTACACTGCCCTACATACTACTGACCTCTGTACACTGCCCTACATCCTACTGACCTCTGTACACTGCACTACATACTACTGACCTCTGTACACTGCTCTACATACTACTGACCTCTGTACACTGCTCTACATCCTACTGACCTCTGTACACTGCCCTACATTCTACTGACCTCTGTACACTGCCCCACATACTACTGACCCCTGTACACTGCCCTACATACTACTGACCTCTGTACACTGCCCTACATACTACTGACCTCTGTACACTGCTCTACATCCTACTGACCTCTGTACACTGCCCTACATCCTACTGACCTCTGTACACTGCCCTACATACTACTAACCTCTGTACACTACTCTACATCCTACTGACCCCTGTACACTGCCCTACATACTACTGACCTCTGTACACTGCCCTACATACTACTGACCTCTGTACACTGCCCTACATACTACTGATCTCTGTACACTGCTCTACATACTACTGACCTCTGCACACTGCCCTACATACTACTGATCTCTGTACACTGCTCTACATCCTACTGACCTCTGTACACTGCCCTACATACTACTGACCTCTGTACTCTGCTCTACATACTACTGACCTCTGTACTCTGCTCTACATACTACTGACCTCTGTACTCTGCTCTACATACTACTGACCTCTGTACACTGCTCTACATCCTACTGACCTCTGTACACTGCTCTACATCCTACTGACCTCTGTACACTGCTCTACATACTACTGACCTCTGTACACTGCTCTACATACTACTGACCTCTGTACACTGCTCTACATATTACTGAGCTCTGTACACTGCTCTACATCCTACTGACCTCTGTACACTGCCCTACATCCTACTGACCTCTGTACTCTGCTCTACATACTACTGACCTCTGTACACTGCCCTACATCCTACTGACCTCTGTACTCTGCTCTACATCCTACTGACCTCTGTACTCTGCCCTACATACTACTGACCTCTGTACACTGTCCTACATCCTACTGACCTCTGTACACTGCCCTACATCCTACTGACCTCTGTACACTGCTCTACATCCTACTGACCTCTGTACACTGCTCTACATCCTACTGACCTCTGTACTCTGCCCTACATACTACTGACCTCTGTACACTGCTCTACATCCTACTGACCTCTGTACACTGCCCTACATACTACTGACCTCTGTACACTGCCCTCCATACTACTGACCTCTGTACACTGCTCTACATACTACTGACCTCTGTACATTTTACTTTGTATGATACGTTTAATTCAGTTCTGTAAACAACACCTTATTTTCTGGCAGTGCCCCTCCGAGACTAGACTCATAAAATCATATTTTATTTTTCCAATTAAGAAGGGTTCGTTGAATGCGCATATGAAGCTGGTGGGGTTCAGTACCTCCAACAAGGTTAAGAACCACTGTAATAGACCAATGGAAGTTTTTCTATATGCAATTTTTATTTCTACCAGTAGATGGCACTATGACAACACATATGCTTTAACCTTTAATTATTTTCAATGATCAAACAGATTTTTTTTTTTTTTTTTTAACAATATTACATTTTTTTAAGTCAGATATAAGCAACTGAATTTCAATACTTTAAACAATCAATGCACATATACTATTCATGTGAGTTCATGTAAATCTTTTGATCTCTTGCTTTTTTTTGTTCTGGTTACATTAAGGGTTGCAAACCGGCTGAAATAAAAAGAATATCTAAGTTTACAATAAGTGTATACACTTAAAAATAATATGCGGTTGTAATAAAGTGATCTTTAGTAAAAGCACAGACAACAGAGCATACACTTTAGAACAGTGCCTTCTGTTCTCTTCTAGTGGGCAGGGCCCAGGGATGATTTTTTATATCACACATGATCACACCACCTACAGACTATACCAAAGGATGGAATTATTCTTGCTTTTTCTTTTAAAACAAGCCCTGGACTGATAATTGACTGAACTGCCAGGGATATTGTACTCTGACTACTCTATTTTACTTTATAGATAATACATACTGCACATAGGTATGTTCTATAATGGAAGATCAAAGTACTTTAACCACTTTAAGACCGGAAAGGATTTGCCCCCTTCCTGACCAGGCCCTATTTTGCGATTCAGCACTGTGTTACTTTAACGGACAATTGCGCAGTCGTGCCGCGCTATACCCAAATAAAATGTATGTCCTTTTTTTCCCCACAAATAGAGCTTTCTTTGGTGGTATTTGATCACCTGTGTGATTTTTATTTTTTGCGCTATAAACAAAAAAAGAGCGACAATTTTGAAAAAAAAAAAAACAATATTTTTCACATTCTGCTATATGACATTCTCAAAAAAAAAAAAATGTAAAAATCAAAATTTTTTAAAATTTTAGGCCAATTTGTTTTCTACATATTTTTGGTAAAAATAAAATCGCAATAAGCGTATTTTGATTGGCTTCTGCAAAAGCTATCGCATCTACTAACTACCAGTACCGGGGTGATGCCTCTAGCTGCAGGCATCACCCCGGTACAAGCACTTTCCCGAAATATTGGCAATATCGGTGAATCAAAAGGCCGATTCCGATATATCGGCAAAGTGCAAGGTAAGGCTTTGCCGATATTCAGTTGATCACTACTGTGTAGTATAGCTTGTTATAACAGAGGAGCTAGCAGCAATTA
Source organism: Pelophylax lessonae (assembly GCF_965119305.1). NCBI lineage: Eukaryota > Metazoa > Chordata > Amphibia > Anura > Ranidae > Pelophylax > Pelophylax lessonae. The sequence goes on from NC_138776.1 coordinate 165,449,114, forward strand.
TAATTACTAACTTTACTGCCACACGAGATAGTGGCAGGAGGGGAAAGTAGGGGCGAGTTTGGAGATCAGCTCACACACACTAGGAAATGGCAGGCAGGAAGGGAGGGGGAGAGACTCATAGCAGAGAGTGGGATGACGGAGGCACGTAAACTGACCACGGTATCATGGATTGGCAGCCATGATTACTGTGGTCAGTTCACATAGGAGGACACAGAAACAGGCAGGATCAACCAGGTATTTTACAGCATAGAAATGGACATATGACACTGCATAAGCACTATGCTGTTTAACATGCTTTCAAGGAACAGGATTTTTTATTTTTTTGTTTTTTAGGGTTACAACCTAAGCCTTGAAGTGCCGGGCGCTCTCTACAATGGTAGATTTTGTTTAAATCCCGAAGTTGAGCTTTAATGTGGAAGTCAGAGAAATCTGCCATCTTCATGCCTGTGATTTAAAATTTGTAATGGCTTAAAGCCTAACTCCAGGTTTCCTGTGACATTAAATAGTTCCTTAATAGACCAAACTGGTTCAAATGAACTATTTGCTTCACTGACAGATGTGCTCGCTATCAGGGCTCTATAAACTATGTAGCATAAGCTACATACAATATACAGCGCTGTTTTCATGCAGCACGATAGGGACTTCCCATCCCACTCCCGGAACTAAAACGAGTCGGGCTGAGTGCTGCTCAGCCATTAACAGGAAGCATTGTATTTCATCAATGAATACAAGGATTCCTTTGATTGGCTGAGGTGGAGATCATGATATCATCCACCTGCCTCTCCACCTCAGCCAGATGAGAGGAAACCCTGTATTCATTGATGAAATACAAGGCTTCTTGTGAATAGCTGAACAACATTCAGCACTCAGAAACTCAGTGCTGTATACTGATGTAGCTGATTTAGGGGGCAGCCAAACCCTTGGTCCCACCTTGTTTCAAACAAACTTTTTAAAATCACAATAAACCTGGAGTTAGGCTTTAAAGGACAAGTCCAAAGCTCTTTTGGCCCTACTTCTTCTGTGGTTTACACGTATTCAGCTGACAGCGGACTAAAGACCACTGTCAGTTGACGTCACCCAGCCGGTCCAGGCTCTAGAGGGATCCCCCGGTCCAGGCTCTAGAGGGATCCCAAATTTTAAGTCGGGATCCACCCAGATTCCTGACAAGCAGTTTGCTTAGCCTGAGGGCCTGAGCCAGCAACCCTGGCCCCCTCCACTGCCTGGTACTCTAGAGAGTGGAGAGGCAGAGCAGAGAGCCGGTGACTGACAATTAATGGCTCTCTGCTCATTGAGTGATCAAGTACCACTGATCGCTTAGTTCTCTGCCTTAGAGGTGGTAGGGACAGATGCATTGGACCAATGCTGCTTTAACCTAGGTGAGTTTTTATGTTTATTTTTTTTATACAGCTGCTTTTCGTTTAAATGTAAGAACTGAAATTATAAAATGATCTGCCTAATAAAATTGATACAGTAACACAAATTTACCAGTTCATGCGCTGATCCAAAACGTATCTGCCCAGGCTGGTGATCGTTTAAAAGACACACATGAAGCTGTCAATGATGGGGCGTTACAGCTCACCTTACCCTTCACAGGGTGGTGGACAACTTACTGCACAAAAGATAAAAGAAGAGAGCGCACAGCTGCCATAACATAACACTGTTTATTTAAAATAGAAAAGACTGAAGATTTACAGACTCACATTCCAAAGGTGGACATCAAACACATCGATATCATGACATGATGTAAGTAGTCTTCTCCTGTGGGAAACCGCACGCTGCTAACCGTCACCCACTCTCTCTCCAGACCACCGGGAGTGGTAACATCTAACTCGGAGCCTGCAGGCTGGAGTGTACCTGCGCACGGACCAGCCGGCGCCGCGCCCGATGACGTAGAGGGAAGGCTACGGAGACCACAGGCAGAAGCACAACGAGGAGGGAGATGTCTCCCAATGTCACTCCACACAAAAGTGGTTAATAAGACAACGGGTTTCGGAGGGGTTACCTCCTTTTTCAGGTCGACCTGACCTGCACAGGCGCACTCCAGCCTGCAGGCCCTGAGTTGGATGTTACCACTCCTGGAAGCTAACACCTGTGGTCTGGAGAGAGTGGGTGATGTTTGGCGGTGTGCGGCTTCCCACGGGAGAAGGCTACTTACGTCCTGTCATGATAACGATGTGTTTGATGTCCACATTTGGAATGTGAGTGTGTAAATCTTCAGTCTTTTCTACTTTTAAATAAACGGTGTTAGGCTAGGGTGGCTGTGCACTCTCTTCTTTTTTCTTTTGTGCATATAATAAAACTGATATCTTTTTTCTACCTTTAAATTTTAAGGGTTTATGAAGGAATAGTAACTGCAAAGCTGCCAACACTTGAAAATAACTAAAAGGGATATATAGCTCAAATGTGATGAGAAAATGTTTAGACTGACATGCAGGACATAGCCAAAAAGTGGACTTACCTAATAAAATGTGTGTTGCATTACTGCATATGACTTGTGGTATTGCACTTTTCCCTGTATGCTTTTAATTTTTTTAAACAAAATAGGGCCTAGGGATGTGTTGAGAAAGTGGAAGCAAAATCCTATTATCGGTGTCACTGGGCGTAAAATAAGTCCTATTATTGGTATCTGTCTGACTAAAAGAAGTTTCACTGTTGCTGTCTGTGAAAGCAAAACAAGTCCAATCATTGTTGTCTGTTAGAGCAAAAAAGCCCCATCATTATCTGTCAGCGTAAAATAAGTTCCATCGTTGGTTTCTATGGAAATAAAATATGTCCCATTATTGGTGTCAGTGGGAGTAAAGTAAGCACCTTTGGTGTCTATGGGAATAAGTAAGTCCCATTACTGGTGTCAGTGTGGAGTAAAATAAGTTCCATGGTTGGTTTCTGGGAGTAAAATACGCTTGATCTTTGTTTGTGTCTGAGAATAAAATAAGTCCCATTATTGATATCAGTGGGAGCAAAATAAGCCCTATCATTGGTGTCTGTGGGAGTATAAATAAAGCCATCATTAGTGTCAGTGGGAGCAAGTAAGCCCCATCTGTGATGTCAATGACAGTAAAAATAAATTCTGAAGTTGGTGTCAGTGTAGGTAAAAATATTCCCCTATATCAGTGCCAGTGGGTGTAAATGAGTTCCTTCTTGGTGTCAATGAAAATTTAAAATAAACTCAATTGTTGGTGTCAGTGGGAACAAAAAAAAACCCCATTCCTCTGGTGTCAGTGGAAGTAAAATAAATCCCATGCTGTTAATAGCAGTAGGAGCAAGAATAAGTCTAAATGTGGGACTGACACTATGCAGTAAGGGCCCTATCACACGGGCTTTCCGATCAGGTCCACCTGTCAGTTTTTCAGGTGGACCTTATCGGACCCTCCATTCACCCCTATGGAGCGGCAGATGTCAACGTCTACTAAGACGAAACGTGCCGGTCAAGCTTCGTTTGTGCCATTGCGTATCCATTCTGTCTACAGAATACAAAATTGAAAGCGCTTTTTTATCTACCTAATTGTAAGTGTTCTTAACCTTTAATAAATCTCTTTATTGTATGGTTTTACACTATGTGGACGCTTTTTGTCTTTTTCCTCTGGATACATCATTCATTGAGTTTAACTGGAGAAGATTTTATCCATGCTTAACTGTGATTCTGCGGATCCCTTATTGAGCTGATTTCACTGAAGGTGGATGTGGAGCATTTTGGTGTGTGGAGCAGAGTGGAAAGTGGTGGGAGAGATCTCAACTACCTTCTCCCCTTCCCTACAAGGTGTATATACACCACTGCTTCTGTTGACCCAATAAGCGTATGCTAAACTAAGCCTCCTTGATGTTGGTGGTGGTTGATTTATTCACAGTGTTATTCAACATTCACTTGCATCACACATTGAAGATTCACATTTATACACCGGCTTGGACTTTTTGATTCATGGACTTTTTTCTTTTTCTATACTCGTACTTTACAATAGTGTCACTGTACACTCAATATGTATCATTGTACTGTTATGTAGTTCACTTCACCCTATGCATTATGTTTTATTACAAATATAGTTACACTATATTTTTGTGGTGTTAACAGTCATTGATATTTAATATCAACATTTTATTGTTGATTTGTGATTTTATGCAGATTTATTTTTCAATCACTTGTGCTATTTATGATATATATTAGCTCTGCACATATTGTTTTATTTTTGGATACAGATTGTTCTCTGCTGTGCTGGCTGCTCATTTATGGTTTTCTGTTAAGGTTTTTAGCGTGGTATTTGTTGGTTTTCTTTACAGTTAAATACTTTACACAACAGAACCGTGTGATTGGCATTACAGTTTCAAAACAAGTAGCAGTGATAGTTCCAAACACTGGTAGCAAAGAGTTCAAATACCATGGTATTACTTACCCAAATATGTCCAGATCAAGTTACAAAAGTTCCACTAACACTACTCAGTAGGGGTTGCTGTGGTGCCTATTTAAAGCACAGTATAAATAAGGAGAGTTGAAGAGTGGTCATTAGTCCTTGTGATGCTTGCATGACCTGACCTGCATTCTTTTTTCCAGTGTTTGACCTGACTTGCCTCCTGATGTATCTTGATTTCCTGTTGCTGACCTTGGCACATATCATGGCTACGCCTTCTGCCTGTTGCCTTGGTACTTTGCTGCCTATCAGTTATTGACACTGGCCTGGGCTTTGACCTTGTTTCTGTTTCTTGCATGGTACCTATGTTGCTGACCTGGCTGATCCTGACTATGGCTCTTCTTTTTGCACCTGGTAGTTCCTGTGCCTGTCCTGTGTCCCTGCTTCCTATGCATACCTGATTTGAGCATCTCCATAAGCACAGCGTCTTCCAAACTGTCTTCTCATCTTCTGCTGCTTCTGAGCCCGTTGCAGGCACCTGTTCTGCTTCTAATCCGATCCCTACTACACCCTGCTTCGAATCCAGAAGGTATTGGGCAAGAGGTGTAAGGAAAGCCCCCTCTTGAACTAGGCCTCTACCAGGAAGGTGACACACAGTGACTAACTGCTCTGACCTCCTTCTATTTGCTGCTATAATTCCCCATCCCCCTGTTGTCACTTTAAGTCCCCCATCTTGTCTTTATTTCAAAGTCCCTCCCACCGCTACTTCAAAGTTTTCTTATTACCTCTTAAAAGTCCTCCCTCATTGACATTCCAGTTCCTATTACAAATTCTACCTACATATTGCCACTTCATAGTACCTTCTTCCTATCATTGCTATAAATCCCCCACACCTACTGCCACTCCAAATTCCCATCTTCCTTTTGTTACTCCAAATTCTTTATTCCTATTGCCATTTCAAAGTCACCATTTCCTTCCAATCACCCCTTAAAAGTCCTCCTCCTCGCTCCAAGCCCTCCTACACTATTGCCACCACCACTCTAAAGTACCCTACATCAATTGCTACTCCAAATGCCCCCTTCTTTTATCACTGCTCTAAATCCCCCATACCTATTTTCACTCCAAAGTTACCCCTTCCTTTCGCCATTCTTAATGTTCCTCCATTGATGCTGCTCCAAATCCCTCCTACATTATTACTGTTAGTTCATAATACTCCCCTCCTCTCCATCACCTCCTCTCCATCACCATTCTGAATTCATACCCTTCCAATTATCATTCCAAACCCCCCCCCCCATTCCTTTTTACCCCTCCAAAGTTTTACCCCCTATTGCCGAACCAAAGAAACTGCCACTTATCACTGTTCCAACCCTTTCAGCTCCAAAAGCATCCCCTGAACATCGCCTGTTTGCCTGTTCAGCGATCACCCAAATTTGCGGGGTACTCAGCAGAATACTGGTCCGCCGAGCGCTACACAGTGCATTCTAAGCAAGGATTTCCCCAATCAGGGCACAGTGAATAGCTGGTTGTTAAGAAGTGGGCTCAGAAGCCGGCCACTGTGTTTTTATTAACGGATGAGTTATCAGCTGTCAACGGGCTTCCCTGCTGACAGCTGAATAAAAAAAAAAACATTGCCGGCTTTAGAAAAAAAGTGTAAAAAAATGACGAGGGGACCCCCCCCCCCAATTCATAAAAGGCCCTTGGGGTTTGGTATGAATTTTAAAGAGAAACCCCACACCAAAATGGAAAAGAAAATGGTGTGTGGTCCCCCCCCAAAATCCATACCAGACCCTTATCCGAGCATGCAGCCTGGCAGAACAGAAAAGGGGGGGGAATGAGCGAGTGCTCCCCATCTCCTGAACTATACCAGGCCACATGCCCTCAACAAGGGGGGTGCTTTGGGGCCGGGGGGCTCTGACGAATAAATAGGTAAGTGGCGGAGCCACCTGGTGATGTCGTCTGGTTGCACCACCCCCTTGTGACTTCACAGACCGGTGCATGTTGGGTTAGTGATGTCACATGGGGGCAGTGCCCCCAGCCCCTTACAGATTTAAAAGAGATTTTTTTTTGTTTTTTATTTAGAAATCATACTTACCTAGGTGGATGCAGCAACAGTTCGATACTGTTCAATTCATCTGTCCCCAGGCACCTAGGTGGATGCAGCAACAGTTCGATACTGTTCGATTCATCTGTCCCCAGGCACCTCTAAAACTGAGAAACGAGCGATCCAACACCGCCAATCACTTGCACAGTTCCCTGAGCAGAGAGCTACAGTCAGTAAGCAGCTGTCTACTCTGGCCCCCCCTCCTGTGCTCACTGGAGTATGGGGCCATGGAGGGGGCGGGAACAACCCGCTTAGACTCTCAGCAGCTTGCTAAGAGGCTAAGCCGGATGCTGGTCCATGGCATGTAGGCTGATCCCAACTCCATTGTCGCAATCTTGCCCGAGCCTATACCAGCTCTGTGACATAAGCCAACAGCAAGCTTCATTCCACTGTCTGCTGAAAATGGGTCACAGGAGTGCAGAACAAACTATGTTCCACAGGAGACGTACAGCCAATTGAGCTGCATGCTCGGATAAGGATCTGGTATGTATTTTGGGAGGTACCCAATGCCGTTTTTTTTACATTTTTGCATGGGGTTCCTCTTAAAATCCATACCAGACCCGAAGATCCTGCTATGGATAGGGGGGGCCCCCACACTGTTTTTTAACATTTTTGTATTGCCGGCAATTTAAATGTAATTTTCTTTTCTTCAGAAATGTCAGTTTTGCTGCAGCAGGTTGTCAAGGTCTTACCTTGCCTTCCTGTTGGCAGCCATTTTGGACATGTGCAAGTCTCTTATAAACTCTGTTTTCATCATCACTTGTCTGCTGCCTGGGCGTCGCTCAGTGATGATGTTGCACACCTGACTATGTATATCACCTGATGGCTTTCAGACCTTGCCCTTGCGTTTGTGCTCCAAGGTTCATCACTTCATCACTGCTAGCAATTCTCTGGTCTCTGTGGTTTCTCCGTGAATGACTTGGCTTGGCTGACGACCTTCCTGGCTCTAGACAATGACCCGGCTTCGGCAGACTACCTGCTTCTGGACTCTATCTTGGCTTGGATGACTACCTGTTCCTGGACTTGATCCCAGCTTGGATGACTACCCGCTTTCGAACTTCACCCCGGCTGTTCTTGATTTTGCTCCTCTCTCTTGCTGTGCGATTATTATTGTTGCATAAATAAATCGCTTTATTTTACTTGTGGTCTGGTTTCCTGGCACCCTGACACAGGTTCTATGCATGGTAAAGATGATCCACTTTACAGGCAGAGTAAGGAGACCTCCCCAGACACTATACTTTTCATTTTTATTGTTTTACTGTAAGCATTATTAAAATCACTGCTCCTGTAAAAATGTTTTGCATTGATACATGTCCTTCAGGGCAGTACCCGGGGCCCCATACCCTTTTTATTGCCAATAATTTGCATAAAATCCTTCAAAATGGGGACTTTTGATTTTTCAAGTAAGGATCCTATAGACTTTAACCGGTTGCCAACCGCCGCAAGTACATATACTGTGGCGGTCAGCCCCGGCCAGGCAAAGTGACGTATATATACGTCACTTGCCTGTCACTTCCTTGTGAGCCAATAGCGAGCGCGCGCCCGCCACGGCTCGTTCCCTAGGAAGTCCGTGCGTGTTACCGGCGGACCCGATGTCCGCCGGTCACTCGGCGATCGTCGGTGGAGAGGGAGAAAGGCAGGCGGCTGATGTAAACAAGCCGCCTGTCATTCTCCCCTGTGTAGGAATGGTGATCATACGGTTCTACTATGTAGGACCGTTGATCACTGTTCCTACACCAGTAGCCATGTCCAATCACAGTTAGAAGCACGCCCCTAGGGACACACTTAACCCCTCCTTCCCCAATAAAGTTAACCCCTTCCCTGCCAGTGTCATTTTGCAGTAACAGTGCATATATATATAGCACTGATTACTGCAGTAATGTCACTGGTAACCCCAAAAGTGTCAAAAATGTCAGTCAAGGGTCCGATCTGTCCGCCGCAATGTCGCAGTACCGCAAAAAAATCGCAGATCGCCGCCATTACGCGTTAAAAAAAAAAACAACAAAAATGACAAAAATCTTTCCCTTAGTTAGTAAACGCAATAACTTTTGCGCAAACCAATCAAAATACGCTTTTTGCGATTTTTTTTACCAAACATATGGTAAAAAAAAAATTGGCCCAAAATGTTAAAAAATTTAGATTTTTACTTTTTTTTGGGGGGGTAATTTCATATAAAAAAATGTTAAAAAATATTGTTATTTTTGCAAAATTTACGCTCTTTTTTTGTTTATAGCGCAAAAAGTAAAAATCGCACAGGTGATCAAATACCACCAAAAGAAAGCTCTGTTTGTGGGAAAAAAAGGTACATTTAGGTACAGTGTCGCACGACCGCGCAATTGTCCGTTAAAGTCACGCAGTGCCGAAGCGCAAAAAAACCCCTGGTCGGAATGGGGGTAAAATCTTCCGGGGCTTAAGTGGTTAATAGGTTTCAGGGGTTTGGGTGCGATGTTTGAGAGTTCTGATGCGGTTGTTCGACCTAATTCTACCCTCCATGACCAGAACATTTTTTGCTATTGAGCACTGTGCTACTTTAACTGGCAATTGGTTATGCAACACTATACGCAAATTCATTTCTTTTTTTTTTTTTTTCACACAAACAGAGCTTTTTTGTTGGTATTTGCTCACCACTAGGTTTTTTATTTTTGGTTAAATTAATAGAAAAAGACAGAAAATTAAAAAAAAAAAGATATTTTCTACTTTCGGTTATTAACTACCTCAATACTGGGCACTTAAACCCCCTTCCTTCCCAGACCAATTTTCATCTTTTAGCGCTGTTGCATTTTGAATGACAATTGCGCAGTCATGCAACATTGTACCTAAACCAAATTTGTGTCATTTTTTTCCCCACAAATAGAGCTTTCTTTTGGTGGTATTTGATCACTGCCAGTTTTTTTCTTTTTTGGTGCACAAATAAAAAAAGACAGAAAAGTTTGAAAAAAAAAAAAAGTTTTTTTGTTTAGGTTATAAAATTTTGTGAATAGATACGTTTTTTCCTGCACTGATGAGCACTGATGATGCCGCACTGACAGGCACTGATGAGGAGACACTGATGGGGTGGCACTGATGGGGTGGCACTGATGGGGTGGCACTGATATGCAGCACTGATGGGCACTGAAAGGTAGCACTGATATGCAGCACTGATGGACACTGATATGTGGCACTGATAGATAGCACTGATATGTAGCATTGGTGGGCACTGATAGGCAGCGCTGATGGGCACTGATAGGCAGCACTGATGGGCACTGATCGGCGGCACTGATGGGCACTGGTGGGCACTGATAGGTGGCACTGATCGGCACTGATGGGTGGCACTGATTGGCACTGATGGGGGGCACTGATGGGCACTGATGGGGGGCACTGATGGGCACTGATAGGCAGCACTGGTGGGCAATAATGGGCACTGGTGGGCAGCACTGGTGGATGGCAATAACGGGCACTGGTGGGCAGCACTGATATATGGCATTGGTGGGCAGCACTGATAGGAGGGCACTACTGGCAGGCTGTTTGCCATCCCTGGTGGCCATGGTGGGCATCCCTGGTGGTCATGGGTGGGCATCCCTGGTGGCTCTAGTGGCATCCCCTCCCCCCAGGGCTGCACTGGTAATCAATCATCTGATTACCAGCACAGACCCCCCCTGTGATCAGTGAGTACTTAGAAATACTCACTGATCACCCCAGCTCCAGTATCCATCCTCTTCTTCTCCTCCCTGACAGGATCTGTCAGGGAGGAGAAGAGATCGAAGCCGTTACAACGGCTGTATTTACATTGCATGACGGCTGTGATTGGACACAGCCGTCATGTGATCAGGAGGGCCAATCACAGGGCCCTCCTGACGCATCTTGTTGCGCTGTGTCCGAGGGACACAGGCACATCGAGATCGCGCCGCTGCGCGTGCCCGCGGCGGCGCGATCTCGCTCCTTCTGAAGGACGTTCCGGAACGTCCATTCAGAAGGACGAGACTCCCACCCGGCCGTATATGTACAATGGCCCGGGTGGGAGGTGGTTAAACATATTCAATTCAAATTTCTTCACAAATTTAGGTCAACGTGTATTCTGCTACATATCTTTGGTAAAAAATTACAATAAGTGTATATTAATTGGTTTGTGTGAAAGTTATATTGTCTACAAACTATGGCATATACATATAAAAACTGATCAGTCCTGATGTACTGATGGCCTATCTCATTTCTTGAGGCCCTTAAAAAATGCCAGAACAGTACAAATGCCCCCCAAATTCCCCTTTTTTTGTAAAGTAGACAGCCCAAGGTTATTAGTAAGAAGCATGGTGAGTTTTTTTTTTAAGTTGAATTTTTTTGCCACAATTTTTTTTGAAAATTAAGAAATAAATGTCTTTTTTTTTTTTTACAAACTGTCACCATGTAGTACTGCGTCATCACATAACTGGTCTGGCAGTGATCAGGCAAACTGACTAGTGACAGTATGTAAAAAAAATAAAATAATAATAATAATAAAAAAAGTTAATTTTTGAAACTTTTTTCCTTTTAATAATTTTTTACATACTTTCATCAGAGTGGCTTAGTGTCACCATAGTGAATTTCACTGTAACAGCAATCGTGTGAACTGTCATGAATGTGTTTCCATTCATTACAGCTTGTTTTCTGTTGACATGCTGTGATTGGCTACAGCTAATCACATTGGACAGGGTGCTGTGATTAGCCCAGGTACCATGTGATAGCTGTGAGCCAAACACATCATTACTACAGAAAGCACAGCTATTATGAATGAAACTCATTCTTAACAGTTGTGTATACATTGTGATCATGTGATCGCCTAGCCATTCAAAGCAGCCAGGTACTGGGAACTATAATCCAGACACAGCAGGTACAAGAGCAACACGCCAGTGCACTTGTGCAAAGCAATGTATAGATATATTGCTGAGACTGCCTGTGCCACCCACCTACAGTAAAAGTACTATGGGTGGTCTTAAAGCGGGTAAAAAAAATCTAAAAAACAACTTAAAAAATGTTAACACAGTAACACAAGCTAGCTCATAGTACGTCTAAGAGCAATGCAATACACCAAAAATTCAAGCTAAATTACAAAACATGTGAGGCAGAGTCATTATTAGTGCTGCTGGGCTGTGTGTGTAGACCGAGTAAGCCTTGCCCACCACCCAGTACACAGGGGAAGAAGATATTGATTGCTGTGCCTCCTGGGAATGACAAAAGCCTGCTGGGAGAAACTGAGGGTGATGGCAGACTGCAGCACACTGTGACACAGTCCCGTGGAAGCAACACCAGGAACTAGGGGGAGCATGCAAAGTAAGAAGGAGGAGAATGAGTACTGAGAGACTGGGAGGAGAGAGAACCACTGGTGGAGTGACAGAGGTTGAGGCACACATTGTGGGGTGTGCTGCAGTCTGAAGAAAGAAGCAGAAGTGATCTCTGACTGGCTGCTACTGAAGAGAATGGTCACACAGGAACATTAGAGCAAGAGCAATAATTCTAGGGCTAGACCCCTTCTGTAACTCTAAACAGGTAACCTGTAAAAGCGTTTAAAACATTACCTATGGAGATTTGTAGGTACTGTAGTCTGTCGCCATTCCACGAGTGTGCATAATTCTAAGCGTGACATATTAGGTATCTATTTACTCGGCCTAACATTATCATTCACATTTTACCAAAAAGTTAGGTTATATATTGTTTTTTTTTTCATTAAAATTTATTTTTTCCCAAAAAATTGTGTTTGTGCAAATACCGTGTGACATAAAAAATTGCAATAATCGCCGTTTTATTCCCCCTAGGGTCTCTGCTAAAAGAAAAAAAATGTATAATGTTTGGGTGTTCTAAATAATTTTCTAGTAAAAAATACTGATTGAAACTTGTAAAATCAAATCTTCAAATGTTTAAAGGGATTGTAAAGGCAGAAGGTTTTTTTTTTTTATCTTAATGCATTCTATGCATTAAGATAAAAAAAAAACCTTCTGTGTGCAGCAGTCCCCCTAAGCCCTCCTAATTCTTACCTGAGCCCCTCTCTATCCAGCGACTGCTCTGTGCAAAAACAACCAATTATAACATGGTTGTTATTTATTTTTAATTTTTTTTTTAAATGAGACTTTAAAATCACTTTAACTTTCAGTCAGGTTATCTAGATCAGTGTTTCTCAACCTTCTTTTAGTCAAGACACCCTTTAAAATTATGGACAATCTTGAGGCACCCTCTAAAACTATGCACAGTCTAGGCACCCCATCCTAAAATGTAAACACTATTCTAATGCTGCATTATGTAAAACTAACATCCACACAAGTAGGAGACCCAACGTTAGAGGGGCAAACTGGTATTGACTAGTATTCCAATGTTTCTCTTCTACTCCAGTTTTTCTCCATCAGCTAATGTGACCCCAAAGCTGATGGAAATGGGGCAGGGGAGGGTAAAATAAGGATGCTATGCAGGTGACTGACATCCTCTTTATCAACTGATGATGTTATTTGTCATTAGGAGGTTGGCAGCTAGAAGGTCGTAATGGTGCACAATGAAAACCCATGGCTTTGTGTAACTAAAAGGCAGCCTTCATTCACTCGCCGCCTTGTATACAATTTTTGGGCAATTTTTTGCCATTTTGCCAAGGCACCCCTGAAGAAACCTCAAGGCACCCCAGGATACCTGGGCACCCTGGTTGAAAAAGTCTGATCTAGATAGTTTGCTGTTCTTTATGACAGATATGTGTATTGTCTCTCTTGATACAATTGTGTGCTGCTTTAGATGCTCTGTTGAGTAATTATATAGTTGCTGGTTGCTCCACGTGTAGGTAGGGTGTGGCGGGAATAACACACTCAGCCCCAGTGCAATGAAAGAAATTGTATTGAAAGAATGCAGCCTGGTCGTCTTGTGCTCAAACAGGCAGGTGTCCAGAGAAGATGAGAACCACAAACTTTTCTCTCCTTGTCAGGAACCTTTCCCTGCCATAGGTTCTGTCCCTACTAGGCGGGGTACATATCCATACTCTACCAACTTGAAAATGCATGCCAAGCCTGGGAGCCAGGGTCCTGCCTGACCCAAGATGGCAACCAAAGTCACATGGGGTGGCAGCATTCAATGGGATAACGTCCCCAGTGACCCAGGAAACCATAAAAAAAACCCTGTTCCTCCTGACTTCCTCTCTAAATGCAGTGCCACCTACAGTAGAGATAGTAGACTGCACCTGCCTACACACTTGTTCTTCCCAAGAGCCAGTTCACACCAGAACTGCACCATGTTCAAAATGCACTGCACTTGTGACCTGCAGCAGGTGTCGGTGTTAACTTCTCTCCCCGGCACCAGCATGTCAACTGTGGGCACCTGGCTGCCCATTGTGTATGCGCAAGTCACGCTGCACCTCCTGAATGGTCTGGCAGTCTTCTGGGACATGTCACAGACTGTAGGGAGGGAGGGGAGAACTTCCACTCGGATCGCCTAGGCCTAGGCGATCCAAGCAGAAGTGGGAGAGGATACCTGTCAAAACTAGGTACCCACACCCCCCAATAAAATTAAATGCCAAATGTGGCAGGCGAGGAGAGGAGGAGTACTTAAAGTGATGGAGCTCCGCTCTAACAACACCCCAAATGCAGCTCACAAGTTTGCCTGCACCAGATCGCCTTGTACAATAGTACCATGTGATCTGGTTGCATTTTTTAATGTAGTGCATGCGCTACTTTTGGTGTGGTCTGGCATGATTTCAGCCCATTCAAATGAATAGGTTGAAATTGCACTGCACCCGGATTGCATGTGAATCACTCAGGAACACACAGTACGTTCCTATGCGATTCATTATGTGATGCGGCCCTGGAGGACTTTTCTCTGTTAAATAAAGCCACATGTGTGTTGGGGAGTGTAGTGCTTCTTGCAGTCATGGGCACAGTGAACAGGGGTCCCGAGGAAACTTTGTTTTTTTTGGGAGCTGAGGGCTAAACATGTAAAATAAGAAAGTTTTTTAATTACTTTTTGGGGGTATGTCTTTTATAGTTTCTTTTTTATTATGTTATTCTTGATTAGGATTATGCACACAAAACATAAAGTTTGCCATATGTGCGTTTAATAAGATAGGATACTTATATACTTTCACAGGACCTAAACTGATTATTTTTCACATCCTTGTCCCCACTTACAATGTTCATTACTGTTGCCCTGTCATTTTATGTGGTTTATATTTACCACATCTAAAAAGTTTTTTAGGGTGAACAATCAAACAAGATAATCCTACTACATTAGATGTTCTCCTTTAGATGGGGCTGTATGATAGAACTGTAGTATCCTGATATAGAGCTCAGTAGTGAACATGGCCACTTGCAAGGGAATTTTTATTAACTCTTTCCTGCCACTTCCTCGCGACCCTTTAACCATTTCAATACAGGGCACTTTCACCCCCTTCCTGCCCAGGCCAATTTTCAGCTTTTAGCGCTGTTGCATTTTGAATGACAATTGCGCTGTCATGCAACACTGTACCTAAACCAAATTTATGTCATTTTTTCCCGACAAATATTGCTTTCTTTTGGTGGTATTTGATCACTGCAAGGTTTTTTCTTTTTTGCTAAACAAAGGCAGCACTGATGGGCACTGATATGTGGCACTGATAGGTAGCACTGATATGCAGCATTGGTGGGCACTGATAGGCGGCACTGCTGGGCACTGATAGGCGGCATTGATAAGAACTGATAGGTGCACCGATGGCCACTGATAGGCAGCACTGATGGGCACTGATGGGTACTGATAGGTGGCACTGATGGGCACTGATAGGTGGCACTGATGGGCGGCACTGAAGGGCACTAATGGGCACTGATAGGCGGCACTGGTGGGCAATAATGGGCACTGATGGGCAGCACTGATAGATGACAATGATGGGCACTGGCGGGCAGCACTGATGGGGAGGGCACTGGCGGGCAGCACTGATGGGGAGGGCACTGACGGGCTCCCTGAGCCCTGATTGCCATCCTTGGTGGCCATGGTGGGCATCCCTTGGGTCATGGGTGGGCATCCCTGGGGTCATGGGTGGGCATCCCTGGTGGTTCTAGTGGCACCCCCACAAGGGTCTGCACTGGTAATCAATGCTCTGATTACCAGTACAGAATCCCCCCCCCCCCTGTCAGGAGAGCCGCAGATTGGCTCTCCTCTACTCGTGCCTGTCAGGCACAAACTAAGGAAAGCCGATCAATGGCTCTTCCTGTGTACTATGTGACCAGCTGTGATTGGACACAGCTGGTCACATGGTAAAGACTGAGCCTACGTCAGTAGGCTCTTTACCGAGATCGGTGATGTGGTGTGTCAGAGTGACATGCCGTATCACCGATCACCGCTCATATGACGTCCGGTCAGGATAATGCAACCACCTTCCCGCCGTCCTTTGCCTATAGGGCGGGCGGGAAGTGGTTAAGAGGTTCTAAATGTCAGGATGCGGAGGGGAGCATCCCGATCACATGACCACTGTGATGGGCTGTCACCAGGGCCGGCCC